>NC_141874.1:664147366-664747366 GCF_056163025.1 Triticum urartu
AATTTAACTCTATTAATTCTAAAAGTGTTTGAAAAACTTTGAAAATTAATATAAAATAGTCTGTAACTCGGATGATAATACTTTATGCATGAAAGTTGCTCAGAAAAATGAGACGAATCCAAATACGCATGTTCGTCTGCCGCACGTCCCTAGCATAGCGAACATGGAACCGTCCCCCTTCATTTCATCTGTCCGAAAATACCAAACTTCGAGAAAACATTTCCGGATGTTTCCCCCTTCGCCAGTATCGTCTAGTACCGCATTAGACCACACCTAGCACCGTCTATTGCCTTGCCATACATCTGTTTGCATTTATTTATTGTTTATCCCCCCTATTTTTTTCGGTATACTTCGAGACTGGCGCCACTGCCGCTGCCCTGATCGACTACGGTGTTGACGACCCGTCCTTCTCTGTCAAGCTTCCCGGCAAGCAAACCCCCCCTTGATCAACCAGATATCGCCCACTCTCTTAACTCTTATTCTTGAATTAGGTTTCCTACTGTTGTTGATTTGATAGCTCCTATATTGTTGCATAGCCTGTCATTGTTGCTACAAATGTTGATACCTTTACCTGCTAATCTAAATGCTTGGTATAGGATGCTAGTATTCCATCAGTGGCCCTACATTCTTGTCCATCTGCTATGCTATATTATCAGGTTGTGGTCACTTCTTGGGGTGATCACGGGTATATACATACATACATACATACATACATACATACGTACCATACCATACCATAACATACAGGTTACATGATGTGACCAAAGTCGGGTCGGCTCGTAGAGTACCCGCAAGTGATTTCGATGTGGGGGCTGAGAGAACAGGTGGTTCCATCCAGGTAGTGGTGGGCCAGGGTTCCCTACGGCCCCCGAGTGTTACTTTGTGGTCGAGCGACAAGGCATGTTGTGACCACCTAGGAGACAGGTGGGCTTGGTCTTGGTCGGCATCCGCAGTTACTTCAAATAACATGCTTAACAAGATTGGGTATTTGATCTGAGTTGGCCACTGGCCTATATGCACTAACCACCACGTGAGAACAGTTATGGGCACTTGACGTCGTAGTATCACCCCGAAGCCTCCTAGACGTCAGGGACTGAGTGGCGCGCGCCGGGTTGGACCACGTAAAGCAACTTCCTTTGTAATGGAGGTTGCTAGGTCTGCTCACCGCCCGTGTACGCAACTGCAGGTGTGCAACGGGCGATGGGTCCAAGACCCCTGCGCGCATAAGATTTAGACAAGCGTGCTGACCTCTCTGTTAGGCCTAGGTAGGGCTGCGACGTGTTGATCTTCCAAGGCTGGGCATGACCTAGGAAAGTGTGTCCTCCAGAGTGATCGAGCATGTTGGGTAATGTGGTGCACCCCTGCAGGGAAGATTGATCTATTCGAATAGCCGTGTCCACGGTAATAGGACGACCCGGAGTTGTATTCCGACCTCATGACAACTAGAACCAGATACTTAATAAAACACACCCTTTCAAGTGACAGATACAACCCCGTGATTACTCTCTCACAGGGTGACGAGGAGAGGATCGCCGGGTAGGATTATGATATGTGATGTCACTTGTTACTATACTTGCTACTCTCTTCTATATGCTTCAAGATGGAGGCTGTCAGAAGCGTAGTCTTCGATAGCACTAGCTTCTCCCCTCTTATTCTGGCATTCTGCAGTTCGGTCCATAGATACTACCCATTTCATTGATACCGATGCATATGTAGTATAGATCCTTGCTTGCGAGTACTTTGGATGAGTACACATGGTTGCTTTGCTCCCTCTTTTCCCCCTTTTCCATTCTTCTCGGATGTCGCAACCAGATATTGGAGTCCAGGAGCCAGAGGATCCCGAGGATGGCTCTATGTGGAGTTCGGATTCGAGGAGTAGTTAGGAGGTCCCAGGCAGGAGGCCTTGACTTTTCGATCGTTGCTAATTTATGCTAGCCTTCTTAAGGCAAACTTGTTTAACTTATGTCTGTACTCAAATATTGTTGCTTCCGCTGACTCATTTGTATTCGAGCCCTCGAAGCCCCTAGCTTGCAATATAAAGCTTGTATTATTTTAATTTGTGTCTAGAGTTGTGTTGTGATATCTTCCCGTGAGTCTCTGATCTTGATCATACACATTTGCGTGTATGATTAGTGTACGGTTAAATCGAGGGTGTCACAATTACAATATTTATCCATTTGACTCTGCTTTTGTCCTATTCGGCAACACCTACCACCTCTACTCCACACTCGTTATATTTTATTTTATAGTACCTTTACATTACAACAACCAACTTTTATTTAACAACACTTTATTGTCTTGCAAATTATACCTTTTATACCAACAAAATACATTTCAGTTATGCATTTTAGGTAAAGGAGACCATTGGATGTACTTAGCGTTGTATCATTGGCAGATAGGGCCTGAGAGAATCCAAGTTCTACCTTTAGCTTCTTTTGGGTTCGACACTCGTTACTTACCACCTTCACTTTGGAAAGTGATACAATATTCCGTACACTTGAAGATTATCAGTTGTGCACGCGAGATGCACTACGCACAGGAAAGTACAAGTTTACTACAATGGAGACTACATGTTGGGTAAAAAAGTTCCGTCAAAACATATCAACATATAATCTAGTTTCAAATTTCTCGTGTGAGAAGCACGACAGTGTAAACAGTTTGTGATTTGACTACATTGCTGATGAGATAGTTTGATTTGAAAACTGAATCTCATAGGAAACAAAGGGACACACAGTCAACCTCTTGTCCCACTGAACCGTGAAAAACCCACCACAAATCTCTTGTGTGGACAAATGGCGTACATAAGATGTGCCACTTGTCACCACTAAAGACAATTGTTGGTTGGCGCAAGTCCAATTGGCAGTATGCAAGTGCGCGGTAGTACGATATGTTGGTTTGCTTTTTTACATTTCACTTTCATACTTTTATCATGACATTTAAACAAGGCCAGTTTGATTCAAGAAATATTTTTCTCTTTCTGTTTCATTTTTTACTATTGGAATTGTATTTTTCATTTTACTAACATTATTAAATTGCAGTGTTGGGAAACATAGCTAAAAAATAAAAAGAATCATCCTACGAATCAAAGTCCCAAGATCACTATGAAGATGCAAATATGTTAGATTGCCGTACGACTCAAAGTCCCAAGATAAACTGACAGTCTGAAACTCGCCACGCTAAGATCCCATAGGACAAACACACCACAAAAACAACCGTCGCTGATGAAGAGATGTGTAGATCACAAGATCAAACTTGCAAATACAGGAACAAAAACTAGATCCACAAAATACCAACATCTACCAAATCTCAGGAGACCTAATAGAGGCACACTGACTGTGTCGAATCCGGCGGATGTCGAGTAGGAGGTCTCGAGTTAGTAGCCTTGGCACGATGGTAACAGGACACAAGGGGACATCGATGTTTACCCAAGTTTTGGCCCTCTATAAGAGGTAAAACCCTACGCCCTACTTTGATTGTATTAATGAATAGGGTACAGAGTACAGGTTGATCTACCATGAGATCGTTTGTGAATGAGTTGGCCTCTATGGTCTACACTCCTCGGCCTATATAGACACCGAGGGTACCTAGGGTTACGCATAGATCTACCATAAGCATTCCCCCTCGATTCGTGTGCGCATGTTACGCACATAGCATGGGGAACCCGCGAAATTACTACCACGCAGTATGACCTTTCGGTGTTTTTATTGGGCCATAAAAGGCACACGGTGAAATGAATCAATATTCATGTTTTCCTTCTCGCTCTATCTCTCCTCATATTTAAGCTAGCGCCTGAAGAACGGAGTTCCAAGAAGCTTCTTGTCCCCCTTTCTCTCCATTCTCGAGTGATGGACGGGAAGGGAACCCGTGCCGCGACAGGGAATGCCTCCAAGGGTGACCCGAAGGCTGCCACGGGAAACTAGGTAGCTGCCGATGATGCGGAGAAGGCGACAAGGAAGAGGGGACTATGGCTCTCCTCCTTCATCACCACGGGGGATATCGCCGAGCTCCAGGACCTTGGGCACCTTTTGGTGCCCAAGGTTGCTCGATGCCATAAGTCACTCATTAGAGGGTCATCGGGCCGCTCCTTGATACGTCTCCAACGTATCTATAATTTTTTATTGTTTCATGCATCACTTTTGTATGCTTTATATGCCATTATATTATTTTTCTGGACTAACCTATTAATATAGTGCTCAGTGCCATTTCCTATTTTTTGCTTCTTTTGCATTTTCCAGAAAATCCATACCTACAGATGTCCAAACATGATGTCTTTCTGACAATTTTTTCTGGAACATAAGTGACCCTAGAAACTTCAGGGAAGGACAAGAAGACCCATGAGGGCCCCAGAAGCCAGGGGCACGCCTCGGGGTAGGGTACGCCACCCTGACTTGTGGGCCCCTTGTAGCTCCATTTGCCCTAATTCTTGGCCTATAACTCTCATATATTCAGGAACCCTTGAAGCAAGACTTGAAACAATTCTTCCACCACCGCAAGCCTCTGTTGCAAAGCGATCCCATCTAGAGCCCTGTTCTGCCACTCTGCCGGAGGGGGGAATCATTGGGGACACCGTCTTCATCAACCTTGCTGCCACCATGTTGACGTGTGAGTAGTTCCTTCAGGACCTACTGGTTAATAATAGTAGCTAGATGGCCTTCTGTCTCTCTTTTTACTTTCAATACAATGATCTTCTATAAGATGAATCCAATGTAATATTTTGCGGTGTGTTTGTGGGATCCAATGAATTTTGGGTTTATGATCAGATTATTCATTCAATTTATATGAGTCTCTTGAGATTTATTTGCAATGTAATTTTATAGCTTTGTATTTCTCTTTGATCTATCCATCTACTTTGACCAAGTTAGATAGATTTATCTTCAGCGAGAGAGATGCTTTGTGGTAGGTTCAGTATTGCGGTGATCTTGCCATGTAACAGGAGGGGCGAAGGCACGTATTGTATTGTTGCTAGTAAGGATAAAACAACGGGGTTTGGTCATATTTCTTGATCTTATTTTGTCTACATTATGTCATCTTGCTTAAAGCGTTACTCTATTTGTCATGAACTTAATACTTTGAGATGGATGTTGGATAGCGGTCTTGAGGTGGAGTAATAGTAGTAGATGCAGTTGGATTAATGTTCCTTGTCACATGTGTAATGCCTATGTAATGATTATGCCACGGATGATTATCATAACTATGCTCGTTTCTGTCAATTGATCAACAGTAATTTGTTTACCCACCGTTGCTTTGCTTTCGAGAGAGATGACACTAGTGAACCTATGGCCAGCGGGGTCCATTATCCATCAACACTAAGAATCCTGCAATTACTTTGTTCACTTTGCTTTTATTTACTTTTACTTTTTATTGCTTTGCCTATCACTATCAGTTTTAATCTTGCAACCGGCAAGAATAAAGGGAGTGACGACCCCTTGCCTTTGTTGGGTGCAAGCAGTTGTCGTGTCTGTGTGCATGTACTGTTCACGTTGCTGGTTTGGTGCCTCCTACATGTTCGATAAACCTTGGTTCTTAATTGAGAGAAATACTATCTGCTACTATATTGCCCCATCCTTCATTTTCGGGGAAATCTAACAACTCCATTGTGGTCAGACGGGGGAATAACCAAACCGCCGCTCCACAGGAGCGCCGGGAATGGCCGCCCTCAAGCCCGTCGACCTCGCCGCAAGCGTCGCCACTGAGATAGAACCGGATCCGAGGTCTACCTATTCTTATCCCTGAAGGCATCGCAATCAAACAAAGCCGGACGAAGAGCACTCACCTAACCCTACTACCCTATACACCGGACAAGACCCCTAGGTTCCTCTCTCCTCCCACCAACGCCGGAGCACCCAATGGAGGTGAAGGGAACCCTAGGTTCACCGAGAAATGGACGTGAGTTCATCTAAACCTATTAACATATGATCTACTTTCGAAGATCTCGACGCAAGAAATGCAAAGGTGCAAAAGTTCCGAGGTGAAATTTAATCAATAGTTGAATGTAAAGTTTGATAGGATATTCTTCGTTGGTGCAACATATAGTGCAAATGGCACATACTAGTTCTTTGATGATAATATAAAGTTCCAAGTCCCACACACATCAAATTATGCCCTTTGCTTATTCATGTGAAGTACTGTACGTACTTGTCAACCGTGCATGCATGCAGACATGCACGGCCAGTACACAACAGTCGCCATATGCATGCAAGAAGCGTTTTACTTCTTGCACATGACACCCTTGCCGTCCATGCCACTGGCACAGGTGACAGCAGAGAGCTCAGATAGCACCGCGGCACCGTCGTTTCCACGGCTGACTCCATAGCGCGCCACGCTACAGTCGGCGGCGAACAGGCTGGAGGTGGTGAAGGTGGCATCTCCTCCCATGGTGGGCATGGAGGCCCTCACGTCGAAATGGTTGACGTAGTCGGAGCGGTACGTCTGTCCGACCACACCGTGGACGTCGTCCGTGAGCGCGTCGAACTTGAACGCCAGCTCGAGGTGCGCGAGGCAGTCGTCGGCGGTGACGCCGTAGCGGTGCACCCTCGAATCCTCCTCGGTGATGGGCACGGCGTTGGCCCTGACGCTGAACTTTCCGTGGAGGGCGACGAGCACGCCGTTGGCCGCCTTGGTGCGGGTCACGGACAGCTCGGGGACGCGGCTGGAGGTCCACTTGGCGCCTTCGACCAGGTCGGAGGGGAGGTACACGGGCTCGCCGTCCAGGATGATCTCTAGGTGCTCGACCGCGTCGTCCCAGGTGCCGGTCTTCCTGGCGCCGAGGTAGAGGCGGTGGCCGTCGAAGAGCACGGCGATGGCCTGGATCCAGGTGAAGTCCCGGGACATGCCGCTGTGGCCGCTCTTGCCGATGAAGTGTGCGTTGATGTGAAGGTCACGGTCGGAGACGACGCAGAAGTCGGCGTCCCTGCGTCCGTGGAAGTAGAAGGCGTTGCCGTCACCGCCTATGAACCGCGGGTCGCCGCACGCCCCCGGGGTGTTGCACACTGCACGAACGCATGAACCACAACCATTATTAGCCAACAAAATCAAGCGTTACTGTTTATAGTTGTACCTGCAGAGTTAAGACATGGTGGAGTGCTCACCGCAGACGGGTTTGCATGATTTGCAGTCGGCGTAGCAGGACTGGGGGCAGTTGGCGGGGCAGTCCATCCTCTGGTTGGAGCAGTAGGGGTTTACCCTGGGACTCTCACTGCACTTGACGCTTATCGGATTCGGCTTCGGCTTCGGGCCATTGGCATTGGGTGGCCGTGGCTTGGATTGCGCGGTGGCGGCCCCCGCGGCGGCGAGAAGGACGACAGCCGCTAAAGCCAGCACGACTCCCAGACGCCTCGCCATTGCGAACGCCCTCACGCTGTCACTAGTTACTATCACGGTGCTTTTGTTGCTGATCGATTATTGATTGATGGAAGTTGAATGGGTACGTTTGTATGCATGGCTCCTTGGCAATTTATAATTATAGGGCGATCGATCGATCGAGTTGACACCAATCTATCTTACTTGGTAAATGTCGCTTGTCTGCGCCGCTCGCTTGAAGCGGAAAAGACTTCACTTTGCGTGCATAGGTACATACGTAGCTCCTGTCTTATATACATGCAATGTAGGTATATAAGTACAGTACACTCTGTGTACTAGCGTAGCAGGTTTTCAGGGCAAGATTGCCAGGATGCATCTTAATCTTCAAGGAAAGAGGCCAACGCATGTGCTTAGCAGCCTGCTAAAGGAAGCGATCCGCAGCGTTTCGCCGTCCTTGATTACAATATATATATATATATATATATATATATATATATATATATATATATATATATATATATCGTACCCTTTTACCCTCTTTTTGTCCTATTCAATTTGTTGCATCATTCTGGGATCAAGTCAAAATTTGAGATTCTGGAAAAGCTGCCGTTGATCAAGAGGGGAGCTCTTGTTTATGCACCTAGCGATGACTATAAGCACCGAAGTGAGTCGAAAAAGCGTTATCATCATCGCCTCTCTCTTACCAGAGCCGATCAAACCTTGTTCTATTAGACAGTCAGAAAGTCATTGTGCTAAGGTCCCATGGGCTGGACTGGCACGCCAGAACACAACCGTCGTCAATGAACAAAGCGTAGATCAAAAGATCAAACTTGTAAACACACAAACGAAGACTAGATCAACACAGATCCACAAAAGGCCAACACCGATCAAACCCATGAGATCCGATGGAGACACACCTCCACATACCCTCCAACGACATTATAGACACACCATCTAGACGGGCATCGGACGTGGGAGATATTATTCGTACTAGGGGGCATCACCGCCGCCGTACAATCCAACCAAGACGTTTAACCAAACAAAAACAAGAGCAGAGAGTCCCTCCTGTCAATGGGGAGCCAGGGTCCTCCACACCTCCCCGACCCAAAGCCATCGGGTGCTTGGGGGGTGGGGGGGCGCCGACAAAAGGAGGAAAAAACCTAACTGCGTGGGAGTCACCTAATGACTACGTATTAATTAGCATAATCATTCCGTCCAATCATTGAGAGGTAAATGCAAACCTATGATTTGTTGCACTTCTATTATGTCTTAGTAGATCTGTCGGGGGTTTGGTGCGACATATGCCAACGGATGGCTTATCATGGTGGGGGCGAGTAGAACGTCGCCGGTGCCTGGAAACGGGATGAGGCGAAGAAATGCACGCCGGCGAATCTTACCCAGCTTCGGGGCTCTCCGGAGAGATAATACCCCTATTGCTGCTCTGCGGGGTCTCCGCATGATCACTATGGTCAAGTGTTTACACGGTTGCTCCTTGAGCTGTGTCTGGTGGTAGGAGAGGGCAAGGCTAGCTCTCTCCTTCTATCTGGTGTGGTATAGAACTACTGGGATCCAACCCTTTGCATGGGTGCCCTGGGGGGTTTATATAGGCCTACCCCCCCCGGGGGTACGATGGTATTAATTCGACTGGGTGCGGGCCCAGCCGTCAGTGCCTCCGACCTCCGACTTCTCCGCCGACTGCTGGGGCCCGCCGACTGGTGGGCCCCGCCGACTGGTCTGGTACGGAGCCGACAGGCCGCGTCCGCCGCGGGCGGGTCTTGCCGACTGCTGATCACTGTAGCCGTGCTCCTGATGATGCAAGCTTGGTCATGGGGTCGTGGCAACAGCCCCGTCGCCTGACGGGCGATCACTGTGGCCACTCCCCATCTCTTCTTGATTAAGGGCGCGTGGGCCCCGGGGAAGGGCTCGGCCGACTCCCCCGGGCCGACTCCCGACGGGTCCGACTGGCGGTTCTCCCGCCGTCTCCCGAGGTCTCGCTGACTGGTGGGCCCCGCTGCCTTCAGGCCATACGGACAAGCCGTCGTGGGCGCAGGACCCGGTACAGTGGTGCTGATGTCAGGGCCGGACGGGCAACAGTGCCACGCCGCAGGGAGATCTTCCCAAGTACGGCGTGCTGTAGCCATGCCTGCCCTTGGTAAGGGGCGGGGAGTGGGCTTCATTGCAGCCACGCCCCTGCCCCGTCCCCTTCGATGAGGTCATGGTTTGTTGGAGTCACCGGACGACTCCCCAAAGCCGGCTTCTCTGGAAGTCGCCCCTGGGACTCGGCCGTGGGCGGGCAGTCGACTGCCTTGCCGTAGACTCCCCAGGAGGCGGCTCTTCGCCCTGTGGTCTTGAAGGGCGCAGCCTGCCCCGATGTCTTGAAAGGTTATGGGGCTCGGGTTGGCCTACCCGTGGCCCATTACTCCGACAGTAGTCCCCGAAGCTGGTGAGGCACCGCGGATGATCGGCCGAGAAGTCTCAGCAGTTTCTCTTTTCGGGTGCTCAACACATGGTCTTGATTGACTTCTGTCGGGCTGACTAGAAGGAGTCGGACTCGCCCAACTCGGACTCACTCAATTCCGACTTGCTCGGTAGTTCGAACGTCGCGGCGGGATTTCAAGTGGCGTGCTAGCTAAGCTTCCAGGCCGCTGCCCGTTCTTGGCCTGTCACGCGAGGGCACGTGGCCAGGCCGTCCTGCCAGCCCACGCGCGTGACGGGACAGGCCCATAGGCGGGGCCCGCCACTACCGCGCCTCGGCGCCCGAGCGGATCCGCTGCAGCCCGGTGGACGGTTGGGATTCCCGTGAAGTTACTGCGCGCAGTAACTTTACGTGGATCGTGGGGGCCGTGGGGTTGCGGGCGCAGTAAATCCCCACGTCCGCCCCCTCGGCTTCGCAGCCCACGGGGCTATAAGTAGGGGGAAGAGGGGGGCACGCGCGCCCCTCCTTCCCACTACCCCTTGCTTTCTTCCTCCTCGTAGCTCCTCGCTTTCCTGCTTCCTCTTCTCTTCTTCGCTCCGCCGCACGCCCAGGCTCCGGGGAACGCTGCGGTGATAGCTCGCGATGAGTTCTTCCTCCGCTGCCGCGCCTCCCCCAGTGCGCTCCGGCACCTGGGACGGCTCCGAAGTCCACGAAGACCATATCGAGTTCCTCTGCCGGAATCGTCGGCTTCCCGGCGAAGACCGCGTGCAGGTGCGTCTTGCGCCGGAGGGGGAGATTTCCCCCGCCCCGCAGGAGGGCGAGCGGGTCATCTTCCACTCGCACTGCCTGCGCGGGCTGGGGCTGCCGGCGAGCAGCTTTTTCCGGTCGTTCATGGAGTTCTACGGCCTCCAGCCGCACCACCTCACCCCCAACACAGTGGTGCTGCTGTCCGCCTTCGTGGCTCTGTGCGAAGGCTTCCTCGGAGTCCTTCCCACCCTCGAGCTCTGGGGGGAGTTCTTCTTCTCCAAGCTCGGCACCCAGGCCGCGGGCGTGCCGGCTTAGTGCAGCGCCTTCATCGCCGTGCGAAGGACAGGAGCCGACAACCACTTCCCCTCCATCTCGCTGTTGAAGTCGGTGAAGATGTGGCAGCGGTCCTACTTCTACATCAGGAACGTCGCCACGAGGGGCGACTGGGTCAATCTGCCGGCTTTCGAAGCCGGCCCGCCGGCTGGCAGACTGCCCAACTGGTCGTACCAGGCCAGGTCGCTGATGCCTGCGGGAGCCGGCGCCATCACGCGACTCCGAGTGCTGACGCAGTCGGAGGGTCTGACTGGTCCGGACCTACTGGCCGCCTTCGTCTCGCGCCAAGTTCTCCCACTCCAAGGCCGCCCTCACATGATATGCCAGATGAGCGGGGGCCGTGACCCGAGTCGGATGTGCACCAAGGACATGCCTCACGAAGAGGTGGCCCTTATGGTGAACTACCTCTCGGACAGCAGGCTCCCGGAGGACTGGCGATTCGGCAAGGAGCCATACTCCCGCGCCAACCCCCCGCCCGTGGTGAGTCGCCTTTCTTTTCTTCCTTTGGATTGTCTTCTTCTTGCCGAGTTTTGTTCTGATCAGTCGGCTTTGGTTAGAATCCCCTTCTTCACCCACCAGCCGGCACCTCGGGGCCGGCCCGTGAGTTCGCCGCCGACCGGGCGGAGAGCGACGTCGACGACCCCGATCTGGGGGCGGAGGCTCTGGAAGACGACGCCGAGGGAGGAGGAGGGACGACAGGCGACTTCAGGCCCTCGGCTACCTTCGCCGACTGGCCTAAAGACGACGTCGAGGGAGGAGTCGCCCCTCGCCATCGGCCAGGAGCCCGCCAGCCCGGCCCGGGCTCTTCTGTCGCGTCGGGCGCTCCAGGCGGCGGGAAGAAGCGCCGGGCTGTGCCGACTTTGATCGGCAGCCGGCCGAAGAAGCCCAAGGGCTCGGCTGCGGCGACCCGGCGGGACGAGGCAGCCGCGAAGGCCATCCGCTTCCGTAAGGAAGTGAAGAAGCCGCCGTTGGTCTCTGCATAAGTATTTTGTCTTCAAAGTTTATTCTTTCTTCGTGTTTTGTCTGAGTCTCTGCTCGCCCCTCTTTCTTCAAGGCTCCCCTCTCTCTTGAGCGGGTCACCGCCGCTGCCACCATGGAGTCAGCGGAGACGCCCGCCACCACTCGGCGGATAGACCCCGCTGCCGACCTCCGGGAGGCGACGGAGCGTAATGCGCAGGAGAAGCGCAATGAAGAAGAAGCCCTCCGCCTGGAGAAGGCGGAGGCCGACAGGGCGGAGGCCGACAGGGCGGAGGCCTCTGCTAAGAAAAAACTAGCGGAGGCCGAAGCCGCCGCCGCGGCGAAGCAGCAGGCTGATGAAGCCACACGCCGCCAGTCGGCCTTGCTTGTTACCCTGCTGAACTCTGCGCCGCCGCCCCCGGAGTTCGCGGGGCAGACTGGAGAAGCCGGCGGGGAGAACCTCGTCGAGGAGAGGGAAGGCGGCGAGCCCTCTACACCGGGCGCGAACGTTCCGTCGCCGCCTCCGCCGTCGTCTGAAGGCATGCAAGGCAAGCAGCCAGCGGACCCTCCGGTGCCGCCGACCGAAGACGAGGCCGTGGTGAGGCTACTCCTCCAGGTCGGCTCGCCAGTGCGCCGTCATCTGGAGAAGGCGACTTCGGAACCCCGCCCCCTGGAAGCCGGCACCGCCAGCTCAGCGGCTCCAGACGCCGAAGCGACGAGCGCCGCACCTGTTGGGTGGGTGCGAGGAGGCGGCACAGGGCCGCTGAACCGGGCGCTCCTGGATGTCCAGGCGAAGCTCCGCGCTGAGTGCGACACCCTCCAGAGTTGCACCAAGGCATTCCTAGCGTCGCGGGCAGCCGTCCGGGTATGTTTTTTCTTGTTCCTCTCTGTGGGGGCGCGCCAGCGCGCCCACTGGGTGTAGTCCCCGCCCGAGTTTCGGGCCGGCTGCTGAGCAGGCGGCCCGGAACTCCAATTGATGAACTTCTGGGTACTAACTTTGTCTGAAATGCTTGTTGCAGGATTACCACAACCTCCGCGTCACTGCCTTCAACTGTAATGTTGAAGAGCTGGGCAAGCGGACCGCCGACTTGGCGGAGAGCCGGAGTAAGTCCTTCCCTCTTTTTTCTTCTCTACGGGGGCGCGCTAGCGCACCCGCGGGCTGTAGTCCCCGAGATTCGGGCCGATTGCTGAGTAGTCGGGCCAGATCTCCCCGGCGACTTACTTTATTGATGACTGTTGTCTTTCTTCCTTTCCTTCAGGAGCCAACGCTGCTCTTCAACAGCAGCTGAGCGAAGCCAGCTCCGCCCTGCTCGCCAAAGGGGAGGAGTGCAGCAGGGTCGCCACAGAGTGCAATCTGCTAGCCACTCAGTTGGCAGAGCAAAAGGAGCTGCTTGCGAAGTCGCAGAGGGAGGCGGAGGAGACGGAAACCGCCCTCTTGGCCGAGTTCGCGAGCGAGCGCTCCTCCTGGTCTGACAAGGAGGCGCTGCTGTCCTCCGGCTTCCACGAGATTGAAGACATCGTTGATGGTGAGTCTCTTTATTTTCTTTCTTCGAGCTGCCGACTTAGATCGTGCCGACTCCTGGTTTTTGACTTGCTTTTTCGTTTCTTCGTGTCTTTTGCAGACTTCTTCCCTAGGCAGTCGCAGGCCGCTATCCAAGCCATCGAGGCCGATCATGAAAGTCGGAGGGCGGAGGGCGCGGAGATCGCCGCCGATGCCCCCCGAACTCTTGATGAGCACATCTTGAGCATCGAGGCTCGCCTCCGGCCGGCTCACCGGATGCTGCGCCGGCTTCAGCGCATCGGCGCCCAGGCGATTTCCGCCCTTTGGCCAGATATGCAGGCTCCGCGCAGCCCCAGCATGACGGCCAACTGGTTGGAGGTCGCGGGTGGTCGCCTCGAGGCCTCGAAGGGCTCTTCGGCCCGGGCTGGAGCGCGCCGGGCCTTGGAGTTCGTCAAGGCATGGTACCCGGGGCTGGATCTAGACCGGTTGGCCATGCTTCGGTCGAAGGCCCAGCCGGAGCTGGCGGCTGCGGAAGACGCCCTCGTCAAGCGTGCTGCGGCGATCACCGAGTACACCGACACGAGCATCTTCATCCCCGAGCGGTCTGAAGACGGCAAGGAGGTACCGCCGGAGTGGTTTGGGATGAACCCAGACTACGGCGAAGACTCGGCGGAGGTGATTGGCTCCAGCATCGAGGAGGAGGACGAGGCGGAGGATGAGGGCGAGGCGGAGGCACCAGAAGACGGAGCAGACGGCCAGCCTCAGCCCGACCGCGCCTCCACCAACGAGCCGCGTGCGACTGACCCGACTGCTTCCGGAGGCGATCAAGCCGAGACTAGCCGGCCGACCGCCCCAACGCCTGACGCTGGCGCCTCCTCCGACCCCCGAATCCGTCTGCCGCCTCCTAAGCTGCCGCTGTGTCTTTTGTTTTATCTGCTTTAGTAGTCTGTTGAAGAACTTGTTAATTCGCACAATTCCACCTGCGGGGTGTATTTTGAACCTCTACTCGTCAATTCGGCCAAGGGCCTATGTTATATATATATATATATATATATATATATATATATATATATATCGTTTCTTGCTCATTGTTCTTTTGGCTGTTTTCCTTTGCCGCTTTCTCTTAGTTGCCTGCCTTGCCAATCGGACAGCCGCTCTGCGGACTGTTGCTGGATCAAGTGCTAGGCTACTTTGGGAAAGCAAGTACTTAGCCGATTTCAAGATTGTTTGAGCAAGTTGGATAGAAAACGACAATCCGACTGTCCGAGAGTCGGTTTGTGAGAAAGGCTGGAAGCCGTCTTGAGCTATGTTTTACGCTTTGAGTCCTTAGCCATTTTTCGTGCGAACACCCATTCTACCTTACCTCTGCCCACCGTACAGTCGCTCTGCGAGCTGCGGCTTCTGACAGAAGACGGCTTAGGTGTTACACACTACTTGTCCGGCTGCAGGAAGCATTTCATAGTGCAAGGCGGCAAGTCCCCGGGCCGACTTGTCGAGCCCGGTGCCAAGCGGCATGACAAAGAGTAACATACTTGTAGGCATAATTTTTATCATACAGACAAAAGAGGGCAGTCCCCGAGCTCGTCTCGGGGGGCCGAAGTCTTGATACTTTAATACAAAAGGTAGCGTGGTACATACTGCATCAACTGTAAAATCTTCGGAGAAGATTTGCATTCCATGGCCGCTCTGTCTCCTTGCCGGAGTCGTCCCTCTTGCGTGCTCGGGGCTTCTGATCGTCGATCAGGTAGTAGGAATCGTTGCCTAGTACTTTGCTGATGATGAAAGGGCCTTCCCAAGGCGGCGACAACTTGTGCTGGCCGGCTGTTCGCTGGATCAGCCGGAGCACAAGGTCTCCTTCTTGGAAAGATCTTGGCCTGACCTTCCTGTTGTGGTATCGACGCAGGATCTGCTGGTAGATGCTGGACCGGCTGAGTGCCAACAGTCGGCCCTCTTCCAGCAAATCGACGTCGTCTTGTCGTGCTTCTTCTGCTTCCTCCTCGGTGTACATGGTGACTCGTGGGGAGTCGAACTCTATGTCCGTTGGGATGACGGCTTCGGCACCGTAGACGAGGAAGAAGGGCGTGAAGCCGGTTGACTTGTTTGGAGTCGTGCGCAGACTCCAGAGGATGGCTAGCAGCTTGTCGAGCCAGCAGCCAGCCGAGCACTCCAGAGGCTCGATCAACCGAGGCTTGATGCCGGACAGGATGAGGCCGTTTGCTCGCTCCACTTGGCCGTTTGACTGCAGGTGGGCGACGGATGCTAGGTCCAGTCGGATGCCCTGTGTTGCGCAGAAACGGGCCAAGGCGCCTTTGGCAAAATTTGTGCCGTTGTCGGTGATGATGCTGTGTGGTATGTCGTACCGAATTGTGATATCGGTGATGAAGGTCACGGCAGTCGGACCGTTCAGTTTCTTAATTGGCTTCACTTCCACCCACTTGGTGAACTTGTCCACTGCGACAAGTAGGTGAGTTAGACCACCTCGTGTTGTCTTGAATGGTCCCACCATGTCTAGACCCCAAACTACGAAAGGCCAAGCAATGGGGATGGTCTTGAGCGCGGAAGCCGGCTGGTGCGGCTTGGAGCTGAACTTCTGGCACCCTTTGCATTTTTGGACCAACTCCTTGGCCTCTTCCAAGGCAGTTGGCCAAAAGAAACCGTGCCGAAAAGCTTTGGCGACGAGTGCTCTTGAAGCCGCATGGTGGCCGCATTCGCCTTGATGGATGTCTTTAAGGATTGCCTGGCCTTGCTCTGGCTCTACGTAGCGCTGGTAGACACCAGTGACGCTGCGCCTGACCAGTTCTCTGTTGATTATGGTATAGGTTGCCGCCCGGCGTTGTACTTCCGAGCTGAGGTCTCATCAGTTGTTAGCTCTTTGTTCACCAGGAATTTGAGGATGGGCTGGGCCCATGAGGGTGCTGCTATTTCTTTGACTACCAGAACTGCGACTTGGACGAAGGCGGCTGGGCTGGGAGGCGGCGGGCTGGAGTCAACAGCCGCTTGCTAGGCTGATGAAGTCCCCAGGCCGACTGGCGCGGTCCTTGGGCCGAGTTCTGGAATCTTTGAGTCCGTCACCGCAGTCCCCGGGTCGGGCTCGACTGTGGCAGCTTTGGAGTCGCCCGCCAAAGTCCCCGTTCCGACTGCCGGAACTCTGGAGTCGGATCCGCCGTCTTCGGGAGGAGCCGGCACAAAAATGGAGTCTGATTCTGGTGAAGGCTTGACAGACCGCTTGAGGAGGCGTTGAAGGGCGGCGCTAGATGGTATTGCTTGGCGGGTAGAGCCGATTCGTGCCAAAGCGTCTGCTTGGTCGTTGTCGTTTCTTGGCACATGGAGGAACTCGCGCCCTTTGAAATACCCGCTGAGTTGCTGCACGAGGAAACGGTAGCTCGCCATGTTTGCGTCTTTTGCGTCCCAGTCGCCAGATGACTGCTAGACCACTAAGTCCGAGTCGCCATAACACAGGATCCGGCGGATGCCAAGTTCTTTGGCAAGCCGGAGCCCTTGAATGAGCGCCTCATACTCGGCCACGTTGTTGGAGGCGGCAAAATGGATTTGCAGTGCGTATTTGAGCTTGTCGCCTTTGGGAGAGGTGAGGACGACGCCGGCTCCCAAGCCGGTGCGCATCTTGGAGCCGTCGAAGTGCATCCGCCAATGGGTGGAGTCGGGCGCTGGAGGCAGGTTCTGGGTCTCGGCCCAGTCGATGAGGAAGTCGGCCAGTGCTTGTGATTTGAGAGCGGTGCGGGGCTGGTAGTAGATGGTGTAAGGAGCCAGCTCTATGGCCCACTTGGCCACTCGACCAGAGGCATCTCGGCAAGTGGAGCCGTGCAGACCACCGTGATTGGATGCTCTTGAAAGTAAGGCTTCAATTTCTTGGCAGCAAAGTGCACGCCATAGCACATCTTCTAGTAGTGGGAGTAGTTCTGCTTGGAGGTCGACAGTACCTCGCTCAGGTAATATACTGGTCTCTGGACAGGTATCGCCTTGCCTTCCTCCTTGCGCTCTACTACAATGACTGTGCTGACTACTCGGCTGGTGGTGGCGATGTACAGGAGCATAGGTTCCTTGGGAGTCGGAGCCACCAGGACGGGTGGAGTAGTCAGCATCTTCTTCAACTGGTGGAAAGCTTCGTCCGCCTTATGGTTCCACTCGAAAAAAGTGGTCTTCTTCATGAGTTGGTATAAGGGGAGAGCTTTCTCGCCCAGCCGACTGATGAATCGGCTGATGGACGCCAAGCAGCCGGTGAACTTCTGCACATCCAGCAGTCGGCTAGGTACCTCCATTCTCTCGATGGCCTTGATTTTTACTGGGTTGCATTCTATGCCGCGTTCAGAGACCAGGAAACCTAGCGGCTGGCCAGCTGGTACTCCGAAGACACACTTCTCGGGGTTAAGCTTGATCTGGAACCGGCGCAGGTTCTCAAAGGTCTCCTTGAGGTCTTCCAGCAATGTTCCTCGCTTTTCCGTCTTCACCACCACGTCGTCCACATAAACGTGGGCGTTCCTGCCGAGCTGCTTGAGGAGGCACTTCTGCATGCAACGCTGAAAGGTGGCGCCGGCATTCCTCAAGCCGAACGTCATGGTGAGGTAGCAGAATGCTCCAAATGGCGTGATGAAGGCGGTCTTCAATCTGTCAGCCGGGTTTAGCTTGATCTGGTGATATCCTGAGTACGCATCCAAGAAACTCAACAGCTCGCATCCGGCTGTGGAGTCTATCACCTGATCAATTCTCGGCAGAGCAAACGGGTCCTTGGGGCAGGCCTTGTTGAGGCTCGTGTAGTCAATACACATTCGCCATTGCTTGTTCTTCTTTAGCACCAGGACCGGATTTGCCAGCCACTCCGGGAAGAAAACTTCCATAATGAAGCCGGCTGCTAGGAGTCGGGCTATCTCTTCTCCGACAACTCTTCTCTTCTCTTCTGATAAGCGGCGCAGGGGCTGCCTGACCGGCTTCGCATCAGATCGGACGTGTAACTTGTGCTCGGCGAAATCCGTCGGTACACCTGGCATGTCCTTGGGAGACCATGCGAAGATGTCCCGATTCTCACGGAGGAAATCGACGAGCTCGTCTTCCTATTTGCTGTCGAGGTTTGCACCTATGACGGCGTACCTCTCTGGGTGCTCCGGATCCAAGGGTATCTTCTTTGTCTCTTTGGCCGGCTTGAACGAACCTTCGGCTTCGGACTCTTTCGGGTCGGGCGATATCTCCGGCTGCTTGCCGGCCATCGCCACAACTCGCTCAAGGAGTCGCTTCTCGGCTGCAATCACCAGGGACTCGGCCAGCCGACTGCTCTCGGCCGCGCAAGAGGACGACTTCCGGTAGTCGCCGGCCACAGTCAAAATTCCCCTGGAACTAGGCATCTTCATCTTGAGGTAGGCGTAGTGGGGGACCACCATGAACTTGGCCAAGGCAGGTCGGCCAAGTAGCGCATGGTATGGGATCTCAAGGTCCACTACCTCAAACCAAACAGACTCTCTTCGGAAGTGATCTTTGTCCCCAAAGAGGACGTCAATCAGGATCTTGCCGATTGGTGAGCAGGAAAGCCCAGGAACAATGCCGTGGAACACAGTCCGGCTGTTCTGAAGCTATCTCTGCTTGATTCCTAACTTCTCCATGGTGTCCTTGTACAGGATGTTGATGCTGCTGCCCCCATCTATCAGAACTCGCGAGAAACGCGTGGCCTGTTTGTCCATGGCAAAGGTGGCGTCCAGGACCAAGGCGTAGGAGCCCGGACTCGGCATCACTTCTGGGTGGTCAGCCCTGCTCCAGCTGATGGGCCTCTCAGACCAGTGCATGAACTCTGGCGTCTCTGAGGCTACTGCGTTCACCTCTTGTCGCTACAGCCGCCTGCTGCGTCGATCATCAGCCACACTGGTGAACACCACGTAGGCTCCGTGCTCTTCGGGGTATTCGTCTTGTACTACACCGACTGGCCTGGCTGCTGGGGCGGAGGCGGAGGCGGCTGCCCAGCAGGCGGGGGTGGCAGGAGGCCATCTCCCTTGGCGATCCTGGTGAGCCAGTGGCACTTCCGGGTGGTGTGATTCGACGGCTTCGCGCCGCTATGGAACTTGCAAGGTCCATCCAAGGTCTGCTCGTAGGAGAAGGCCGGCAACCAGTTCGGCTTGCCGCCTTTCTGTCGCTTGGGCGGAGGCTGCTCTTCTGGCTGCTGGGCTTCAACGGTCGCGACCTGCCGGCTGCGGGGCCTTGCGCTTGTTGTTGCCCTGCTGTTGTCGCCGGCCGGTGTCTGCCGCCGGAGTTCTTGGAGCCTGAGGAGCTACTTTGCCAGTCGTGCTGATTTGAATTTCCGTCTTCATGGAGGAGTCGGCCGTAGCGTACTTGTCCTCTATGATCAGCAGCTCGTCGAGGGTTTCTGGCTCGTTGTAGAGGAGCTTGTGCTTGAGGAGGGTGCCTTCTCAGCACCCGGCTGTGAAGTACTCGATGGCCTGCACCTCATGCACGCCCTCGCAGGAGTTCCAGAGCTCAGCCCAACGCGTGAGGTAGTCGCGAGTCGACTCGTCAGGACCTTGCACGCACAAGGAGAGCTGACGAGGCTTGGGAGGACGCTTGTACGTGCTGGTGAAGTTGCGGACGAACGCTTCAGTGAAGTCGACCCAGCTATTGATGCTGCGGGGCTTTAGGCTGTTCAGCCATGTCCGGGCAGTGCCCTGGAGCATGAGCGGAACGTACTTTACGGCGACACGCTTGTTGCCGTTTGCTATGCTGACAGCCGTGGAGTAGTCGACTAGCCAGTCTTCTGGCTTCACGGAGCCAGTATACTTGGGCGTGTCTCTTGGGAGCGTGAACCCTCTGGGGAAGGGCTCGTCCCGAATGCGGGGCCCGAAACAAGGCGGACCCAGCTCGTCTTCTTCTTCCAGCGCCAGGGACCGGTGAAGTTGGTCGATCAGGTGGCGGGCGTCATTCTCTCCAACTCCCTCTCGGCGGCCAAGGTGGTCACCGAGAGTCGGATGGTCAACAGGCAGCGGGGAGACTCGCCTCTCCTTGCGGGGAGGGGGAGGCGGACAGTCGTCCCGTCGTTCCACTGCTCTCGGGCGGCCATCTCGGTCGCGCTCTATGGTAATCCGAGTCCGACTGTGGCTGACAGCCGGTTCCTTGTCCTTCCTACCTCGGGCACCGCCAGTCGGCGTCCGAGACGTCGCGCCTTGATCTCGGTGCGGGTCGTTGTTTGGCCGCTGCGGCGCCTCCGTGTGGCAGCTGGCCTCGTTCTGCGCGGTGGCCGCGTCAAGGAGCCGCTGGACTCGCTCCATCATGAGGCGGCACTCTTCGCCCTCAAAATTGTCCAGCTCATCCGCCGCTGCCCGGGCGGCTCGGATGTTCTCCTCTGGTGTGGCATACACGGGGCGGCTAGCCCCAAACAGGCTGGCGATGGCTATGCCGCGCAGCTGAACCGCGCCAAGGCGGCTGGGCCCTGCCGGGGCCGGCGAGCCGCCAACAGCGTGATCCATCTCCCGTTGGTAAGCTTCTGACAAGCGTCTCATGCTGGCTAGCTTCTTCGCGCCTTCAACAAGCTGAAGGCGGCGCGCTTCTAACGTCTCTGCTCAGCATCTTCCGGAATGGGCGCAGCTAGGTCTTGCAGCGCCGCGCCGAGTGAGTCGGGCGCCCTTCCACCAGGGAACTCGTCATGACTGATGACCAGCACCTCAGTGACGGTGTTTCCATCGCTCTTCGCGTGGGGGAGAGGTTCATCGTAGACCACCATGTTGGTGGGGAACGCGTCGACCGACGCGGTGTCGGAGTCGACCAGCATCGGGTCGGTGGAGCCTACGGACTCCAAGTCTACGGCGGGCTCGCCGGAAACGTGGAGTTGATCGAGGAGGCCCGCGAGGAGGTTTTCGGGGCCGCCTGCGCCTGCGTCGGACGCAGGTTCGTCGGAGAGGCGGACCTCGCCGACAAGTTCGGCCAAGGAGCTGGCTGCACATGCGATCTCAACGCCGCACAGCGTGTCAATGCAAACTTCGTCTGGCGTGCTTGGCTGGCTGCGCTCGCCAGGGAGGAAAAGGGTTCCCGTCCAGAACAGATCTCCGGACGGCGGTGCACCAGGCCCCACGGTGGGCGCCAAATGTCGGGGGTTTCGTGCGACATATGCCAACGGATGGCTTATCATGGTGGGGGCGAGTAGAACATCGCCGGTGCCTGGAAACAGGATGAGGCGAAGACATGCATGCCGGCGAATCTTACCCAGCTTCGGGGCTCTCCGGGGAGATAATACCCCTACTGCTGCTCTGCGGGGTCTCCGCATGATCACTATGGTCAAGTGTTTACACGGTTGCTCGTTGAGCTGTGTCTGGTGGTAGGAGAGGGCAAGGCTAGCTCTCTCCTTCTATCTGGTATGGTATAGAACTACTGGGATCCAACCCTTTGCATCGGTGCCCTGGGGGTTTATATAGGCCTACCCCTCAGGGGTACAATGGTAATTCGACTGGGCGCGGGCCCAGCCGTCAGTGCCTCCGACCTCCGACTTCTCCGCCGACTGCTGGGGCCCGCTGACTGGTGGGCCCGCCGACTGGTCTGGTACGGAGCCGACAGGCCGCGTCCGCCGCGGGCGGGTCTTGCCGACTGCTGATCACTGTAGCCGTGCTCCTGATGACGCAAGCTTGGTCATGGGGTCGTGGCAACAGCCCCGCCGCCTGGCGGGCGATCACTGTGGCCACTCCCCATCTCTTCTTGATTAATGGCGCGTGGGCCCCGGGGGAGGGCTCGGCCGACTCCCCCGGGCCGACTCCCGACGGGTCCGATTGGCGGTTCTCCCGCCATCTCCCGAGGTCTCGTTGACTGGTGGGCCCCGCTGCCTCCAGGCCGTACAGACAAGCCGTCGTGGGCGCAGGACCCGGTACAGTGGTGCTGATGTCAGGGCCGGACGGGCAACAGTGCCACGCCGCAGGGAGATCTTCCCAAGTACGGCGTGCAGTAGCCATGCCTGCCCTTGGTAAGGGGCGGGGAGTGGGCTTCATTGCAGCCACGCCCCTGCCCCATCCCCTTCGATGAGGTCATGGTTTTTTGGAGTCGCCGGCCGACTCCCCAAAGCCGGCTTCTCTGGAAGTCGCCCCTGGGACTCGGCCGTGAGCGGGCAGTCGACCGCCTTGCCGTAGACTCCCCAGGAGGCGGCTCTTCGCCCTGTGGTCTTGAGGGGCGCAGCCTGCCCCGATGTCTTGAAAGGTTATGGGGCTCGGGTTGGCCTACCCGTGGCCCAGTACTCCGACAAGATCTCTTTCCGTCCTATGGTGATTGGTGATTTTTTTAAGATTGATTTGAATTGCATGTTAAGAACTTATGATATGTTGCTATCCTTGGTGCCCAATATATGAGCGCACATGTATGTGGACCATACTTTAGAGTTAGTAGTATGTCGAGATAACTATCCATAGGGCAGCCAGAGTGAAAAATGTTAACGAGTATAAGTATAGGAGTTGATGCATATGGTTGGGTTTTACCTTAATAAATTATTAGTTTTTGTGGATGTTGGCTAAGGGCATCTCAAATGCTGACCCGCAAACCGTACACTGCATCTGTCCGCAGACAGAAAGGGACTAGAACCCGGACATGGATGCAGGAGCCTGCCATCCAATGATTTGCACTATATTTTTGCCAATTATAAGGGGAATTTCAAATTCAAATACGCCTGATTCATAGTGCACGCCAGATCACACCAGTGCTGGGACGCATCATCGGCCGATCACAACCAAAAATAGGCAAGAATGCTTAGTTTTACATGCCCGACCATATAAAAATAACATCAGTCCAGCAGTCCACGCAAAAGATTGGACTTTCTACCCCGTCGGACTGGCAATCCGAGGCTCCACGCTCATTCTGTCGTCGCCGATGTGTAGGCCGCCTCCGAGTCCTCTTGCTCCACCCTCTCCAGCTCATCCTTCTGCCGCTGCAACATCTTGAAACAGGCGGCTTGCATGGTCATTCTCGCTACAAATTATCCACACAACAATGCATGTCTGACTACAAATGATCTACACAATAATGCATACATTTCCGACTACAGATGATCTACACAATAATGCATTTCCGGCTACAAATGATCTACACAACAATGCATACATATCCGGCTACAAATGATCAATAAAAGTATGCATATCCGGCTAGAGAAGATCTACACAACAATGCACACATATCCAGCTACAAAAGGTCTACACAATAGTGCATATACATATCTGGCTAGAAATGATAAAAAAACTATGCATATCCGCTACAAATGATTTACAAAACAATGCATACTGAAAACACATGTCAAACTCTGATGAATTTGACGAAGATCAGAGTGAGGAAATAGAAACACAAGGAAACTATTTCATCATAGTAGCAGAAAGCATGCATACGAGATACATATGTGAAGAACATGAAATCATACATGCACACAAGCATGAAGAAGATGAACTGAAGAAATGAAAGAAAGCATAATGAAAGTCTTTAGTTCAAATTCTTCAGAAGGTAGATCACAAATACTTCAGCGCGGAATAATGTGAAGGTAAGGGTGAGGAATTGAAAACTAGGTAGGCTCGGTGATGACACAACAATTTGATAGACATGTTCCAGTTGCCATATCAACCGTACGTCTTGTTGAGGTGGCTGAGATGAACTCAGAGGACACTTAGTCCTCACTGTATTCCTCTTGAGCCAAGGTCACTTAGACCTCGCCCAATCACTCATGGTAATTCTTCAAGATAAACTTCCAAAACCTTCATGGTAATGGAAGACAAACTTGTTCACTGGCGCACCACATTGACTCTTGGGTGCTCAGAACATGACGCCTAACCATCTGGGCTAATGCCAGTCTTCAAAGGTAATAGACATCGGATCACACAGATCAATCTCTTCAGTGATGCTCAATCACTCTAGCTCTGGTTGGGTGTTTCCTCACTTAGGATTCTCTCAAGGTCGTCAAAGGATGGGTTGCTCTCAAATGACAAGTGTCAAGTTCTTTCTAGAGCAGCCAACCAACAAGTGGTTGTGGGGGGTGGCTATTTATAGCATGGGGCAACCCAACATGAATTTTCATAAATGCCCTTCTTACACATGACCATTGTCAGGATAAGGATCCACTCAACAGCTGGCACACAACGCAGCAACGGTCGGAAAATTGAACTCTCAATTTTGTCGGGGCACTCAATTTCCCCACGATAGGCAGATCGCACTAGTGAAATCATAACTCCTTAGCCTGACCAAATTTGTCAGCGACCAGATGAACTTCATCACTACCACTAGCAAATTCGTCAGTTGTACCGGAGATTTCCAAATACTTCACTCAAAGCGGCTTTTATGTATAGGTTTGAGCATCACTTTGGAAATGTGAACTATGATTCACCTATACCCCCTTCAAAAGTACGGTTTTTCCTATGACTCAAAATAAGAAGAAAGAAACTGCAAAAACAAAAGTCTTCAAGCTTCAAAGTCTTCACATCAATTTCTTCAATTGTTGTACCAATTTCATCACCAAGTTCTTCACTTGAAGAAAGACATTTTTAGGGGTCATCTTCCATGGGTTAAACCAAATCTTCAGGGACTATAACTCATGTGTACACTCGCAAACACATTAGTCCCTCAACCCATTTGTCTTCAATACTCCAAAACCACTAAGGGGGCACTTGATGCACTTACAATCTCCCCTTGTTTGGTGATTGATGACAAATTGGTTAGGTTTTCAACGGGAGTAAATAATGGAAGTGTAAGTACTGAGTATGAAGAAATTGCTTATAATATATTGAGGAACTCCCCCTTGTTGAAAACCGCTTGTCATTTCCTTCTGATCATCGTTGGGTTCGACACTTTTACTTATCAAAAGGACTAGGATAGATCCCTTATACTTGTGGGTCATCAGGTCCCGAAGTGATGGATATACAAGGGAGATATAATAAAAACTTTCATATAGATCATTGGATATGATAAACTTGATTCCTTGCAATAGTTTTACGATATGGAGATAGTAATATGTGAGTCATGTTGGTGAGTAATTATGCTTTAGTAAGAATATTGGTGTTAAGGTTTGTGATTACGTATGTATGCACATAAAGTCAATAGTTATACAACGAAGTTATATCCTTCTCAACCTATTTGCTAGCTTGACTTGTACTAAGCGGGAATGCTGCTTATGCATCCTAATCCTTAAACCAAAGTTGTGCCAAATGAGTCCATCATACCTACCTATATGCGGTACTTCCATGCCGTTCTAAGTAAATTAGCATGTGCCAACTCTAATTTTTCAAAATGAATTTCCGTTTTGTGTGCCCGTACCGCTCATGAAGCAGTAGGGGTGGCCAATATTTTCCATGCTAGGTATTTTATTCTCACGATTAGTGTTTATTCACGTGTCATTGCACGAGAGTGTGGCAGGTAATAGGGATGCCCGGTCCCCAAATGAAAAATAATAATATGATGATAATAATAAATTCCTTGTAAAGTGTTGCTATGGAAGGCACCCGTGGATATGGCTAGCCATGGATTGTGAAAGAATGGTGGAAAGTAAATAAACTTTATTTTCTGTTTGGGAACCACCTATGATTTGTCTAGCATGGAAGATATTTGGAATTCTTGGTCGTTTTCATTGATAGGAAAAGCATGCCTCTGAAAGTAATTTTATCTTAAATTTAAGATTTGAGCTCTAGCACCTCTGCAAATCTCTGCTTCCCTCTGCGAAGGGACTATCCATTTACTTTTATGCAATTTCTTTTTTATTTGAGTCTCCATCTTCTCTTATAAAGCACCAACTAGGGAACACTATCGTCATACTTGTGTATTGGATGTAGCTAATATTTGAGTGTGTTTCATGAATGGATCAATGACTAAGCATAATGGGCTAGGGATAGCTTTGTTTAGCATTTATATTTTGAAAGACATGGTTGCTTGTTGATATGCTTGAGTATTGCTGTTTTCATGTCAAATTATAGACTATTGCTTTGAATCATCCAAGTCCAAATATCCATCCTACAAAGAAAAGAATATATGATGAATATGTTAGGTAGCATTCCACATCAATTTTTTTTTCTTTATCATTTACCTACTCGAGGACGAGCATGAATTAAGCTTGGGGATGCTTGATACGTCTCCAACGTATCTATAATTTTTTATTGTTCCATGCTCTTATATTATCAATGTTGGATGTTTTATATACACTTTCAATCAAAAATATATCATTTTTTGGGACTAACCTATTAACTTAGTGCCTGTAAGTGCATCTAGTGCCACCCCTAGTTAGTTTTGGAGTATTGACGACAAACCTAGTTGAGGGACTAATGTGTTGGTGAGAATTGCAGGAAAACACAGGTAGAAGTCCCTCATTGATTCGGTTTTACTACCAGAGATGACCCCTAAAAATGTATGAAGACATTGAAGACAAAGGTGGTATATGAAGATATTCACATTGAAGACTATGACAAAAGAAGACACGTTATGAAGCTTATGGAGCTCGAAGACCTAGATCTTTCGTAGTTCTTTTTCTTTTGTGTTGAGTCATAGGAACCACCGTACTGTTAAGTGGGGTCCAGGAGAACCAGTCAGAATGACTGAAGTGATGCCTAAACAAAAAACCTATGTCTTCGAGCGAAGACAATGAGAGCGAATCTTGTCCAGAGCCGGACAAGTCAGCTTTGCTTGTAGCCCAAGTAAAGTTGCCATGAGAGTTTGAAATCTGACCCTTGAGACACGTGTCAGTTCCTTAGTGACCCAGGGTCATTTCGGACAAATCAGGTCGGGTTGCCAAGTGGCTATAAATAGCTCACCCCTACAACCATAAATGGTTAGCTACTCAGATTTCAGTGCACGGCTTTTGTCGTTTGAGAGCAACCCACCTCGAAGCCTTTGAGAGAAAATTCCTAGTGAGGAGAAAAGCCCTAACCACCCAAAGCCAGAGAACATTGGGCATCACTTAAGTCTTCTTGTCTGTGTGATCTGAAGACTTATTACACTTGAGGACTGTGAATCCTCCAGACGGTTAGGCGTCGCGTTCAGAGAGTCCAAGAGACATTGTGGATTGCCAGTGAACGAAGTTTGTGAAGGTTTGGGAGTCTACCTTGAAGACTTACCAGAGTGATTGGGCGAGGACTAAGTGACCTTAGCTCAAGGAGAATATGGTGAGGACTTGGTGTCTTGAGCTACGTGTTCAGGACTGGGTGTCCGGGACTGTGTGTCCTAAGGTTTAAATACCTAGCCGCTCCAACCAGACGTACAGTTGTCACAGCAACTGGAACTGGTCCAACACATCATTGTCTTCAACGAGTCACTGGTTTCATCTTCACTTCCTTATTCTTACTGTTACTCATTGTGAAGCCATTGCATGCTTGCTCTATCTTTTGTCTTCACAACGTGAATGTCTGATCTGTTGGCTTCATAACTTCTTCCTACCTGATCCTTATTACACTGCAGCTGTTTGTCTTTGTGCTTTCACTCTATTGAATACTTGACCATGGCTTGCCTAGTGTAATCTAACTTCCGCTGCATAGTAATAGGCAAAATCTTCACTGTTTGTCTTCATAACTCCCACGTTTTGAAGACTTTCATAAAAATCGCCTATTCACCCCCCCCCCCTCTAGTCGATATAACGCACTTTCAATTGGTATCAGAGCAAGGTGCTCCCTTGTTCTGTGTGATTCGGTTTAACCACCTGGAGTTTTAGCTATGTCGACTGCAGGGATAATCAAAGTCTCTGCTGCGTGCCCCGTCTTCGATGGAACTGAATATCCCTACTAGAAGAATAAGATGCGCATGCATCTTGAAGCCATTGACGTCGACCTATGGTATGTCGTCGAGAACGGCGTTCCCAAGGCTGGAGAAGGTGTCACTGCTGCTGATGTCAAGAAGTTCACTCAACTGGACTCTACTACCAAAAATATCATCTGTGGTCATTTGACAAAAGGACAGTATGGCCGTGTGAGTGCCTTGAAGACATCCAAGCTGGTCTGGGACTGGCTCTCCAAGGTCAATGAAGGCGTCTCAACCCAGAGAGATCAGAGAATCAGCGTTCTTCGCAACCTCTTCAACCGCTTCAAGAGAAATGACAATGAGAATGTCCAGCACACATTTGACCGGCTCACTGACATCACAAATGAGCTTCAAGCCCTCGGCGCCACTGAGACCACCAAACATGAAATCGTCAAGACGCTGCTGAGATCACTTGATAGCTCGTTTGACATCCTAGCCCTGATGATTCAAGAACGTCCTGATTTCAAGACACTCGATCCATCTGACATACTTGAGAGGCTCAACACACATGAGTTTCAGCTTTCTGAGAAAAGAGATATCTACGGTCCAAACTATGGGCGAACTCGTGCCTTGAAGGCAAAAGCTGTTTCCTCATCTGAAGAAGAATCTGACAGCAGTTCTGATGATCTTGAAGACATTGGAAGGGAACTTGCAATGCTAGTGAAGAAGTTCCAAAAATTCACCAAGAAGAAAGGCTTCAGAAAATCTTCACGATCAAGCTCAAGGAATGATGAAGCTTCTGCTCATGACTACAAGAAGAAAACATGTCACAAGTGCAAGAAAACTGGACACTTCATCTCTGAGTGTCCACAGTGGGACAATGAGAACAGAAGGAAGAAGAAGAGCAAGGAATATGATTCTGACGACAAGAAGAAGAAAAATACTCAAAGTCTTCTTCCAAGTCTTCCTCAAAGTCTTCATCACACAAGAAGAGCTCATCTGGCAAGGCACGTGCGTTTGTTGGCAAGGAAATGGATTCAGAGGAGGAGTCCGCTTCTGAGGAGGCAGAGGTGGAATCTGAGGAGGAGTCTGATTCTGGCATTGCGAGTCTGGCTACAGCATACGTCGCCAAGTCCATCTTCAACACTGAAGACAATGACTTCATCACCGACACTGATGCAAATGACAAGAACGACTCCACTCCTACCTACTGCTTTATGGCACACGGTGCCAAGGTAAACACACGCACTACTCGCTATCAAACATCTAGTGACGATGACTCTGACTGTGATTCAAAACCCAGCTACAAAACACTTGCTAAAATTGCAACTGAACAACAGAAAGCTATGGAACATATTCAAAAACTGTTAGACAGAAGCGATGATCTATTGGGTGCTGAAATGACTCGATCTGAATCCTTAATTGAAGACATAAAAAATCTTCACGTTAAGTATCAGGAACTTGAGGATCGTCTTGATACTCTCTCAACAACTCATGAAAAGCTTTCCTATGATTATCTTCAAAGGAAGCAAGAACTTGAGAAATTGAGAGCGGCTCATGAAGATCTTCAAAAGGAAAACGAGTCACTTCGCGTCGAACAGATCAGTTCCGCTCAGGAAGGATTTGAACCACCATGTCTTAAATGTATTGAGCGTGATAATGCTACTTCTGTTGCTGAATGTTCCACTGCTACTGCTGTTGCAATATCTTCAACTGTTGATGTGGTAACTAACCCCTCTGCTGAGGATACCACTGCTATTGCTGATGAGAATGCTAGGTTGAAGACATTACTTGAAACAGGGATGTACAAAAGTCTTAAAGGACATCAGACATTATGTGATGTCCTCAAGAAGCAGATTCTGAACCGAAACCCTAGGAAAGAGGGTGTTGGGTTCGTAAGGAAAATAAATGCAGATGGCTCTTACTGGAAACCTGAGCAGTACCCCAAAACCACATGGGTTGCTGCAAAGGAACCTTCAGTAGATCCATCCAATTTATCTGGCTTCACATGTGCTAACCCCATTACTATTGATGAATCCTTTGATGCAAACTATAAACTGTTTAAGAATCAGAATGGTGAAGTGTTTGCCAGGTACATTGGTACTAACTACAGGAATGGACCGCCTATGAAGAAGATCTGGGTTCCGAAAAAGTGTCTGGAAAGTCTTCCTGTGAATGTCTTCATGACACCTCACTTGAAGAAGACAAACCTCAGACCAAAGGCTTCATACGGTCCAAAGGCTTCATACAAACAGAGGACTCACCTGAGTCACACTAACGCAAATGTTTTGCAGGGAAACCATACTCAGGCATATGAATATGAGAGCGGGTCATCGAACCGTCATGTTCATATGACCAAAAATTATTCTGCTTATCCCTATGAGTATTATTGTCCACCTGCAAGACTGTTTGCTAAGGCTTCAAAGCCAAAATTCTCAGATGCTGCACTTAGACTTATTGCTTCTAAGCCACCCTTGAAGATGTGGGTGGTTAAGAAAGCTTAACTCTCTTTTGCAGGGAAAGGTCTCCAGCAGAAAAACAAAATCTTCTGACGCTATTGCTGGGGACCTTAAAAGTCTTGTAGGGTGCAAGATAAAATGCCCGAATGGCATCATTATGTACTTCGTTCCTGAATCGCATGCTACTCTCCCTATTAGTCCTAATCTGGATCTAAGTTTTCATAACCCACTGGTTCATCAAATGTTTTTGCTTCACAATTCTCTTCGTGAAGCCTATCCCCCTAACTGCACTGTAGGGTACGACACCAGCGACTTCAAAGTCTTCAGAATGGATCATTGACAGTGGGTGTACAAATCACATGACCGGCAAAAGAAGCCTTCTTATGGACTCAACCTTACGTCCATCCGACAAGAGCCACATCACATTTGCTGACACTGGTAAAAGTAAGGTATTGGGTCTAGGTAGAGTTACAATCTCAAAGGATCAACACATGGATAAAGTCATGCTTGTTGAATCCCTTGTCTTCAACTTAATGTCTGTCTCAATGCTTTGCGATTTGAACATGATCGTAATGTTTAGAAAATATCGTTGCCTAGTACTAATGGAATCTGACAAGTCTCTAGTGTTTGAAGGGTATCGGAAAGATGATTTGTATGTGGTGGATTTCTTGGCAGGGCCACAACTTGCAGTATGTCTTCTTGCAAAAGCTTCAGAATGCTGGCTTTGGCATCGGAGGCTTGGGCATGCTGGCATGAGGAACCTCCACACCCTTGCGAAGAAGAAGCATGTCATAGGCATCGAGGGCGTCAAGTTCAAGAAAGATCACTTATGCGGTGCCTGTGAAGCAGGGAAGATGAAAAGGGCAAAACATCCTTCGAAGACAATCATGACTACTACTCAACCCTTCGAACTGCTCCACATGGATCTTTTCGGTCCCACTCACTACTCAACTTTTACTACTACTGCTTGCCTCTATGGCTTTGTCATTGTTGATGACTACTCTAGATATACTTGGGTGCACATAATCCTTTACAAGACTGAAGTGCAGGATGTCTTCAGACGATTCGCCAATCGAGCTATGAACAATTTTGGCGCCAAGATAAAGCACATCAGAAGTGACAATGGCACTGAATTCAAGAACACTGGGCTTGATACATATCTTGATACCTTGGGCATCACACATGAATTCTCAGCTCCGTACACGCCACAGCAGAATGGCGTCGTCGAACGCAAGAACAGAACACTCATTGAGATGGCCAGAACAATGCTAGATGAATACAAGACTCCAAGAAAATTCTGGACTGAAGCCATTGACACTGCATGCCATACAATCAATCGTGTCTATCTTCACAAGCTTCTGAACAAGACATCTTATGAACTCCTAACTGGCAAGAAGCCAAATGTCAGTTACTTCAGAGTATTTGGCGCAAGGTGCTGGATCAAGGACCCACACCACACCTCAAAGTTTGCACCAAAAGCACATGAGGTCTTTATGCTTGGATATGGAAAGGATTCGCACTCCTACAGAGTCTTCAACCTCTTTCATTACAAAGTTGTTGAAACAGTGGATGTGCGGTTCGATGAGACAAATGGTTCACAAAGAGAGCAACTGCCCAATGTGCTAGATGAAGTTCCAGCTAGTGAATCAATTAAGCTTATGGGAACTGGAGAGATTATACCCTCTGAAGCTCATCCTGAAGAAGAACTTATCATCTCAGCACCTGATCAACATGAAGACAATGCTCAGCCTGAAGACATTCCTCCCAACAACAACACAGATCAGCAAGAGCAAAGTCTTCGCCCTGTACATCCTCGTGTTGCCAATGAAGTGCAAATTGACAGAATAATTGACAGCATCAATGCACCTGGTCCACTCACTCGTTCAAGGGCAACTCAACTGGCGAATTTCTGTGGGCACTTCGCATTCGTATCAATATCAGAACCCAAGAAAATTGAAGAAGCCTTCATGGAACCTGAATGGATTCAAGCTATGCAAGAAGAGCTTCAATAGTTTGAACTGAATAATGTATGGGAACTGGTTAAGCATCCTGATCCACGGAAGCACAACATAATAGGCACCAAATGGATATACCGCAACAAGCAAGATGAGCATGGTCAAGTTGTCAGAAACAAAGCTCGTCTCGTTGCTCAAGGATATACTCAAGTGGAGGGCATTGACTTCGATGAAACATTTGCTCCTGTGGCTAGGCTTGAAGCCATACGCATACTGCTGGCCTATGCAAATCATCATAACATACTTCTATATCAAATGGATGTGAAAAGTGCCTTTCTCAATGGCAAGATTGAAGAAGTGTATGTTGCACAACCACCTGGCTTTGAAAATCCAAAACATCCTGACATGGTATACAAGCTCAACAAGGCATTGTATGGCCTCAAACAAGCCCCTAGGGCCTGGTATGACACACTCAAATACTTCCTGAAGAGTAAAGGCTTCATACCTGGTTCCCTGGATCCCACTCTCTTCACGAAGACATATGATGGTGAACTGTTTGTGTGCCAAATATATGCGGATGACATTATCTTCGGCTGCACCAATCAGAAGTACAGTGAAGAGTTTGGATATATGATGCAAGAACAATATCAGATGTCCATGATGGGGGAGCTGAAGTTCTTCCTTGGTCTTCAAATACGACAACAACGCAATGGCATCTTCATATCTCAAGAGAAGTATCTCAAAGATTGCCTGAAGAAGTTCGGTATGCAAGACTGCAAAGGCTTCACAACACCAATGCCAGCCAAACATCATCTAGGTCCTGACGACAATGGTAAAGAGTTCGATCAAAAGGTATACCGCTCCATGATTGGGTCTTTGCTTTATTTATGTGCATCTAGGCCAGATATTATGCTTAGTGTTTGCATGTGTGCTCGATTTCAAGCGGCACCAAAGGAGTCGCATCACTTAGCTATGAAGTGAATTCTTCGATATTTGGCTCACACCCCAACTCTAGGATTATGGTATCCAAAGGGCTCAGAGTTTGATTTGGTTGGATTTTCGGATGCTGATTATGCTGGTGACAAGGTTGATCGCAAGTCTACATCAGGCACATGTCACTTTCTGGGACGATCACTTGTATGTTGGTCTTCAAAGAAGCAGAACTGTGTATCTCTCTCCACTGCTGAATCTGAATACATTGCTGCTGGATCTTGCTGCGCTTGGCTTCTGTGGATGAAGCAAACACTCAAGGACTATGGCATTCATCTGAAGCAAGTGCCACTCTACTGCGACAACGAAAGCGCCATCAAGATTGCCAACAACCCAGTTCAGCACTCGAAGACAAAGCACATTGAAATTCGTCATCACTTTCTCAGAGATCATGTTATGAAGGAAGACATTGATATCATACACGTCAACATTGAAGAGCAATTGGCAGATATCTTCACCAAGCCCTTGGATGAGAAGAGGTTTTGCAAGTTACGGTGTGAGCTAAATATCTTGGAATCCTCAAATGTCCTGTGATCAGGCACACATCCTAACACTTATGCATATTGACGACTTAGATGTGCAACACACAAAGTAAAGTATATCTTCAATCAATGAAGACATACATTCTAAGTGTGAATACATTAATGTGGAATTTGACTTCTGAGCGCCACGATAATTGTGCGCCGTGTCTAGGTCTAATACTTCCTATACGTGGGTAACGCCACCACCAAATGTTCCATTTTGAAGTGTTTCACTCATGGCGTTACCTTGCAATATCTTCACATTTGATTTGGCTTCGAACTCAACATGTCTTCATGATTATCTTCACTACGTTGATTATATAGATATATACATACTAGTGTTCTGTCCTCTACAGCATTCACTTATAGCTATGTCTTCTTGGTTGAATCTTTTGAACTAAGTGAATGTGATCGGACCCTAATCTCTCTATGCTTTCTATCTCAAATTCTATCTCTCCAAGTCATATGCATTCTATTGAAACTGTTGAATGTCTTCACTGCGTCCTTGTCAGCAGAAGATAAAGAGACAACCATAAAGTCCGTTTTCAATGCTCATTCCTCCACATAAAATCCGGAGAAGTAGGAACGACCGCCCGAAAATCCAGGCGTGCGTGGGACGTGGAACAAACCCAAAACTTCCGCAAACTGGCCACGCGTTCCTCAGATGCGAATCGCCAGGGGCACCTGTGTAATAGCACAGTGCCGCCCTTGAGCCTATAAATTCACACTTACCGCGGTCATTATCTCCTTCTTCCACCCTCGCACGAACCCTAGCGCCACTGCTAGCACTCGATGACGCCGGAGACGAAGCGCTTCGCTGCCGCAACCTCTCCAACGCCGTCCTCACGCCGACCGCGGACATCGTCTCTCCGCCGTCGCCGTAGGTGTTTTCCGTCGCCAAGTTAGGGCACGGAGGACTGAACTGCTCGGCATCATCTCCCACTTCCGTCTGGTGGTTCCGAGTGTGGTAAATAAAACTTCTTTTTACAGCCCCGTTTGATCTCATGGTTCTGTCACTTTCTACCATAAGAGGTTTATCTTCACACAAGTTAGATCTCTCAATCTGCATCTCATAACATGCCTAGTATATTCACTTGTGCTTCATAAAGTAGTTAGATTCCTCATTTGTACTGATCTATGGGTTCGTACAAATCTGGAACCAACTGCTTATCTATGAGTGAATATCTTCGCACGATGAGGTCAATGTCTTCTAAACTGATTAATCTTCAAAACCTTCTGAGAATGCATATGACCTCTTCCCCTTCCCTCGCACCTTAATGCTGTCACAGGTACATGTCCGTGGGAGAATCCTTTGGTTCTCATAGTCTGCATTCATTTGCAGAATTCCTACAGCATCACATAAACTCTCCTGAGGCCAGTTCCTGTTGGTCCAGAAAAGGAAAGCCTTTGAAGCATTTGAAAACTTTGAAGCCTTTCAAGTTAAAGTTTATGGCTTCAGAAGCAGCAGCAAGGAAGGGGGGCAGACAGAGACGTGAAGGAACTTCCAAAGATCTGCCTGAAGATTTGGCAGAAATGTACAAAATAGATCCAGAAGAGAGCTATGGGCAGCGCAAGACCCAAATCCAATGGATTCGACGCTATTGGGAAGAACAGTGGTTCAAATACCGCTTCGTCACTCAGGAGTATGCAGAGAAATGTGCCATCAAGAAGCCATGGGGGGACATCCTTTACAAGAATCTCATACCCAAGACCAGAGGTGAAGCCATTGCTCAAGGCTTCTACCCATGCATGGTCCGAGGACCACAGCCTGATGATGCGCATCCATCATCACTCCTCTGGTGCTGTGACGACAATCTCTTCAAGCGCAACTTTCAGTTTGCCCAACAATCAGCGAAGCTGAATAAGAAGAAATTTGGGTTAGACTTCAACCCTGGTCCCTCCGCACCAAGGGCAGATGGCACACGCGACGCCGAACCCAATGTCATCGGTCCGTTTGCCAATCTTGAGGGCCTGATCACCCACATCTTAGTCCAAGGGACTGCCGTAAATGACCCTCCAGCTGACTCTGAGTCTGATGAAGCTCCTGCTGTGCCGAAGCCAAAGCAGACGAAGAAACCAAAAGCTTCAAAGCCGGCCCCTGCCTCAAAAATCTCAAGGGCGAAGCCATTGAAAACTGCACCTCCTGAAGTCAGTGTGCAGTCTGAAGACGTATCCCGCGTCTCCAAGCCCCAGAAAGAAAAGGAGCCCCAGCAACAAACCGGCAAAGAGCTCACTGCTGCTGCCATTCTGTGCAGTGAAGCCATTGATCTATCAAGCGATGAAGATCTTGGAGATGACGCTCTAGAGCAGCTTATCAAAAGCAAAGAAGAAGCTGAAATCTTCAACAATCTGCCTCTTTTTGATGTCGCCATCATCCACAACTTCATCGATGAATGGTTTGCCTCACCATACATCAGCTTCGAAGATCTGCAGCTGCCCATTGGCCTCAGCGTCGCCTTCCAAGGCGCAATTGCTTCAGAATTGGCCATTCCTCAGCGCATTGTTGAGCTGAAGCAGAAAATTGATCATGAAAAGGCTTAGTTCAAGAAGCACATGGCCAGGCTCAGCGTGCAGGAAGTGAAGAGCTTCAAAACCATGCTGCATGAGCTCAAGGAAAATTTTCTGAAGAAGCATGCTGAAGCTCAGGGCTCACGTGAGCGGATGAAGTCTCTGGCAGAACGATGCGTGCAGGCCTACAATGAGGCCGAGAAGCGCAAGGCACTTGGGCGTCCTGGCATCGACCCCAAGATGGCCGCGAAGAAGAAGAAGCAGCCCGCTATGAATGAACCAGAGGCACCAAGACAATTAGCTATTCCGATTGTCTTCCCAACCGCCATGACTGGCTCGAAGCCAAAGAGCCGGTCAACCGCTTCTGAGCTCAAGAAGACATGGAATGCAGAGGCTGAAGCTAGAAAGAGGAAACACTCTGCAGCCTCTCCTTCTGACCCAACTAAGAAGCGCAAGATCAAGAAAGCTCGGGCTGCTCCCACAGAGCCCTTGATGGTTGAACCTCTCTCTGTCATTCACCCCAATGCAGAAAGACGACTGACAGTTCATGAGCCTGCTCCCACAGAGGCTCCTGAAGCTGAAGATATTCCAGCAGCCGACCCCGTAGCTTCTGAAGACATTGGTCACCAAGACAATGTACAAGATGATGCAGCCCTTCCTCAGCTTGAATCAAGCGAACTCGTCAGTATTGGTAGTCCTCTGACGCCAATGGCACAAGATGAGTCATGGGCGGATCGCCCTCAGGAGGAAGAAGACTTTGAGGCCCAGCCCACTCCAACCCCACAAGCGTCATCTGCGTTCCGTAGGCTTCGCAAAGGTCCAAGGCCTCAAGTCCATACTGAAGAAATTCCGGCTGCATCAGCTGAAGACAATGAAGAAGCACCACCAGAACCCACTCCCCCGCTCCATCAAGATGCAGTTCCCTAGGAGAACGTGCCTGAGGTTGTCCCTCCAACTATACAAGCGGAGGAAGAAAATGTTGAGGCTGCCACCACAAACACTGAAGCCAATGTGGAGCCCGCCCCACCAAATGCTTCAGCAGACAGCGAAGCTACTGAGCCAGACACTTCTATTCCTGAGTCTGCTGCAGGTCCTCAATTTGATTACCATGTTGAGCACAGGCCTCATGTTCAGAAGCCAGTCCCAAGGCTGCCAAGGTTCCCAGGTCCTGCATCAGCACCTGGCTCCTTTGATATTAATAGCTTCAAGGCAGACAATACATTTTTCAACAGCTCCAAGAACCCCTATTCAAGGGAAAGGATTGTATCAGATAGGTTCTGGAGCTATCCTCAGCGCAGCTACTACTCAAGCATCCTATACAACCAAGGTCGCATCTTCCCGCACAAGCGCCTTGAGGTTGAAGCCATTGCTGGTCTGCCCTGTCTTGAGGAAGCTTTGGATTGCTTTAGGCAAGTGGGTCTGCTGCCGTTTGTCACAGATGAAGAGCACTGGAATGAAGAGCTTCTGCTTCAGTTTTATGCCACCCTCCACATTAAAGGATACAATAGAGATCCGAAGACTTGGGTCCTGGAGTGGATGACCGGCAATGTCCATCATGAAGCCAATGCATTTGATATCATTGAGCTCACCGGCCTGCCCACTCCTGGCGAATTCTACGAGGAGGGCTGTCAACTACATGCTGAAGCTATTGAGAGCATATTCCAGAGGCCTGAACCAAATATGAGTCAGATGCTCTCAATGATGAAGCCATTGCCTCACGATGCTCCTTATCCAACAGAGTTCTTCATTGAAGACCTTGAGTTCCTGCCCAGGACCATATATCACATCATCTGGCGGACTCTCTGGCCCATTAAAGGGCACTATCAAAATGCCAAGATTGAAGGTGCAATGAAGACTATGATATTCTGTATCCTTCATGGCAAATGGTTCAACGCACAGGATTTCTTCATACGCCAACTTGCAGCGTCAGGCTCAGATTTATTTGGTTTGAAGTTCTATGCTCCTTGGGTGATGAGGCTGATCAAACTGCACTCTGCGATCTCGTATCAGCCCTCAGCCCGAAACCATCGAATCTTCTTGCCCGATGTGGATACCTCTGTTGAAGCTATATATCCAGAGCCTGCCAAGCAACCAATAAGTCTTCAGAATGCAGAACACCAGAGCTTCGCGCAGAATGTTGAAGGTGTTGAAGCCATATCCAGGGTATATCCGTTGGCTGGCACTACACGTGCACCAGCATCTACTGAAGCCACAAACAGCACAAATGCTCCAAGACCCAAGAAGCGTGCTCGTGTCCTCAATGACCGAGAGCTTCTTGTGGCCCTTCACCAAAAGCAAGATAGGCATCACGACTGGCTAAAGCGTCAGATGAAGAGCCTCTTGGTGGATGTCAATCGTCTTCGAAACCTAGCCACCAAGAATGCTTTCGTTACACATGAAACGTGCCGTCGTACATGGAAAGGACTCTCAATGATATGCACTGAAGCTGAACTTGAAGAGGATGGCTTCACCGAGCGCTTCAAGTTTGACACCACACCTCCTAGAAGGGCTGTGATGCGCAACACACCATCACTTGAAGACTCTGAGTTTTCTTCATCTGCTGCCACAGTCACTGCCAGAATCATTGATGAAGACGACGATGCTACATCACCGCCACCTGCTTCAGCACCTCCAAGCTCTGCACCGCCAAACAACTCCACCGACCCTACTGCGCCTGGGAGCGCGTAGAAAACTCTATGTCTTCAAACCTTTTTGGTCATTACTGACAAAAGGGGGAGAAGCATATGATGTTTATAGTCTTCAAGCGGGTCAATATGGGCGGGTACCTTATGCTTTGTTATATTTTGCTTCGTGTTTACAACTCTCGTTTTTGCTTCATTTGGTTCTTTGAGTTGTAACACTAAGACTCGATGGTCGTTTGCCACCCTGTTTGCGAAGATAAATTCCGCATGAGCGACGATAAATTCCGCACTCATCTCATTCTGCAGACGTCCATCTTCCATTATGCATGTCATTATCTTCATATACTTTCACATGCGTAGTGGATTGTCATCATAAGCTGAAGTGGATCTCCACAAGTACAACCTGCCATGTGCATTTGCATTCCAAAAGCAAATCAACTTATATGCACATCTTCAGGGGGAGCCCTTGCAACTTATGAAGACAATTCCCTATCCTTTACAAATTTCACACATTATATTCCCCGTTGAAAACTTCAACTAGTTTGTCATCAATCACCAAAAAGGGGGAGATTGTAAGTGCATCTAGTGCCACCCCTAGTTGGTTTTGGAGTATTGACGACAAACCTAGTTGAGGGACTAATGTGTTGGTGAGAATTGCAGGAAAACACAGGTAGAAGTCCCTCATTGATTCGGTTTTACTACCAGAGATGACCCCTAAAAATGTATGAAGACATTGAAGACAAAGGTGGTATATGAAGATATTCACATTGAAGACTATGACAAAAGAAGACACGTTATGAAGCTTATGGAGCTCGAAGACCTAGATATTTCGTAGTTCTTTTTCTTTTGTGTTGAGTCATAGGAACCACCGTACTGTTAAGTGGGGTCCAGGAGAACCAGTCAGAATGACTGAAGTGATGCCTAAACAAAAAACCTATGTCTTCGAGCGAAGACAATGAGAGCGAATCTTGTCCAGAGCCGGACAAGTCAGCTTTGCTTGTAGCCCAAGTAAAGTTGCCATGAGAGTTTGAAATCTGACCCTTGAGACACGTGTCAGTTCCTTAGTGACCCAGGGTCATTTCGGACAAATCAGGTCGGGTTGCCAAGTGGCTATAAATAGCTCACCCCTACAACCATAAACGGTTGGCTGCTCAGATTTCAGTGCATGGCTTTTGTCGTTTGAGAGCAACCCACCTCGAAGCCTTTGAGAGAAAATTCCTAGTGAGGAGAAAAGCCCTAACCACCCAAAGCCAGAGAACATTGGGCATCACTTAAGTCTTCTTGTCTGTGTGATCTGAAGACTTATTACACTTGAGGACTGTGAATCCTCCAGACGGTTAGGCGTCGCGTTCAGGGAGTCCAAGAGACATTGTGGATTGCCAGTGAACGAAGTTTGTGAAGGTTTGGGAGTCTAACTTGAAGACTTACCAGAGTGATTGGGCGAGGACTAAGTGACCTTAGCTCAAGGAGAATACGGTGAGGACTTGGTGTCTTGAGCTGCGTGTTCAGGACCGGGTGTCCGGGACTGTGTGTCCTAAGGTTTAAATACCTAGCCGCTCCAACCAGACGTACAGTTGTCACAGCAACTGGAACTAGTCCAACACATCATTGTCTTCAACGAGTCACTGGTTTCATCTTCACTTCCTTATTCTTACTGTTACTCATTGTGAAGCCATTGCATGCTTGCTCTATCTTTTGTCTTCACAACGTGAATGTCTGATCTGTTGGCTTCATAACTTCTTCCTACCTGATCCTTATTACACTGCAGCTGTTTGTCTTTGTGCTTTCACTCTATTGAATACTTGACCATGGCTTGCCTAGTGTAATCTAACTTCTGCTGCATAGTAATAGGCAAAATCTTCATTGTTTGTCTTCATAACTCCCACGTTTTGAAGACTTTCATAAAAATCGCCTATTCACCCCCCCCCCCTCTAGTCGATATAACGCACTTTCAGTGCCCAGTGCAAGTTGTTGTTTTTGCTTGTTTTTGGTTTTGTAGAATATCAGTATCAAACAAAGTCCAAATGCCACGAGACTTTTTGGTGATTTTTCTTCTGGACATAAGAGACCCTGGAAGCTTTGGGAGGGGACGAGAAGATGGAGCAGTGGCCCAAAAGGCACCAGGCGTGCCCATGGGGTAGGGAGCGCCTTGGTGGCTTGTGGGGCCCACGAGGCTCCGTCTGACCTAACTCCGCATCTATAAATTCTCTAAAATCATGAAACCAACAGAGGAGTCCACGAAATACTTTTTCCACTGCCGCAAGTTCTAGAACCACGAGATCCCATATGGAGGCCTTTTTCGGCACGCTATCGGAGGGGGAATCGATCACAGAGGGGTTCTTCATCATCCTTGATGCCCCTCCGATGATGCTTGAGTAGTTTACCACAGACCTATGGGTCAATAGATAGTAGCTATATGGCCTTTTCTCTCTTTTTGATCTTCAATACAATATTCTCCTTGGTGTTCTTTGAGATCTATTTGGTGTAATGACTTTTTGCGATGTGTTTGTTGGGATCCGATGAATTGTGAGTTTATGATCAGATCTATCCATGAATTATTTGAGTTTTCTCTGAACTCTTTTATTCATGATTATTATAGCTTCGTATTTCTTCTCTAATTTATTTGTTTGGTTTGGCCAACTAGATTGATTTATCTTGCCATGGGAAGAGGTGCTTTGTAATGGGTTCGATCTCGCGGTGCTCAATCCCAGTGACAGAAAGGGACATGAGACATATGTATTGTTGCTATTAAGGGTAAAAATATGGGTTTATTCATACGTGAGTTTATCTTGTCTACATCATGTCATTTTGCTTAAGGTGTTACTCCTTTTTTCCATGAACTTAATAAACTAGATGCATGCTGGATAGCGGTCGATGTCCGGAGTAATAGTGGTAGATGCAGAATCATTTCGGTCTACTTGTCTCGGACGTGATGCCTATGTATGATCATTGCCTTGGATATCGTCATAATTATTTTCTTTTCTATCAATTGCCCAATAGTAATTTATTTACCCATCGTATGTTGTTTATCTTGCTGCAAATTTTCTTTTATTTATTTTATTTTGGATTTTTGTCCAATCTATCTATCAAAAACTATATACTTTAATCTTGATCAATGCCATTGAGGGATTAACAACCCCTCTACGCGTTGGGTTGCAAGAATTTGTTGTTTGTGTGCAGGTGATGTTTACATAGTGTTGCTTGGTTCTTCTACTTGATTAATAACCTTGGTTTCATAACTAAGGGAAATACTTATCTCTATGGTACTGCATCATCCTCTCCTCTTCGAGGAAATCCCAACGTAGCTCACAAGTAACAAGGGCACTAATCCAAGAGTGGTTAATGGGCAAAGAATTAAGCATTATATTTGAGGTACACCTATTAATGTTGAAACTAATATTGTCCAAACTATGACACCGGAGGAACACATAAGAGAGACCTTCCGGAACACTCCAGAACCCTAAAAAATAGTAGGTATATGATACGGTAAGTAAACCGACTCCAAAAATTTCAGAAAAAAATTTCTGCCAGTTTTGGAATATTAGAAAAATACAAAATAAGAAACAGACGAGAGGACCCATCAGGAGGTCACAAGGCAACAGGGCACGCCCTACCCCCTGGGCGTGCCAGGTTTCCTTGTGTCCCTCTCGTGTGCCATCCTGACTCCGTTTTCTTCTGGAATACTTGTTTCACAAGATAAAACTTCTTTATATATACTCATGGATGTTTTGACCACCATATGGCAAGTTTCTCCTCTGTTCTTGTTTCATGCTGTTTTTCTGGTAGATCTGACAGCATGTCGTCTCAAGACTCGGACGGAGAGAGCTATGTTTCTCACTATGTTGCAAACCCAAGGATCTATGGAGACATGTGTTGGAAATATGCCCTAGAGGCAATAATAAAATGGTTATTATTATATTTCTTTGTTCATGATAATTGTCTATTGTTCATGCTATAATTGTGTTATCCGGAAATCGTAATACATGTGTGAATACATAGACCACAACACGTCCCTAGTGAGCCTCTAGTTGACTAGCTCGTTGATCAAAAGATAGTCATGGTTTCCTGACTATGGACATTAGATGTCATTGATAACGGGATCACATCATTAGGAGAATGATGTGATGGACAAGACCCAATCCTGAGCATAGCTCAAAGATCGTGTAGTTCATTTGTTGTAGCTTTTCTGAATGTCAAGTATCATTTCCTTAGACCATGAGATTATGCAACTCCCGGACACCGTAGGAGTGCCTTGGGTGTGCCAAACGTCAAAACGTAACTGGGTGACTATAAAGGTACATTACAGGTATCTCCGAAAGTGTCTGTTGGGTTGGCACGAATCGAGACTGGGATTTGTCACTCCGTATGACGGAGAGGTATCTCTGGGCCCACTTGGTAATGCATCATCATAATGAGCTCAATGTGATCAAGTGGTTGATCACGGGATCATGCATTACGGTACGAGTAAAGTGACTTGCCGGTAACGAGACTGAACAAGGTATTGGGATACCGACGATCGAGTCTCGGGCAAGTAACGTACCGATTGACAAAAGGAATTGTATACGGATTGATTGAATCCTCGACATCGTGGTTCATCCGATGAGATCATCGTGGAGCATGTGGGAGCCAACATGGGTATCCAGATCCCATTGTTGGTTATTGACCGGAGAGTCGTCTCGGTCATGTCTGCATGTCTCCCGAACCCGTAGGGTCTACACACTTAAGGTTCGGTGACGCTAGGGTTGTTAGGAAGACTTGTATGTGATTATCGAATGTTGTTCGGAGTCCTTGATGAGATCCCGGACGTCACGAGGAGTTCCGGAATGGTCCGGAGGTGAAGATTTATATGTAGGAAGTTGTCATACGGTCACCGGAAAGGTTCGGGGGCATATCGGTATTGTACCGGGGCCACCGGAGGGGTTCCGGGGGTCCACCGGGAGGGGCCACCTCTCTCAGAGGGCCTAATGGGCTGTAGAGGAAAGGGGAACCAGCCCTACATGGGCTGGCCGCATCCCCCCCCCTTGGGCCCATGCGCCTAGGGTTGGGGGGGAACCCTAAAGGGGGCGCCCCCCTTGCTTGGGGGGCAAGCCCCCTCCCCTTGGCCGCCGCCCCCCTCTAGATCTCATCTAGAGGGGGCCGGCCCCCTTCCTCCTTCCCCTATAAATAGAGGGGCAAGGGGAGGGCTGCACACAACATCCAAGGCGCAGCCCCTCCCCTCCCCAACACCTCTCCTCCTCCGTAAGAGCTTGGCGAAGCCCTGCCAGAGTACTGCAGCTTCACCACCACCATGCCGTCGTGATGTTGTTGGAGCCCTCTTCCTCAACCTCTCCCTCCTCCTTGCTGGATCAAGGCGCGGGAGACATCCTCGCTCCGTACGTGTGTTGAATGCGGAGGTGCCGTCCGTTCGGCGCTAGGATCTTTGGTGATTTGGATCATGACGAGTACGACTCCATCAACCCCGTTCTCTTGAACGCTTCCGCTCGTGATCTACAAGGGTATGTAGATGCACTCCTCTCTCCCTCGTTGCTAGATGACTCCATAGATTGATCTTGGTGATGCGTAGAAAATTTTAAAATTCTGCTACGTTCCCCAACAGTGGCATCATGAGCTAGTTCTATGCGTAGTTACTATGCACGAGTAGAACACAAAGCAGTTGTGGGCGTCGATATTGTCAATTTGCTTGCCGCTACTAGTCTTATCTTGATTCGGCGGCATCGTGGGATGAAGCGGCCCGGACCAACCTTACACGTACGCTTACGTGAGACCGGTTCCACCGACTGACATGCACTAGTTGCATAAGGTGGCTGGCGGGTGTCTGTCTCTCCCACTTTAGTCGGATCGGATTCGATGAACAGGGTCCCTATGAAGGGTAAATAGAAATTGGCAATTCATGTTGTGGTTTTGGCGTAGGTAAGAAACGTTCTTGCTAGAAACCTATAGCTGCCACGTAAAAACTTGCAACAACAATTAGAGGACGTCTAACTTGTTTTTGCAGCAAGTGTTTTGTGATGTGATATGGCAAAAGGATGTGATGAATGATATATGTGATGTATGAGATGATCATGTTCTTGTAATAGGAATCACGACTTGCATGTCGATGAGTATGACAACCGGCAGGAGCCATAGTAGTTGTCTTTATTTATTTATGACCTGCGTGTCAACATAAACGTCATGTAATTACTTTACTTTATTGCTAAAGCATTAGCCATAGTAGTAGAAGTAATAGATGACGAGACAACTTCAAGAAGACACGATGATGGAGATCATGGTGTCATGCCAGTGACAACGATGATCATGGAGCCCCGAAGATGGAGATCAAAAGGAGCAAATGATATTGGCCATATCATGTCACTATTTAATTGCATGTGATGTTTATCATGTTTTACATCTTATTTGCTTAGAACGACGGTAGCTTAAATAAGATGATCCCTCGCAATAATTTCAAGAAAGTGTTCCCCCTAACTGTGCACCGTTGCGAAGGTTCGTTGTTTCGAAGCACCACGTGATGATCGGGTGTGATAGATTCTAACGTTCGAATACAACGGGTGTAAGCCAGATTTACACACGCAATACACTTAGGTTGACTTGACGAGCCTAGCATGTACAGACATGGCCTCGGAACACGGAAGACCGAAAGGTCGAGCATGAGTCGTATAGAATATACAATCAACATGAAGATGTTCACCGATGTTGGCTAGTCCGTCTCACATGATGATCGGACACGGCCTAGTTAACTCGGATCATGTTTCACTTAGATGACTGGAGGGATGTCTATCTAAGTGGGAGTTCATTGAGTAATTTGATTAGATGAACTTAATTATCATGAACTTAGTCTAAAATCTTTACAATATGTCTTGTAGATCAAATGGCCCACGTTGTCCTCAACTTCAACGCGTTCCTAGAGAAAACCAAGCTGAAAGACGATGGCAGCAACTATACGGACTGGGTCCGGAACCTGAGGATCATCCTCATAGCTGCCAAGAAAGATTATGTCCTAGAAGCACCGCTAGGTGACGCACCTGTCCCGCAAAACCAAGACGTTATGAACGCTTGGCAGTCACGTGCTGATGATTACTCCCTCATTCAGTGCGGCATGCTTTACAGCTTAGAATCGGGGCTCCAAAAGCGTTTTGAGAGACACGGAGCATATGAGATGTTCGAAGAGCTGAATATGGTTTTTCAAGCTCATGCCCGGGTCGAGAGATATGAAGTCTCTGACAAGTTCTTCAGCTGTAAGATGGAGGAAAATAGTTCTGTCAGTGAGCACATACTCAAAATGTCTGGGTTGCATAACCGCTTGACTCAGCTGGGAGTTAATCTCCCGGATGACGCGGTCATTGACAGAATCCTTCAGTCGCTTCCACCGAGCTACAAGAGCTTTGTGATGAACTTCAATATGCAGGGGATGGAAAAGACCATTCCTGAGGTATATTCAATGCTGAAATCAGCAGAGGTAGAAGTCAAAAAGGAACATCAAGTGTTGATGGTGAATAAAACCACTAAGTTCAAGAAAGGCAAGGGTAAGAAGAACTTCAAGAAGGACGGCAAGGGAGTTGCCGCGCCCGGTAAGCAAGCTGCCGGGAAGAAGCCAAAGAATGGACCCAGGCCCGAGACTGAGTGTTTTTATTGCAAGGGAAGTGGTCACTGGAAGCGGAACTGTCCCAAATACTTAGCGGACAAGAAGGCCGGCAACACTAAAGGTATATGTGATATACATGTAATTGATGTGTACCTTACCAGTACTCGTAGTACCTCCTGGGTATTTGATACCGGTGCGGTTGCTCACATTTGTAACTCAAAGCAGGAGCTGCGGAATAAACGAAGACTGGCGAAGGACGAGGTGACGATGAGCGTCGGGAATGATTCCAAGGTCGATGTGATCGCCGTCGGCACGCTGCCTCTACATTTACCTACGGGGTTAGTTTTAAACCTCAATAATTGTTATTTAGTGCCAGCTTTGAGCATGAACATTGTATCAGGATCTCGTTTAATTCGAGATGGCTACTCATTTAAATCCGAGAATAATGGTTGTTCTATTTATATGAGAGATATGTTTTATGGTCATGCTCCGATGGTGAATGGTTTATTCTTAATGAATCTCGAGCGTAATGCTACACATATTCATAGTGTGAATACCAAAAGATGTAAGGTTGATAATGATAGTCCCACATACTTGTGGCACTGCCGCCTTGGTCACATAGGTGTCAAACGCATGAAGAAGCTCCATGCAGATGGACTTTTAGAGTCTCTTGATTACGAATCATTTGACACATGCGAACCATGCCTCATGGGTAAAATGACCAAGACTCCGTTCTCAGGAACAATGGAGCGAGCAACCAACTTATCGGAAATCATACATACTGATGTGTGCGGTCCAATGAGTGTTGAGGCTCGCGGTGGCTATCGTTATGTTCTCACCCTCACTGATGACTTGAGTAGATATGGGTATGTCTACTTAATGAAACACAAGTCTGAGACCTTTGAAAAGTTCAAGGAATTTCAGAGTGAGGTTGAGAATCAACGTGACAGAAAAATCAAGTTCTTGCGATCAGATCGTGGGGGGGGGGAATACTTGAGTCACGAATTTGGCACACACTTAAGAAAATGTGGAATAATTTCACAACTCACGCCGCCTGGAACACCTCAGCGTAATGGTGTGTCCGAACATCGTAATCGCACTCTATTGGATACAGTGCGATCTATGATGTCTCTTACCGATTTACCGTTGTCATTTTGGGGCTATGCTTTAGAGACTGCCGCATTCACTTTAAATAGGGCCCCTTGAAATCCGTTGAGACGACACCGTATGAATTATGGTTTGGGAAGAAACCTAAGCTGTCGTTTCTAAAAGTTTGGGGATGCGATGCTTATGTCAAGAAACTTCAACCTGAAAAGCTCGAACCCAAGTCGGAAAAATGCGTCTTCATAGGATACCCTAAAGAAACTGTTGGGTATACCTTCTACCTCAGATCCGAAGGCAAGATCTTTGTTGCCAAGGATGGGTCCTTTCTAGAGAAAGAGTTTCTCTCGAAAGAAATAAGTGGGAGGAAAGTAGAACTTGATGAAGTATTACCTCTAGAACCGGTAAGTGGCGCAGCTCAAGAAAATGTTCCTGAGGTGCCTACACCGACTAGAGAGGAAGTTAATGATGATGATCATGAAACTTCAGATCAAGTTACTACTGAACTTCGTAGGTCCACGAGTACACATTCCGCACCAGAGTGGTACGGCAACCTTGTCTTGGAAATCATGTTGTTAGACAACGGTGAACCTTCGAACTATGAAGAAGCGATGGCAGGCCCGGATTCTGACAAATGGCTGGAAGCCATGAAATCTGAGATAGGATCCATGTACGAAAATGAAGTATGGACTTTGACTGACTTGCCCGATGATCGGCGATCCATAGAAAATAAATGGATCTTTAAGAAGAAGACAGACGCAGAAGGTAGTGTGACCATCTATAAAGCTCGGCTTGTCGCTAAGGGTTATCGACAAGTTCAAGGGGTTGACTACGATGAGACTTTCTCACCCGTAGTGAAGCTGAAGTCCGTCCGAATCATGTTAGCAATTGCCGCATTCTATGATTATGAGATATGGCAAATGGACGTCAAAACGGCATTCCTTAATGGTTTCCTTAAGGAAGAATTGTATATGATGCAGCCGGAAGGTTTTGTCGATCCTAAGAATGCTGACAAGGTGTGCAAGCTCCAACGCTCGATTTATGGGCTGGTGCAAGCATCTCGGAGTTGGAACATTCATTTTGATGAGATGATCAAAGCGTTTGGGTTTATGCAGACTTATGGAGAAGCTTGCATTTACAAGAAAGTGAGTGGGAGCTCTGTAGCATTTCTCATATTGTATGTGGATGACATACTGTTGATGGGAAATGATATAGAATTCTTGGAAAGCATAAAGGCCTACTTGAACAAGTGTTTTTCAATGAAGCACCTTGGAGAAGCTGCTTATATATTAGGCATCAAGATCTATAGAGATAGATCGAGACGCCTCATTGGTCTTTCACAGAGTACGTACCTTGACAAAATATTGAAGAAGTTCAAAATGGATCAGTCAAAGAAGGGGTTCTTGCCTGTATTGCAAGGTACGAGATTGAGCACGGCTCAATGCCCGACCACGGCAGAAGATAGAGAAAAGATGAGTGTCATCCCCTATGCCTCGGCCATAGGGTCTATCATGTATGCTATGCTGTGTACCAGACCTGATGTAAACCTTGCCATAAGTTTGGTAGGGAGGTACCAAAGTAATCCCGGCATGGAACACTGGACAGCGGTCAAGAATATCCTGAAGTACCTGAAAAGGACTAAGGAAATGTTTCTCGTTTATGGAGGTGACGAAGAGCTCGTCGTAAAGGGTTACGTCGATGCTAGCTTCGACACAGATCTGGATGACTCTAAGTCACAAACCGGATACGTGTATATTTTGAATGGTGGGGCAGTAAGCTGGTGCAGTTGCAAGCAAAGCGTTGTGGCGGGGTCTACATGTGAAGCGGAGTACATGGCAGCCTCGGAGGCAGCACAAGAAGCAGTCTGGGTGAAGGAGTTCATTACCGACCTAGGAGTCATACCCAATGCATCGGGCCCGATGACTCTCTTCTGTGACAACACTGGAGCTATTGCTCTTGCCAAGGAGCCCAGGTTTCACATGAAGACCAGGCATATCAAGCGTCGCTTCAACTCCATTCGTGAAAGTGTTCAGAATGGAGACATAGAGATTTGTAAAGTACATACGGACCTGAATGTGGCAGATCCGTTGACTAAACCTCTCCCTAGAGCAAAACATGATCAACACCAGAACTGCATGGGTGTTCGATTCATCACAATGTAACTAGAATATTGACTCTAGTGCAAGTGTGAGACTGTTGGAAATATGCCCTAGAGGCAATAATAAAATGGTTATTATTATATTTCTTTGTTCATGATAATTGTCTATTGTTCATGCTATAATTGTGTAATCCGGAAATCGTAATACATGTGTGAATACATAGACCACAACACGTCCCTAGTGAGCCTCTAGTTGACTAGCTCGTTGATCAAAAGATAGTCATGGTTTCCTAACTATGGACATTAGATGTCATTGATAACGGGATCACATCATTAGGAGAATGATGTGATGGACAAGACCCAATCCTAAGCATAGCTCAAAGATCGTGTAGTTTGTTTGCTGTAGCTTTTCTGAATGTCAAGTATCATTTCCTTAGACCATGAGATTGTGCAACTCCCGGACACCGTAGGAGTGCCTTGGGTGTGCCAAACGTCACAACGTAACTGGGTGACTATAAAGGTACATTACAGGTATCTCCGAAAGTGTCTGTTGGGTTGGCACGAATCGAGACTGGGATTTGTCACTCTGTATGACGGAGAGGTATCTCTGGGCCCACTCGGTAATGCATCATCATAATGAGCTCAATGTGATCAAGTGGTTGATCACGGGATCATGCATTACGGTACGAGTAAAGTGACTTGCCGGTAACGAGACTGAATAAGGTATTGGGATACCGACGATCGAGTCTCGGGCAAGTAACGTACCGATTGACAAAAGGAATTGTATATGGATTGATTGAATCCTCGACATCGTGGTTCATCCAATGAGATCATCGTGGAGCATGTGGGAGCCAACATGGATATCTAGATCCCGCTGTTGGTTATTGACCGGAGAGTCGTCTCGGTCATGTCTGCATGTCTCCCGAACCCGTAGGGTCTACACACTTAAGGTTCGGTGACGCTAGGGTTGTTAGGAAGACTTGTATGTGATTATCGAATGTTGTTCGGAGTCCCGGATGAGATCCTAGACGTCACGGGGAGTTCCGGAATGGTCCAGAGGTGAAGATTTATATGTAGGAAGTTGTCATACGGTCACCGGAAAGGTTCGGGGGCATATCGGTATTGTACCGGGGCCACCGGAGGGGTTCCGGGGGTCCACCGGGAGGGGCCACCTCTCTCGGAGGGCCTAATGGGCTGTAGAGGAAAGGGGAACCATCCCTACATGGGCTGGCTGCATCCCCCCCTTGGGCCCATGCGCCTAGGGTTGGGGGGGAAACCCTAAAGGGGGTGCCCCCCTTGCTTGGGGGGCAAGCCCCCTCCCCTTGGCCGCCGCCCCCCTCTAGATCTCATCTAGAGGGGGCCGGCCCCCTTCCTCCTTCCCCTATAAATAGAGGGGCAAGGGGAGGGCTGCACACAACATCCAAGGCGCAGCCCCTCCCCTCCCCAACACCTCTCCTCCTCTGTAAGAGCTTGGCGAAGCCCTGCCGGAGTACTGCAGCTTCACCACCACCACGCCGTCATGATGCTGTTAGAGCCCTCTTCCTCAACCTCTCCCTCCTCCTTGCTGGATCAAGGCGCGGGAGACGTCCTCGCTTCGTACGTGTGTTGAACGCGGAGGTGCCGTTCGTTCGGCGCTAGGATCTTCAGTGATTTGGATCACGACGAGTACGACTCCATCAACCCCGTTCTCTTGAACGCTTTCGCTCGTGATCTACAAGGGTATGTAGATGCACTCCTCTCTCCCTCGTTGCTAGATGACTCCATAGATTGATCTTGGTGATGCGTAGAAAATTTTAAAATTCTGCTACGTTCCCCAACAACATGGATCCATATGGGTGGTCTGCAGAAGAAGAGGTGGATGTTGATCTAAAGAGGATAGAACCCTCAAGCAAGGAAGAAGAAGAAGAAGAAGAAGAAACTCCCTTACCAGAGCCAGGAGATATGCATGTGGAGTTCAAGAAGAGGTGGATATTTGTCACCAACTAACTCCTCAAGGAGAAGTTGGATCTTAAGAAGGAAGTCGGTGAGCTTAAGGAGGAGATTCACACTCTAAGGGGAATTATATATCCAAGAGAATCACCACTACAGCTACATCACCACCATCACCAAAGAAAGACACTTGACTACATGGGTATGGGCACCACCCTTGGCTTGTGCCAAGCTTGGGGGAGGTGCCTCTGTATCGTATGACCATCACTTTTATCATCCTTATCTATCTTAGTTCAATCTTTAGTTATTATGTGATTTAGAAGAATAAAAGTTTAGTATGATCTAGTTTCAAGTGCTTGTTCCTTGATCTATCTATATATGTAATCGAGTTCGAAAGTTATATAATAAAGAGTAGCTTGAGTTTGCTTCTTTATTTTTATGTTTCAATCTTAGCAATGATATAATGAAAATATCATATGCTAATCCCATGGAAAGTAATGACTTTACATCAAGAAAAGTATATTTGATAAAATTTGTTGGAAGTTAACAAACATAGTATTGGTCAATGGTGCAATTCATGAAAGGTTAGCAAAGGAAGAGAGGATTCACATATAAATATACTATCTTGGACATCTTTTATGATTGTGATCCCACATTAAAACACTATGTCAACTAGTTGACGTTGGATAAGGAAGATAACATAATGAGTTATGTTTGCTTATATTCACATAGAAGTCATATTGTCATGGATCCTCCAACATGTGGTGCTTGCTCAATATCTTTTGCTAGCCAAAAATCCGCACCAAGTTTCATGCCATGATAGTCCACTATATCTACCTATGGATTGAATAAGATCCTTCAAGTAAGTTGTCAACAGTGCATAAAGCAATAAAAATTGCTCCTAAATATGTTTGATCTTTTATTGTAAGGGAAAATAAGCTTTGTACGATCTTGTGATGGTAAAGAAATAAAAGCAACAAACTGCATAATAAATGTTGCTATCACAAGGGGCAATATAAAGTGACGCTCCTTTACATTAAGAGCTTGCACATCCAAAAATGAAAGCGCATGACAACCTCAGCTTCCCTCTGTGAAGGGCCTACCTTTTACTTTTTTGTATTTACTTTTTAAGCAAGAGTCAATAGTGTTTTTCTCTATTTCTTTTTCATTTTTTTCTTTTTGCAAAGCATCATGTGGTGAGGAAAGATCTAGGCACATAATATCCAGTTGGAAATGAGTAATCATGAGTTACTATTGTTGACGTTGCCCTTGAGGTAAATGAGTTGGGAGGCGAAACTATAAGCCCCTATCTTTATATGTGTCTCATTGAAACTTCCGCTCCATATATATATGCCCTGAGTGCTAGCAATCATAGAACACTAAATGATAGTTGAGTATGTGGACTTGCTAAAAAAAGCTCTTACATGAGATTCTTCCCGAGAATATGATGGATTGTGATTGTTTCATTGACTAAGAACAAAGTTTGTTAGTTTTCAAGAAAGTTTATGCTTTATACTTCAACATTGTGATGAATTGTTACTTGATGATGAGAAGTTTTATGATGATATATTGCTGCTTTGTTAATGATCATGATGCTACTATGTCTGTATTTTGTCTTTATCGACACCTCTGTCTCTAAACATGTGGTCATGATTATCGATTTCGGCTTTCGCTTGAGGACAAGCGAGATCTAAGCTTGGGGGAGTTGATACATCCATTTTGCATCATGTTTTCCTAATGATATTTATAATGTTTTTTATCACAATAACACTATGTGATGCAATTCTAATGCCTTTCCTCTCTTAATTTGCAAGATTTACATGAAGAGGGAGATTGCGGGCAGCTGGAATTCTAGACCTGGAAAAGCTACATCAGAGATACCTATTCCGCAGAGCTCCAAATGGCTTGAAATTTCATGGAATATATACAAAAATACTGGAGGGAAGAAGCACCAGAGGGGCCCCACCAGTTGGCCACAAGGCAGCAGAGCATGGCCACCCCATGGGTGCACCCTAATGCCTTGTGGGGCCCACAACTTGCCTCTGACCCCCATCTTCTGCTATATGAGGGGTTTTGACCTAGAAAAAAATAGGGAGAGAACTTTTGGGACGAAGCGCCGCCGTCTCGAGGCGGAACCTGGGCAGGAACACTTTTGCTCTCCGGCGGGGCAATTCCGTCGGGGATACTTCCCTCCGGGAGGGGGAAATTGAAGCCATTGACATCACCAACGATCCTCTCATCATGGGAGGACCAATCTTCATAAACATCTTCACTAGCACCATCTCATCTAAAACCCTAGTTCATTTCTTGTATTCAATCTTTGTCTCAAAAACTCAGATTGGTACATGTGGGTTGCTAGTAGTGTTGATTACATCTTTTAGTTGATGCTAGTTGGCTTATTTGGTGGAAGATTATATGTCCAGATCCTTAATGATATTCAATACCCCTCTGATCTTGAACATGAATATGATTTGTGAGTAGTTACTTTTGTTCTTGAGGACATGGGAGAGGTCTTGTTATAAGTAATCATGTGAATTTGGCATTCATACGATATTTTGATGATATGTATATTGTTGCTTCCTTTAGTGGTGTCATGTGAACGTCGAATACATGACACTTCATCATATTTGGGCCTAAGGGAAGGCACTGTGGATTAATAAGTAGATGATGGGTTGCTAGAGTGACAGAAGCTCAAACCCTAGTTTAGGCGTTATTCCATACGGGGCTGATTTGGGTCCATATATTTCATGTTATGGTTAGATTTTTCTTAATTCTTTCGTAGTTTCGGATTCTTGTGAGAGGGGGTAATCATAACTGGGAGGCTTGTTCAAGTAAGAACAACACCCAAGCACCGGTCCACCCACATATCAAATTATCAAAGTAGCGAACGCGGATCAAATAAACATGATGAAAATAATTAGATGAATCCTCATGTGTCCTCGAGAACGCTTTGCTTATTTTAAGAGACTATTGCAGCATGTCCTTTGCTATAAAAGGATTGGGCTAACTTGCCGCACCTTTGCTACTATTGTTACTTGCTACTTTTTACGAATTAACTTGCTATCAAACTATCTGTTACCGGTAATTTCAGTGCTTATCGAGAATACCTTGCTAAAAATTGCTTGCCATTTTCTTTTCTCCTTGTTCGGTTTGAAACTCTTACTTATCAAAAGGACTACGATTGATTTCCTATACTTGTTGGTCATTAGGGAGCGCCACCCTGACTTGTGGGCCCCTCGTAGCTCTGCTTGTCCTAACTCTTGGACTATAAATTCTCATATATTCAGAAACCCTCGAAGCGAGACCGAAACAGTTCTTCTGCCGCCGCAAGCCTCTATTCCGAAGCGATCCCTTCTAGAGCCCTATTCTGGCACTCTGCCGGAGGAGGGAATCATTGGGGAGGCTGTCTTCATCAACCTTGCTGCCTCCATGTTGATGTGTGAGTAGTTCCTTCAGGATCTACTCGTCTAACAATGTCCTTCTATCTCTCTTTTGATTTTCAATACAATGATCTTCTCTAAGATCAATCCGATGTAATATTTTGCGGTGTGTTTGCTCGGATCCAATGAATTTGGGTTTATGATCAGATTATTCATTCAATTTATACGAGTCTCTTGAGATTTATTTGATGCGTAATTTTATAGCTTTGTATTTCTCTCCGATCTATTCATCTACTTTGACCAAGCTAGATATATTTATCTTCAACGGGAGAGGTGCATTGTGGTAGGTTCAATCTTGAGAAGATCTTGCCCTATGACAGGAGGGGCAAAGGCACGTATTGTATTGTTGCTAGTAAGGATAAAACAACGGGGTTTCGTCATATTGCTTGATCTTATTTTGTCTACGTTATGTCATCTTTCTTTAAGCATTACTCTGTTTGTCATGAACTTAATACTTTGAGATGCATGTTGGAGAGCGGTCTTGGGGTGGAGTAATAGTAGTAGATGCAGTTGGATTAACGGTTTACTTGTCACAGACGTAATGCCTATGTAATGATTGTGCTATGGATGATTATCATAACTATGCTCGATTCTGTCAATTGCCCAATAGTAATTTATTTACCCGTCGTTCCTATGCTTTCGAGAGAGATGCCACTAGTAAACCTATGGCCACCAGGGTCCCTTCTCCATCAATACTAAGAATCCTGCAATTACTTTGTTCGCTTACTTTTATTTACTTTTACTTTGTATTGTTTTGCCTATCAATATCAGTTTTAATCTTGCAATTGGCAATAATAAGGGGAGTGACGACCCCCTTGCCTTTGTTGGGTGCAAGCAATTGTCGTGTCTGTGTGTAGGTACTGGTCACGTTGCTGGTGTGGTGCCTCCTACTGGTTCAATAAACCTTGTTTCTAACTAAGGGAAATACTATCTGCTACTATACTGTTTCATCCTTCCTCTTTGGGGAAATCCAACAACTCCGTCGTGGTCGGACAGGGGAATAGCCAAACCGCCGCTCCATAGGAGCGTCGGGAAGCGCCGCCCTCAAGCCCGTCGACCTCGCCGCAAGCGTCGCCGCCGAGATGGAACCGGATCCGAGGTATACTTATTCTTATCCCTGAAGCCATCACCATCAAACAATGCTGGACGAAGAGCACTCACTTAACCGGCTAACCCTACTACCCTATACACCGGACAAGATCCCTACGTTCCCCTCTCCTCCCGTCACCGCCGGAGCACCCAGGGGAGGAGAAGGGAGCCCCAGGATCACCGGGAAACAGATGTAAGTTCGTCTAAACCTATTAACATATGATCTACTTTCGAAGATCTCGACGCAAGAAATGCAATAGTGCAAAAGTTCCGAGGTGAAATTTAATCAATAGTTGAATGTAAAATTTGATAGGATATTCTTCGTTGATGCAACATATAGTGCAAATGGCACATACTAGTTCTTTGATGATAATATAAAGTTCCAAGTCCCACACACATCAAATTATGCCCTTTGCTTATTCATGTGAAGTACTGTACGTACTTGTCAACCGTGCATGCATGCAGACATGCACGGCCAGTACACAACAGTCGCCATATGCATGCAAGAAGCGTTTTACTTCTTGCACACGACACCCTTGCCGTCCATGCCACTGGCACAGGTGACAGCAGAGAGCTCAGATAGCACCGCGGCACCGTCGTTTCCACGGCTGACTCCATAGCGCGCCACGCTACAGTCGGCGGCGAACAGGCTGGAGGTGGTGAAGGTGGCATCTCCTCCCATGGTGGGCATGGAGGCCCTCACGTCGAAATGGTTGACGTAGTCGGAGCGGTACGTCTGTCCGACCACACCGTGGACGTCGTCGGTGAGCGCGTCGAACTTGAACGCCAGCTCGAGGTGCGCGAGGCAGTCGTCGGCGGTGACGCCGTAGCGGTGCACCCTCGAATCCTCCTCGGTGATGGGCACGGCGTTGGCCCTGACGCTGAACTTTCCGTGGAGGGCGACGAGCACGCCGTTGGCCGCCTTGGTGCGGGTCACGGACAGCTCGGGGACGCGGCTGGAGGTCCACTTGGCGCCTTCGACCAGGTCGGAGGGGAGGTACACGGGCTCGCCGTCCAGGATGATCTCTAGGTGCTCGACCGCGTCGTCCCAGGTGCCGGTCTTCCTGGCGCCGAGGTAGAGGCGGTGGCCGTCGAAGAGCACGGCGATGGCCTGGATCCAGGTGAAGTCCCGGGACATGCCGCTGTGGCCGCTCTTGCCGATGAAGTGTGCGTTGATGTGAAGGTCACGGTCGGAGACGACGCAGAAGTCGGCGTCCCTGCGTCCGTGGAAGTAGAAGGCGTTGCCGTCACCGCCTATGAACCGCGGGTCGCCGCACGCCCCCGGGGTGTTGCACACTGCACGAACGCATGAACCACAACCATTATTAGCCAACAAAATCAAGCGTTACTGTTTATAGTTGTACCTGCAGAGTTAAGACATGGTGGAGTGCTCACCGCAGACGGGTTTGCATGATTTGCAGTCGGCGTAGCAGGACTGGGGGCAGTTGGCGGGGCAGTCCATCCTCTGGTTGGAGCAGTAGGGGTTTACCCTGGGACTCTCACTGCACTTGACGCTTATCGGATTCGGCTTCGGCTTCGGGCCATTGGCATTGGGTGGCCGTGGCTTGGATTGCGCGGTGGCGGCCCCCGCGGCGGCGAGAAGGACGACAGCCGCTAAAGCCAGCACGACTCCCAGACGCCTCGCCATTGCGAACGCCCTCACGCTGTCACTAGTTACTATCACGGTGCTTTTGTTGCTGATCGATTATTGATTGATGGAAGTTGAATGGGTACGTTTGTATGCATGGCTCCTTGGCAATTTATAATTATAGGGCGATCGATCGATCGAGTTGACACCAATCTATCTTACTTGGTAAATGTCGCTTGTCTGCGCCGCTCGCTTGAAGCGGAAAAGACTTCACTTTGCGTGCATAGGTACATACGTAGCTCCTGTCTTATATACATGCAATGTAGGTATATAAGTACAGTACACTCTGTGTACTAGCGTAGCAGGTTTTCAGGGCAAGATTGCCAGGATGCATCTTAATCTTCAAGGAAAGAGGCCAACGCATGTGCTTAGCAGCCTGCTAAAGGAAGCGATCCGCAGCGTTTCGCCGTCCTTGATTACAATACATATCTCGTACCCTTTTACTCTCTCGTCATATTCATTTTGTTGCATCATTCTGGGATCAAGTCAAATTTTGAGAATCTGGAAAAGCTGCCGTTGATCAAGACGGGAGCTCTTGTTTATGCACCGAGCGATGACTATTACTAAACAGTATAACTTAGCGAGCTACAACTTTCCACAGCGATTTGACGTTTTGAACCATCCGATCAACTCGTTTAACGCTGCAGATCGTTCTGTTGCACAGCGCACCTTTTCACCGGTCGCCCCGCTCATCCAGGCTTGCCCAACGTTATCGGGCCGCTGCTCCGGAGATCGACTTGGGCGGCTTCTCGTTCGTCAATCAGCTGAGTATTTTGTTTTTTGCATCCAGCGCCACAAGCCCACGAGCATCACCTCCACTTCCCCATCGGCCCAGGTCGTCCCCCCTTCCCATTCTGTCGCTCTATAATGTCAGCCCTGAAACCACCGGCGGCGCCATAATGAGGAGGGTCAAGGCCGATGGTATTCCTTCAGTAACAGTCCACCGTAAAGTGCAGGCCTACATTTTGATTCCCCTCTCTCTTTCCTCGAAGTTGATAGTGCTAATCGTGGCTGTTCTCTTTGGTGATTGTTCACGAAATCTGGTCAATTCTGGTAAAAATCCTTATATTCTCATTTGGCTGGGGTATGCACATTCATGTTACAATAACTGTTGAAGGAAATCTACGTACTAAAGAAGACGAGAGAATATAAATATTCAACGTCAGTTTATTGACGCCTCTCCTTACAGAATGAGGATATAAATCACTTTTGTTTCAACATGCTAGGACTTGACTTCGATCAGTTCATCTTTGTACCCTGTTATACGGACGATTGCTCATGTTGTTTCTTTCTCTTAAGTCATTGATTAATTTTCATGAGCATTCCAAATGGTTTGTTGACTGATGAATTCAAGCTTGCTAAAACTTTGTTTCTTCTCTGTTACTTTTGTCACTACTGTAATATCACACTAGATCTTAAATTGGATGGTTTAGTCCGTACAAACTATTTGATGTAAGCTGAACTATCGGGAATGTTACTCAAGTATTAGAGTTGATGTTGATCTTCTGCAAGAATAGAATATGCTAGCCTTTACAAGATAGAATAATGTATTATTTTTGCTCTATGTATTTCCTTGCATCTTCTTCTAATGACTGGACAAAGAGAAAATGTAAAAACGAAAGCATTTATGTGAGTGTATAGGTTCCAAACTTGATGTAAATATGCGCCACCATCAGTGTCAACACATCGAAATTCAATTAGTTTGAATTTTACCAAATGTTTCCATTGTTCAAGTTTTCTAAATATTTGTATAGTAGTTCTTTTCCCTAGATGGACGAGCGCGGCAACGCGCGCCATCGTGATCTAGTAAGCACTGAAACGAGTTGAAAGAGCATCATCATCCTCTTTCCTCTGGGGACTGATCTTTGCCCCAGGAACTGCTGGCAGTTCTTTGTTTGGTGCTACTCTTTCATTCCTGGATATGAGCGCTTCTATATTGTGGCTTTGGGCGCAGTTACTTGGTCTATCTGGCTGGCACGGAACAGTGCTACCTTTGAGAAGAGGATGATTAAATCTCCTTTCGAGATTGTTTTTATGGTGATTTCCTTTCTTCTATATTGGGCAGGGCTTCAAGTGGGAGACGACGTCAGGCAGCTTCGAGCAGGGGCGGAGACGATTCGCGACGGGACGATGATGCTGATGCGAGCCTGTGATGCGACTATCAAGATTGGAGACTGAACAAAAAGCACAGCAGATCCTTCCCAACACCCCATGCTTTTGCTGTTCTCTTATGCCTGCTCGACTGAAAGATGACTGATACGAGCTACGGCTCCTGGTGTTTTGCTGTCTTACAAACTTGTGGCTTTTGGCTGTCAATTGTAATAGGTCTAGATGAATGGTGCTACTAGGTTTTCGCCCCATAGCGCCCGTTTCGACGGTGGACGGGTGCCGTGGGTTTTCTAGTAGTGCATTGAACTCGCTCTCCCCTTCTCCCTGTTCTTAGACTCATCTATGTTTCAGACTGTTGTATTTTCGTTCTAAGTAATGGAAAGGGGGTTAGCCCGGTTCAAAAAAAATAGCATAATTATTCCGTCCAATCATTCAGAGGTAAATGCAGACCTGTGATTTGTTGCACTTCTGTTATGTCTTAGTAGATCTCTTTTTGCCCTATGGTGATTGGTGATTTGTTAATATGATTTTAATTGTATGTTATGAACTTAATATATGTTGCTATCCTTTGGTGGTTCAATATATAAGCGTGCATGTATGTGAACCATACTTCAGAGTTAGTAGTATGTTGAGGTAAGTATGCATAGGGCAGCCAGAGTGAAAAATGTTAACGAGTCTAAGTATAGAAGTTGATGCATATGGTTGGGTTTTATCTTAATAAATTATTAGTTGTTGTGGATGTTGGCTAAGGGCATCTCCAATGCTGACCCGCAAACTATATACCGCATCCGTCCGCAGACAAAAGGGGGCTAGCCTACGTACATGGATGCGGGAGCCGGCCATCCAATGCTTTGCACTATATTTCTGCCAATTATAAGGGGAGTTTCTAATTCAAATACATCTGATTTATAGTGCGCGCTGGATCACATCAGTGCTGGATCGCATCATCGGCCGATCACAACAAAAAAAGGCAAATATGCTTAGTTTTTACATGCTCGATCATACAAAAATAATACTATCAGTCCAGCAATCCATGTAAAAGATTGGACTTCCTGCCCTATCGGACTGGCAATCCGAGCCTCTGCGCTCATTCTGCCGTCGCCGTTGTGTAGGCCGCCTCCGCCTCCACCCCCACCGCCTCCGCCTCCGCCTCCTTCTCGACCACCTCCGAGTCCTCTTGCTCCGCCCTCTCCAGCTCATCCTTCTACTGCTGCAACATCTTGAAATGGACGGCTTGCACGGTCATTCTCGCTGCAAATGATCTACACAACAATGCATGTCTGACTACAAATGATCTACACAACAATGCATACATATCCGGCTACATATGATCTACACAACAATGCATTTTCGACTACAAATGATCTACACAACAATGCATACATATCCAGCTACAAATGATCAACAACTATGCATATCCAGCTACAAAAGATCTACACAACAATGCAACATATCCGGCTACAAAAGGTCTACACAACAATGCATACATATCCGGCTACAAATGATCAAAAAACCTATGCATATCCGGCTACAAATGATTTACAAAACAATGCATTGTTGTGTATCAGTCTATAAAACTATGCATATCCGTCTACAAATGATCTACGGAACAATGCATATATATCCGGCTACAAAACTATGCATATCCGGCAAGCAATGTACACATATTTAACAAAATACATGCTCGGTGGTTTGCGCACCACTAGGCTACCTTGCGATGAGTTGCCTCAAGTGGCCGCAATACTTCGACAGGCCTCTTGGATGGTGTACCATCGATGGTTGAAGGACTTTAATTCACGGTTGCGGATGACCGCGTCGGAGTAGGGTGCGAAATGCTTGTGTTCGTCGAACCAAGTGTGAATGTTGGCCCAAAAGGTTGTGCCCTTTTGCTCAATGTCATGAATTGGATCGAGGCTAGTAACCAGTCACGCATCGCGTAACAGCTCGTCCTCCCGCATGTTGAAGCTTTCTCCTCTACCCCTCTTCTTTGAATCGCCACCCAAATCATCTGAATCATCGTCATCGCCGTCCTCCTCCACCTGCTGTCCGGCGGCCCAATCCTGACGTCGCGTGTCCACGCCCAGTTGGATGTAGTCCTGCTACGTGCCCGACTGGGTGTAGGTGCTGGACTGGGTGTACTGATGCGTGCCCAGCTGGGTGTATGTGTCAGACTGGGTGGGCTCTGAGTCATCCACATGACCGTCCTCATTGCAACCTCCTCCTATGCCTCCCTCATGGCTGATCTCGTACATCTGCATGTTCGCGTCATCGTACACCGGATCTCCTGCTTTAGGCATACTATTGAATAGCGTGCGGGCACCCATCTGCTCCACGTCTACCGTCTGTGTCCGGACAAGCTGCGACGATGAACTCTCAGAGAAAAGAAGCGGCACCGCGTTGACATCCACGATGAACAACATGGCGGCGGCTGATACGTCTCCGTCGTATCTATAATTTTTTATTGTTCCATACCAATATTCTACAACTTTCATATACTTTTGGCAACGTTTTTATACTATTTTTGGGACTAACATATTGATCCAGTGCCTAGTGCCAGTTCCTGTTTGTTGCATGTTTTTTGTTTCGCGGAATATCCATATCAAACGGAGTCCAAACGGAATAAAAACTGACGGAGATTTTTTTTGGAATATATATGATTTTTGGGAAGAAAAATCCACGCGAGACGGTGCCCGAGGTGGCCACGAGGCAGGGGGCGCGCCTGCCCCCCTGGGCGCGTCCCTGGCCCTCGTGGGCCACCCATAAGGCGGTTGATGCCCTTCTTTCGCCGCAAGAAAGCTAATTTCCGGATATAGATCGTGTCAAAATTTCAGCCCAATCGGAGTTACGGATCTCCGGGAATATAAAAAACGGTGAAAGGAAAGAATCTGGGAACGCAGAAATAGAGAGAGACAGAGAGACATATCCAATCTCGGAGGGGCTCTCGCCCCTCCCGTGCCATGGAGGCCATGGACCAGAGGGGAAACCCTTCTCCCATCTAGGGAGGAGGTCAAGGAAGAAGAAGAAGAAGAAGAAGAAGAAGAAGAAGAAGAAGGAGGAGGGGGGCTCTCTCCCCCTCGCTTCCGGTGGCACCGGAGTGCCACCGGGGGCCATCATCATCACCGCGATCTACACCAACACCTCCGCCATCTTCATCGATATCTCCATCACATCCCCCCCACTATCTACAGCGGTCCACTCTCCCGCAACCCGCTGTACCCTCTACTTGAACATGGTGCTTTATGCTTCATATTATTATCCAATGATGTGTTGCCATCCTATGATGTATGAGTAGATTTTCGTTGTCCTGTCGGTGGTTGATGAATTGCTATGATTGATTTAATTTGCTTGTGGTTATGTTGTTGTCCTTTGGTGCCCATCATATAATTGCGCGGGGATCACACCCTAGGGTTAGTTGTATGTTGATAGGACTATGTATTGGAGGGCAAGAGTGACAGAAGCTTCAACCTAGCATAGAAATTGATGCATATGGGATTGAAGGGGGGCCAATATATCTTAATGCTATGATTGGGTTTTACCTTAATGAACATTAGTAGTTGCGGATGCTTGCTAATAGTTCCAATCATAAATGCATAGAATTCCAATTCAGGGATGACATGCTAGCAGTGGCCTCTCCCACATAATACTTGCTATCAGTCTAGTAAAGTAGTCAATTGCTTAGGGGCAATTTCGCAACTCCTACCACCACTTTTTCACACTCGCTATATTTACTTTATTGTTTCTTTATCTAAATAGCCCCTACTTTTTATTTACGTACTCTTTATTATCTTGCAAACCTATCCAACAACACCTACAAAGTACTTCTAGTTTCATACTTGTTCTAGGTAAAGCGAACGTCAAGCGTGCGTAGAGTTGTATCGGTGGTCGATAGAACTTGAGGGAATATTTGTTCTACCTTTAGCTCCTCGTTGGGTTCGACACTCTTACTTATCGAAAACTGTTGCGATCCCCTATACTTGTGGGTTATCAAGACCTTTTTCTGGCGCCGTTGCCGGGGAGCAATAGCGTGGGGTGAATATTCTCGTGTGTGCTTGTTTGCTTTATCACTAAGTAATTTTTATTTTCTGTTCTTAGTTGTTCTTTATCTTTAGTTATGGATATGGAACATGAAATACCAAAAAAATTAGGTGTGCTTGCTACTCATGGAGATGGGGAACCTCCTAAAACCCTCGATGCTGGTTATGTGAAAAATATTATGTACTACTTTAATAATACTGAGAAAACCCCATTCAATTATGTAATGGGAGTAACGTTGGATCAACGTGAATACTTTAGGGATTACCGCTTGACACAAAAAGGAAAACTATTATGGGATCAAATTCATATATTGAAGTGATATGCTCGACAAGTATGCTTAAGTTATGATTATACTTGTTGCTCTAGGACGAAGGCTCCACACCTTCTCTTTTTATGCAAATTTAATGATAATAAAACCTTAGCTTCTTATGCTAATGGTATATATGATTACTATGATGTGGAACAAATAGAAGAATTTGTTGCTTTTAAGGGTGCTTATGAAATTGAGTCTATGTTTAAAGAGTTTGAAGATTTTGATGATGATGTTTATAGACCTGAAAATTTAGCTATCCTGAAATATTGTTATGAGAATTATGAATACAATTATGAAATTAATGCGCTTATTGATAAAGTCTCCGCTGTCCAAGAAGAGACTAATATTTTGCAGGAGTCTATGAAAGAAGAAATTGATGAAACTGTGAGCTCATTGGATGAAAAAGATGAGGAGGAGAGCGAAGAACAAAAGGAGGAAGAGTAGATTAGCTACCCGTGCCCACCTTCTATTGAGAGTAACTCTTCAACGCATACATTGTTTAATTCCCCTTCATGCTTACCGAAGGATGAATATTATGATAATTGCTATGATCCCGTCGATTCTTTTGAAATATCCCTTTTTGATGATGCTTGTTATGCTTGTGGCCAAGATGCTAATATGAATTATGCTTATGGAGATGAACTTGCTATGGTTCCTTATGTTAAACATGAAATTGTTGCTATTGCACCCACACATGATAGTCCTATTATCTTTTTGAATTCTCCAAACTACACTATATCGGAGAAGTTTGCTCTTATTAAGGAATATATTGATGGGTTGCCTTTTACCGTTCCACATGATGATTTTGATGAATATAATATGCATGTGCTTTCTGCTCCTACTTGCAATGATTATGAGAGAGGAACTATATCTCCACCTCTCTATGTTTCCAATATGATAAAATTGCAAGAAACTGTTTATACTATGCATTGGCCTTTACTTTGTGTGCATGAATTGTTCTTTTATGACATGCCGATGCATAGGAAGAGAGTTAGACTTCGTCATTACATGATATACGTTACCTTGTGCTCACCACTAAATTACAAATCATTGTTAATTAAAATTGGCTTTGATATACCTTGGGATCCGGGTGGATCCATTACTTGAGCACTATATGCCTAGCTTAATGGCTTTAAAGAAAGCGCTGCCAGGGAGACAACCCGGAAGTTTTAGAGAGTCATTTATTTCTGTCGTGTGCTTTTATAAGGTTTAAAATTAAAAATAATGTGCCAAGGTTTGCCTTTAGGATGTTTACATTTGCTTGATGGTTTGTACGGTGCGGGACAGAAACTTTGTCTGTAGTGCGCGATTTTACATTTTTAGCTGGAACGTCAAATGTTTCTGATTCTTTCTGCACTGTATTACTATACAAATTGTTTATTTTTCCTAATTTTTGTAGAATTTTTCAAGTATCATAAGTATGGTGAATGTTCAGATTATTACAGACTGTTCTGTTTTAGACAGATTCTGTTTTTGATGCATAGTTTGCTTGTTTTGATGAAACTATCAATTTATATTAGTGGATTAAGCCATGAAAAAGTTATATTACAGTAGAAACAATTCAAAAACAAAATATTAATTGGTTTGCAACAGTACTTAGAGTAGTGATTTTCTTTATTATACTAACGGATCTTACCGAGTTTTCTGTTGAAGTTTTGTGTGGATGAAGTGTTCGATGATCGAGAAGGTCTCGATGTGAGAAGAAGGAAGAGATGCAAAAGCTCAAGCTTGGGGATTCCCGAGGCACCCCAAGTAAATATTCAAGGAGACTCAAGCGTCTAAGCTTGGGGATGCCCCGGAAGGCATCCCATCTTTCTTCAACAAGTATCGGTATGTTTTCGGATTCATTTCGTTCATGCGATATGTGCAATCTTGGAGCGTCTTTTGCATTTAGTTTTCATATTTCTTTTATGCACCATGCTGGTATGAGATAGTCCTTGGTTGATTTATAGAATGCTCTTTGCACTTCACTTATATCTTGTGAGTATGACTTTATAGAATGCTTCATGTGCTTCGCTTATATCATTTGAAGTCTGGATTGCCTGTTTCTCTTTACTAGAAAACCGCCATTTGTAGAATGCTCTTTTGCTTCACTTATATTTGTTAGAGCGTGGGCATATCTTTGTAGAAAGAATTAAACTCTCTTGCTTCACTTATATCTATTCAGAGAGATGATAGGAATTGGTCATTCACATGGTTAGTCATAAAATCCTACATAAAACTTGTAGATCACTGAATATGATATGTTTGATTCCTTGCAATAGTTTTGCGATATAAAGGTGGTGATATTAGAGTCATGCTAGTGGGTGGTTGTGAATTTTAGAAATACTTGTGTTGAGATTTGTGATTCCCGTAGCATGCACGTATGGTGAACCGTTATGTAACGAAGTTGGAGCATGAGGTATTTATTGATTGTCTTCCTTATGAGTGGCGGTCGGGGACGAGCGATGGTCTTTTCCTACCAATCTATCCCCCTAGGAGCATGCGCGTAGTACTTTGTTTCGATGACTAATAGATTTTTGCAATAAGTATGTGAGTTCTTTATGACTAATGTTGAGTCCATGGATTATACGCACTCTCACCCTTCCATCATTGCTAGCCTCTCTAGTACCGCGCAACTTTCGCCGGTACCATAAACCCACCATATACCTTCCTCAAAACAGACACCATACCTACCTATCATGGTATTTCCATAGCCATTCCGAGATATATTGCCATGCAACTTTCATCATCATCATATACATGACTTGAGCATTCATTGTCATATTGCTTTGCATGATTGTAAGATAGCTAGCATGATGTTTTCATGGCTTGTCCGTTTTTTGATGTCATTGCTACGCTAGATCATTGCACATCCCGGTGCACCGCCGGAGGCATTCATATAGAGTCATATCTTTGTTCTAGATATCGAGTTGTAATATTGAGTTGTAAGTAAATAAAAGTGTGATGATCATCATTATTAGAACATTGTCCCATGTGAGGTTATCAAAATAAAGTGGCCAAAGAAGCCCCCCAAAAAAAGAGAGGCCAAAGAAGCCTACAAAAAAAGAAAAAAAGAAAAAAATGAGACAAAAAAAGAAGGGGCAATGTTACTATCCTTTTACCACACTTGTGCTTCAGAGTAGCACCATGTTCTTCATATAGAGAGTCTCTTGAGTTATCACTTTCATATACTAGTGCGGATTTTCATTATAGAACTTGGCTTGTATATTCCAACGATGGGCTTCCTCAAATGCCCTAGGTCTTCATGAGCAAGCAAGTTGGATGCACACCCACTTAGTTTCAGTTAGAGCTTTCATATACTTATAGCCCTAGTGCATCCGTTGCATGGAAATCCCTACTCACTCACATTGATATCTATTGATGGGCATCTCCATAGCCCGTTGATACGCCTAGTTGATGTGAGACTATCTTCTTTTTGTCTTCTCCACCATCATATTCTATTCCACCTATAGTGCTATGTCCATGGCTCACGCTCATGTATTGCGTGAAACTTGAAAAGGTTTGAGAACATCAAAAGTATGAAATAATTGCTTGGCTTGTCATCGGGGTTGTGCATGATGTGAGTATTTTGTGTGAAGAAGATGGAGCATAGCCAGACTATATGATTTTGTAGGGATAACTTTCTTTGGCCTTGTTATTTTGAAAAGACATGGTTGCTTTATTAGTGGGCTTGAAGTATTATTGTTTTTATGTCAAATGATAGACTATTGCTTTGAATCACTTGTGTCTTAATATTCATGCCACTACAAGAATTCTGTTGATACATGACAGTCCTAATCCGTCATGGACATGTGGAAAACTGTCATCGAAGGGTACTCATGACGGACTTGAAATCCGTCATGTATATTGCATCATAATTTGACCCCCATGTACTCCTTGACGGATCTCCAGACCGTCACGGATCCATGATAGATTTTGACCGTCATGGATGGCACTTAACTAACATGCTCATAACGGTGTTAACTTGTCTGCCACATCATCATCTGACATGGATATTACATGGCAGCCCATGAACTAAGTGGGCCTTTTCAAATTTCGGCCCACTAAATTTCAGCTCGGTCCAAGACCCACAACCCATGTAATAATCAACCAAAATGGTATTTCAGCCCATTAAATTTCGGTTGGTTGATGGCCCACTGATTTCGGCCGACAAATTAGCCCATCTCACATTTCTCTTGTTCTATGCAAAGCCAACACAATTTTGCAAATGATATATATTATGTCACTAAATAGATGGAAATTACATAAACACACTAGAAAAAATCATTTTACACGGAAGTAAAAACACAACAGAACTTAATTACAGACATTTCTAAATAATACACATATGGAGGAGCAAAACGAAGACATTCAATCTACAACGGGTCCTAGAAATTCTCAGGTGGAGAACACCATTTTGCATATCCATCCATCACCGCAGACTCATCATCGGAGACACGCCACATCGCCTCGAACATGCTCTTGGGCATCCCATCTCCATCGACGAGAACAAGATGAACCGCCGTTCCCTGCGCATGGACAACCAAAAACTGCCTCAAGAAATCAGAAGTAAAACACAGGGAACTGGAGCTGGGGTGGGGCAAGCGCCTCATAGCTCCAAGGTCGACGAAAAAACCGGCGGTGAGGACGCCATAGCAGACGGACGCGGGCCCGCGACAATGCGGTGGCAGGTCGGCGCAGCCCCCTCGGCCAGGCACCTTGAGAGTGCTAGCTCAATGCGGCTTAGCGTGCTAGCATCGGACGAAGAGGGTTTGACTCCACCTGCACAAGAAATCGGCTCGATGGTTCAGTGAGTGCTGAACCCAGATGCCTGTGTTGTGGCTCAACGATTAACCATCTCACCAGTGCCATATCCTGCCGGCCACCGCGGGAAGTGGAGGTCGTCGCTTCCCTTGCCGTTCGGTGGCAACACCCACCGCGACGCAGTCTCTCAGGGACGGGTCATGCTGCCCCCCGGCGTCCAAACGCGCACCCCCCGGATGGTGTGGGGGCGGCCTGGACGTCGCGCCGACGGTGCGTGTCTGGTGCCCTGATGCAGCCTCTGAGACGAGAGGAGCTGGGAGCCTGGGAGGGGAGGGGAGGCGGCGACTGGAGAAGGAGACGAGGAAGGAAGGTGCTGGAACCCGGCGGCTGTGGGGGAGGGAGAAAGAAGAGGGATAGGGTTTGTGTGCGAACCATTGGATCTCGGAAAACCGAACGGTGGAGAGGCTTGATCCATGTGCGGGTAGGCTCGACCAATTAGAAGGCGTCGTTTGCGTCGCGCATGATCTCCCCTCGGCTGAGAGCATCTGGGCTTTAGTTGACTTTAGCCCCACATCAGTGAGGCCGCCCAGAATTAAATTTTTTTTCTCTATTTCCAAATAACTAATTAAGCCCACTTTCTTAAGTAAATTTCAAAACTTATTATACATACCACAATAAAAAATTACACGTGATATACTAAATGTATGTTATTTTTAGGTGTTACAACAACTTTCTAAATAATATATATTTTCTATAGTTCAAATGAGTTTTCGCATTTTCTATTGAAAATTATTCCAACTAGAACTACATGTATCTCTAAAAAGTTTTAAAATTTTCAAAAAATATATATATTTAAGTTTATACGTTTAATTTTAACTTATATGATAAAAAAGCATGAAAAAATAAAAAAAATTATGAACAATTCAACCTTCTATTAGCAAGCAATGGGAGGGAAATGATACGATATACAAATGTGGTCAAGCAAACATGTAAGTTGTCATTAAATCTGTAATATCAAAAATTGATGCTTATTCGTTACTCATTGTTAGCCAAATGGTTAACTTGTTGCATAATGGTGTAATATCCAGATATTTTCCGAATTTCAACTTCAAATGATTCCTAACTTTGGTATTTAAAAAATAGGAATAACTTATTACATATAAAATATGTAAAATGATTTGTAGTGCAAAATAGTGCAATATTCAGGTAGTTTCGAAATTTCAAGTTCAAGTGGTGAATAAATGTTTATGTGAACTTCAATCTTTTTTGAAATGCCTAACTTTTATAAAAGTGATATAATATACTCCCTCCGTCCAAAAACAAGTGTCTTAAGTCTGGTACAACTTTATACTAAAGTTAGTACAAAGTCAAGACACTTATTTTGGGACGGGGGAGTAGTATGTTAGATGTAAAGAACATTTATAGCCTTTTAGATATGTAATTTTGGAAAGGTTTACGCATGGTATGAAACTTTGGTGTTTCAAAAATAGGGGGTACAAATTATTACATAACAAGATGGGAAATGAGTGTGTGTTAGTGCATAATAGTGTTGTAAATTTAAATTGTCTTCGTTGCTACCATTTGTTCAGCTAAAATGGTTAAACATTTGCTGCTTGTTGTGGTGTATAGCATATATGTGGTTGTGTATAATTGCGAATACAAAAGGAACTTTTTTGGAATATCGTTGTAATACACATAAGTGTTTCGAATAATACATCATTTTTTGAACCTATTTTGCAACGTATGTGTGTTTTCCAATACATCAATAATGTTCATTTTGTAAGCAGCGTATGTCACAACTTTTACAAAACCTTTTCAATTTTTTTACAACCTTTGAGTCTCATATGAGGGCACCATGCCAAGTTTCATGTTTTTCAAACTTCGTCTGCATTTTTCGGAATTAAGCAATATCTGCATGCAAATTTCGAGGTCGTGTCCTGGCACCCTCTTGTTTGGATTTTTTGATAAGGCCTAAACATAGACTTGCTAACACATAAATGATTTTTAAACCATTTTGGTGAACTTTTTCATGCATCTACAATTCAAAATTGAATTATATTCATTACTTTCACCATCTTACTTTCACCCACCTATTCACAAATGCGAATTTACATACCACTTGTTATGAAAAAAGGTTTTGAAGATGATTATATATTTTTTTATAACTCATAATGTTAGAAAAAAACTTATTTTACATACCCACCTATTTACAAAGTCTACAATCGTCACTTTGCATTCAAACTCGGCCCATTTCCTATGGAAATCATAATTCTTCCTTGGAGATCTTCCGGTCTCCAAATAGTGTGTGTTGCAAGTTTTGTGAAACGCTCTCAAATTTTACCATGGTGCCTGAGGATGATGTAATGACACCATGTCAGGTTTCATTATTCCATAATTTGTTTGCATTTTCTAGAATAAAAAAGTCAATAAGCTCTGTGTTTGAGGTCGATCCATGGCACCCTAATGTTTATGAATCCTCTTCTTTTCTTGGATAAGACCTGAACATAGACTCGTTGGCATTCTTGATATTATTTTTTCCATTCAAAATAAGAAATGTAAGGAAAAATTACAATTGCCATAAAACTTATCGGAAGTATTAATGCATTTGAAAAAAATGGTCAACTTGCTTTTAGAAAACCGTTTCACGTGTATTAAAAATTTGTAAACGTGTTTTTAATTCACCATGCATTTTACCCGCGAAAAAGTCAATGTGTATTTAAAAAAAATAGACAACGTCCCTTTTAAAAAGTCAATATATATTTAAAAAAATGTTCAGTGTGTTTTCAGAAAATGATGAAATTTTAATAAAAAATATTATGTACTATTAATCTTAAATTTCTATAGACTACAAGCATGTGTAACATTTTTAATACATTTCAAAAAATTATTATTATTACACAATAATTTTAATACAGGTTGAACAATATAGAAAAATTATGTGTTTTTGGTCCAGAATGAAGATACAGAATTTACAAATAATTTCCAATGCACGTTGAACTGTTTAAGTCCATGTAAATTTTAGAAAAGTTCATTTTTACCTCTTCATGGTACAAAGAATGAAAACAGAATAGACATTGAAATACATAACAGTTGTATGTTAATAATTACTATAACTTTAACCCACAAAAAATAATAACTGTTGTAATGTTTTATATTGGAAAAACTAAAAAAGAAAATGTAAATCTAACTTGGGCAAAATAAAAAGAAAACGAGTAGAAAACTGCATGGGTTGGCGTACAGCACCGGCCCGATTATATAATTACTATTTCTAGCATGTAGTTGTTGTCGGGTGGTTTGCCTAAAAAAAAAGTTGTTGTCGGTTGGCTAGCTCGTTCCATCGATTAAAGCTAGAAAACAAGTAAAAAACTGCTAGGTGCTAGAAATTTCTCAAAAAAATAAAAAATCTTGGTTGGTACAGCCAAGCACCACAACGTTATTCTGTATAAATTCTTGCTCATGTTTAACCAAATGGCATCTTGTGGCTTGATGGCTTACTTGTTTGGTGTAGTAGCATGAGGTCTTAGGTTCGAACCCCATGAGCGCTCTTCATATTTTTGTTGTTATTTCTCTGGTGTCATACTGACATTGGGACCTGCTCTTTTCAGTAAAGCTGACGTGGCATCAGTCTCGGTTCATTTCCCGCTATGCCTCACTTAAATGTGGTCCCATACTGCACGAGCTCGCATGACACCACGTGTACCGCTGGATGTAGCAAGGACTAACATGTGGGACAAAAGAAGAAAAAAATATGCGGCACATCAGCAAGAGCCATCCATGACGGACTGGATGATGTATAAAGAAAAAAACTAGGTCCAACTGCTTGTTTCATGATGATTTCTGTGACGGTTTTTTGTATCTGTCATAAAGGGGCTACCGTTTTGGGGGCCTATTTTCATCTTGCTGATCGATGACGTTTTTCGTGACGAACTAGAGAAACCATCATCAATGGCACCCTATCGGTGACGGATTTTGAGAACGTCATCCGAAATCTGTCATGGATTAACAGGTTTCTTGTAGTGTGCCATGATTAGAGATATGATCAAGATTATGCTAGGTACATTCCACATCAAAAATTATCTTTTTTATCATTTACCTACTCGAGGACGAGTAGGAATTAAGCTTGGGGATGCTGATACGTCTCCGTCGTATCTATAATTTTTTATTGTTCCATGCCAATATTCTACAACTTTCATATACTTTTGGCAACTTTTTTATACTATTTTTGGGACTAACATATTGATCCAGTGCCCAGTGTCAGTTCCTGTTTATTGCATGTTTTTTGTTTCGCAGAATATCCATATCAAACGGAGTCCAAACGGAATAAAAACTAACGGAGATTTTTTTGGAATATATATGCTTTTTGGAAAGAAAAATCCACGCGAGACGGTGCTGAGGTGGCCACGAGGCAGGGGGCACGCCTGCCCCCCTAGGCCCACCCCTGACCCTCGTGGGCCACCCGTAAGGCGGTTGATGCCCTTCTTTTGCCGCAAGAAAACTAATTTCCGAATAGAGATCGTGGCAAAATTTCAGCCCAATCGGAGTTACGGATCTCCGGGAATATAAAAAATGGTGAAAGGGAAGAATCTGGGAACGCAGAAATAGAGAGAGACAGATCCAATCTTGGAGGGGCTCTCGCCCCTCCCGTGCCATGGAGGCCATGGACCAGAGGGCAAACCCTTCTCCCATCTAGGGAGGGGGTCAAGGAAGAAGAAGAAGGAGGGGGCTCTCTCCCCCTCGCTTCCGGTGGCACCGGAGTGACACCGGGCGCCATCATCATCACCGCGATCTACACCAACATCTCCATCACCTCCCCCCCTCTATCTATAGCGGTCCACTCTCCCGCAACCCGTTGTATCTTCTACTTGAACATGGTGCTTTATGCTTCATATTATTATCCAATGATGTGTTGTCATCCTATGATGTCTGAGCAGATTTTTGTTGTCCTATCGGTGGTTGATGAATTGCTATGATTGATTTAATTTGCTTGTGGTTATGTTGCTGTCCTTTGGTGCCTGTCATATGATTGCGCGCGTGGATCACACCCTAGGGTTAGTTATATGTTGATAGAACTATGTATTGGAGGGCAAGAGTGACAGAAGCTTCAGCCTAGCATAGAAATTGATGCATACATGATTAAAGGGGGACCAATATATCTTAATGCTATGGTTGGGTTTTACCTTAATGAACATTAGTAGTTGCAGATGCTTGCTAATAGTTCCAATCATAAGTGCATAGAATTCCAAGTCAGGGATGACATGCTAGCAGTGGCCTCTCCCACATAATACTTGCTATCGGTCTAGTAAAGTAGTCAATTGCTTAGGGGCAATTTCGCAACTCCTACCACCACTTTTCCACACTCTCTATATTTACTTTATTGTTTCTTTATCTAAACAGCCCCTACTTTTTATTTACGTACTTTTTATTATCTTGCAAACCTATCCAACAACACCTACAAAGTAATTCTAGTTTCATACTTGTTCTAGGTAAAGCGAACGTCAAGCGTGCGTAGAGTTGTATCGGTGGTCGATAGAACTTGAGGGAATATTTGTTCTACCTTTAGCTCCTTGTTGGGTTCGGCACTCTTACTTATCGAAAACTGTTGCGATCCCCTATACTTGTGGGTTATCAGTGGCTGTCGTGGTCTTCCTACCCATATGCTTGGCGATGTAGTAGTACGAAGGCTTGTAATGTTTCGGCCATGGCGGCGCTTGCACAGTCGGCGAGGGTGGCGGGCCACCGCAGCCTAGGCCCTAACCTCCATCACGTCCGCGACGAGCATGCCCACCGCCACGTCCACCACCACCACGCCCTCCACCGGCCTTCTTGAGTTTTTCATCCTTTGCGGCCTTCGCTTTAACACGGCGATTTTGCAGTGTCACCGAGTTGATCTTGCGGGCGGGGAGACGGGAATCAAACCCGTTACGTCAAGGTTATGAGCCTCGTGAGCTACCAAACTGAATGTATGATATCAGATAGGGAGCTTGGGAAGTTTAAGCTCGAACACAGAGTTATTAAGTGTGGTATTTTTGTTGCTCCGCTTGACTCTGTTTTGAAAATGAGCTTTGCTCTTCTGGACGCTGGGCGCTCCCGTGGTTCGCATTTCTCAACACCAGCTTCTCACCTCGGGGAGGGAAGGGACATATGAACGTGGCGATAGCGGTATCTTTTGATAGAAGCCCACATGCCCACTCGTCTATCCCACTTTGGACTGTCTATGCATTTCCTACAGAGTGTAATGGAACCTGGCTCAGCTCCGTCAAGCCAAAAGAAAAGAACAGAACAGCCGGAGGCGAAGAGTGCTCGCCCAGAAGAAGAAAGACCCGCCGCTAACGATTTTTGAAATCCCTGGTGGCCCTTCGGTGATGCCATAATCCGTTTCGATATACGATTTTATCTGGTTCCTATGTGCGCGGTTCACGACTCCCGGTGCTTAGAGATGTGGTTCACTCAACAGTGGTAAGGAAAGCAAGAAAACTTGTATCAAGAGATGGAAGTGAAAGAAGAACTATTGCGTGATGCTCTGATCCTCCACCACCTCCGTATCTTGCAGGGTCTCCTCCGAGTCCATGCGTCAGCAAGAAAACATGTATCAAGAGATGGAAGTGAAAGAAGAACTATTGCGTGATGCTCTGATCCTTCACCACCTCCGTATCTTGCAGGGTCTCCTCCGAGTCCATGCGTCAGCGGTGGGAGAGAAGAAGAGAGTGGGGAAAAGGACAGGAATTTGGTGGAGAGCGGCGGGGTGAAAGCAAAGAGCGGGGGATCTTTCCTCTTAAACGACGCGACCAGCTACAAAAGCGTGGGCTCCTTCTCAGTTTTTTTGTGAACGGGGTGTCGGAGTCCTACGTGGCTCGTGTCCGGACTCCCGCAAAGCCCCCTCCCCCCAGTTTGTCTTTAATTTATGAGAAAAAGTATGTTTGGACCGGTCGGCGGACCGATGCAGGACTGTGTTGGATGGCAAAACACGTCCGGACCACGCGGTCCGGACGGTTACGAGTGGTTTGAGGGTTGGCCTTGGAGACGCCCTAAGGGTTTTGTTGCATGTTAGTATAGGCCTCTCACATATATAAATTTGTAATGTATGATTATCGGTCTAGTATCATAGCCAATTGTCTTAGGGATAATTCAGCAACACCTACCACCTCTACTCCACTCGTATCTTTTACTTTACCGTGCCTTTATATTACGATAACTAACTTTTGTTTATTACTTTCTCTGTAAACTAATTTAAGACCGTTCAGATCACTATTTTAGCAATCTAAACACTCTTATATTAGTTTACGAAGGGAGTAGTACTTTATTATCTTGCAAACTATCTCTTTTATACTAGCAAAGTACTTTTTCATCATATAGCCTAGGTAAAACAGACGTTCAGTATACATAGGGTTGTATCATTGATAGAACATGAGAGAATACAAATTCTACCTTCATAGGGTTTTTTTTTTTGGGTTCGACACTCCATATTTACAGTCTCCACTTGGAAAGTGCTACGCACTCCCTGCATTAGGGGATTATCAGCTGTGCACATGAGACGCACTACGCACAGGGTAGCACAAGTTTACTACAATTAAGAGTACAAATTGCGTAAAAAAGTTCGTCAAAATCTATCAACATGAAGTCTATTTTCAAAGTTCTCACATGATAAGCATGACCAGTTTGTGATTTCTCCACACGTTGACAAGATATTTAGATTTAAAACCAGATCTCATAAGAAACAAATCGCACACAGTGAAACTCATGTCCCACCAAACCATGGAAAAACTCATCAAAATTCTTTCGTGGTGAGCAATGACGTACATACATTTTGCCACATGTCACCACCAAAGACAATATGTTGGTTGGCGCAACTCCAGTCGGTAGTATGCAATTGTGCGCTACTACGACATGTTTTCATCTTCTTTTTTGTTTGTTTTATACATTTCACTTTTATATTTTAATCCTGAAATTTAAATAAGCCCAGTTTGATTTAACAAATGTTTTTTTATCTTTCTGTTTTAAAATATTTCTATTTTTATCACAATTTGAATTGTAATTTCATTTTACTAATTTCATATAATGTTCGCCATGTATTTTTTTAAAATTCATCGTGTATTAAAGACACAACATGTATTTACAAATTCTTAAAGTGTATTGAAGAAATGTTCATCGCACATTTTTTTGGCATTATTCCAAAAAAATGTCATGTATTATAGCAAGTTCAATGTGTATTTCAAAATTATTTAATGTGTATTTTGAAAAGGTTTGTTGTGTATTAAAAATAATTTGACATGTGTTTAAAAATATTCTAATTACGTAAATAAATATAAACGTAGTAATGTTACTCTTTTCTATAAATTATTGTTTTGATATTAAAAATTAAATGTTTATTATTAAATGTTGATGAACATTTTTAAAATATGTGGTTACATTTAAAAGATGGGAAACATTTGTTAAATATGTAGTGGGTATTGTTTAAGAATACATGAAAACATTTATTTAAATACCCCATGAAACTTCTGCAAATACATGACATTCTTTCTTTAAACACGTTGAACATATTTTGAAATATATGACAACATTTTTTGACGACATAGGGAACATTGGTTTTATGCGTGATTAACATATTATAAATGGACGATGAAATTTTCTGAAAAGAGGGTAAACTTTTTGAAAATACACTTGAGCGACTTTAATGCACGATGAACATTTGGTTTGTGGAAAACTTTAAATACACTATGGAAAATTTTCGAAAACACAATGTTACAAAATGTAACATCCCGAAGAAAAAGGAAATAGGTGAAAGAAAAAGGAAACATGATAAAAATCAAGAAATAAAATAATGAGGCAAAAGATAAAATATAGGACAAACAAAATAAGGAGGGAAAAACTAAAACTGAATTCGGTACCCAGACTCATCTACACCAAGTAACAGTAAAATCTAAAAAATAGCAATAAAATCAAACAAACTCGAATTTTTTTTGTGGTGCAAGATGCTGAAATGTGTGATGTCCGTGCAAAATTTTAGCTCGTTTGGGCATTTGAGGAGATCATGGCAAAAAAGACAAAATCCAGTGTGAACAGTATTGATTTCAAAAGTTTCTTAGACACCCGACTTTTGTCTTCTTTGCCACGAGCTCCTCGAATGTCTAAGCAAGTTGAAATTTTCACGAACCTCACACATTTGAGCATATTGCACCATAAAAAAATTAGGATTTTTTTGAATTTTTCGATATTTTTTTATTTTACTATTTACGCCCGAATGTAGATGAGCCTGAGTACAAAACAGCCGCTTACAAGACAAAGGAGATAAAGTCCCCAGCAGTTTCATAGCACAAATAGGTGCATGAAGAAAAACTAGCTTATCTAGGGAAAATCGGTAGAAGAATCGCTAGCTGGGCCGTAGCCAACGAGAAATTACATGAGGACGAGCGCTACGCTCACCTGCGATATTTAGCTTTTGCGGCTGCAGACAACACAAATTCCATTTGACGTCGTAAGGATGACATTTAGCTCTAATGGGCCAACCCATCTAAGCCACCTTCACAGGAAGCTCGTCGTGGTTTTGGGAAGCTCGCAGAGGGCGCGCTATGTCTCGCTTTAAGTCAGGCATGGAAAGCCGAAATCATCAATTAAGAAGTGTTCCTTCTAAAGATCATTTTCCCCTTTTCAGATTGCCACAAGTGATGTGTTGCATGTACGCCATTTAAATTGTGCATCCAAATAACAAACGTCTTTTCGTAGATTTGTTTATTTAAAACATTTTATCTCTTAAACCGTGTATCCAAATCTCGAATCATTTTCATCGTTGGATTCCTCGCGTTGAGATTTTCAAAATTAAATCCCATGTTGATAGATTTTAACAAACAATTTTTCATAAAAAATCACACGAAAAAACCGGTAAAAAACCGAACCGGGAGCATTTTTTCCCTTTTCGGAAGTTGTTTCCGAGAGGCATGACCGTGCCTCTCGCGGAAGCAAAATCGTGCCTCTCACGAAAAAAAGAGAAAGCGTGTTTTTTTTCTGTTTCCAAGAGGAACGGCCGTGCCTCTCGTAGAAAAAAAAACACGTTTTCCCCGTTTATGAGAGGCACGGCCGTGCTTCTCGCGGTAGCAAAACCGTGTCTCTCGCAGAAGCAAAACTATGCCTCTCGCGGAAGAAAAACAAGAAAGGAAAATGCAGTTTTTTTCCGTTTCCGAGAGGCTCAGCCAGGCCTCTCGTGGAAGTAAAACCATGCCTCTCGCGGAAGCAAAACAACCTCTCGTGGAAAAAAAAGAAAACACATTTTTTTTCATTTTCGAGAGGAACGATCGTGCCTCTCACGGAACAAAAATCATGTCTCTCATGAAAAAACGCGTTTTCTCGTGCAATTTTTTTTGCCGAAAAGCTAAGAAAGACCGGTGGATAGCCAAAAAGTAAAAAAAAAATCTAAAAGCCAAAAACGCGTGTGAAAAAAAATCTGGAGAGAGCGCCTAGAGCGTGGCGCGCTCTCAGGCCACCCCGTGTGCTCTTTGCTCTTTGGGGAAGCTCTCATGTCCGCGAGGGCGGGGGCGGGGGGAGGGAGGCCGGCAAACGGGCCGGCCTAGCCTCGCGGGAGGCCGCGGCCTATTTTCCCTTTTGTTCTGTTCTTGTTTTCTTGTTTTCTGTACTTTCTTTATACTTTAAAGTATTCTACATATATGTATATATTACAAAAAACACTCTTCAAACAATACATTTTAAAAATATTGAACAAGTAATTTTAAAAGTTGAATAAGTATTAAAAATGTTGACAAGTATTTGGAAATGTTGATTATGGGTCTATTTGGTTGGAGACTAGTGTGGCCAAGTCAAAGTGTGGCCAGCCACACATGTATAGGAAACCACACAAGTGTGGCTGAGAAATTGGACGTTAAACTTTGGTAAAAATTAGTAAAAAAAATTGTCTCTATGACAAGTGGGCCATAGGAACAATAAAGTGTGACAAACCAAAGTGTGGTAAAAAATAAACACATGCCAACTAAATTGTGGCTGCCAAATATTGGCTTGGCAAACTATGGTTGGGAACCAAACAACCTCTAAGTATTTAAAATGTTAAACGAGTATTTGAAAAATGTTGAATAACTATTTGAATTTTTTTGAATAAGTTTAAAGTGTCAAACAAGTATTTGAGAAAAATGTTGAATAAGCGTCTGGACAATGTTGAATATGTATACAAAAAATGTTGATCACTTAAAAGAATGTTCATGACATATACGAAAATGTAGAGTGAAAACGAAAACAATCATAAAAAAACAAATAAAATGGAGAAGAAGAAAATGGAAAAGAAATAAAAAAGGAAACAAAAAAGGAAAAAGAGAAAAGGGGGGAAACAGAAAAACCTGTTGTTCTCCCTCAAGTAGATATGGGAGACCCCCGACCCCCGACCCCCGCGTCGCCCTTCTCCCCTGGCGACACGGGGGAACCAGCCGCCGCCCAGCAGCCCTCCTCCCGCTCGCCGTCGCCGGAGGGTCGGCCGGCGAAGCCGCGCCGGACCCCAGGATGGCGGCGGCCGGGCGGATCTGACGCACTGCTCGGCGGGGCGCCTCGTCAAGCTTCGGCTCCCCTGCCGGCCGCCCTCCGCCAGCCGTGCCCTGCGCCAGCGTGTCCCCGGCGGCCTCGTACACCCCAGCCCTCGGCCGACCTCCTTGCCATCGGCCGCTGCGAGCTCCTGCCGCCGGCAAGGTGCCTCCGCCTTCCCCGTCTCCGCGTCAGATCTATCCGTCCTGTCGCCGGCATCCTCTCTGCTGACGGCGCCGGACCCGGGATTGGGGATGGTGTGCTCCTTTGCTGGTCTCGGGCAGTCCTTGCGGTGCCCGCGACGGCGCTCTTCTCCTTCCAAGCGGCGGCCATGGCTTCAAGGTGCGGCTTTTTGATGTGCTTCCGGTGGTGCCTCCCCAGCATCGGCCGGCCCTTGCGGCGTGCCTGCTGGTGTTCTGCGGACGCTCGTGCCCTTGCGTTGGAACCCTCGCTGGTGTTGCTCCGGACCCGGCGGCCCTCGACCTGCGTTTTCCAGTGTCCTTGGGTTGTCGGTGCCTCTTCCAACGCGACGCCGGCCCCGGAGCTAGTGAGGTTGCGTCTCCTCCAGCCTCTATAGCTTGCTGGTGTCTTGACGGCCTCGGCCCCGGCGGCCCGGATCTGCATCTCCTCCAGTTCCTGGCTTGTCGGCGTCGTCGGGTGCCGTCGCGTCGTCGGGTGCCGTCGCGTCCACTGCATCGACCCCCTTTGCCCTGCCAACTACCCCAACCCCGGCCACCTCGCTGCCCCACCCCTCGTCATGTCCAAGGTTCGCGTGTCCAGTGTGGCTCCCCTCTGGTGATGGTGGTTCTTCGATCTACGTGTGGCTTCCGACTCCCGGTTCCGGTCCGGTGGCTCTGGGATTGCTCAAATATAGGCCAGGGAGAAATCCCTGCTCGGCTTGCCAATGCTGGCAACGGCAACACTCGCGAGTGTCGTCCCCTCCCTGGAGGCGTTGTCATGGCCCCTCTTCATGCCCATCTTCGAGCACTATGGGAAACCGTAGGTCTGATTCTTCAGATCGGATGACGATGGCGCCACGGCGTTGTTCACCTTCCTGAAGGCGTCGTCTTGTGTGCTCGCGGCGCCCCCGGTGCTGATTCGTGGTTGTCTTACTTCACGTTGGTTTGGACTTGCCTCTCTAGTTAGTGGGCTTAGCTGTGTCGTTTGCTTGTTAGGGCCAAGCACCTTGTCTCTCTTTTCTATTTTTAGGCACCATGTTCACGCCTTGCGTTTGTGGATGTGTTATAACTTATTTGTACTCATTCTCTCTTCTTCTATCAATGAAAAAATACGCATGCTTTGTGTATTCGCGAAAATATACTAACACGAAGCCAACCCTACCGCAGTGGCTAGAGGCACACGGCACCATCGTAGAGACCCGGAGGCTTCAGCGACAACAAGCTATCGTCTCGCTTAAAGCGAGGAATAGCTCTCGCGGCTCCCGGAAACTTCACAGCAATGTTTCTGGGAATCTTTCCTAAGCTTTTGGTCCGTTTATATATATATATATATATATAGGAAAATGGTTGTGTACTCCCGCTCCTCATATACCACATAGATGAATTTTTTATACCTTTTTATTATTTTAATATACTTCATTAGTAATTATTAGATACCCCAAAATGAGTTTAATGAAAAAATTCATGTGAGTCTATGTATTTTTAAATATTTACGTATATACTGATGTGTTTATACGTGAAAAGATATATTACAAAAAGTACGTCGCAGATAATATTTTTTGAACTAAACTCATGTTGGGGTATCTTAGAATATTTAATAAAATATATTGAGAATAATAAAGAAGTATAATTAATGCGTATATGAGGTATATTGAGGATGGGAGTACATACTCCCAAGAATACAGAAGAGAAGTTATGAAAATGGTTGTGTACTCCTAGGAGTATGTACTCCCGCTTCTCATATACCACATAGATGAATCTTTTATATCACTTTATTATTTTTAATATACTTTATTAGTAATTATTACATACCCAAAATGAGTTCCATGAAAAAATTCATGTGAGTCTACATATTTTTAAATGTTTACGTATATACTGATATGTTTGTACGTGAAAAAGGTATATTACAAAAAATACGTCACAGATGATATTTTTTCAACAAAACTCGTATTGGGGTATCTTAGAATATTTAATGAAGTATATTGAGAATAATAAAGATGTATAATTAATGCGTATATGAGGTATATTAAGAATGGGAGTACATACTCCCAGGAGTATAGAAGAGGAGCTCTATATATATATATATATATATATATATATATATATATATATGTTTATTTTCTAGGTTTTCATTTTTCCAAATGCACATTTTTTTAAATTCTGCATTTTTCTTAAATTCCTGAACATATTAAAAAAATTAAACTCATGGACTTAAAAAAGAAAATATTTTCTAAAATTAGTGATTTTTTCAAAATTATGTTTTCCATTTTTTCCTATTTTATCATAATTACGTTTTCTCACAAGTCAACGGTCAACCAGTCACAAGAGAAAAAAAAACAGGCGAGAACAACACCAAGCGCTAAATCGGCCAGCCCATACAGGCGGTTTCAGGCCCTATAGAGGCAAACTGCCACCTGAAGCGCTGTATAAGAGCTCTCAATAAGCAGCAGAGTCACGCAACAACAGCCGTTCCTATATGGGGTGACAATGTACGGCTCATTAAGGAGTACTTTTTTATTTTCTTATATAAACTTGAAATTATAAAGGTCAAAATCTTGTTCACGTGCTGCAAAATGGAAAATGTTCATGCACTTTTTTGTAATGTCTATATACAAAAAAAAACTATGTTGACATCTTGTGAGAACATCCTTGTGTACCTAAAAATGTCCATGCAATGTTTTTAAAACATAATGGATTAAAAAACCACTTCTGTAGTTGGAACTTGGAACACATTCTTTAGATATTGAAAGAAGATATAAAAATAACTACTTTTTAGAAAATGTTTATTTTCATCAAAAGGATTATTGTATATAAAGTTAAATGTGCATATACATCAATTTACCCAAGAGAAGAAAGAAATAGAACCAAAGGAAAAAAAATATAAAAATAACTATAAGAAAATAACAGAAAAGGTGAGCAACGAAATGGGAAACAAATCTATATGTATATCTATACCCCTACTCATAAAGTAAGGTGCGTTTCACCAATTTTTTCATCCGTTTACCGCTGAAAAGAATTTTTTTATCCGAGGTGGTACTAAATTCTTATGCATTTGTCTCCTAGAAAAAAAAGGATTTTCCAGAATTTTGTACGTGCGCCGCGTGCTGTGGCCTAGCGAAGTCAGCCCACTTTTTTTCTGCCCAGGCAGCTGCAAAAATTCTATTTTCCGCACGAGACGGCAAATAGGAGGAGATCGCACAGGACGGCCAATTATGGGTTGGCCCACTTTTCTTTGTTTCTTTGTTTCTGTGTTTTAGTTCTATTTTTATTCTGTTTCCCCTATCTCTTCTTTCCCTTCCAAGTTTCTTTTTCTTACCGAATTTATTTCATAAATGCAAAATCCTCAAAAAAAGTTCAGACTTTCAAAAAGAATCAAATTTTGGAAAATGTTCAGAATTCCAAACTTTTGTTGCTATTTTGAAAAATATTCAGAACTTGAAAAAAGTTTTCCATTTTTTTAAAAAAATTATTGTTTTCAAAATCGTTTGAGATTTCTAAAAAATATGGTATGTTAAAAAATGCTTCAAATTCGAAATATATTGTCTGTTTAGTGAAAGAATTCAAAATAATGTTCGTGTATAAAAGATAAACTTTTTTCGAAAAATGTTATGAATTTTCAATACATGTTCCTATTTTAAAAAGATGCTCACAAATTCAAATGGTGTTCATGTTTTTATAAAAAAAGTTGGTGTTATAAAAAATGTTTGTGAATTTTAAAAGATGTTCCTGTTTCAAATTTTGTTCGCGTTTTTCTGAAAGTCTACATAATTTTCAAAAACTTGTTCAGGATTAAAAAAATTGTTCATGTTTCCTACAATATTAAGAAAATTCATACCTTAAAATCTCCTCGGTTCAAAGGAAAATTAGATTGAATAATTCATGGGCCTTCTCTGAGGTACAATGACGTAACAAAACTCTTAAATTCCCTCGATCAATGAATGGAAAATAGCGGATTGATTACTTAACAGCCCGCGAAACTGAGAAACTAAATGTTCTTTTTCACGTGCACACAGGGTTTTGCTTGTATAGATAATTCTCACTAACTTTAAATGTATATTGTCTTTTCTCCCATTGCAACACACGGGCATATGTGCTAGTAAGAATATAAAGAAAGTAAATATAAAATAAAAGATAAAAACCTTTCTTAAAATAAGTAGAAAAATAAAGAGGGAATAAACTACAACATCAACAAAAGAAAATGGTAAAAAAATGGGAAAAAGGCAAACAAATCGGTGCTACAAGGCCAACCAGTGTAATAATGCATGGGAGCGATATATACTGTTTCCAATTTCGGTTGCCATACTTGGTGGTATTTGATATTTTTTATGCTAAAAATAAATATTTGATTTTTTTCAGGTTACAAATAGACCATATATCTACCATGTGATTCATGTGAGCAAAATTTAAAACTGCACACACAACATAACATGAGAAACAAACAAAGTAGCAAAATGGTCAAAATTCACATGTCAATTTAAATTGGCTACTATTCACTTTGAGAAATGTCTTTTTTATGGACTTGTGTTTTGGGTTTAATTTTTCTTTTCTTTTTTTCCGCAAAAAAATTGAAACCTTGTGCCTCCTCATTTCCAGATTATTGGAAGTATCTGGCTTTGTCATGGGTCAAACTGCTCTATATTTGAGCAAGTTTACATAAACTTGCCTCTATATTCGACCAAGTTTATAGGTAATGCGCGAATATTTACAACATCATTATATATAGTATGAAGATATAGTTTATGACGAAATAATGAAACAAATTGAGTAATATAGATGTTGATATGCCTTTCTGTACACTTCTTGGTCAAACGCTAAAAGATTTGACTTAGGATAAAACTAAAAATTCAAATAATTTGGAACGAAAGAAGTAACATGGTACATATATGTTGTGTCTACATCGATTTTTTTCTTTGGATTTTTTTGAACATTTCTAAATAGGGTACGTTGTCGGGTACAATCGGTGCACCACGGTCCCAATTCACACACATTGCTAGCCCAATGAGCCTAGAGCTGGTTTGGATAATTTTCTTGTGTTGCCTGAGATAGCAGTCAAGATGGCGATATCCAAAAATCTAGTTTCTGGCATCAACCCACATTTTTAATAACGAAAAAACACTACCTAATGACTTTATAAAAGAAATTGTACATACAAAATTCACATGTTTTTGAGCAAAACCTATCCAGAGAAAGTTATAAAGAAAAACAATCCCTATCCTCCTAGAAGATAGTTCTGGGCCAAATCTTCATAAGCCAAATTGGCCACCTCCTGGTAATATAAATATCAGAGGAATACGATAGTTTCGTTTCCATCCAAATATTCTGAAACAACCTAGAGAAGCCACCCATTTTGCTGGAGCTTGAAGGGTCCATTCTGATAGTAAGAAGCATGTCGACAACATCAACTTACTACCTGGCATCCAGTTGATGAGATACACCCATGTTTCTCGATCATCAATTTGACCAACAAGATGAAAATTACATGCTACAAGAAGTAGACCACTTAATTCGAATTTGACCGAAGTTTTTAGTGAATATGTTTTGTGGCATATAACTAATATTTCATTTATCAAATTGAGTGAACGATTCATATCACTTAAAGAATAAACATGCACATATACAAGATTGTTTGTTGTTGCTTCGGCAAACAAGTGTGATTGTGTTTCATGAGAGATATACAAGCTTAGTTAACTATCTGAAATGGTGTCCTGCTTCATTTGTTCAAGGTGTCGCCTTACTAAAAAGTGCACCTTGAGAGATATACAACCTTAGTTAACTCTATCTGAAATGGTGTCCTACTTTTTAGTAAGTGTTGAGGTTAGATTTAAACCTTCCAGAAAACAACTACATATATATAGGTTGGGTGATTAGTGGAGATAATTGATAATTGTATCTCTGCTCCACAGGAATCAAACACCATATTTGACGACCTATATATCGTCTCGGCAGGACAGTTTACCAATTTACTGTAAGTGTTCTACATACTCGTCGATAATGAGACATGTATGATGAATTCTTTAATCTTAAAGCTGCATGCCTTGCATCCCTATATTCTTGCTCTTTTCATAAGAAAAATGTGAAGCTTCAAACATCCAAAAATATCAAAGCATGTGGCGTAGAGCCCTAGCTAGAGCACTAGATTTTTTGGGCTAGCCAACCAATAAAAAACGGTTTACGTTCGCCACAAGTTGACCCTATACAGGAAACCAGAAAAACCCTAGAAAGGAACAGATATATGCTCCATGGTAACACAACCACGTCGGCAGCCGTCCAGAACCCAGCCACCACCAGCAGCCGGTCGCGGCAGTTTTCAAAACTCAATTTGACAAAGCAAGCGCGACCAACCAGGAGCATGCATGTATATGTATACCTGACGATACATTCTTCTAGACTCCAAGGAAATTACATACTCTAGTATGGCTCATGACTAGAACTTCTGACCGCGACGCAGTCACCTGCGTCCAATTAGCAGACATGGAGCTGAGAGTGACTAAGCGAGACCCGCCAAGACATGGAGATAAGATGGACACGCACGCGACGTGCACGACGCGTGCAATCCAGCGCAAACCTATTACGTACCGGCTAAGTATTACAATACGGCTAGTTATCTAGCTGCATCAGCCGGCCATGGATGCTGGGTCTCAGAAACTTATCCTTAATTACATGTGTAAGATTTAACAGCGACGTGTAAGCAATACATATCTGTCCGCTAATCCGACATCGAACATGGACAAGTAACACACAAAAGGGGCTACACAGAGCCACGTACGAATACGTAATTGGCAGTATGAATTAAGGAACTGCAGCGAAGTCGACTGCAGTTGCACCAGGACCAGGCGTTTCAGTCGACAGGTTGCCCTTCCATACGCGCCACCCCAACCATATCTGTTCATTTTTTTGTATATTTATTTATAATTTCTCTAGACTAAGGAGGAGCTAGCTAGATCTTCTCATCATTTCAGAGAGAGGATCTACGGCGCTCCTAATTAAGGAGCTCGTTTCTATGTATGTAGAACACAAGTGAAAGACTTAATTACAAATTTGAATTAAAACCACGGCCAGTATTTTGGAATGGAGGTCGTACCCCCTATTTGATCGATTAAAGTTCGTTAATTTTCTGTTGGTGTGGAGCTCTATGAGTATACAGAAGAAAGACAACTTATCCAGTGACAGAACGAGTCTTCTACCGGTGGTATACAAGGATTGGACTCTTGAGAGTGCCGTGCAGATAATTCTCTCGTGAATTCAAGAAGAGATAATTCTCTCGTGAATTCAAGAAGAGACAATATCATACGCTCTCTTGTGGAATAAACTTACGTAAAACAGAAGAGGTGAACATGTGATGAGAGTTTGGGTGTTTATTTCTGTCCGTTCAACTTCCATACTTAGCTAGGTTTGACCACGGCTAGAGAGTGGATTATGTGAGCTTTAGACTCTTATTCCTCCCAATTTAATTGCATTTTCTATCAAGTTATGTGGGATTTTGGTCCTAGCCTCCTAGGCCAGGGCTCCTGCAGGCTGCACCTCTGTCTTTTATTCCTATATATATAGATATAGACTAGTATGGTACAGAGACATACTCTTCTTATACTTGAGAAAAGAAAAGGTCCATATGTTGCACTCCATCCTCGCTCCAACCTGCTGTTTATTTTTGGTCTCTAATTTATTGAAGATGTTACCATTTATGGATTGAGATATTGATTCTCTCTCCTTTAAATATTGAACTTAGGACTAACACCGTGTTTGGGATGCACCGATGCAGAAGACTACCAGAAGATGGTGAGGTTGCAACTTATACCAAACACACACACGTGGATGTAAAGAACGTACCTAAACAACACTAAACTACGTGCTCACCGTCCTCGTGCACCCACGTAGCAGCAGGCAAGTATCCAAGCAGGTCAGGAGCCTCTGGCTGGCAGCCGACCGGCCTCCGGTCTGAGAATTCAACTTGACGTCCGGGAGGAAGAATCAGGTGACCATGAGCATATACTTCCAAGTGAATCACGCCAAGCAAAAGCAATAGTCCCATTGTGATTGCAACGTACGCCCGCCACTTAGCATAGATCGACTTGAAAAGTGAGAACGGGACGGCCCAGATATTTGAAAGATGTGTCGAAATAATATCGATAGGATCGACATGCACGCGGCGTAACTGACGCGTCCAATACAGTACAAGTCGGTCGGTTACTCCATTGATGTTATGCATGAAGCTGTCCGTCGCAGTATGGACGAATTTCTGATTTTCAAACCGCCCAGTGTTGATTTACCACGGGATTATTCAAAATCGCCGAAATTTGCACCGTCCAACTACAAAACATGGCGTTGCTTTTGCCCTCAGATTGTCTTGACGCTGATTTTCGCTGATGCAGTGGTTTTTCTCGTCACCGTCCAACTAATATGTGCTCGCATGCCATGCTAGTACAGCCACGTAGGGAAATTATTCGAAGCAGGGAGGAGCTTCCAAGCCTCCAAGGTCTAAGGTCACGGCCGACTGGCCGAATTTAGATTTGAACTTGACAACCAGGAAGGAAGAATCCTCCGGCCGGTGACCGGCCACCGGCCGTGAGCATACTCCGTGTGAACCATGACAAGTAGTAGCCCCATCTAGATTGCGACGTACTCCCCGTTTAGCATACGTCGATATATACGGAAAGATATAACATATGAGCCTCTTTATTCCTAGAGCTTTTTTGCCGAGTTATTACGTTTTTGTGACGTGGTAGACGAGTGGAGTTGATGTGTCAGTCACATAGAGCTCCACAAAAGTACAATTGCAAGATCTAACTGGATCAAAGCAAGTCAGACCTAGGCATTACTATGAGAGATACTGTGTGAACACGCAGAAGTGAAAAGTACTCGTTGGTTTGGAGAACCTCGTCGAAAATCATATATATGGCCAATAGTTGAAGATTTTCTCTAGAATATATGTGCATCCATACATCTCTAATTTGTACGGTTAAATACAAAATCGCTAGCTAATCTATTAGGAAAATTAATATCATGACATATCACAGAACTTTTTTCATGATCATCTTACGGTTCGGCACTAACATATTTATCTCTACTTCTAATGGACAAATTGATGAATAGTCTCCGCGGTTTATTTCCGTTGGTTTTTTTCGTCTCTCCTCCCACCACCCCCTCCCACCCTAGTTCATCGGTTTATTTTCCTCTCCACTCTTTATTACAACCAGAACTTTCCTAACGTATAACAAATCACAGATCTAACTTCCTTAAATTATGCAAATCAATCGATTCCTTTTATTGATTCAATTTGTCTTAGGAAACAAATAACAGATTTTCAGGAAACAAATAATACATTTTAATCTAACTTTCCTAACTTATCTAAATCAATCGATTTCTCTTATTAGTGAAATTTGTTTTAGGAAACAAATAACAGACACGTCACAAATTTCCTCCCAATAAATAGTTTCTTAACATTTGCAAACTTTCCTAATCAGACACGTCACAAACGAGTAGGTACTGATATTACGTACTAAACAATAAAACCCCATTTGCATAGAAATCAGTTCAAAAATCCTAACTTTCCTAAATTTTTACCTTTCCTTTATAGCAACCAATATTTCCTATGTTTCCACCTATTGAAGGAAATCACCCCTCCATCGATATTAGCATTTTTTGGAATGAGATCTCCGGGTTATGATTTTTTTTGCGATTCTTTCCAATTGTGACCTCTCCTTTCACTCCGGCTGCTTCTCGCATAAACACCTCCACCACAGCCAGGTGACACCATCTCAGACCTCCTGCCTCTCCACATCTTCTCCGCCACCTCCTTCTCGTACTCCATTAACAATCCCTTCGCCACATTTGTCCACGGCGGTGTTGAGGGCATGTCGCAGTAGCATACCAGCGATAGACCAGCGCATAGCAGCAGGAAGCCGCACGCAGTAGGCGAGGCGAGCGGACGACGATGGAGGGCAGAGATGCGGCCGGCATGGCTGGGGGGCGGCCGGCAGAAGATGGCCACGACTGGAGGCGGCGCGAGGCAGGGGCGCGACAGCGGAGCGAGCGAAGGGATAGGCGGTAGCAGACGGGGCGAGCGCAGCCAGCGAGAGTGTGGCGCACGGCCAGGGTGTGTGTCACGCGGGGCACAGTGGTGCGGTGGCTGCGGTGAGCGCGACGGCAGCGGCGGGCGCGACCTACGCGGTGTAGCACGGGCGTGGGCATGGAGAGGGAGTGGCCCCGCGGGCGCGGAAGAAAAGCGGCAGGCTCGGGGATGGGCGTGCATAGGAGCGGGCATGTGCCACGGGGTCAATCCGAGGAGCTCGGTGGGTACCCCTGCAATGGCCATGGTGGACGGCGGTTCTCGGCCACGGCGAAATACCTAATGAGAGCAAACGAGAGGGGAAACAGGGGAAAGGCAAGAGAAGATCATGGCGGTGTCAATGGTGCCCTAGGGGAAGACATGGGAGCTTGGGGCGGCGCGGATCGAACGGCAATGTCGCGGTGGCCCAAGGTTGAGGAAGACGGCAGCGACGTCGATGCGGGGGTGCTGGACTTGATCTAAATATATCGACTAAATAGGCTATGCTGATTGGCACTAAAGTTGAGCTAGCACCGCTTGATTATGTTACATATAATCGCCAAGATCTCATCAGCGGCGTCATCTCTTTCATGTGCTTTACTGCATCACATATGTGAGAATTTAATGGTAAAAAAGGTCGTCAATGTTACTTAATATGTATGAGAATATTAAATGTAATATTAACATAATTGATATTGAACTCTTAAAGTTAATGTGGCCCCGTTGCAACGCATGGGCGTTCTTCTAGTATTCTACAAAGTACAAGCTGTCAAGCCACAAAATCAATTGTGTGAAGGGTACCTTGGCTCCTGCTCTCTATGAACTCATCTAGGGTTTCCCTGCCTCTCGTCGGCGCCGCCACCGGTCCGCCTTGTCTCCTATGATCCTTGGACCATGGAGGCGTGGTGGATCCCGATCTTTGCTGGCGGGAGGACTCCATTTTTAGGTTCTTTTCTGAGTTTTGTTAGGGTTTGTGATATGCTCAAGAAGACGAGACGGTGGCAGCTTCTTGAAGTTTGAATAAGGTCCTCCCCGTCTAGCCCCCGTCCCGGTGATGTTTCAAGCACCGTCGGAAGGCACGTGGAGGTTTGTCTTCGGCGGATCTCGTGGGATCCGGTTGGGGTTTGTCTTCGGTGGATCCGATTGGATCCGATCTTCGTTTGTCTATGTTTGTGTGTCTGCAGGTTGGATCTTTTCAATCTGCGCTTCTCTTCATCGGCGTCAGTTACTATTCTGGTGCGCTGGTCCTACGGGGCCTTAACACGGCGACTTACCGACTGTCTACCACAACAATGTTTGCTCAACTCCGACGAAGGAGGGCGATGACGGCGGCGCGCTTCGGCTCGCTCTAGTACTTGTAGTCGTCACTAAAGGAAATATGCCCTAGAGGCAATAATAAAGTTATTATATATTTCCTTATATCATGATAAATTTTTATTATTCATGCTAGAATTGTATTAACCGGAAACATAATACTTGTGTGAATACATAGACAAACAGAGTGTCACTAGTATGCCTCTACTTGACTAGCTCGTTGATCAAAGATGGTTATGTTTCCTAGCCATAGACATGAGTTGTCATTTGATTAACGGGATCACATCATTAGGAGAATGATGTGATTGACTTGACCCATTCTGTTAGCTTAGCACTCGATCGTTTAGTATGTTGCTATTGCTTTCTTCATGACTTATACATGTTCCTATGACTATGAGATTATGCAACTCCCGTTTACCGGAGGAACACTTTGTGTGCTACCAAACGTCAAAACGTAACTGAGTGATTATAAAGGTGCTCTACAGGTGTCTCCGAAGGTACTTGTTGGGTTGGCGTATTTCGAGATTAGGATTTTTCACTCCGATTGTCGGAGAGGTATCTCTGGGCCCACTCGGTAATGCACATTACTTAAGCCTTGCAAGCATTGCAACTAATTAGTTAGTTACGGGATGATGTATTACGGAACGAGTAAAGAGACTTGCCTGTAACGAGATTGAACTAGGTATTGAGATACCAACGACCGAATCTCGGGCAAGTAACATACCGATGACAAAGGGAACAACATATGTTGTTATGCGGTCTGACCGATAAAGATCTTCGTAGAATATGTGGGAGCCAATATGAGCATCCAGGTTCCGCTATTGGTTATTTACCGGAGACGTGTCTCGGTCATGTCTACATAGTTCTCGAACCCGTAGGGTCCGCACGCTTAAAGTTTCAATGACGGTTATATTATGAGTTTATGAGTTTTGATGTACCGAAGGTTGTTCGGAGTCCCGGATGTGTTCACGGACATGACGAAGAGTCTCGAAATGGTCGAGACATGAAGATTGATATATTGGAAGCCTATATTTGGATATCGGAAATGTTCCGGATGAAATCGGGATTTTATCGGAGTACCGAGGGGTTATCGGAACCCCTCGGGGGCTTAATGGGCCATAGTGGGCCTTAGTGGAGAAGAGGAGAGGCGGCTAGGGCAGGGCCGCGCGCCCCTCCCCCTCTAGTCCGAATAGGACAAGGAGAGGGGGGCGCCCCCCCCCTTTCCTTCCTCTCTCCCTCCTCTTTCCCCCCTTCTCCTAATCCAACAAGGAAGGGAGGGAGTCCTACTCCCAGTGGGAGTAGGACTCCTCCTGGAGCGCCTCCTCCTGGCCGGCCGCACCTCCCCCCTTGCTCCTTTATATACGGGGGTAGGGGGCACCCCATAGACACAACAATTCATTTGATCTTTTAGCCGTGTGCGGTGCCCCCCTCCACCATAGTCCACCTCGATAATACTATAGCGGTGCTTAGGCGAAGCCCTGCGTCGGTAGAACATCATCATCGTCACCACGCCGTCGTGCTGACGAAACTCTCCCTCAACACTCGGCTGGATCAGAGTTCGAGGGACGTCATCGGGCTGAACATGTGCTGAACTCAGAGGTGTCGTGCGTTCGGTACTTGATCGGTCGGATCGTGAAGACGTACGACTACATCAACCGCGTTGTGCTAACGCTTCTGCTTTCGGTCTACGAGGGTACGTGGACAACACTCTCCCCTCTCGTTGCTATGCATCACCATGATCTTGCGTGTGCATAGGATTTTTTTTGAAATTACTACGTTCCCCAACAGTCGCTAGGTGGTCTACGGACCTGGATGTAAATTTTACTTCTAGTATTCTATGTACTACCTTGAAAGTTGATGAATAGATCAGAAGTTTTCTCGGAAAAAAAGAAAGAAATACAAGCTGTCAAAGTTAGACGCTCAAGACTCTGTTTATGCTCCAAAGTGACACATATATTTACTCACCAAGAGCTGGAGTAACAAAATACATACTGTCTCAAAGTGAGAACTAAAAAAGTACAGCCTACGTAGCTAGCCATTAGGCGTGATGTGAGGAACTTCTCAAAGTCCTCCGGCCCTTGCTTACAGGTGTAAGGAATAACAGCGACCCCTGCTCTAATTAAGCTCCACTGGTAAACCTAACACAATGATTAAACTAGACGCACGATAGGGGCATCTTCAATGTCGACCCGCAAACCTCCCGCAACCGTTCGGACCACGCGGTCCGGAACGCGGGGAGCCATCCAACACCGATCTGTATCGGTCCGTGGAGTGGTCCGGACGGGATTTCTCCTGTAAACTGGAGACAAAAGTGGGGGAGGTTTGCAGGAGTCCAGATCGATCCCAACGATGCTTCTAACCGTCTTGACCCACCAAAACCCCTTCCCCCCTCCCACGCATTTTCGGTGAGCGCCACCCGAGGCATCTCGTCTGACGCCACCCGTACGTCCCTCTGCCGCCCACTGGTGCTATATAAACCGCTGCCCTGGTCATAGCCATAGCCATCCCTCTCTGCGCCACTCCCCACCATGGATCCCTCCGCCGCCAAAGCTCTCTGGGACGAGCTGACGTCGAAGCAGAAGAAAACCATGGCTGCCATTGCTGCCGACTAGCAGGCCGGTAGGCACCCGGACGACGCGCAAATGGAGGACGCCTCCGACGACGAGCCAGCGCCACCCTCCTCTTCCTCGGTGGCACCCTCCTCCTCCACTCCATCCTCGCCGATGCATTGTGAAAGGATCGAGAAGAGGTGTCTAGAGGGGGGGGGGGTGATTAGACACTAAGTGCCAAAAGTTGCAGTTTTTAATATTCTTAAGTTTAAGTGGAGTTTAAGCACAAGTTTAACAAACACAATACATATCAAGCAAGCATGCAATGAGTATATGAGCAGCGGAAAGTAAAGCATGCAACTTGCAAGAATGTAAAGAGAAGGGTTTGGAGTATTCAAACGCAATTGGAGACACGGATGTTTTTGTCGTGGTTCCGATAGGTGGTGCTATCGTACATCCACGTTGATGGAGAATTCAACCCACGGAGGGTAACGGTTGCGCGAGTCCACGGAGGGCTCCACCCACGAAGGGTCCACGAAGAAGCAACCTTGTCTATTCCATCACGGCCGTCGCCCATGAAGGACTTGCCTCGCTAGCGGTAGATCTTCACGAAGTAGGCGATCTCCTTACCCTTACAAACTCCTTGGTTCAACTCCACAATCTTGTCGGAGGCTCCCAAGTGACACCTAGCCAATCTAGGAGACACCACTCTCCAAGAGGTAACAAATGGTGTGTTGATGATGAACCCCTTGCTCTTGTGCTTCAAATGATAGTTTCCCCAACACTCAACTCTCTCTCACAGGATTTGGATTTGGTGGAAAGAAGATTTGAGTGGAAAACAACTTGGGAAAGGCTAGAGATCAAGATTCATATGGTTGGAATAGAATATCTTGACCTCAACACAAGTGTAGGTGGTTCTCTCTCAGAAAATGTGTATTGGAAGTGTAGGTATGTTCTGATGGCTCTCTCCACGAATGAAGAGTGGGTGGAGGAGTATATATAGCCTCCACACTAAATCTAACCGTTACACACAATTTGCCAAACTCGGTGGGACCGGATGGTTAAACTCGGTCGGACCGATTCAGCAAACTTACACTACAAGAAATATGTCAACTTATGACCTTCTGTCAGTGACCCTCGAAGAATTGGTCATAAATTTATGACCATTTTAGACCAATTGGTCAAAAGCTGCCTGGGGGGCTCTAAACTCTAAACCATAACGACCATTTTGGTCAGAAAGGTCATAATTTCATTAGAGGAAATGGTCATAAAGCAAATAGCGCTAGTCCACTGCCTTATTTCTAGTTGTTAACGACCAATATAGATGGTCATAGCCTTGTAAATTGTGGTGGGTTGCTATGACTAGGCGCCACCTCATCAGTTTTGCCTATGTGTCATGTCCATGTGGCAGTTTTTGCCCTAGGTTGTGAAGCAACCTATATTTCTGTCATTCCCAAAATTCCCAAAAAAATCTCATAAATTCTTTGGGTCATATCTTCGTCAAATATGTGAAAACCTTCCTTGCCTAGTTCAAAAATAATTCAAAAATATTCATTTTCCTATTCTGTTCAAAACAACAGTTTGTGAAGGAAGTACCACTTTGGCATGTCCAAATAGTATCCATTTTCTACAGTGCTTTCCTATGCCCAAATAACCATCCTCCACCAAATGCCAGCTCAATCCATTCATTATTTTGAGCCGAGCTTCAACATTCGTATTTATGTCCAGTGTGGTAGTTTGCAAAGCAAGTACCACCTAGGACTCTCCTTTTGAGCTGAAAATTTGTGAAGGCGGTCTTCTTAGTAACTGTTCATCCTCAGCCAAAACTCACTCCCATTAGCCATGTACATTTCCCGTACCGCTAATCAAACACTTGGCTACTAATTCATGTTTGAGCATCGATCGGTCTCCTCGTGAGAATCTTATGTTGTAATTTTCTTCCTAGCACCTACCTGGGGAGTGCCCAACCCACTAGACATGCCTAGGCCGCCCAGAACACATGGAAACACCACGGTCACGCGGTGACCACGTGGCGGGCATGCGAGTTTACGCGCTCTAGAGTTGGGGCCCTCGGCCACCGCCCAAACCTCGACGTATCGCCACCAAACCATGTATTTATGATTAAATAGGTACTTATGTAACTAGAAATGATTTTTGGAAAAAATAAATAACAAACTATGAGGCAGCTGCAGTTCAAATTTGACCCGCTTCCAACTGAATCGGCGGAAATTTGTCTTTTTCATGAGAGGTGGATCAAAAATTTTTACACCCAACAATTTTGTCAATTGTGCATTAAATATGTCCTAGTATTTTATAAAATTTATTTGGTACAATTTTGCAACAATTATTTGGGAGGTCCTTCACAAAAAAACCTCCTTTTGGGCACTCAAAAAATGGAAAATGGTTTTTTCGTCCAAAGAAAATGAAAACTTCCTTAGGCAACATTGTTTGGAATTCCAAGATGTACCCTTGTGCACAATATGAGATCATTTTAACAAACCATGCCATGAACGTGGCCATAAGATTGATCATTTGGCTTGAAAGCCATGAATCTTCACGCATGATAGCTCGTTTCTGAGAACACTTTTTTAAAATAATTGCCGTATTACAAGTTTGTTATTTTTCTTGGGAACTTGGCCACATATAATGAAACAATGCGAAGGTTTTCCATTTTTTTTGATTTTTTTTGAATTTTTATGCCCGTTTCAAAATGCGGTCAAAATGGCGGGAATAACCGTTCCTAGCTAGTGGTTGAATCTTGAATTTTTTTGGTGTTTCTTTGATTAAATAGATACTTATGTACCTAGAAATGATTTTTGGAAAAAATAAAGAGCAAACTACGAGGTAGCTACAGTTCAAATTTGACCCGCTTCCAACTGAATCGGTGGAAATTTGTCTTTTTCACGAGAGGTGGATCAAATTTTTTTACACCCAACCATTTGGTCAATTTTGCATTAAATATGTCCTAGTATTTTAGAAAATTGATTTGGTACAATTTTGCAACAAATATATGGTAGGTCCTTCACAAAAAACCTCTTTTCGGGCACTTGAAAAATGGAAAATGAACTTTCCGTGCAAAGAAAATGAAAACTCCCTTAGGCAACATTGTTTGAAATTCCAAGATGCACCATTGTGCACAATATGAGATCATTTGAACAAACTATGCCATGAATGTGGCCATAAGATTGATCATTTGGCTTGAAAGCCATGAATCTTCACGCTTGATAGCTCGTTTCTGAGAATATTTTTTTAAAATAATTGCCGTATTACAAGTTTATTATTTTTCCTGGGAACTTGGCCACATATAATGACACAATGCGAAGGTTTTCCAATTTTTTGATTTTTTTGAATTTTTTATGCCCGTTTCAAAATGCGGTCAAAATGGCGGGCTTGACCGTTCCTAGCTAGTGGTTGAATCTTGGAAAATTTTTGATGTTTCTCTGATTAAATAGATACTTATGTACCTAGAAATGATTTTTGGAAAAAATAAAGAGCAAACTATGAGGCAGCTACAGTTAAAATTTGACCCACTTCCAGCTGAATCGGTGGAAATTTGTCTTTTTCACCAGAGGTGGACCAAAACTTCTCACACCCAACAATTTGGTAAATTGTGGTTTAAATATGTCCTATTATTTTAGAAAATTGTTTTTGTACAATTTTGCAACAATTATTTGGTAGGCCCTTCAAAAAAACTCATTTCAGGCACTCGGAAAATGGAAAATGAATTTTCCGTGCAAAGAATAAGAAAACTTCATTAGTCAACATTGTTTGCCATTCCAATATGCACCCTTGTGAACAATATTAGATCATTTAAACAAACTATGCCATGAATGTGGCCATAAGATTGAGCATTCGGGTTGAAAGTCATGAATCTTCACACAAGATAGCTCATTTCTGAGAACACTTTTTTAAAATAATTGTCGTATTACAAGTTTATTATTTTTCCTGATAACTTGATCACATATAATGACTCAATGCGAAGGTTTTCCAATTTTTTGATTTTTTTTAATTTTTATGCCTGTTTCAAAATGCGGTCAAAACGGCGGGCATGACTGTTCCTAGCTAGTTGTTGAATCTTGGAAAACTTTTTGTGTTTCTCTAATTAAATAGATACTCATGTACCTAGAAATAATTTTTTGAAAAAATAAAGTGCAAACTATGAGGGAGCTGTAGTTCAAATTTGAACCGCTTCCAGTTGAATCGGCGGAAATTTGTCTTTTTCACCAGAGGTGGATCAAAACTTCTGACACCCAACAATTTGGTAAATTGTGGTTTAAATATGTCCTAGTATTTTAGAAAAATGATTTGGTACAATTTTTTAACAATTATTTGGTATGCCCTTCACAAAAAAACTCATTTTGGGCACTCGAATAATGATTAAAAATAGCTACAAAGATAAAAAAAATTGCATGCAAACTGGCTATCATCCATAAAATATGCTCTAAATTGATAGAAAATTTTAGTTGTGCCATTTTGCAAAATATTTTTGATGGTTGCTTCACAAAACCCTCCTAGTTTTAGTACATAGAAACTATTCTAAATCATAATTTTTCTGAACCAATCAGAGCTCTTCACGCGGATCACCCCCCTTAGCCGATCTGGACCGTCCACATCCGACGGATCCAACGTCTCTCAGGTCCCCTCTCAACCCAACCCAACCCAAACCCTAGTAGCCCCCCTCTCCTCGCTCGATCCAGATCTCGCTCCCCTCGTCTCCCACAACGCCGCCGCCACCCACCCCGATCCCATCCCCCCTCGCCTCCCTCCCAAACCTTGCCGCCGGCGGCCTCTCCCCCTCCTCTCTGCTTCCCTCCCACCTCGTCCCCATCTCCTCTAGTGCTATCTACCTCTAGTGCAAAACCACCGCCCGCCCGCCGCAACCAGCCCACAGATTTCCTCCCACCTTTCCCCTCCTCCCCTTCTCCGGCCAAGAACCTCGCCGCCGCCTCCGCCCCTTCCTCGTCGGCCCGCCATGGCGCTGTACCATTATCCCCTTCGCCGCTGCCGCTCATGCTCCCTTCTCCCCATCGCCGTCGCCACCTCTGCTCGCTACACCATAGCCACACGGCCATCCCCATCCAGATCCAACCGCCGCTGCACGTAGACGAGGCGGCGGGCGGGCGAGGCGCACCGGCGCGACCCTCCGTGCGCGCGCACCGGCAGGCCCTCGAGGTGGCGCCGTCGGGGATCGTCTCCGGGCTCGACCTCTGCCGCCTCAACTCCTCCCGCGCCGGTGGCTCGCTCCGCAAGGTCGCTGCCGAGGCCGGCGCCGCTGGGGCCTGCGTCTTCGCCGACCTATATGCCCTCGGGGGCGCGTCCCTGCCGGACCCGCTGGATGAGGAGGACAGGGCCAAGTGCCTGCACTCCATCGTGCTCGCCGGCGACGAGTTCCCTCCACGACCATGGCCTCGGCCTCCCTTCCCCGACCGCCAAGACGCCGGCGCGGAGGCTGCTCTCCGCCACCGTCAGGGCCATGGCGCCGGCTAGCCCCAACAAAGGTACTGCGCAGTCACGGCGGCGGATGGCAAGTTCATGCCGGTCATCGACAAGAAGGCCGACTACTCCTTCGTCTACCCATTCGGATGGCAGGTACTCCTCCATGAATCCTCTCCTCTGCTCTGCTCCATACGCATGCATACACTTGGTGATGCTGCTGAATGAATGAATGTGTGTGTGGGTGGGTGCAGGAGGTGTATGTGCAAGGGCAGGACAAGGTGTACAAGGACGTGATCGACCCCGCCGTCCGCGAGTGGACCTCAAGGGCAAGAGCTTCCAGAAGAACATGCAAGCAGCTCCGCTGCCAAGCCATCAGCCCAACCAGATGGAGTTGGCTGTGCTAACCTCTTTAGAGCCATAACAATAAGTTTACTCGAATCAGGGAAGATTCTGCATAAGTAACTAAATTCAGCAGCCCAATGCTGTACAACATAGCAAATGCCAAACTGCCCATTTATGCTCTGTTTTTCTAATCCTGGTTATGTACCTCCAGCTAAATGCCTTGCCTGTGTATTATATACTTTATTCTTCTTGCTGGAGTACTAGAAGAGTAGTGCTATCTTGCTGCTGGTGACACTCCATCGACTACTCACTGTTAATTTATTCTAAGTGGCCATAATTCCCTTCCTAGCAGCACCACAGAGTACCACCTGCTCTCTTGTCTCACCCATAACAACAATTTACTCGTAGTATGTGTCTTGGGTACTGATTCATTAGTCAAGCAAAGACCGAAGTCATCTTTTGCTACTGTTAGCTCTATGGATGTGTATTTACCTGCAACTTCTGCCAGCTCTAACTTGGTTATATACCAGTTCAATTCAGTCAATCTGTTGGAACTAGTTTGTCTATTACTTGTATTCGATTTCATATCCTGCCATATGCCATTGTCGACTTTCTTAGGTACATAATTGTTATGTCTTGCAATCTGGTATTGATGATTGTCAATGTATTCATTTATACCTTTCTAGTGTACCTTGTATGTGACCCAGCTGATCTGTATATCAATGCTCTGTTTCCAATAGATGTATGCTGATGCCTGATGGCTGATTCCTTAAAACTTCATTGTTGCAACAGTAGCATTTTTCCTTAGTGCATAGATGTATGAGCGATCACTTATGCTTGAAACCTTGCTCTCTTTCCCAGGAACCATCGTGGTCTGCATCACTACTGGGGCGGGAGAGGAAAGATTGTTGGTGTCTCCAAGAAGCAATAAATTGCTTCACAAAGATCCCCGCATAGCTTCACTACTACTGTGTTGGTCCATTTCCAGAATCTTAAGCAGTGTTCTTGTTTAGACGATTACCTTGGATGATGCTTTTGCTTAAGGAGAGGCTCAAGAAGATCAAGTATAAACTCCTCCCCCTCTTGTTTGTTTTTGCTTCATACTGTTTGGTGGTTGATACATTACTGTGCAAGTTCTATGGTATGTGAGTTCTTTCTGTTGCTGCAAGCATTGACACAATATGTCATGTGCAGGGAGCTCCGCATCCGAGTTTCAGCCATCCTCTACAGCAAGGAGCTTTGGGCCAAAGGAGCAAGCAGCGCTGCTAGTTCCTTGAGGCCAGATCGAGTAAGATGGTGCACCATGGCGTGTGGTGGTGTATTTTGCTTCCGAGAACAATACTGTTTATTTGAAGTGAGATGTACTCGTCTAGTGCCTGGCAAAAACTTGAAGGATGAAGTGTCATGTACTGTGTATGTTGTAGTGAGCTGTAGTAGGAGTGAAACGAAAATTTATCTGCTATTGTATGTGTTATTTCCATGTAATGTCTTGTGTACATTTTACTTGAACATTAAATTCTCCAGAAAAATGTTCTTACTAGACCTGGTAGTGGCCACGGCCCAAATATACTCGTACTATTAAGATGCCATGGCCCAAAATAACCTGGGCTGAAAAGCTATTCAGAAGTATTATAAGCAGGCCTCGACTCAAATAGAAAATAGAAACAAAAAGGAAACAAACTATGTGGAAGGTAAAAGCCCATTATAGAAAAGGCCCAAAAACATCAAGAAAAAAATCCTAAAAGGCTGAATTAATGGGCTCGGCCCATGTAAAACGCCGAATCGGACCAGGCTGAATCTTGTGCCACATCAGCTTACCACGGTGGATGCCTACGTGGCCTGGGGAGGTTGCTAGTGACCAAAACGCCACAGTAGACGTATTTTGGTCATAAACGTCTTCGACCATTCCAGAAGAAAGGTCGCTATAGTCAGTTTATGACCGCCAGCTTTTGACCTTCTGTTTTTGGTCACAAAAAGGTCGCAAATGAAAAACCATGACCTTTCAGTGACCAATAGTGGTGGTCACAAGTTGACATATTTCTTTTAGTGTTAGTGACCGTTAGGATTTTCGGTGGGACTGAGATGCAACTCGGTAGGACCGATATGGTTAGGGTTAGGGCATAACGTAATCTCGGTGTGACCGATTACACAAACTCGGTGGGACCGATTTTGGTAATAAGCTAACCAAAGAGTTGGTCAGGCAAACTCGGTGAGACCGATTACACAAACTCGGTGGGACCGATTTTGGTAATAAGCTAACCAGAGGGTTTGCATTGTAATCTCGGTAGTACCGATTGCTCAAACTCGGTGAGACCGATTTTGGTAATGGACATACACAGAGAGATTACAATCCCATCTCGGTGAGACCGAGATCCCTATCGGTGAAACCGATTTGCTAGGGTTTGTGGCAGTGGCTATGACATCTGAAACTTGGTGGCGCCGGATAGATAGAATCGGTGGGGCCGAGTTTGACTTTTGGTTTAGGTCATATGTGGATGTGGGAAGGTAGTTGAGGGTTTTGGAGCATATCACTAAGCACTTTGAGCAAGCAAGCCATTAAGCAACACCTCATCCCCTCTTGATAGTATTGGCTTTTCCTACAGACTCAATGTGATCTTGGATCACTAAAATAGAAAATGTAGAGTCTTGATCTTGAAGCTTGAGCCAATCCTTTGTCCTTAGCATCTTGAAGGGGTTCCACATCCTCTAGTCCATGCCACTCCATTGTTGAACTATTCTGAAGCATACTAGGTAAAAGTGTTAGTCCAACAAGAGATATGTTGACATTAATTACCAAAACCACCCAGGGAGCACTTGTGCTTTCATGTTGCACCATGACCATTGGCGAGGCCTGTGCCCATTATATGGACATGGTGTGGGAGGAGCAGCTCTGGGAGGCACTGGCCGACGCCAACTACAACCACAACCTCCTCTAGGAGCATCTGCAGGAGGAGGAGCAGTTCGCCACCAGCATGGCGGTTGCGCCGGATGCGAACTTGGCGAAGCAAGAGGCGCAGCTCGAGTCCTACCTCTTCACCCGTGAGATCCGCCTCGCCGATTGGCGGTACCGACAGCGGGTGGCGGTCGCGAACAACGAGCGCGGTGACGACGCTGGCGTGGCGTTGTTCGGCGACACCGAGGAGGTGGACATCGTCGAGGCTGCGCCCCGGTGACAAGACGACAAAGAAGATGGCAGGTCTGCGGGCGCCGCCGGATGCGAGGAAGAGTAGTGCACGGTAGGTCGCGCCGCTCGGGTTCTAGGAAGGCCACCGCTCCTCCCCCCCCCCCCCCGTCAACGGTAAGCTTGCTGGGATGAGCATCTTCGACCGATTAGTCACTTGGCGGTGACGTCAAGGCGAACAGCTTCAGTTCCCGGGGCTCCGAATGCGGTGGTCAAGGAGGCAGAGCTGGAGAGCACCGAGGTGGAACTGGAGATGGTGAAGCTTCAGTTCTCAGGGCTGATGGTCGGAGACGGGGACTGGACACCATCGATTATTTAGATTAGGTATTAATTATACTCTAGAGCCCACCTAGGGCCGCATTGATGTATTCGTAACGAAATCCGTCATATTTATATAAAATACGGTATGTTTATATGAAATCTGGTCTTGTTTATATGAATTCCGAACTTGTTTGAACGAATTTCGTCTGGTTGGTTCGAGTTGTTGTGAAAATGTATACGACTACGGTTCAATGTCGATCTCCAGCATCCATGTCCACGAATTGATCTCCTCAGTCCGCAGACAAATGTGGGAGATTTTTTTTCGAGAGTATGCCAATAGCGTACCATATTTTTATAGAAGGGAGAAAAAATTTACAAGATTCGTGCGATCAATGCGAACATCGATCACCCGAGCACCCACACACACCTACAGGAAGATCAAACGGGACCTCTCACAAAATGATCTAAGGCACCCACTCCACCTGCACTATGCCAGTCTCGGATTTCGTCAAGGATGGCTCTAGCTAACTCATTGTAGTCCTTGACTTGTTCCGGTCGGTTGAACACCTTAGCGTTCCTCTGCTTCCACAACAACCAAGCCGCAGCAATGACGAGCGAGTCAAAGCCTCTCTTTTGCTTCCCTTGAAAGCCAGCTCGTTCCCTTAACCACCATTCGGCAAAAGTGTCCGTGTTGTTGGGGGGTAGAATGTTGATTTGCAGGGAGTCGAAACATGTGTGCCACACCTGTCTTGCGTAGACACATTGCACCACGATATGCTCAACCGTGTCCTCGTCCTGCAGACAAGTGTAACAAGGCGAGGGGTTGTCCTGCAGACCATGTCGTGCCCATCTGTCAAATGTTCATAAGCGGTGCTGCACCGCGAGTGAGGGAGTCCTGGATTAGGGGGTGTCCGGACAGCCGGACTATATCCTTTGGCCGGACTGTTGGATTATGAAGATACAAGATTGAAGACTCCGTCCCGTGTCCGGAAGGGACTTTCCTTGGCGTGGAAGGCAAGCTTGGCGATACGGATATGCAAAACTCCTACCATTGTAACCGACTTTGTGTAACCCTAACCCTCTCCGGTGTCTATATAAACCGGAGGGTTTTAGTTCGTAGGACAACGTACACATCAAGAATCATACCATAGGCTAGCTTCTAGGGTTTAGCCTCTTCGATCTCGTGGTAGATCTACTCTTGTACTACCCATATCATCAATATTAATCAAGCAGGACGTAGGGTTTTACCTCCATCGAGAGGGCCCGAACCTGGGTAAAACTTTGTGTCCCTTGCCTCCTGTTACCATCCGTCCTAGACGCACAGTTCGGGACCCCCTACCCGAGATCCGCCGGTTTTGACACCGACATTGGTGCTTTCATTGAGAGTTCCTCTGTGTCGTCGCCATCAGGAAGGATGCCTCGCCCTGTCTTTAAAGACGCCACCGTTGCTAAGGGAGCTTTGGCCGTCGGCCAAACCCTCCGGCTAGGTGGTTTTCTTATGACCGCCCGTTCGGCTTCTGCGCCGACGATGACCTCTCGAGCCATCAAAAACAATCTTCATGTCAGCTCGGAACTCGCCGAGCAGTTAGATCCAATGGAGCTCTCCTCCATAAACGAGCTCTTGGATCGCTTCGCCGCCCTGGGAGTCACCACAGATTACGACCAGATTGGGCCTAAACCCGATCTGAGAGAGATTAACTCTCCCCAAGTCACCCATCACGTTGCCGTGGTAGAGGGACAGTGCGGCGACCCTTCATCTATCTTAAGGACTCGCTACATCCGGATTCCCGATCCCTCCAAGCCGGATACCCGCGGAGGGGAGGATATCACTCAAGACCTGAATTTAGAGTCAGGCGACGAGCTGGATTCATTGGACAACATCCAGGAATCCAAATTTTCGAGTTCGGAAATTCCTCGGCCTCTGAGCCTTAGATGGGGCGAGGCTTCGGATTTAATTCCACCCACCCACCCCAACATAAGCGATCTATCCAAAATCAGGCAAGAACCCGATGAAACAGTACATCATTACTGGGCCAGATTCCTCCTGGTTAAGAACAGGCTAAGGGACTGCCGCGAGGAAGACGCAATCTCAATCTTCTGCAATAATTGCACGGACAAGGGAATACTCAACGCCATAAGTCGCCGTGATATTACACGCTTCGCTGACTTGGCGTCCATTGTACGAAAGTACTGTGCGATGGAAAGCGCCTGGAAAACCGAAACAAAATTTTGGGACAATCCGGCCCTGAATACAAACCCAGTCCGAAATAAAAGGGTGCATCATCACCAGTCACCCAGGTCAAGCATTAAAAAGCAAAAACCCTCTACAAAGCATGGAACCGTACTGGAAGGATGGCTTAATGGACCATGTAAAATTCACAGTACAGAGGACGCCACACCAACTCACAGCCTCAGAGCATGTTGGATACTCCGGCAAGTGGCCAAAATTGGCGAAAAAATCCTAATTCCGGAGGCCACAGAAAGCCACCCCAGAGACACCAATACGGTATTAACAGTCTTCGAGACTTCCGCATCAAATAATATGCGAAAAAGGACACTCCGGAGCCTTGCCGAAGTCTACCAAGTAGCAACAATAAACCCATGGAGTGACACGGCTATTACCTTTAATGCCAGTGATGAACCTAAATCCCGAACAGCCCGAGCACCAGCCGCATTGGTCCTCAGTCCAATAGTGGACGGCTTTCGTCTTACCAAGGTACTCATGGACGGCGGCAGCGGATTGAACCTCATTTATGAGGAGACCCTTGAAAAATGGAAATAGACTGGAACCGCATTGAGCGAAGCAGCACAACCTTTAGAGGAATAATCCCCAGTCGGGAAGCGCGCTGTAGAGGAAAAATCACACTAGATGTGGTGTTCAGCATGCCGGATAATTACAGGTCCGAAGAGGTCACGTTCCAGGTGGCTCCATTCAGCAGCGGTTATCACGCTCTGCTAGGGCGGGAAGCGTTTACAATCTTCCAAGCAATACCCCATTACGGGTACATGAAGCTCAAGATGCCCGGGCCTAACGGGATCATCACTCTCGCTAGTGATCCGGACATAGCACTCCGCGCCGAAAACAAGACAGCCGCACTGGCCCTCGAGGCACTATCCGAAGCCCTAGCGGCTGAGGAGCTAACTACGCTACGCTCTACGGTGAATAGGGACGATGTGGTACTCGACAAAAGATCCAAGTCCACCTCCTTTAAACCGGCAGATGAAATAGTCAAATTCCAAGTCCATCCAACGGACCCCAATAAAACAGCTTCCATCGGGGCACAGTTAAACCCTGATGTCGACGCCGCATTGCGAGAGTTCCTACGAGAGAACTGGGACATTTTCGCCTGGCACCCTTCAGACATGCCAGCAATCCCACGCAGGCTGGCCGAGCATATCTTAAATATCCAAGCAGGATTCAAACCTGTCAAACAGGCTCTTCGGTGTTTTTCCGAACCTAAGAGACAGGCCATGAGAGAGGAGCTAGCAAAGCTATTGGAGGCCGGATTCATCAGAGATATAAAACATCCGGACTGGCTAGCAAACCTGGTGATGGTACCAAAGAAGGACAAATCCTGGCGCCTGTGTGTTGATTTTAAAGACCTTAACAAGGCTTGCCCAAAGGATCCCTTCCCCCTCCCCTGCATCGATCAAATTATCGATGCTACCGCAGGACACGATTCATTGTGTTTCCTCGACGCATATTCTGGCTACCATCAAATCAAGATGGCAGAACCAGACCAAGCCGCAACGGCATTTATCACACCATACGGGCATTCTGCTTCAACACAATGCCCTTCGGGCTCAAAAACGCCGGCGCAACATATCAACGCATGATTCAGACATGTTTGGCAAGCCAGATCGGCAAAACAGTGGAGGCATATGTAGATGATGTGGTCGTCAAAACAAGACATGTTGAATCTCTAGTAGACGACTTGAGGCTCACATTTGATAACCTCCGAACATACGACATCAAGCTCAACCCGGAAAAATGCGTTTTCGGCGTTCCAGCCGGAAAGCTCTTGGGCTTCATAGTATCCGGTAGAGGAATTGAAGCAAATCCAGCCAATATCCGAGCTCTGTCGCAACTGGATATCCCAAAGGACCTCAAACAAATACAAAAGTTAACCGGATGCGTGGCGGCTCTAAGCCGCTTTATCTCCCGCTTGGGAGAAAAGGCCCTACCCCTTTACCGCCTCCTTCAGCGCACCGAACACTTCAAATGGACGGATGCAGCCACGGTCGGACTCAACGAAATAAAAGCCATACTGGCAACAAACCCAGTCCTGGCCGCACCAAACATTGGCGAACCAATGCTATTATACATTGCAGCAACACATCAGGTTGTAAGCGCAGTGCTCGTCGTCGAACGAGAAGCGGACGGACACAAATTCCCCCTTCAAAAGCCGGTCTATTACGTGTCCACTGTCCTCACTCCCTGCAAATCACGGTACCCGCATTATCAAAAGATTGCGTACGCGGTATTCATGGCATCCCGAAAGCTACGACACTACTTTCAAGAGTATTCAATAACAGTAGCCTCGGAAGTACCACTTAACACGAGTGGGCGGACACCTATTCGGGGTACCGGGACTTCGATCTCAGGTACCTGGGGGGTCAGGATTAGCCCTGGGTAATCGGCCGTAATGGCCACCAAGGCGTTGTCCTTGCTCAATTGATGGAACACTCTATCAATCAGCTCCACAGATATGTCCGGATCCTCTTGAGAGTCCGGGTCGAGGGACCGTCCTGGGTCCTCGGGTTGTGGAGGAGGGCTGCTTATTTCCTTAACAACCCGGCGCAGTTCCTGTGTTGAAGTCATCAGACTGAATATTTAACAATGGGAATACAAAATGGATGGACAAGTAAATACGGCCGCTTACCCAGCTTGGGGGATTGTGCATGGAGAATCCACCCTGAGGGTTGACGCGGAGAAATTCCTTATCTTCTCCCTTATACAAAGTGGACAAGATCTTTAGTAGAGCGGCAGCTGAATCCGGCCCCTTACGGCCGTAGCGGGTGGCGTCGTCCTCCCCGTTGAAGTCCCACATGGGGTGGCTTCTATACTGAAGCGGTTGCACCCCCGCATAATGCATTCGGCCATAACCCCGATCATGGTTAGTCCGGAATGGGCTAACAATCTTATTCGGCCCATCAGGTAAATGATGTCCCTGTCACCTCCCCTCTGAGGGCTCCGTGGGCGCCAGCTTAGGCGCTTCTTTAAGGGAGCACTGTTGAATTCAGGGAGGCCGATCCGGACAGGATCCGGCAGCGGGACGTCTTCTATATAAAACCATTCCGAGGGCCATTCTTCGAACGCCTTCTTTGGGGTTCCGGACAGATATCCGGTCCCGGCGATGCACCACACTTCGGCTCTGCCCACTTGATACATTGACCTTCTTGGAACGGGGCACGAGGCAAAATAGCTCCTTCCACAGTCCGAAATGAGCTTCAACACCCAAGAACAGCTCGCAGAGGGCTACGAAGCCCGCGATATGCAATACTGAGGCAGGCGTGAGATTATGTAGCTGGAGGCCGTAGAACTCCAGCAGCCCTCGGAGAAATGGATGGATTGGAAATCCAAGCCCCCTTATTAAGTAAGGGACGAGGCACACCCGCTCTCCTTTGGAGGGATTAGGTGCATTCTCTGATTGCTCTCCGCCGTTGTAGACGGCAAGACCGGCTCGAACCGGGACCATATAGGCCGGGGGGAGAAATCCCTTGGTCTGGAGCGTCACTAGCTCGCTATGCGGGATGGAACATCTCTCCCAATATCCAGGCTTAGGGATGGAAGGGCGAGGGGAGGAGTTGCGATGGCTGGCCATGGTGGAATGGACCTTTGTCGGATGCGCTTTGATGAACACTCGCAGAGGGGAGAAGGTGTGGATTGGATCTAAATCCTCGTCCCCTTAAATAGGGCATCTCATTTACGCGGCTAGGGGTGTGAATGTAAAAACACTCAGACTTTTCATATTCGTTTGACACGTGGGAAGCGGCCATTATTGAGCGTAGAAGCCAAGGAGCGTAAACATCTACAAGAAACCGGACTTTATTCAACAGGTACACGGAATTTGGAGGAGAACCCGCCTTGCAATGCCGAAGACAATCTGCGCGCCGGACTCATCGTCATTGAAGCCTGGTTCGGGGGCTACTGAGGGAGTCCTGGATTAGGGGGTGTCCGGACAGCCGGACTATATCCTTTGGCCGGACTGTTGGATTATGAAGATACAAGATTGAAGACTCCGTCCCATGTCCGGAAGGGACTTTTCTTGGTGTGGAAGGCAAGCTTGGCGATACGGATATGCAGATCTCCTACCATTGTAACCGACTTTGTGTAACCCTAACCCTCTCCGGTGTCTATATAAACCGGAGGGTTTTAGTCTGTAGGACAACGTACACATCAACAATCATACCATAGGCTAGCTTCTAGGGTTTAGCCTCTTCGATCTCGTGGTAGATCTACTCTTGTACTACCCATATCATCAATATTAATCAAGCAGGACGTAGGGTTTTACCTCCATCGAGAGGGCCCGAACTTGGGTAAAACTTCGTGTCCCTTGCCTCCTGTTACCATCCGGCCTAGACGCACAGTTCGGGACCCCCTACCCGAGATCCGCCGGTTTTGACACCGACAGCGAGCCAGACAAAGATCTTGCACTTCAACGGCGCCCAACTACGCCATATCGCCACAGCTGTAGACGATCCGATCGCTCCTTGGTTGAGCCTCATATAGGTGGATCTTGCCGTGTATAAACCCGATGGATCATGCAACCAAAAGAATGAGTCCTCCATTTGCGCGTCTCTAGGCACTGTCGCGATCGCATGCCTCAAATGATCTGTTTGTAGCAGCGCTCCGAAGGATGTCTGTGGTTGAACGTCGAGTGCCCACCTTTCACCAGTTAAGGCCTGGGCCACCGTGCGGGAGTTTCTGATCCTTTTTTCCACTCCAGCCACCAGCATTGGCGCAATGTCCCTGACAGAAAATCCATGGATCCACCTATCCCTCCAAAACAGAACCTTGTCTCATTTGCCCACTGTGATCTGCACCAAGCTGTCGAATACTTGCCTGGCGTCGTCATCCACCATAAGCCCTAGCCCGTGCCATGCATGGCCTTTGCGGGTCTGTGTGCCGCATCCACTCCCATCGCACCCTAAGTGCTAGTGCTTGCAGACTTAGATTTTTCACTCCCAGGCCTCCGAAGCAAGTCGGCTTGCAAATCGCTCTCCATGCCACTAGACATTGACCTCCGTTCATTTGATCTTTCCCAGCCCAAAAAAACGCACGCATCCAACCATCAATATCCTCAAGAACCCAGCCATGGGCCTTCATCACGAGCAATTGGTGTACAGGTCACGCTGCTAGCACCAATTTCACAAGCACAAGCCGGCTTGATCTCTGCAATAGACCTTTTTGCCAAGCCGGGAGGCAATGCCGAACTTGGTCCAAAAGAGGTTGCCAATGTGCCTTAGTGAGGTGCTTTATGGCCAGCTGCAACCCGAGATATTTGCACGGGAATTCTCCGATGGGGCATTGCAGCAAATTCTGAACTCTCTCTTTGTCGTCCTGGTCCTCGGAGATCAGGATCGCCGATGATTTTCTGTAATTGACCCTTAGTCCCGAAGCTTCTCCAAATAGCTGCAGCGCGAATCTGACAAACAAAAGATCCTGATTTGTCGGTTTGACGAATAGAGCCATGTCATCGCGTAGATATATAGTCGTTGGGTCGCCGAGATTCCGGTGTAAGAGCTCAGAACTCCGTCTGTCATGGCCTTGGAGACCATGGCCGTGAGAGCCTCCATGGCAATGACAAAAAGCAGCGGGGAGACCGGGTCCCCTTGTCGCAGTCCTTTAGCATGCCAAATCCTCTTTCCCGGAGCCTTGTGGGAGATTTTTTACGGATTGCGGTTGAAGATACCCTAAGTTCTATGAATGGCCACTTAGCGACTAAATGGGCTTAAAGGGAAAAGGAACTCCACGGGGCTTGACGAGATCGAGCTCGAGCCGGCCAGTTGCGCGTTGTTATGCGCCAACCCAACCAGAGCTGTGCACGTATGCTATACCATGCGTTCGTCAGTCGACATGCACGGGCCGACACCAGTATTATCTCTATACCAAAATTTTAGACGTTTCTACGGTTCAATTGGTACGGAAGGAGTATAAAGCAGGCCTGAACACTAGTATAAAGCAGGCACAATTGCCCGTACAGTTTCAACTCATGCCAACATACAAGGCCAAACACTCAAAACGTATAGAAAACATGTCGAGGCCTCTGTTAGCAAACACGACCAACCAGGAGCTAGCATATGTATACCTGATGATATATACATACTTCCATGTTAGACTCCAAGGAAATTACGTACTCTGGTATGGCTCATAACTGGAACTTCTGATCAACATTGAATTTTTTTATTTTTTAACAACAACATTCAAAAAAAAAACTGGAACTTCTGATCGCGACAGTCACGTGCGTCCAATTAGCAGACATGGACCTGAGAGTGACTAAGCGGGACCTGCCAAGACCAAGACACGGAGATAAGATGGACACGCACGCGACGTGCACGACGCGCGCAATCCAGCGCAAATCTATTACGTACCGGCTAAGTATTACAACACGGCTGGTTATCTATAGCTGCATCAGCCGGCCATGGATGCTGGGTCTCAGAAACTTCCCCTGACACTTATCCTTACGTGTGTAAGATTTAACCGCAACGTCCTGTGCGGGCAATACATATCTGTCTGCCAATCCGACACCGAACGTGGACAAGTAACACACACAAGGGGCTACACAGGGCCAGGTACAAATACGTAACTGGAGTATGAATTAAGGAACTGCAGAGAAGTCGACAGCAGTTGCACCAGGACCAGTGGTTTCAGTCGACAGGTTGCGCTTCCATACGTGACACCTCAACCATCTGTGCATTTTAGCTGTTTAATACTCATCAGTTCTCTCTAGAACACAAGTAAAAGTCTTAATTGCTACCCTCTATTTGGTTGATTAAGTCCGTTAATATTTTGTTAGTGGGACACTGGGATTCTATTGAGTATATACAGAAGGAACATTTGAAGTCTGCTTGATGCAATTTCTCCATTGAGTATTCAGAAAGGCACCTCATGCAGTGACAAGTAAGGAATGAGTCTTCTACCAATGGTGTAGAAGGATTAGACTCTTGAGAGCGGCGTGCAGATAACTCTCTCCGAAATTTAAATTTAAGAAGAGGTACTGTAGTTATTACTCCCTCCGTCCCAAAAATTTTGTCTTAAATTTGTCTTGATACGGATGTATCTAATACTAAAACGTGACTTGATACATCCGTATTTAGATAAATTTAAGACAAGAATTTTGAGATGGGTGGAGTAGTTAACAGTGAGCGTTGTACACAATATCCATAGGCTCTCGTGGAATAAAATTACGAGTTAAAACAGAAGAAGGTGAAGAGTGTTCAATTCTGTCAGATCGAACTTGCATACCTAACTACTCTCTCCGTTCGGAATTATTTGTCTCGGAAATAGATGTATCTAGAACTAAAATACATCTAGATCCATCCATTTCTGCGACAAGTAATTCCGAACGGAGGGAGTAGGTTTGACCACGGCTAGAGTGAATTGATCTGTGGGTTAGGCTCCCATTCCTCCCAATTTGATTGCATTTCCTATCATGTTTATGTGGGATTTTAGTCCTGGCCAGCCTCCAAAGCCGTTGCTTCAGCATTACCAGGACATGCATGTCCGTGGATGTCCTCGCCGTCCCTGTACAGCCACGTACAGTACATGGCAGGCAACTACCGAAGCAGGTCAGGAGCCTCTGGCAGTCTGGCTGGCAGCCGACCGGCCGCCGGTCTGAGAACTCAACTTGACATCCGGGAGGAAGAATCCGGTGACCATGAACATATACTTCCGAGTGAATCACGCCAAGCAAAAGCAATAGTCCCATTACGATTGCAACGTACGCCCACTTATCATAGATCGACCTGAAAAGTGAGAACAGGACGGCCCAGATATTATTTAAAAGACGTGTCAAAATAATATCAATAGGATCGACATGCACGCGGCGTACCTGACGCATCCAGTACAGTTCCAGTCGGCCGGTTACTCCATTGATGTTAATGTTATGCATGAAGTTGTCGGTCGGAGTATGGACGAAGTTCTGATTTTCAAACCGCCTGATGTTGATTTGCCACCGGATTCTACAAAATCACCGAAATTTGCACCGTCCAACTACAGAACATGACGTAATAACATTTGCCCTCATGTTGTTTTAATGCTGATTTTCGCTGATGCAGTGGTTTTTCTCGTGAATGTGGATCCTTATAAAGTTATGATCACCCCTCAATCAACATGGAAAGAACCTACTCAAGTACTACATAAAATAATAATAATAATGTTTTGAAGAAGATTGGGAAGATATAGCACACAAGCTTTTTTTTGAATCTTACTATTACTAAAATAAAACTCATATGGTGTGCTTCACTCTTACACTCCAACATGTTATTACTTTTGTGGTCTCAGCCACAATTTATTCTAGTTGTTATTAGTACTAACTTTATACTAAAGTTAGTATAAAGTTGAGTCATCTATTTTAAAACGGAGGGAGTATAAATTATACATACTCTCGTTTAATTTATAGGGAGTCCCCATAGCACGAGAGTCTACCACATCATGCAGTATGTGCCATGAGACCACGCACGCTCAGCCGCTCGTTGGGGTATTCCGTTCAATGTTTGTCATACACTCCAATTCTTGATGAACTTTTAACAACACACTTGGATCCACCGTTGCAGGATGCTACCAAAGATGGCGTGGTTTCAGCCTATATCAAAAACCCCACATATATATACGTGGATGTGAGATCGAGCGCACGTAAGTAATAAGAACACTAATATGTGCTCACCATGCCATGCTAGTACAACTGACAGCCACGTAGAGAAAATTTTCGAAGCAGGGCAAGAGTTTAATAAGGTCACGGCCGACTGGCCGGTTTTAGAATTCAACTTGACAACCTGCAGGAAGGAAGAATCCGGCCGGTCGGCCGGTGACCGGCCGTGAGCATACTTCCGTGTGAACCATGACAAGTAGTAGCCCCATCTGGATTGCGACGTACTCCACATTTAGCATATGTGCCTCTTTATTCTTACACCCCTTTTTCCGAGTTATTACGTTTTTGTGACGTGGTAGACGAGTGGAGTTGATGTGTCAGTCACATAGAGCTCCACAAAAGTACAATTGCAAGATCTAACTAGATCGAAGCAAGTCGCAGAGGTGAAAAGCAGTCGTTGGTTTGGAGAATCTCGTCGAAAATCATATATGTGGCCAATAGCTGAAGATTTTCTCTAGAATATGTGCATCCATACATCTCTAATTTGCACGGTAAATATAAAAGTATTAGCTAATGTGTTTTTAGTGAAATTAGTACGTATCATCATATATGTCAAGAAACAGTTTTCATGATCATATTACAGTTTGGCGCCAACATATTATATACCACTACAAAGTACTACCTCTGTACCAAAATATAAGAAGTTTTTGTTGAATTACAAAAAACGTCTTATATTTAGGTAAGGAGTAGCTGTCAAAGTTAGACGTCCAATACTCGCCCAAAGATAATAATCAGGCGTTCAAGACTCTGTCTATGTTCCAGAATTGACTCATATATTTACTTACGAACTGATGGAGTAAAAGATTACATTCTAACTTCTGCAAGAATTAAAAAGCACAGCTTAGGCAGCTAGCCATTGGGCGTGATGTCAGAAACTTCTCAAAGTCCTCCTGCCCTATCCTTACATGTGTGGTTTAACAGCGACCCATGTAATTAAGCATCCGCCAGTTAACCGATTAATAGTACAATCATTACATCGCATGCACGTAAGTTCTATAGACGGCCACGTAACGACTTAATTGGCTCGAATGGAAAAAAGAACTCCACGGGGCTTGACGAGGTCGAGCTCGAGCCGGCCAGTTGCGCCAACCCAACCAGAGTTGTGCACGTATGCTACGTTTCCACGCGTGACTCGTCAGTCGACATGCGTGGGTGGCGTACCCAACTCGACGGCCTGAACACTATAAAACAGGCACAATGCTCTGGTACAGTTCCATCCATCTCGTGCAAACATACATAGCCAAAGCACTCGAACACGTATAGAAAACATGTCGAGTCCTCTGCTTGTTGCAATGGCCGCGGCGGCGATCGTCGTGGCCTGCTGTTTAGCGGCGTGTCCGGTCGGCGCGGGCGCGAGCGCTGGTGGCTTCTACGACAACTTCGTGGTGAAGTGGGGCACGGACCCGGACCCCGACCGGCGGGTCGAGATCGTCGACGGCGGCCGGCTGGTGACGCTCACCCTCAACAACGTCTCCGGCGCCGGGTTCCAGTCCCGGGACGCCTTCCTCTTCGGCGAGTTCACCATGGAGATGAAGCTCGTGCCCGGCGACTCCGCCGGCACGGTCACCACCTTCTACGTAAGCCCGTCTCGCCTAACCACCAATACTTTTCATGCATACTTCTCTCCCAGATATCGTCCGATCATGCGTTGAATGCATGCACCAACATACTTTCCTTCCAATTTGATGTACGTACACGTACGGGCGTATATTGGGCTTGTGTTTTGATTGTGCATGCACGATGATGTTGATGATGCAGCTGACATCCAAGGACCCGACGGCGGCGGGGGACGGGCACGACGAGATCGACTTCGAGTTCCTGGGCAACGTCAGCGGGGAGCCGTACCTGATGCAGACCAACGTGTTCGCCCAGGGGGTCGGGGGCAGGGAGCAGCGGTCCTACCTGTGGTTCGACCCGACAGAGGACTTCCACAACTACACCATCCTCTGGAACCCTCTGAACATCATGTACGTGCTCATCGACGTGTCCCCCATGCACGCATCTAATCATTCATTCATTTCTTGCATATTTAAATATGTCATTCGGATCTTGCAAATATGTGCCGTTTCTAACGTTGTGTTGTCTCGGCCAAGCTAGCTAGTAGCTGAAAATTAAGCAGGCATGAACCCGGCGATAAGTTTACATGAAGACCAAACACGAGAGGACAAATGTTTGTGTTTGGAGACGACTCTTTCAACGCGTGTTCACGCATGAAAATATGACCGTTTAACTGAACTTGCCGGCCCAAAATATCATATACGTATGGGCTTGCGCGCACCAAGTTTTTGGGCCTTCCTCCCTGGTTTGTCCTAGGCCCGTTTACTCACAAGATATTTTTTCCAGTTCTCAGAAAAAAATATCCCTTCTTCTCAAAAAGAAAAAAAGAAAAAATATATCCCAAAAAATTACACGGTCATTCCTTTTTTTTCCTTTGCGAACCTCCTCCTCTGTCCTCTCAAATTCATTTTTTTTTGAAACAACGAGCCTCCTCCTCTGTCCTCTCAAAAAAGATAGAGCGATGATTTTTCTCAAATAAAAGTATGCAAAAATGGAAGGCGACTAGTATGTTTCGTTTTGATCAGAAGTTAGGAAAGCTAGTAGGATTCAAAAAATTCGTCCAAATTAAACAACCATTGTATAAGAACCTTTCACTGTCGGTTTGGAGCCGAGGAAGGTAGAAAAGACTTGAACAGCAACTTGATACTCCGGCCATCTTTTTTTTTTGTGGGATAATGTGGGTTTTATTCCTCAGAAACAGAATTACAGTTTGCTAGTACATCATGAGTAACTATGTCTGGCACACGGCGCAACCAACAAGCGGTGCTACCACCAGATCTTCCAATACTAGCTAAACTCCGGCCATCTGTGAAACGATATCTCGAGACTCAACGGTCAAAATCATTCTAAACCCTCTCGGGAAGAGGGCTTAATTTAGCCGCGTCGGCATATTTGGAAGCACGAGAACACCACCTGTCCCAGCCAGCTGCTCTTTCAAACGAAGAAGCGATCGAGGAAAACGTGAGGAGGCACATGAGGTGCCTGCGCAGGTAACATGCACGTCAACTTAGCCCCTAAACAAACCAGCTAATGATGCGATAATCGTACTGGTACGCGGAGTCAAATGCTAGATTCTGCCAAAACAGAATTTTTTTACCCGGCATCTGAATCAAAATCTCGGCAAATTCAATAGCACCCAAGGCCAGTTGGCCCATCCATGCATCCAGGCATCTTCTCACCACTGCGCTGATCGAATTAATGCATCGGATCTCCTGCATCTGTCTGACAATTTGTTTCCGTCGATGCTCTGTTTTCCAGCTTCTCTGTGGACGGCGTGCCGGTGCGCGTGTTCCGGAACCACGACGCGAACGGCGTGCCGTACCTGAGCAGGCAGGCGATGAAGGTGCACGCCACCATCTGGGACGGCGACACCTGGGCCACCCGCGGCGGACGGGTCAAGATCGACTGGGCGCACGCGCCCTTCGTCGCCTCCTACGGGACCTACGCCTCCAGCGCCTGCGTCTCCGCGGTCGGCAACGGCGATCAGGACGGAGCGCCGTCGGCCTTCTGCTGCCCGGGCGACGCCTCGTCGTGGATGGCCCGGCGGCTGGGGCCCGACGGCGAGCGCGCGGTGGCGTGGGCGCGGGACACGTACATGGTGATGGACTACTGCGACGACCCCTGGAACCTGGGCCGCCCCGCCGAGTGCGACATGGACCGGCTCGCCTCTGCCGTCTGATTGTTCGGCTCCGTCGGCCATACTACCGAACACGTGTCGTCGTGTTATTAGACGAGACAGACGTACGGTGTTTGTGTTGGTGCTTCTAGCGTAGCCTGCTAGGTCGTCTCACTCAAGATGTGACGTGTAGCCGTGTAGGCGTAGCGTATATAATACAGGATCTAACTAGGAGTTTCTCTAGCGGATCGTAGCAAGGAGTCATTTGATTCCTGCAGAAACCTGCTCCTGCTGTAACCTGTAGCCGAGTAATTCATGCATATACAGACGCTGAGATAAGATTAACTCATTTCTCGACATTTTGAGCCTGGAAGAAGAGCAAACTGGCCAAAAAAATTGCTCTGTGTGTCATATAAATGTTGATACAAGTGGAGGAAAGGGGAGGACGTTCAGAAACCCAATGAAAGAATCAAGCCCGCTGCGCCGCACGTACCTGTTTCTTCAGATGTACAAAAATAATCAGGGTACGACACCGTATATCGAACCCAAACAATATGAATCGGTCGCTCAACCCCCTCGCTCAGCCAAACCCAATGAGATCATATTCTTCACGGGCGGGGCGGGAGCGAGCACTCCTTGGGCCTGGTGGCGTCGGTGTACCGGTTGCTCCTGTCGGTGCAGTAGTCGTAGAGGACGTAGCCCATGTAGCGCACCCACTGCAGGTCGGCCCGCGCCTTGGGGGAGAGGTTGAAGAGCGGGGACCCGGCGGGCTCGGCGCCGCACCACGACACGCCGGGCGACGGCCGGCAGTAGGTGATGTTGTAGTTGCGGTAGTAGGAGACGAAGGGCGCCAGCGACCAGTCCGTCTTGACGCGCCCGCCCTGCGTCGCCCAGTCGTCGGCGTTCCACAGGCTCCCGTACACCCGCTGCTGCTGCCACGACGGGAACGGCACGCCCTGGTCCTCGTTGTTGTCGAACGTCCGGATCGTCACGCCGTCCACCTCGATCCTGCACAAATTCAGTTCACGTCGCTCTATATGTTCAGAAACATCGGTACGGTCGACCCACATGCTATACGTACATATCACGCAAGAAAAGAGATTAATTACGTGATGCGCTTGGGGTTCCAGACGATGGAGTAGGTGTGGTAGTCGGCGCTGGGGTCGAACCAGAGCTTGAACTGCTGCTCCCGCCCGCCGACGCCGTAGGCGAACACGTTGGTGTGGAGGGTGTAGGGCTCGCCGGTGGAGTTGCCCAGGAACTCCAGGTCGATCTCGTCGTGGATGTCCCACGGCCCCTCCGAGATGGTCTGTATGCACGTGCACCGAGATATTCACCCATGTCAAAAGTCAACTCGACCGACGCACACACAGCCACTGGTACGGTGCACTAATGCAAACTAATTACGGATCGAGATCTTACGTAGACGGTGCAGACGGTGCCGGCGGAGTTGCCTTCGACGAGCTTGATGTCGATGTCGATGCGGGCGAAGAGGTACATGTCGTTGGACTTGAAGGCGGAGCCCCGGTTGAAGTCCAGCGAGAGCGCCAGCGCCTCGCTGTCGCCGTCCATGAAGTAGTAGGTGTGGTCCGCGCTCCATATGATCTGGATGTCCTTGTAGATGTCCGCCCTGCCCACGTCCACGGCCAGGACGAAGGCCAGGGCCACGCACAGGAGCCGCAGCTTTGGCCTGCAATGCAATGGCGAAGCCATGGCTAACTAGCTAGCCCTGCTGCTGCTGTGTGCAGTGCCGGGACACTAGCTAGCTAGCCTCTGTCTTGCTGCTTCCCACGCGGACAGGGAGAGAGGTCAGCGGCTCCTGTATATATATTGGAGAGTGGAGTGTGGAGACGAAGGTGATGAGGAAATGGGGGAGAGATGGAGGAATTTGCTGCAGAGGGCGGCAAGGCAAGTGAGGAATCGAATGCCAGCCTTGCCGCAGGGAGGGAGAACCTGCTGCTGGTCTGGGAAGACAAGCTTGCTAGGTTGCTAAGCGAGTAGGTGCTCGTATATAAGCGTTTCGGGAGCACTGGCCGGCCGTCCCAGCGGACGCCGTGCACATGCAATGCACGAGAGGTCTCTTTGCTAGACGGAGAGCTGGGCATCAACGCATGGGAGCCGTAGGTTTGCTGGGCTGGTTAGATCTCAGTAAACTGCTATCTTATCAGAGGCACGCTGACCTATCCTCACACCACACGTCGACTCAGATTCGCTATTTGTCAAACGAATTAAGTGGAGTGCTCATAGTTTAGTGTTGGCATAACGCTATTTGTCAAACGAATTAAGTCGATCTGTAACTGTTTTGACTTTTACTGGTGTGTGGAGAGCGATCGGCGGGAGACAGATTTGGACGGCTGGCTTGCCAAGATGTTCAAGCAATGCCCACCGCACGCGACCGACGCCAGGTTAATTTCCAATTGGGCGTTCCTCGCATCGGGGAGCGCGCATTACGACTTCCAGTAACTAGGCTTATTGAGAAGCACTAGTGTACTGGTGAAGTTAGTGTCGGGGACAGCAAAGATGCTATGCACAACTTTAGCAAATACGCACACTAAACAACCCCTTCACTTGTTGTGAGCTCTGAGGACAACATCAATCAACAAGCAGTGGAATAACACAAACAGTATGCATATATGACAAGAGACTTGACGTGAAAAAACCTTCTCAACTTGAGAAGTAAAAATGGTTGTGAACCGACCGGTCCACACAACTTCATTATGAAAATAGTCAGTACAAAGTATTCTCTAAAAACCTCTAAGAGATTTACAACACACTCTTCATATTGCCAACCGGCAATAGCAATAAGAACCACAAAAGACAAGATTTCTGCAAAACAGGCTTTACACAACATCTATCCTTTAAGTATTTTACAAACTACTCTCAAACCACTGAACCAAACAACACAACATTTGGCAGTAGTTAGAAACTTCCACCCCCTTAATATTTCATCTCAGTCGAACATTGTTTGCCTACCCAATTTGTTCGTCTTCCAAAACTAATATGTCCTAAAACAGCAGCAGTTCGAGCTGGCAAAACCACTCTCAAATCTGATGCTCCACTGACCCAATCCTCAAACCAGCTAACCAGATCAAAGTACTCAAAAGGAACGAGCTCACCAGGTTCAGGGCCAATCTAAGCAAGTTCCAGCCTCGAATAACCAGCTTGAACAATGTCTAGTCAGGTGCAACAGATCTGGATAGAACCTCCACTTCTTTCTCTCACACACAAGTTGTGTTCTTGTTGTGTGCTCTATCATTCTCATAATGGCAGCCACCACCAACAGGGGTGGAGTGGCTAGGTTTTCTCCTTCTTGCTCCTTTCACTAGGAAGCACTCATAGTTGTTGGATTCAATAAAGATCAATGGCTCATATGTGTTGGACTTATGTGGGCTGATGTTGGGCTACAAACACACCTCCATGCGGAGGGACTTAGCTAAAAAAAACTCTCGTCCCAACATCATGGAGGGTCTCATTGCCTTTCGGCAGCCATGCCATCGAGCCGACGACATAATTCGAGCTTCTTCCTTGTCACCCCCTTGGTCAATATATCAACCCCATTATCATCGGTGTGAACTTTCTCAGTCTGCATTTGCCTGAAATATAGCACATCTTGAATCCAATGATTGTGGACTTCGATATGCTTAGACTTGAAACGAGAAATTGCATTCTTACTCAAGTGGATGCCACTTTGGTTGCCACAAAACAACACATACTTGTCTTGCTTAAATCCAAGCTCAGAAGCCAACCGTTTAAGCCACAATAGCTCTTTGCTCGTCTATGTTACTATAATAAATTCAGCTTCAATCGTATTCAATGCCACACACTTTTGCAACCTTATTTGCCATGACACCGCCCCCCTACATAGGTAACCAAGTAACCTAAAGTAGACTTCCTTCTGTCAAACATCTCCCGCCATGTTAGAATCTGAAAGGGCAGTCAACTTGGGCTCACCACCACCAAAGCAAAGCTTCATATTAGTGCTACCCCGGAGACATTTCAAAATTCACTTCACAACTTCTCAATGAGGTCTTCCCAGATTAGACATAAATATGCTCACATTACTAACTGCATGAGCAATGTCAAGCCTTGTGCACACCACAACATATGCCAACTGCATGAGCAATGTCAAGCATAAGGAACATTATGCATTTCCTTTTTCTTCTCATCAGTGGTAGACGCTACTTGGTGCTCAACTTTAAATGGGCTACTAGTGGCAACTCACAACTTTAACACTATCCATTCTGAACCTTTGAAATACCTTCCCAATATACTTCTCACGAGACAAATACAACTTATTGAAATTTTTGTCTCTCTCAATTGTCATCCCAAGAATATTCTTTGGTGGACCTATGTCTTTCATATAAAAACATTTGCTTAACTCTTTCTTCAACTTAGCAATCCTAGAGACATTCTTGGCAACAATCAGGATATCATCAGTATGGAGCAACAATATGCTAAAGTCATCACCTGAGAACCTCTGAATAAGCACACAATGATCTGAGCTACACTTCTTGCAGCCTTGCTCCCCCATGACAGTTTCAAATTTCATGTACCATTGTCTTGGTGCTTGTTTCAGGCCATAGATACTTTTCTTCAGCTTGCACACATAGTCTTCTTTGCCTTTCACATGAAACGACTCAAGCTGCTCCACGTAGATTTCTTCCTCCAACTCACCATGAAGGAATGTAGTCTTCACATCCATTTGCTCAACCTCCAAGTTGAGATTTGCTAGCATGCCAAGGATTACTCTATGTTGGAAATATGACCTAGAGGCAATAATATTTGTATTATTTATTTCCAAGTTTATAGTTAATGTTTATTATTCTATGCTATAACTGCTATGGTTCATGAATATGTGATTCAAAGGAAAGCTCATTAGCACCTGTAGAAGTATAAATGGTAAAACCAGATTTCTAGTCTTGCCTCTAGGACTAGCTCAAGTGTTTATTTGATGATTCCATTTTCCTGATCATGTGGATATGCTAGTAACGTTCGAGGGCATAATGTTGGTAGAACACTCGTGTTGAATTGACCCAAGTTGTTTGTTACACTTAGATATTATATTGTCTAAAGCCTATAGTTCATAACACAGGAGTTAACATATGTTTGATTCCATAGACCATGAGAGTGTCAAATCACTCCACACCGGACGTTGCACTTTGGGGTTGTTCCAATGTCATCCGTAATAGGGTGATCATATCAGTAGCTTACGGGTTCATCAGAAACATATGACGAGAGACTAGATAGCTCGAGACTGGGATTTGCTCCTCTGACAATGGAGATATATTCTTTGGTCCCTCTCGGTGTGACTACATCTATCATCGTCTGGCCAGATAAAGAGTGAATTGATCACGGAGATGCCGGAACACGAGAATGAGAAAAGAAAACAAAACCGATGATGAGGACGACCGGTATAGTGAGCATCTGTTGATCTCACAAGGATACATATATATATATATATATATATATATATCACCTTAGGTTTTATAACATATTGTGAAAGCAAAAGGAACGACATATGATAACCAATGGCTCACTCGAATATAATTTGTGTAAGTATAGTGATCAATATGGATGTCCATGGTTTTGCCGTTGACCAATTAACGAAAGGAGTTTTCATTCATGTCTATATTTTATCGAACCTACAGGGTCACGCACTTAGGGGATTACTAACTTTTGAGTTCTATAGGAGTTAGGAATATGAGAAAATATTACCAGAAAAGTTTTGGAAATAAAATAAATTGTGTCGAGAGAAACCGAAAGCCTTTCGGGGTTACCAGAAAGTTTCAAAGAAAACCAAGTAATAATGGGTAATGATAGGAGGAAAATGTTTCAAAGGACCTAATATATAATATAGGACTTTTGCAATGATCTAGGAGTCTCTAATTTTAGTTCGAGTCAATATGATAAGAGAAATATCAATTGGCCCATTAGTGGAGAGTTAACGGGCCATATAATGGAGCCCTTCCTCCCTTGGGCTTATTGGACAAGCTAAGGGGGGAGGGGAGTTGGACTCCCCTCCCCTAGGAAGCACAAGGGAGGAGGAGATCCCCTCCTCCAAGTCGGCCTCCCCTCCCCTCCACCTATATATATACTATAGGTGTTGTCCCTTTTGCAACACACAAGTTCTACTGATTGGAGCCTCCTCTAGTTCTCTCTTGTTCTCGGGCATCAAAATCTATAGAGATATATCAAGATGTCTGATAGTGCTTAGCCAAAGCTTGTACATTTAAATAGCACTTAGCCAGAATCAATGTCCTCGGACTCTTGACGAGCGAGTACATATGAATGATGTTCCATATGCTTCCACAGTTGGTTCCATCATGTATGCCATGCTATGTACAAGAGTAGATGTTTCCTATGCGCTAAGTGTTAGCATTAGGTACCAAAGTGATATAGGATTGGAACACTGGGCCATAGTTAATAACATCTCAAGTAGCTCAGAAGGACCAATGACTTGCTTCTTGTGTTCGGAGGTGATGAAGACCTCATTGTAAGTGGTGACACTGATGCAGGCTTCATGACTGACCCAGATGACTTCAAATCTCAATTAGGCAATGTTTGCATTTTGAACGGTAGCGGAGTGGTCTGGAAAAGTTCCAAGCAAAACACTTTGGCGGATTCTACGATGGAGGCGAAATATTTCACGGCTTTAGAAGCCTCCAAGGAGGCAGTATGGATCAAGAAGTTTCTTGAAGAGATTGGTGTGGTTGCAAGTGTGCTGGACCTGGTGGAGATCTATTATGATAATAGTGGTGTAGTGGCTCAGGCAAAGGAGCCAGGTCCCACCATAATACAAGACATATTGCCCACAAATATCACATCATCCGACATCATGTCGAGGGAGGATCTTGTGAGAGTACGCAAAGTTCACACGAATCTAAATGTGACAGTCCTGATGTACAAGCCTATACCATGAGCAAAACACGAGCAACACAGGTTAGCTATTGGTGTTAATTAAACTATGTAAACTGGGTTGCTGACTCTAGTGCAAGTGGGAGTCTGTAGGAGATATGCCCTAGAGGTAGTAATAACAATTGTTATGTATATCCAAGTTTGTAATTAATGTTTATGTTCTATGCTATAACAGGAATGGTCCTTGAGCTTGTATATCCATAAAGGATCGTTGGAAAACCCATGTGCATGTGTTGAATAATAAATGGTAAAATATATTCCTATTTGTGCCTCGCTCTAATACTAACTCAAGTGTTGCATGATATTCATGTTTTCCTGATCATGGGCATGATTATGTCGGTAACTTTCACGACACAATGTTGGAATAAAACTTGTGTTGAATTGACCCAATTGATGTTATGCTATGAGATACATTCGTCATGAGTTAATGGTTTTATAACATAGAGAAAGTTACACGTTTGCACAATTCATTAGACCATGATACTATCGAGTTCCTTCATACTTGCTTCATGAAATTTTGGGTTTGTTAAACTTCATCTATTATAGGGTGTCTATTACGGCAGCTTACGAGTTCACGGAAAAGTATGACAAGGAATTATATAGCTCAAGATTGGGATTTGCTCTTTCGACAATGGAGATATTGTTGGAAATATGCCCTAGAGGCAATAATAAAAGCATTATTATTATATTTCCTTGTTCATGATAATTGTCTTTATTCATGCTATAATTGTGTTATCCGGAAATCGTAATACATGTGTGAATAACAGACACCAACATGTCCCTAGTAAGCCTCTAGTTGACTAGCTCGTTGATCAACAGATAGTCATGGTTTCCTGACTATGGACATTGGATGTCATTGATAACGAGATCACATCATTAGGAGAATGATGTGATGGACAAGACCCAATCCTAAACATAGCACAAGATCGTATAGTTCGTTTGCTAGAGTTTTCCAATGTCAAAGTATCTTTTCCTTAGACCATGAGATCGTGTAACTCCCGGATACCGTAGGAGTGCTTTGGGTCTACCAAACGTCACAAGTAACTGGGTGACTATAAAGGTAGACTACGGGTATCTCCGAAAGTGTCTGTTGGGTTGACATGGATCAAGACTGGGATTTGTCACTCCGTATGACGGAGAGGTATCACTGGGCCCACTCGGTAATGCATCATCATAATGAGCTCAAAGTGACCAAGTGTCTGGTCACGGGATCATGCATTATGGTACGAGTAAAGTGACTTGCCGGTAACGAGATTGAACGAGGTATTGGGATACCGACGATCGAATCTCGGGCAAGTAACATATCGATTGACAAAGGGAATTGCATACGGGGTTGATTGAATCCTCGACATCGTGGTTCATCCGATGAGATCATCGTGGAGCATGTGGGAGCCAACATGGGTATCCAGATCCCGCTGTTGGTTATTGACCGGAGAGTCGTCTCGGTCATGTCTGCTTGTCTCCCGAACCCGTAGGGTCTACACACTTAAGGTTCGGTGACGCTGGGGTTGTGAAGATATGTATATGCAGTAACCCGAATATTGTTCGGAGTCCCGGATGAGATCCCGGACGTCACGAGGAGTTCCGGAATGGTCCGGAGGTAAAGAATTATATATAGGAAGTGCTGTTTCGGCCATCGGGACAAGTTTCGGGGTCGCCGGTATTGTACCGGGACCACCGGAAGGGTCCCGGGGGTCCACCGGGTGGGGCCACCTATCCCGGAGGGCCCCATGGGCTGAAGTGGGAGGGAACCCAGCCCATAGTGGGCTGGGGCGCCACCCCCCCAAGGGCCCATGCGGCTAGGGTTGGGGGAAACCCTAAGAGGGGCGCCCCCTTGCTTGGGGGGCAAGCCCCCCACCCCTTGGCCGCCGCCCCCCCTAGTAGATCCATCTACTAGGGCCGGCGCCCCCCCTTGGCACCCCTATATATAGTTGAGGAGAGGGAGGGACTTCATACCTCAGCCTTGGCGCCTCCCTCTCTCCCCGTTACGTCTCTCCCTCGTAGTATAGGCGAAGCCCTACTACTGTGACGCCCTGCATCCACCACCACACCGTCGTGCTGCTGGATCTTCATCAACCTCTCCTCCTCCCCTTGCTGGATCAAGAAGGAGGAGACGTCTCCCGTCCCGTACGTGTGTTGAACGCGGAGGTGCCGTCCGTTCGGCGCTTGGTCATCGGTGATTTGGATCACGTCGTGTTCGACTACACCATCACCTTTCTTTGAACGCTTCCGTGCGCAATCTACAAAGGTATGTAGATGCATCCAATGACTCGTTGCTAGATGAACTCCTAGATGGATCTTGGTGAAACGAGTAGGAAAATTTTTGTTTTCTGCAACGTTCCCCAACAGTGGCATCATGAGCTAGGTCTATGCGTAGTTCTTCTTGCGCGAGTAGAACACAATTTGTTGTGGGCGTAGATTTGTCAACTTTCTTGCCGCTACTAGTTTTATCTTGCTTCAGCGGTATTGTGGGATGAAGCGGCCCGGACCAACCTTACACGTACGCTTACGTGAGACCGGTTCCACCGACTAACATGCACTAGTTGCATAAGGTGGCTGGCGGGTGTCTGTCTCTCCCACTTTAGTTGGAGCGGATTCGATGAACAGGGTCCTTATGAAGGGTAAATAGAAGTTGACAAATCACGTTGTGGCTTTAACGTAGGTAAGAAGACGTTCTTGCTAGAACCCTAATTCAGCCACGTAAAACTTGCAACAACAATTAGAGGACGTCTAACTTGTTTTTGCAGCAAGTGGTTTGTGATATGATATGGCCAAAGTTGTTATGAATTATGAATGATCTATATGTGATGTATGAGATGTTCATGCTATTGTAATAGGATTCACGACTTGCATGTCGATGAGTATGACAACCGGCAGGAGCCATAGGAGTTGTCTTTATTCTTTTATATGACCTGCGTGTCATTGAGAAACGCCATGTAAATTACTTTACTTTATTGCTAAACGCGTTAGCCATAGTAGTAGAAGTAATAGTTGGCGAGCAACTTCATGGAGACACAATGATGGAGATCATGGTGTCATGCCGGTGACAAGATGATCATGGAGCCCCAAGATGGAGATCAAAGGAGCTATGTGATATTGGCCATATCATGTCACGTTTATTATTTGATTGCATGTGATGTTTATCATGTTTTTGCATCTTGTTTACTTAGAACGACGGTAGTAAATAAGATGATCCCTCATAACAATTTCAAGAAGTGTTCTCCCCTAACTGTGCACCGTTGCTAAAGTTCGTCGTTTCTAAGCACGCCGTGATGATCGGGTGTGATGGATCCTTACGTTCACATACAACGGGTGTTGACGAGCCTAGCATGTACAGACATGGCCTCGGAACACATGCAAAACACTTAGGGTTAACTTGACGAGCCTAGCATGTACAGACATGGCCTCGGAACACAGAATACCGAAAGGTCGAGCATGAGTCGTATAGAAGATACGATCAACATGAAGATGTTCACCGACGTTGACTAGTCCGTCTCACGTGATGATCGGACACGGTCTAGTTAACTCGGATCATGTAATACTTAGATGACTAGAGGGATGTCTAATCTAAGTGGGAGTTCATTAATAATTTGATTAGATGAACTTAATTATCATGAACTTAGTCTAAAATCTTTGCAATATGTCTTGTAGATCAAATGGCCAACGTAGTCCTCAACTTCAACGCGTTCCTAGAGAAAACCAAGCTGAAAGACGATGGCAGCAACTATACGGACTGGGTCCGGAACCTGAGGATCATCCTCATAGCTGCCAAGAAAGATTATGTCCTACAAGCACCGCTAGGTGATCCACCCGTCCCACAGAACCAAGACGTTATGAACGCTTGGCAGACACGTGTTGACGACTACTCCCTCGTTCAGTGCGGCATGCTTTACAGCCTAGAGCCGGGGCTCCAAAAACGTTTTGAGAGACATGGAGCATACGAGATGTTCGAAGAGCTGAAAATGGTTTTTCAAGCTCATGCCCGGATCGAGAGATATGAAGTCTCCGATAAGTTCTTCAGCTGTAACATGGAAGAAAATAGTTCTGTCAGTGAGCACATACTCACTATGTCTGGGTTACATAACCGCTTGTCTCAGCTGGGAGTTAATCTCCCGGATGATGCGGTCATTGACAGAATCCTCCAGTCGCTTCCACCAAGCTACAAGAGCTTTGTGATGAACTTCAACATGCAGGGGATGCAAAAGACCATTCCTGAGTTGTTCTCAATGCTGAAATCAGCGGAGGTAGAAGTCAAGAAGGAACATCAAGTGTTGATGGTCAATAAAGCCACTAAGTTCAAGAAAGGCAAGGGTAAAAAGAATTTCAAGAAGGACGGCAAGGAGGTTGCCGCGCCCGGCAAGCAAGCTGCCGGGAAGAAGCCAAAGAATGGACCCAAGCCCGAGACTGAGTGCTTTTATTGCAAGGGAAGCGGTCACTGGAAGCGGAACTGCCCTAAATACTTAGCAGACAAGAAGGCCGGTAAAACAAAAGGTATATTTGATATACATGTAATTGATGTGTACCTTACCAGTACTCGTAGTGACTCCTGGGTATTTGATACCGGTGCCGTTGCTCATATTTGTAACTCACAGCAGGAGCTGCGGAATAAACGGAGACTGGCAAAGGACGAGGTGACGATGTGCGTCGGGAATGGTTCCAAGGTCGATGTGATCGCCGTCGGCACGCTACCTCTGCATTTGCCTACGGGATTAGTTATAAACCTCAATAATTGTTATTTAGTGCCAAGTTTGAGCATGAACATTGTATCAGGATCTTGTTTAATTCGAGATGGCTACTCATTTAAATCTGAGAATAATGGTTGTTCTATTTATATGAGAGATATATTTTAGGTCATGCTCCGATGGTGAATGGTTTATTCTTTATGAATCACGAGCGTAATGCTACACATGTTCATAATGTGAGTACCAAAAGATGTAAAGTTGATAATGATAGTACCACATACTTGTGGCACTGCCGCCTTGGTCACATAGGTGTCAAACGCATGAAGAAGCTCCATGCAGATGGACTTTTGGAGTCTCTTGATTATGAATCATTTGACACGTGCGAACCATGCCTCATGGGTAAAATGACCAAGACTCCGTTCTCAGGAACAATGGAGCGAGCAACCAACTTATTGGAAATCATACATACTGATGTGTGCGGTCCAATGAGTGTTGAGGCTCGCGGTGGCTGTCGTTATGTTCTCACCCTCACTGATGACTTGAGTAGATATGGGTATGTCTAATTAATGAAACACAAGTCTGAAACCTTTGAAAAGTTCAAGGAATTTCAGAGTGAGGTTGAAAATCAACGTGACAGGAAAATCAAGTTTCTACGATCAGATCGTGGAGGAGAATACTTGAGTCACGACTTTGGCACACACTTAAGAAAATGTGGAATAGTTTCACAACTCATGCCGCCTGGAACACCTCAGCGTAACGGTGTGTCCGAACGTCGTAATCGCACTCTATTGGATATGGTGCAGTCTATGATGTCTCTTACTGATTTACCGCTATCTTTTTGGGGCTATGCTTTAGAGACTGCTGCATTCACTTTAAATAGGGCTCCGTCGAAATCCGTTGAGACGACACCGTATGAATTATGGTTTGGGAAGAAACCTAAGCTGTCGTTTCTAAAAGTTTGGGGATGCGATGCTTATGTCAAGAAACTTCAACCTGAGAAGCTCGAACCCAAGTCGGAAAAATGCGTCTTCATAGGATACCCTAAAGAAACTATTGGGTATACCTTGTACCTAAGATCCGAAGGCAAGATCTTTGTTGCCAAGAACGGACTCTTTCTGGAGAAAGAGTTTCTCTCGAAAGAAGTAAGTGGGAGGAAAGTAGAGCTTGATGAAGTATTACCTCTTGAACCGGAAAATGGCGCAACTCAAGAAAATGTTCCTGAGGTGCCTGCACTGACTAGAGAGGAAGTTAATGATAATGATCAAGATACTTCTGATAAAGCTCCTACTGAAATTCGAAGGTCCACAAGGACACGTTCCGCACCAGAGTGGTACGGCAACCCTGTCTTGGAAATCATGTTGTTAGACAACGGTGAACCTTCGAACTATGAGGAAGCGATGGCGGGCCCAGATTCCGAAAAATGGCTAGAAGCCATGAAATCCGAGATAGGATCCATGTATGAAAACGAAGTATGGACTTTGACTGACTTGCCCGTTGAACGGTGAGCCATAGAAAATAAATGGATCTTTAAGAAGAAGACAGACGCGGATGGTAATGTGACCATCTATAAAGCTCGGCTTGTCGCTAAGGGTTATCGACAAGTTCAAGGGGTTGACTACGATGAGACCTTCTCACCGGTAGCGAAGCTGAAGTCCGTCTGAATCATGTTAGCGATTGCCGCATTCTATGATTATGAAATATGGCAAATGGACGTCAAAACAGCATTCCTTAATGGTTTCCTTAAGGAAGAATTGTATATGATGCAGCCGGAAGATTTTGTCGATCCTAAGAATGCTGACAAGGTGTGCAAGCTCCAACGCTCGATTTATGGGCTGGTGCAAGCATCTCGGAGTTGGAACATTCGCTTTGATGAGATGATCAAAGCGTTTGGGTTTACACAGACTTATGGAGAAGCCTGCGTTTACAAGAAAGTGAGTGGGAGCTCTGTAGCATTTCTCATATTATATGTAGATGACATACTGTTGATGGGAAATGATATAGAACTCTTGGACAGCATCAAGGCCTACTTGAATAAGAGTTTTTCAATGAAGGACCTTGGAGAAGCTGCTTATATATTAGGCATCAAGATCTATAGAGATAGATCGAGACGCCTCATAGGTCTTTCACAAAGCACATACCTTGATAAGATATTGAAGAAGTTCAATATGGATCAGTCTAAGAAGGGGTTCTTGCCTGTGTTACAAGGTATGAAATTGAGCTCAGCTCAATGTCCGACCACGGCAGAAGATATAGAAGAGATGAGCGTCATCCCCTATGCATCAGCCATAGGTTCTATTATGTATGCCATGCTGTGTACCAGACCTGATGTAAACCTTGCCGTAAGTTTGGTAGGAAGGTACCAAAGTAATCCCGGCAAGGAACACTGGACAGCGGTCAAGAATATCCTGAAGTACCTGAAAAGGACTAAGGAAATGTTTCTCCTTTATGGAGGTGACGAAGAGCTCGTCGTAAAGGGTTACGTCGACGCTAGCTTCGACACAGATCTGGATGACTCTAAGTCACAGACCGGATACGTGTATATTTTGAATGGTGGGGCAGTAAGCTGGTGTAGTTGCAAGCAAAGCGTCGTGGCGGGATCTACATGTGAAGCGGAGTACATGGCAGCCTCAGAGGCAGCACATGAAGCAATATGGGTGAAGGAGTTCATCACCGACCTAGGAGTCATACCAATGCGTCGGGGCCAATCAAACTCTTTTGTGACAACACTGGAGCTAGTGCACTTGCCAAGGAGCCCAGGTTTCACAAGAAGACAAGGCACATCAAGTGTCGCTTCAACTCCATTCGTGAAAATGTTCAAGATGGAGACATAGAGATTTGTAAAGTACATACGGACCTGAATGTAGCGGATCCGTTGACTAAACCTCTCCCTAGAGCAAAACATGATCAACACCAGAATTCCATGGGTGTTCGATTCATCACAATGTAACTAGATTATTGACTCTAGTGCAAGTGGGAGACTGTTGGAAATATGCCCTAGAGGCAATAATAAAAGCATTATTATTATATTTCCTTGTTCATGATAATTGTCTTTATTCATGCTATAATTGTGTTATCCGGAAATCGTAATACATGTGTGAATAACAGACACCAACATGTCCCTAGTAAGCCTCTAGTTGACTAGCTCGTTGATCAACAGATAGTCATGGTTTCCTGACTATGGACATTGGATGTCATTGATAACGAGATCACATCATTAGGAGAATGATGTGATGGACAAGACCCAATCCTAAACATAGCACAAGATCGTATAGTTCGTTTGCTAGAGTTTTCCAATGTCAAAGTATCTTTTCCTTAGACCATGAGATCGTGTAACTCCCGGATACCGTAGGAGTGCTTTGGGTCTACCAAACGTCACAAGTAACTGGGTGACTATAAAGGTAGACTACGGGTATCTCCGAAAGTGTCTGTTGGGTTGACATGGATCAAGACTGGGATTTGTCACTCCGTATGACGGAGAGGTATCACTGGGCCCACTCGGTAATGCATCATCATAATGAGCTCAAAGTGACCAAGTGTCTGGTCACGGGATCATGCATTACGGTACGAGTAAAGTGACTTGCCGGTAACGAGATTGAACGAGGTATTGGGATACCGACGATCGAATCTCGGGCAAGTAACATATCGATTGACAAAGGGAATTGCATACGGGGTTGATTGAATCCTCGACATCGTGGTTCATCCGATGAGATCATCGTGGAGCATGTGGGAGCCAACATGGGTATCCAGATCCCGCTGTTGGTTATTGACCGGAGAGTCGTCTCGATCATGTCTGCTTGTCTCCCGAACCCGTAGGGTCTACACACTTAAGGTTCAGTGACGCTGGGGTTGTGAAGATATGTATATGCAGTAACCCGAATATTGTTCGGAGTCCCGGATGAGATCCCGGACGTCACGAGGAGTTCCGGAATGGTCCGGAGGTAAAGAATTATATATAGGAAGTGCTGTTTCGGCCATCGGGACAAGTTTCGGGGTCGCCGGTATTGTACCGGGACCACCGGAAGGGTCCCGGGGGTCCACCGGGTGGGGCCACCTATCCCGGAGGGCCCCATGGGCTGAAGTGGGAGGGAACCCAGCCCATAGTGTGCTGGGGCGCCACCCCCCCAAGGGCCCATGCGGCTAGGGTTGGGGGAAACCCTAAGAGGGGCGCCCCCTTGCTTGGGGGGCAAGCCCCCCACCCCTTGGCCGCCGCCCCCCCTAGTAGATCCATCTACTAGGGCCGCCGCCCCCCCCTTGGCACCCCTATATATAGTTGAGGAGAGGGAGGGACTTCATACCTCAGCCTTGGCGCCTCCCTCTCTCCCCGTTACGTCTCTCCCTCGTAGTATAGGCGAAGCCCTGCTACTGTGACGCCCTGCATCCACCACCACGCCGTCGTGTTGCTGGATCTTCATCAACCTCTCCTCCTCCCCTTGCTGGATCAAGAAGGAGGAGACGTCTCCCGTCCCGTACGTGTGTTGAACGCGGAGGTGCCGTCCGTTCGGCGCTTGGTCATCGGTGATTTGGATCACGTCGTGTTCGACTACATCATCACCGTTCTTTGAACGCTTCCGTGCGCGATCTACAAAGGTATGTAGATGCATCCAATGACTCGTTGCTAGATGAACTCCTAGATGGATCTTGGTGAAACGAGTAGGAATTTTTTTGTTTTCTGCAACGTTCCCCAACAGATATATTCTTAGGGCCCTCTCGGTGTTACTGTATCCATTATCATCTGGACAAACTGAAGGAAATATGCCCTAGAGGCAATAATAAATTTATTATTTATTTCCTTATATCATGATAAATGTTTATTATTCATGCTAGAATTGTATTAACCGGAAACATAATACATGTGTGAATACATAGACAAACGGAGTGTCACTAGTATGCCTCTACTTGACTAGCTCGTTAATCAAAGATGGTTATGTTTCCTAACCATGAACAAAGAGTTGTTATTTGATTAACGGGATCACATCATTAGGTGAATGATCTGATTGACATGACCCATTCCATTAGCTTAGCACCCGATCGTTTAGTATGTTGCTATTGCTTTCTTCATAACTTATACATGTTCCTATGACTATGAGATTATGCAACTCCCGTTTGCCGGAGGAACACTTTGTGTGCTACCAAACATCACAATGTAAATGGGTGATTATAAAGGTACTCTACAGGTGTCTCCAAAGGTACATGTTGGGTTGGCGTATTTCGAGATTAGGATTTGTCACTCCGATTGTCGGAGAGGTATCTCTGGGCCCTCTCGGTAATGCACATCACATAAGCCTTGCAAGCATTGCAACTAATGAGTTAGTTGCGAGATGATGTATTACGGAACGAGTAAAGAGACTTGCCAGTAACGAGATCGAACTAGGTATTGAGATACCGACGATCGAATCTCGGGCAAGTAACATACCGATGACAAAGGGAACAACGTATGTTGTTATGCGGTCTGACCGATAAAGATCTTTGTAGAATATGTAGGAACCAATATGAGCATCCAGGTTCCGCTATTGGTGATTGACCAGAGACGTGTCTCGGTCATGTCTACATTTTTCTCGAACCCGTAGGGTCCGCACGCTTAAGGTTTCGATGACAGTTATATTATGAGTTTATGAGTTTTTGATGTACCGAAGTTAGTTCGGAGTCCCGGATGTGATCACGGACATGACGAGGAGTCTCGAAATGGTCGAGACATAAAGATTGATATATTGGACGGCTATATTCGGACACCGGAAGTGTTCTAGGTGATTTCGGAGAAAACCGGAGAGCCGGAGGGTTACCGGAACCCCCCCGGGAGAAGTAATGGGCCAAATGGGCCTTAGTGGAGAGAGAGAGAGGGGCAGCCAAAGGTGGGCCGTGCGCCTCCTCCCCCCTGGTCCGAATTGGACTAGGAGAGGGGGGCGGTGCCCCCCTTTCCTTGTCTCTCCCCACTTCTTTCCCCCTCCTAGTAGGAGTCCTACTCCTACTAGGAGGAGGACTCCCCCTTGGCGCGCCATAGGGGCCGGCCGGCCTCCTCCCCTTGATCCTTTATATACGGGGGCAGGGGGCACCCCTAGACACACAAGTTGATCCACGTGATCATATTCTTAGCCGTGTGCGGTGCCCCCTTCGACCATAATCCTCGATAATATTGTAGCGGTGCTTAGGCGAAGCCCCGCGACGATAGTACATCAAGATCGTCACCACGCCGTCGTGCTGACGGAACTCTTCCCCGACACTTTGCTGGATCGGAGTCCGGGGATCGTCATCGAGCTGAACGTGTGCTAAAACTCGGAGGTGCCGTAGTTTCGATGCTTGATCGGTCGGGCCGTGAAGACGTACGACTACATCAACCGCATTGTGCTAACGCTTCCGCTGTCGGTCTACAAGGGTACGTAGATCACACTCTCCCCTCTCGTTGCTATGCATCACCATGATCTTGCGTGTGCGTAGGAATTTTTTTGAAATTACTACGTTCCCCAACAGTGGCATCAGAGCCTAGGTTTTATGTGTTGATGTTATATGCACGAGTAGAACACAAGTGAGTTGTGGGCGATATAAGTCATACTGCTTACCAGCATGTCATACTTTGGTTCGGCGGTATTGTTGGACGAAGCGGCCCGGACCGACATTACGCATACGCTTACGCGAGACCGGCTCTCCCGACGTGCTTTGCACAAAGATGGCTAGCGGGTGACAGTTTCTCCAACTTTAGTTGAACCGGGCTACGCCCGGTCCTTGCGAAGGTTAAAACAGCACCAACTTGACAAACTATCATTGTGGTTTTGATGCGTAGGTAAGATTGGTTCTTGCTTAAGACCGTAGCAGCCACGTAAAACTTGCAACAACAAAGTAGAGGACGTCTAACTTGTTTTTGCAGGGCATGTTGTGATGTGATATGGTCAAGACATGATGCTAAATTTTATTGTATGAGATGATCATGTTTTGTAACCGAGTTATCGACAACTGGCAGGAGCCATATGGTTGTCGCTTTATTGTATGCAATGCAATCGCACTGTAATGCTTTACTTTATCACTAAGCGGTAGCGATAGTCGTGGAAGCATAAGATTGGCGAGACGACAACGATGCTATGATGGAGATCAAGGTGTCACGCCGGTGGCGATGGTGATCACGACGGTGCTTCGGAGATGGAGATCACAAGCACAAGATGATGATGGCCATATCATATCACTTATATTGATTGCATGTGATGTTTATCTTTTATGCATCTTATCTTGCTTTGATTGACGGTAGCATTATAAGATGATCTCTCACTAATTATCAAGAAGTGTTCTCCCTGAGTATGCACCGTTGCGAAAGTTCTTCGTGCTGAGACACCACATGATGATCGGGTGTGATAGGCTCTACGTTCAAATACAACGGGTGCAAAACAGTTGCACACGCGGAATACTCAGCTTATACTTGACGAGCCAAGCATATACAGATATGGCCTCGGAACACGGAGACCGAAAGGTCGAGCGTGAATCATATAGTAGATATGATCAACATAGCGATGTTCACCAATGAAACTACTCCATCTCACGTGATGATCGGACATGGTTTAGTTGATTTGGATCACGTAATCACTTAGAGGATTAGAGGGATGTCTATCTAAGTGGGAGTTCTTAAGTAATATGATTAAATTGAACTTAAATTTATCATGAACTTAGTCATGGTAGTATTTTGCAAATTATGTTATAGATCAATAGCTCGCGTTGTTGCTTCCCTATGTTTATTTTGATATGTTCCTAGAGAAAATTGTGTTGAAAGATGTTAGTAGCAATGATGCGGATTGGATCCGTGATCTAAGGTTTATCCTCATTGCTGCACAGAAGAATTATGTCCTTGATGCACCGCTAGGTGACAGACCTATTGCAGGAGTAGATGCAGACGTTATGAACGTTTGGCTAGCTCAATATGATGACTACTTGATAGTTTAGTGCACCATACTTAAATGGCTTAGAATCGGGACTTCAAAGACGTTTTGAACGTCATGGACCATATGAGATGTTCCAGGAGTTGAAGTTAATATTTCAAGCAAATACCCGAGTTGAGAGATATGAAGTCTCCAACAAGTTCTATAGCTAAAAGATGGAGGAGAATCGCTCAACTAGTGAGCATGTGCTCAGATTGTCTGGGTACTACAATCTCTTGAATCAAGTGGGAGTTAATCTTCCAGATAAGATAGTGATTGACAGAATTCTCTAGTCACCATCACCAAGTTAGTAGAACTTTGTGATGAACTATAATATGCAAGGGATAACGGAAACAACTCCCAAGCTCTTCGTGATGCTGAAATCAACGAAGGTAGAAATCAAGAAAAACATCAAGTGTTGATGGTTGACAAGACCACTAGTTTCAAGAAAAGGGCAAAGGGAAGAAGGGGAACTTCAAGAAGAACGGCAAGCAAGTTGCTGCTCAAGTGAAGAAGCCCAAGTCTGATCCTAAGCCTGAGACTAAGTGCTTCTACTGCAAAGGGACTGGTCACTGGAAGCAGAACTACCCCAAGTGATTGGCGGATAAGAAGGATGGCAAAGTGAACATAAGTATATTTGATATACATGTTATTGATGTGTACTTTACTAGTGTTTATAGCAACCCCTCAGTAATAGATACTAGTTCAGTTGCTAAGATTAGTAACTCGAAACGGGAGTTGCAGAATAAACAGAGACTAGTTAAGGGTGAAGTGACGATGTGTGTTGGAAGTGGTTCCAAGATTGATATGATCATCATCGCACACTCCCTATACTTTTGGGATTAGTGTTGAACCTAAATAAGTGTTATTTGGTGTTTGCGTTGAGCATGAATATGATTTGATCATGTTTATTGTAATACGGTTATTCATTTAAGTAAGAGAATAAATTGTTGTGCTGTTTACATGAATAAAACCTTATATGGTTACACACCCAATGAAAATAGTTCGTTGGATCTCGATCGTAGTAATACACATAATCATAATATTGAAACCAAAAGATGCAAAGTTAATAATGATAGTGCAACTTATTTGTGGCACTGCTGTTTAGGTCATATTGGTGTAAAGCGCATGAAGAAACTCCATGCTGATGGGCTTTTGGAATCACTTGATTATGAATCAGTTGATGCTTGCGAACCATGCCTCATGGGCAAGATGACTAAGACTCCATTCTTCGGAACAATGGAGCGAGCAACAAATTTGTTGGAAATCATACATACTGATGTATGTGGTCCGATGAATATTGAGACCCGCGACAGGTATCATTATTTTCTGATCTTCGCAGATGATTTGAGCAGATATGAGTATATCTACTTGATGAAACATAAAGTCTGAAACATTTGAAAAGTTCAGAGTGAAGTGGAAAATCATCGTAACAAGAAAATAAAGTTTCTACGATCTGATCGTGGAGAAGAGTATTTGAGTTATGAGTTTGGTCTTCAGTTAAAACAATGTGAAATAGTTTCACTACTCACGCCACCTGGAACACCACAGCATAATGGTGTGTCCGAACGTCATAACCGTACTTTATTAGATATGGTGCGACCTATGATGTCTCTTACCGATCTACCACTATCGTTTTGGGGTTATGCATTAAAGACAGCTACATTCACGTTTAAAAGGGCACCATCTAAGTCCATTGAGACGACACAATCTAAACTGTGGTTTGGCAAGAAACCAAAGTTGTCGTTTCTTAAAGTTTGGGATTGTGATGCTTATATGAAAAAAAAATCATCCTGATAAGCTCAAACCCAAATCGGAGAAATATGTCTTCATAGGATACCCAAAGGAGACTATTGGGTACACCTTCTATCACAGATCCGAAGGCAAGACATTCGTTGCTAAGAATGGATCCTTTCCAGAGAAGGAGTTTCTCTCGAAAGAAGTGAGTGGGAGGAAAGTAGAAAACTTGATAAGGTAATTGTACCATCTCCCTTATTGGAGAGTAGTTCATCACAGAAATCTGTTCTTGTGACTACTACACCAATTAGTGAGGAAGCTAATGATGATGATCATGTAACTTTAGATCAAGTTACTACCGAATCTCGTAGGTAAACTAGAGTGAGATCCGCACCAGAGTGGTACAGTAATCCTGTTCTGGAAGTCATGTTACTAACCATGACGAACTTGCGAACTATGAAGAAGCGATGGTGAGCCCAGATTCCGCAAAATGGCTTGAGGCCATGAAATCTGAGATGGGATCCATGTATGAGCACAAAGTATGGACTTTGGTTGACTTGCCCGATGATCGGCAAGCCATAGAAAATAAATGGATCTTCAAGAGGAAGACGGACGCTGATAGTAGTGTTACTATCTACAAAGCTAGAATTGTCGCAAAAGGTTTTCGACAAAGTTCAAGGTGTTGACTACGATGAGATTTTCTCACTCGTATCGATGCTTAAAAGTCTGTCCAAATCATGTTAGCAATTGCCGCATTTTATGAAATCTGGCAAATGGATAACAAAACTGCAATCCTTAATGGATTTCTTAAAGAAAGAGTTGTATATGATGCAACCAGAAGGTTTTGTCAATCCTAAAGGTGCTAACAAAATAAGCAAGCTCCAGCGATCCATCTATGGACTGGTGCAAGCATCTCGGAGTTGAAATAAACGCTTTGATAGTATGATCAAAGCATATAGATTTATACAGACTTGCGGTGAAGCCTGTATTTACAAGAAAGTGAGTAGGAGCACTACAACATTTCTGATAAGTATATGTGAATGACATATTGTTGATCGGAAATAATGTAGAATTATTCTGCAAAGCATAAAGGAGTGTTTGAAAGGAGTTTTTCAAAGAAAGACCTCGGTGAAGCTGCTTACATATTGAGCATCAAGATCTATAGAGATAGATCAAGACGCTTGATAAGTTTTTTTCAACGAGTACATACCTTGACAAGATTTTAAAGTAGTTCAAAATGGAACAGTCATAGAAAGGGTTCTTACCTGTGTTACAAGGTATGAAATTGAGTAAGACTCAAAGCCCGACCACGGCAGAAGATAGAAAGAGAATGAAAGTCATTCCATATGCCTCAGCCATAGGTTCTATAAAGTATGCCATGCTGTGTACCAGATCTATTGTATACCCTACACTGATTTTGGCAAGGGAATACAATAGTGATCTAGGAGTAGATCACTGGACAACGGTCAAAATTATCCTTAGTGGAATAAGGATATGTTTCTCGATTATGGAGGTGACAAAAGGTTCGTCGTAAAGAGTTACATCGATGCAAGTTTTGACACTGATCTAGATAACTTTAAGTCTCAATCTCGATACATATTGAAAGTGGGAGCAATTAGCTAGAGTAGCTCCGTGCAGAGCATTGTTGACATAGATATTTGCAAAATACATACGGATCTGAATATGGCAGACCCGTTGACTAAAATTCTCTCACAAGCAAAACATGATCACACCTTAGTACTCTTTGGGTGTTAATCACATAGCGATGTGAACTAGATTACTGAATCTAGTAAACCCTTTGGGTGTTGGTCACATGGTGATGTGAACTATGGGTGTTAATCACATGATGATGTGAACTATCGATGTTAATCACATGGTGATGTGATCTAGATTATTGACTCTAGTGCAAGTGGGAGACTGAAGGAAATATGCCCTAGAGGCAATAATAAAGTTATTATTTATTTCCTTATATCATGATAAATTTTTATTATTCATGCTAGAATTGTATTAACCGGAAACATAATACATGTGTGAATACATAGACAAACGGAGTGTCACTAGTATGCCTCTACTTGACTAGCTCGTTAATCAAAGATGGTTATGTTTCCTAACCATGAACAAAGAGTTGTTATTTGATTAACGGGATCACATCATTAGGTGAATGATCTGATTGACATGACCCATTCAATTAGCTTAGCACCCGATCGTTTAGTATGTTGCTATTGCTTTCTTCATAACTTATACATGTTCCTATGACTATGAGATTATGCAACTCCCGTTTGCCGGAGGAACACTTTGTGTGCTACCAAACGTCACAACGTAAATGGGTGATTATAAAGGTACTCTACAGGTGTCTCCAAAGGTACATGTTGGGTTGGCGTATTTCGAGATTAGGATTTGTCACTCCGATTGTCGGAGAGGTATCTCTGGGCCCTCTCGGTAATGCACATCACATAAGCCTTGCAAGCATTGCAACTAATGAGTTAGTTGCGAGATGATGTATTACGAAACGAGTAAAGAGACTTGCCGGTAACGAGATTGAACTAGGTATTGAGATACCGACGATCGAATCTCGGGCAAGTAACATACCGATGACAAAGGGAACAACGTATGTTGTTATGTAGTCTGACCGATAAAGATCTTCGTAGAATATGTAGGAACCAATATGAGCATCCAGGTTCCGCTATTGGTTATTGACCGGAGACGTGTCTCGGTCATGTCTACATTGTTCTCGAACCCGTAGGGTCCGCACGCTTAAGGTTTCGATGACAGTTATATTATGAGTTTATGAGTTTTTGATGTACCGAAGTTAGTTCGAAGTCCCGGATGTGATCACGGACATGACGAGGAGTCTCGAAATGGTCGAGACATAAAGATTGATATATTGGACGGCTATATTCGGACACCGGAAGTGTTCTGGGTGATTTCGGAGAAAACCGGAGAGCCGGAGGGTTACCGGAACCCCCCGGGAGAAGTAACGGGCCAAATGGGCCTTAGTGGAGAGAGAGAGGGGCAGCCAAAGGTGGGCCGCGCGCCTCCTCCCCCTGGTGCGAATTGGACTAGGAGAGGGGGGCGGCGCCCCCCTTTCCTTATCCCTCCCCACTTCTTTCCCCCTCCTAGTAGGAGTCCTACTCCTACTAGGAGGAGGACTCCTTGGCGCGCCATAGGGGCCGGCCGGCCTCCTCCCCTTGATCCTTTATATACGGGGGCAGGGGGCACCCCTAGACACACAAGTTGATCCACATGATCATATTCTTAGCCGTGTGCGGTGCCCACTTCCACCATAATCCTCGATAATATTGTAGCGGTGCTTAGGCGAAGCCCTACGACGATAGTACATCAAGATCGTCACCACGCCGTCGTGCTGACGGAACTCTTCCCCGACACTTTGCTGGATCGGAGTCCGGGGATCATCATCGAGCTGATCGTGTGCTAAAACTCGGAGGTGCCGTAGTTTCGGTGCTTGATCGGTCGGGCCGTGAAGACGTACGACTACATCAACCGTGTTGTGCTAACGCTTCCGCTGTCGGTCTACAAGGGTACGTAGATCACACTCTCCCCTCTCGTTGCTATGCATCACCATGATCTTGCGTGTGCGTAGGAATTTTTTTGAAATTACTACGTATAACGCCCCCGATGCGGCTATAGCTCCCACGTGTCGAGGCACGACTTAGAGACATAACCGCATTGAAAGCAATGTCGCAAGTCAGGCAATCATTACAACATCCCATGTATAATATAATAAAAGGGGAAGATACATAGTTGGCTTACACTCGCCACGTCACATCAAAGTACATAAATAACATCCATCAGACAGACACTCATGGCCCGACTACGGAGCCAAAATAGAAAGGAACCCAACATGCGACAAGGCCCTGAATCAAACCCCAACTAGGCACCACTACTGATCATCGGGAAAGGAAACATAATAACACTGAGAGTCCTCGTCGAACTCCCACTTGAGCTCGTACTCGTCACCTGGAGCGGAATCACCTGGACCTGCATCTGGGGTTATAGTATCTGTGAGCCACAGGGACTCAGCAATCTCGCACCGTCGCGATCAAGACTATTTAAGCTTGTAGGAAGGGTAAGGCAATTATAAGTGGAGCTGCAGCAAGCGACTGGCAAAAATGGTGGTTAACTTATCCGCAAAAGAGAGCGAGAAGAGGAGGCAAAGCACGAGCGGGAATCTAAAGGAACAACCTGCGCAAGCATAACTCCAACACCGTGTCCACTTCCCGGACTCCGCCGAGAAGAGACCATCACGGTAACACACTCAGTTGATTCATTTTAATTAATTAAGGTTCAAGTTATCTACAACCGGACATTAACAAATTCCCATCTGCCCATAACCGCGGGTACGGCTTTCGAAAGTTCAAACCCTGCAGGGGAGTCCCAACTTAGCCCATGACAAGCTCTCACGGTCAACGAAGGAATAGACCTCCTCCCAAGACGTTCCGATCAGACTCGGTATCTCGGTAACTCAAGACACTTCGACAGGTTAAAACAAGACCAGCAACACCGCCCGAATGTGCTGACAAATCCCGATAGGAGCTGCACATATCTCTTTCTCAGGGAACACTCAGATTGTCCTAGGTACGGGTAGGCCAGCCCAGAGTTGCCCCTGGTGGCCACCGGTAGCTGACAGGTGGACCAACACTCAGAGGAGCACTGGCCCGGGGGGGGGGGGGTAAAATAAGATGACCCTTGAGTCTGCAGAACCCAAGGGAAAGAAAAAGCTAGGTGGCGAATGGTAAAACCAAGGTTGGGCATTGCTGGAAAAGCTTTAATCAAGGAGAAATATCAAGGGGTTCCCATTATAACCCAACCGCGTAAGGAACGCAAAATCCGGGAACATAACACTGATATGACGGAAACTAGGGCGGCAAGAGTGGAACAAAACACTAGGCGAGAGGCCGAGCCTTCCACCCTTTACCAAGTATATAGATGCATTAAGATAACATAGAAATATAATGATATCCCAACAAGTAAATAAAAGATGTTCCAACAAGGAACGGCCTCCAATCTTCACCTGCAACTAGCAACGCTATAAGAGGGGCTGAGCAAAGCGGTAACATAGCCAATCAATGGTTTGCTAGGACAAGGTGGGTTAGAGGTTGACATGGCAATTGGGAGGCTGACAAGCAAAAGGTAGGCATCGTAGCATTGGCATAGCAAGAGCGAGCAAACTAGCATAGCAAAGATATTAGTAATTTCGAGGGTATGATCATCTTGCCTGCACAGTTGTCAGAGTTGACTGGATCCTCACAAGCAAACTCAACGGGCTCCTCGGTAGCGAACTCGTCTCCCGGCTCTACCCAAACAAGACAAACAAGCAACAAGGATACAATCAACCACGTGTAAGACCAAGCAATATGATGAAATGATGATATGCTATGCGGGATGCGATGCGGGATGCAAAACGCAAGATATGACAGGAAAATGCATGAACCTGGCCTCAATTTGGAATTCCAAGTATGCCACTGGATAGAGGGGATGAAATCGCTTGAAAACGATATAAAGATCATCGGATTCGGAGTTACGGTTTGGAAATGGCAAGCGTTTTAAGAATGACACCGGTCTGCGATTTACAGCAAGTAGGCATCTAAATGCAACGAAATGAACATGCTACAGCCACCAAACATGACAACAAAATACATGGCAGGGATGCACACAAGATGTTTAACAAAAGATTAGCACTGAGCCACGGCCAATTCATCCATTATGAGGTTCAAACAAGCATGGCAAAAACGCAAATGCAAAACAGATTCCAGACTTAGTGAAATTAACACTTGTCTGGAATTTCAGAGCACAATGCTCTCTTCGGAGCAGCAAAACAATATGATACAAGACCTGAACATGACAAGTAAGAACATGGCATGGAGCTACTCAACAAGATTAACAAAAGACCCAAAGTGACCTGGGGCCAAAATGGTTCACAAAATATATTAACGGGCACACGAACATAGCTAAAACACAATCAGTTTTCAGACTTTGTGAAAACTGAGACATGCTGTAATATAACTCACGAAGGCATGTAAACGAGCTCGATGCACTCACCACGGTGCAAGTCATGGCAAGTAAAGCATACATCCATTAAGAAGGCACAAAATGCTAGCTATACATGGCAAGAACAATGGCATAGCATGCACAGATCAACTACAACAACGCCGGCAAAATCGCAAACGAGTTGACGATCTGCCCAGATTCACCATGAAGCAAAAGTAGAGCTCGATTGACTCAAGCTATGTTGCTCCATAATTGCAAACAAAGATATGGATGGATAGATCATAACATGATTAACAAAACTCCTTTACTGATCATCCTCAAAAGAGGCACGGATCACTAGGAAACAAGCCGAACATATGGCATCATGAACTAAAATATCCCAGACTTAGTGAAAACAACTAAGTCCCTGAAAACAGATTTCCCGGGTGCCTCTCTTTGCAAGCTTGCACAAGTCACCACACACATCATAAAAATGCATGGGTTGCACCTCTGGAAAGAAGACAAAATGCTTAACAGAACATATGAAGGACTCACAGGCATAGCATGCACACAATAATCATGGCAAAAAAGACAAAAGTCTAAGATGAACTAGCAGATCTGACAATTAACTCACGAAGCCTCCTTCTAACAGCATTTTGGGCATCAAGATGAGCTCAAATGAAAATGATGCAATGGATTGAAATGATGTACTCGTCGAGGCGAACATTTTGATATATAATATGTATGCATAAAAAACTAGGGTTAGGGACGAAAAAGTCAACCGAGATGACCCAGATCCAGATCTGGCGCGTTCTTCGATGTTCGCCGGAAACACCGTAGCTCGAATCGCCGGAGAGGAGAGGGACGGCCGGAGCTCGGGGAAGAGGCCGGGGCTCACCGACCGGAGCAAGGCGGCGCCGGCGGTGGTGGACGGGGGCGGCGCCGGCTCGGGCGGCGACCCACGGCGAGACAGGCGGCGGCGGGGCGCGGCTCGCGAGCCGGCGAGGTGCGGCGGTCGCCGGCCGGTGATGGTGGTCGCGGGCGGTGGTCGGGCGCGGGGGAGAAGACAGGCGGCGGCGGGTGCGGAGATGGGCTCGCGGGGGCTTCCCGCGGGCCTAGCGGGCCTCGGGCGTCGGCGGCGAAGCGGTTCCGCGGGCGCTGACGTGGCGGCGGCGGGTGGCGAATTTTGTCCGGCCGGGTCGGACGTGTCCGGCTCGGCGCGGAGATCTGTTTTTTTCCTAGGGTTTCGTGGGAAGAGATGATCCGAGAATGGAGGGGGCTATATATAGGCATAAGTGGAGCTAGGAGAGTCCAAATAAGGTGCGGTTTTCGGCCACGCGATCGTGATCGAACGCTCTAGGACATGGAGCAGAGTTTGGTGGGTTTTGGGCCAAAATGGAGGGGTGTTGGGCTGCAACACACACGGGGCCTTTTCGGTCCCTCGGTTAACCGTTGGAGTATCAAACGAAGTCCAAATGGTACGAAACTTGACAGGCAGTCTACCGTTAGTAAACCAAGGCCGCATGACAAGTCTCGGTCCAATCCGGAAATGTTTAATCCCCACACATGAAAGAAAGCTAGAAATGACCACCGGAGGAGAACGAAGCGCCGGAATGCAAAACGGACAACGGGGAAAGAGCTCGGATGCATGAGATGAACACGTAGGCAAATGCAATGCACCTGATGACATGATATGAGATGCATGAAAACAAAAACAACACACGGAGACAAAGACCCGAACCCGAGAAATAAATATAACTTAACGCCGGAAACGGCAAGAGTTGGAGTACAAATTGGGAAAGTTACATCCGGGGTGTTACAACACTCCACCACTACAAAAAGATCTCGTCCCGAGATCTAGAACTGAAAGAACTCCGGGTACTCAGAACGGAGATGATCCTCGCGTTCCCAGGTAGCTTCACGGTCGGAATGGTGAGACCACTTGACTTTGAGGAATTTGATTAACTTGTTGCGAGTCTTGCGTTCAGTCTCTTCGAGAATAGCAACTGGGTGCTCACGATAAGAGAGATCTTCTTGGAGCTCAATGTCCTCGAAGTTGACGGTGCGGTCAGGAGTCTTGAAGCACTTTCGAAGCTGAGAGACGTGGAACACATCATGAACATTTGCAAAGTTTGAAGGAAGCTCGAGTTGATAGGCGAGGTCGCCTCTCTTGCTGACAATCTTGAAAGGTCCCACGTATCTAGGGGCAAGATTCCCTTTGATACCGAAGGGACAAGTACCTTTCATAGGAGAGACACGGAGGTAAACATGATCTCCGATCTCGAAGGCCAAATCATGGTGCTTACTATCATAGTAGCTCTTCTGGCGGGATTGGGCTGCTTTGAGGTTATCACGAATGACTTTGCACATTTCTTTTGCTTATGTGATTAAGTCATTACCCAGCAGCTGACGTTCACCGGTTTCAGACCAGTTGAGAGGGGTACGACACTTCCTGCCATACAGAATTTCGAATGGGGCCTTGCCCGAACTTGCTTGAAAACTGTTGTTGTATGAGAATTCAGCATAAGGAAGACAATCCTCCCACTTCATGCCGAAGGAGATCACACAAGCCCTGAGCATATCTTCAAGAATCTGGTTGACACGCTCGACTTGACCGCTTGTTTGAGGATGGAAAGCTGTGCTGAAGCGGATGTTAGTGCCCATGGCCTTCTGGAAAGAATCCCAAAACTTGGAGGTAAAGATGCTGCCACGGTCTGAAGAGATCACTTGAGGAATACCGTGCAGAGAGACAATGCGAGAGGTATAGAGTTCCGCCAATTGAGCTGCAGTGATCGACTCTTTGATAGGCAGAAAGTGAGCCACTTTGGTGAGCTTGTCGATGACAACAAATATAGCATCATTGCCACGCTTGGACTTTGGAAACCCAGTCACGAAGTCCATTTCAATGTGGTCAAACTTCCATTCTGGAATGGCAAGAGGTTGGAGGAGACCAGCTGGCCTTTGGTGTTCTGCCTTCACTCTTCTGCAGACATCACATTCATTCACGAATTGAGCGATCTCGCGCTTCATTCGAGTCCACCAATAAACTTGCTTAAGGTCCTGATACATCTTCGTGCTCCTAGGGTGGATGGAGAGGAGAGAATTGTGAGCCTCGTTCATGATCACTTTACGAAGTTCACCTTTGGGCACAACAATACGATCCTCAAAGAAGAGAGTGTCCTTGTCATCAAGGCGGTAGCACTTGTACTTGGACTGACTCTTGGCAATCCCAATTTTCACCTTTTTCACCATAGCATCAAGAAGCTGGGCTTGGCGAATCTGGTCTTCTAGGGTAGGAGAGACTTGAAGGTTGGCGAGGAAACCTTGATGAACAACTTGCAGACTAAGTTTGCGGAAAGCTTCACAAAGCTCGGGTTGATAAGGCTTAAGAATCAGACTGTTGCAGTAAGCCTTTCTGCTCAAAGCGTCAGCAATCACATTGGCCTTGCCTGGAGTATACTCAATACTCGGATTATACTCTTGAATCATTTCGACCCATCGAGTTTGCCTTAGATTGAGATTAGGCTGAGTGAAGATGTACTTGAGACTCTTGTGATCAGTGAAAATGTCCACTTTTCTTCCCAATAGAAGATGTCTCCAAGTCAAAAGAGCATGCACAACTGCCGCCAACTCGAGATCGTGAGTGGGGTAGTTCTTCTCATTAGGCTTCAACTAGCGAGATGTATAAGCAACAACTTTCTTCTCTTGCATCAAAACTGCGCCAAGACCTTGGAGAGAGGCATCACAAAAGACCTCGTACGGCTTGGATTCATCAGGCGGAGTCAAAACTGGAGCAGTGATCAACTTCTCTTTCAAAGTGTTGAAAGCAATATCACACTCCGGAGACCAAACGTACTTGACGTGCTTCTGAAGAAGATTTGAGAGAGGCTTCGCGATCTTAGAAAAGTTTTCAATGAATCTTCGGCAGTAGCTTGCGAGACCGAGAAAACTGCGAAGTTGCTTCACGTTCTGAGGAGGTTCCCCATTCACAATTGCGGATACCTTCTCGGGATTCACGGAAATGCCCTTGGCAGAGATGATATGACCAAGATAAAGAACCTCATCGAGCCAAAATTCACACTTGGAGAACTTGGCGTAGAACTGATGTTCCCTGAGCTTATCAAGAACCAAACGCAAGTGCTTGGCATGATCTTCCTTGTTCTTCGAGAAAACCAGAATGTCGTTGAGATAGACCAAAACGAAGTCATTGGTGTAGGCGTTGAAGATGAAGTTCATCATGCGAGAGAACGTCGGAGGAGCGTTGGCGAGGCCAAAAGACATGACAGTGTATTCATATGAACCAAAGCTTGTTCTGAATGCTGTCTTGGGAATATCTTCTTCACGAATGCGAATCTGGTGATAACCCATACGGAGATCAAGCTTGGAGAATACTTGAGCACCTTTGAGTTGTTCGAACAGCTCATTGATGTTGGGAAGTGGGTATTTGTTCTTGATGGTCTTCTTGTTCACTGGACGGTAATCAACACAAAGTCGGTCCGTTCCATCCTTCTTCTTCACAAAAAGAACACCACAACCCCACGGAGAAGTACTAGGCCGGATGAGACCCATTCTTTCTTGCTCATCGAGTTGCTTCTTCAGCTCCTTCAACTCTTCAGGTCCGAGCTTGTAAGGACGTTTGCACACAGGTTCCGTGCCAGGCTCAAGTTCAATAACGAATTCAACTGGCCAGTGCGGAGGCATTCCTGGGAGCTCTTCTGGAAAGACGTCTTGATATTCGCAAACGACTGGAATTTGCGAAATAGCTTCCAATTCACCCTTCTCATTGAGGGAAAACAGACGAATGGTATTATCCCGAGCGGCAAAGACAATTACATCCTCAGACGAATGAGTCAATTGAATCTGCCTAGCTGCACAATCAAGATGTGCCTTGTGCTTAGAAAGCCAATCCATTCCGAGAATAAGATCAATATCTGAGTCACCGAGAACCGTAGGAGAAGCCAAGAACTTGTAGTCACCCAAAGTGATAGAAACCTCCGGAACGATGGAGTTAGCCTGCATGCGCTTACCGGGAGAGACAACTGCTAAAGGACTAGGAAAAACTTGTGAAACCAATTCATGCCTATTTGTAAACGGTCTCGAGATGAAGCAATGCGATGCACCCGTGTCAAAAAGAACTTTTGCAGGAATATCATTAACAGGAATGTTACCCATGATCACATCTGACGAGTCCTCTGCCTGAGCTGCATTCATCAAATTCACCTTGGCATGCTTGGGGTTATGCTTGACCACAGCTGTACTTGCCGATCTGACAGGAGGAGGAGGAGGAGGAAGACGCCTCTGGTTGAAACACTTGTTGGCATAGTGACCCTTCTGTTGGCACTTGTTGCACGTGACCTCTGAAAGCGGACGGTGATACGGAGCACTCGATCTTGGAGTTTGAGACGAAGTCTTGTTCTGAAAGCCTGGGTTGGGTGGGTGGGAAGAACCACTGCCACCTTTGCTCTTCTGCTGATACGGCTGACGGAACGGAGGAGGAGGAAGCCAAAACTTCTGCTGCTTGGCCACTTGAGTAGAGGAAGAAGGAGTAACATCTCTGACTCGCTTCCTGGAAGCATCACACCTCAACTGAGCAGCCTCTTGCTTCAGTGCCATGTTGTAGAACTCATCGTATCTCAAGGGCTCAAAGAGAACAAGAGCGAGCTGAATATCTTCTCTGAGACCACCCCTGAACTGATATATCATGCTCTTATCATCAGGCACGTCCTGCTTGGCAAAGCGGGCAAGCTTCTGGAACAATTTGTTGTAGTCATAGACAGATTGTTGTAGTCATAGACAGACAAAGAGCCTTGCTTCAGATTGCGGAATTCCTCACGCTTGCTTTCAACCACGCTCTGCGGAATGTGATGAGCTCAGAAATCTCGACGGAAATCATCCCAAGTGATAACATGTCCACCTCTGGAGTCCTTGTACTGCTGGAACCATTCTGCAGCTTGATCTTTGAGTTGGAAGGAAGCGAACTTGACAAAGTCCTCAGGCCTGACGTTACTGCACTCGAAATGCTTACACAGATCCACAAGCCAATCGTCAGCATCGGTTGCCTCAACACAATTACTGAAATTCTTTGGCCCGTTAGCAAGGAACTGGTTGAGTGTGGCAAAGTGACTCTGATTGCTGCCTTGATTCCCTTGACTGCCTTGATTGCGCTCTTGGAGAATTTGCATGATCAGCTGAGTGTTTGCATTGGTTGCGGCCATCACAGCTTGCCATGCCTCTGGAGGAGGTGGAGGTGGTGGCGGATCTTGATTCTGGTTCTGACTGGTGCTCTTAGCGGGAGCCATCCTGAAGAGGTTGACCACCGTTAGCACATAGACAGATAAATATTGAAGCTGAAACCAACGGAATGAAAATTGCAACATATAGTCTTCACATCCGAACAAAATGAACGAATGCATTCCTCTTCAAATGGTCACCTATCCATAAATTGAGAAGCCACGTAGAATTAAGGTAGAGAAATAAATCAACAAGGTACGGATCAAGAACGAATAATTGGTAAGAAATCCCAATCTCAAACCAATATCCGTGGAAGAAGAACTAGAGCTACTAGAATTCCCACCTATGAAACTCCCGAACCTTTCCGGTTATGCAATCAGGTGTTGGGGATACAGGGGAAGCATAATATCTCACCCAAACTAGCAAATCCTACATCCAGTTGTATCCATCCTTCAACACATAACCAAGAAAACTTCGGAAACCATCTACCTCAACCTTCGAAAAGCATCCGTTATACAAGTTATGGCGATACTCCCGAACTCCCGCCCCAGTACTGGGTGGCGTCGAGGTTATCTCACCAACGAACTGCATAAAAGAGATTTTCGATGTCGGCGAACATATCTCAAGTATTCCAGAATTGCAACGATAAAATTATGATGACAACACCTCAGAGCTCAACTCCCCGGGACACTTCCACTAAACCCCTGACAGGAGGCACCAAGACAATGTTCTCATCATAAGCCATCGGAACAAATCCAAGATACTCGCGTGATCCTAAAAAAAAATTTAGTGAAAATTTGAGAAGAGAAGAGTCAAAACTCTACGTCAGGATGCCTTACCAGAGCGATGAGGAGACTGGGAAGTAAAAGAATTCCTAAACTCTCCGATATATAATTCCTAAAGACTCAAAACATTTTTCTAGACACAACTCGGCTGCTAAAAACGATCAAGCAATGGGGCTCCTGAGGTCGGGGAAGGCTCTGATTACCAACTTATAACGCCCCCGATGCGGCTATAGCTCCCACGTGTCGAGGCACGACTTAGAGACATAACCGCATTGAAAGCAATGTCGCAAGTCAGGCAATCATTACAACATCCCATGTATAATATAATAAAAGGGGAAGATACATAGTTGGCTTACACTCGCCACATCACATCAAAGTACATAAATAACATCCATCAGACAGACACTCATGGCCCGACTACGGCGCCAAAATAGAAAGGAACCCAACATGCGACAAGGCCCTGAATCAAACCCCAACTAGGCACCACTACTGATCATCGGGAAAGGAAACATAATAACGCTGAGAGTCCTCGTCGAACTCCCACTTGAGCTCGTACTCGTCACCTGGAGCGGAATCACCTGGACCTGCATCTGGGGTTATAGTATCTGTGAGCCACAGGGACTCAGCAATCTCGCACCCTCGCGATCAAGACTATTTAAGCTTGTAGGAAGGGTAAGGCAATTATAAGTGGAGCTGCAGCAAGCGACTGGCAAAAATGGTGGTTAACTTATCCGCAAAAGAGAGCGAGAAGAGGAGGCAAAGCACGAGCGGGAATCTAAAGGAACAACCTGCGCAAGCATAACTCCAACACCGTGTCCACTTCCCAGACTCCGCCGAGAAGAGGCCATCACGGTAACACACTCAGTTGATTCATTTTAATTAATTAAGGTTCAAGTTATCTACAACCAGACATTAACAAATTCCCATCTGCCCATAACCGCGGGTACGGCTTTCGAAAGTTCAATCCCTGTAGCGGAGTCCCAACTTAGCCCATGACAAGCTCTCACGGTCAACGAAGGAATAGACCTCCTCCCAAGACGTTCTGATCAGACTCGGTAACTCAAGACACTTCGACAGGTTAAAACAAGACCAGCAACACCGCCCGAATGTGCCGACAAATCCCGATAGGAGCTGCACATATCTCTTTCTCAGGGAACACTCAGATTGTCCTAGGTACGGGTAGGCCAGCCCAGAGTTGCCCCTGGTGGCCACCGGTAGCTGACAGGTGGACCAACACTCAGAGGAGCACTGGCCCGGGGGGGGTAAAATAAGATGACCCTTGAGTCTGCAGAACCCAAGGGAAAGAAAAGGCTAGGTGGCGAATGGTAAAACCAAGGTTGGGCATTGCTGGAAAAGCTTTAATCAAGGCGAAATATCAAGGGGTTCCCATTATAACCCAACCGCGTAAGGAACGCAAAATCCGGGAACATAACACTGATATGACGGAAACTAGGGCGGCAAGAGTGGAACAGAACACTAGGCGAGAGGCCAAGCCTTCCACCCTTTACCAAGTATATAGATGCATTAAGATAACATAGAAATATAATGATATCCCAACAAGTAAATAAAAGATGTTCCAACAAGGAACGGCCTCCAATCTTCACCTGCAACTAGCAACGCTATAAGAGGGGCTGAGCAAAGCGGTAACATAGCCAATCAATGGTTTGCTAGGACAAGGTGGGTTAGAGGTTGACATGGAAATTGGGAGGCTGACAAGCAAAAGGTAGGCATCGTAGCATTGGCATAGCAAGAGCGAGCAAACTAGCATAGCAAAGATATTAGTAATTTCGAGGGTATGATCATCTTGCCTGCACAGTTGTCAGAGTTGACTGGATCCTCACAAGCAAACTCAACGGGCTCCTCGGTAGCGAACTCGTCTCCCGGCTCTACCCAAACAAGACAAACAAGCAACAAGGATACAATCAACCACGTGTAAGACCAAGCAATATGATGAAATGATGATATGCTATGCGGGATGCGATGCGGGATGCAAAACGCAAGATATGACAGGAAAATGCATGAACCTGGCCTCAACTTGGAATTCCAAGTGTGCCACTGGATAGAGGGGATGAAATCGCTTGAAAACGACATAAAGATCATCGGATTCGGAGTTATGGTTTGGAAATGGCAAACGTTTTAAGAATGACACCGGTCTGCGATTTACAGCAAGTAGGCATCTAAATGCAACGAAATGAACATGCTACAGCCACCGAACATGACAACAAAATATATGGCAGGGATGCACACAAGATGCTTAACAAAAGACTAGCACTGAGCCACGGCAAATTCATCCATTATGAGGTTCAAACAAGCATGGCAAAAACGCAAATGCAAAACAGATTCCAGACTTAGTGATATTAACACTTGTCTGGAATTTCAGAGCACGATGCTCTCTTCGGAGCAGCAAAACAACATGATATAAGACCTTAACATGACAAGTAAGAACATGGCATGGAGGTACTCAACAAGCTTAACAAAAGACCCAAAGTGACCTGGGGCCAAAATGGTTCACAAAATATATTAACGGGCACACGAACATAGCTAAAACACAATCAGTTTTCAGACTTAGTGAAAACTGAGACGTGCTGTAATATAACTCACGAAGGCATGTAAATGAGCTCGATGCACTCACCACGGTGCAAGTCATGGCAAGGAAATCATACATCCATTAAGAAGGCACAAAATTCTAGCTAGACATGGCAAGAACAATGGCATAGCATGCACGGATCAACTACAACAACGCCGGCAAAATCGCAAACGAGTTGACGATCTGCCCAGATTCACCACGAAGCAAAAGTAGAGCTCGATTCACTCAAGCAATGTTGCTCCATAATTGCAAACAAAGACATGGATGTATAGAGCATAACATGATTAACAAAACTCCTTTACTGATCATCCTCAAAAGAGGCACGGATCACTAGGAAACAAGCCGAACATATGGCATCATGAACTAAAATATCCCAGACTTTGTGAAAACAACTAAGTCCCTGAAAACAGATTTCCCGGGTGCCTCTCTTTGCAAGCTTGCACAAGTCACCACACACATCCTAAAAATGCATGGGTTGCACCTCTGGAAAGAAGAAAAAATGCTTAACAAAACATATGAAGGACTCACAGGCATAGCATGCACACAATAATCATGGCAAAAAAGACAAAAGTCTAAGATGAACTAGCAGATCTGACAATTAACTCACGAAGCCTCCTTCTAACAGCATTTTGGGCATCAAGATGAGCTCAACTGAAAATGATGCAATGGAATGAAATTATGTACTCGTCGAGGCGAACATTTTGATATATAATATGTCCAAATCGGAGCTACGTATGCAAAGTTACGGGCGGTTAAAGTATGCATAAAAAACTAGGGTTAGGGACGAAAAAGTCAACCGAGATGACCCAGATCCAGATCTGGCGCGTTCTTCGATGTTCGCCGGAAACACTGTATCTCGAATCGCCGTAGAGGAGAGGGACGGCCGGAGCTCGGGGAAGAGGCCGGGGCTCACCGGCCGGAGCAAGGCGGCGCCGGCGGTGGTGGACGGGGGCGGCGCCGGCTCGGGCGGCGACCCACGGCGAGACAGGCGGCGGCGGGGCGCGGCTCGCGCGCCGGCGAGGTGCGGCGGTCGCCAGCCGACGATGGTGGCCGCGGGCAGTGGTCGGGCGCGGGGGAGAAGACAGGCGGCGGCGGGCGCGGAGATAGGCTCACGGGGGCTTCCCGCGGGCCTAGCGGGCCTCGGGCGTCGGCGGCGAAGCGGTCCCGCGGGCGCTGACGTGGCGGCGGCGGGTGGCGAATTTTGTCCGGCCGGGTCGGACGTGTCCGGTTCGGCGCGGAGATCTGTTTTTTTCCTAGGGTTTCGTGGGAAGAGATGATCCGAGAATGGAGGGGGCTATATATAGGCATAAGTGGAGCTAGGAGAGTCCAAATAAGGTGCGGTTTTCGGCCACGCGATCGTGATCGAACGCTCTAGGACATGGAGAAGAGTTTGGTGGGTTTTGGGCCAAAATGGAGGGGTGTTGGGCTGCAACACACACGAGGCCTTTTCGGTCCCTCGGTTAACCGTTGGAGTATCAAATGAAGTCCAAATGGTACGAAACTTGACAGGCGGTCTACCGGTAGTAAACCAAGGCCGCATGACAAGTCTCGGTCCAATCCGGAAATGTTTAATTCCCACACACGAAAGAAAACTAGAAATGACCACCGGAGGAGAACGAAGCGCCGGAATGCAAAACGGACAACGGGGAAAAAGCTCGGATGCATGAGATGAACACGTATGCAAATGCAATGCACCTGATGACATGATATGAGATGCATGAAAATGAAAACAACACACGGAGACAAAGACCCGAACCCGAGAAATAAATATAACTTAACGCCGGAAACGGCAAGAGTTGGAGTACAAATTGGGAAAGTTACATCCGGGGTGTTACACTACGTTCCCCAACACAAACACGGTGTGATTTGATCACAAGGATACCGGAACGTGGGAATGAGAAAAGAGAACAAAACCGGTAACGAGGAAACTGACATAGTGAACAAGTTGTTTATTCACGGTGATGCCATTAAATCTCACCTTCTGTATTTGTAGCATATCGTGAAGGAACATGAATAGCATTCGGTAACTATAGGTTCACTCAGATATTCATTCATGTGGGCATAGGGATCAATATGGATGTCCACGTTCTGCTATTGATCATTGACCGAAAAGAGTTCCGATCATGTCTATACTTCACCGAACCTACATGCTCACACACTTAAGGGTAATATATTTGTTGAATAATAGACAGGAAGTCCAAGAGATAGCTACCAGAAAAGTTTTGAGACGGTGAAAAAGTTTCAGAGAGAAAACTGAAAGTGTTTCGGAGTAACCGAAAATGTTTCGGAGATAAAAATATCATATAGGAAATGTTTCGAAACATGTCCAGAATTATTTTAGGGGGTTCCAAAAATGTTCTAGACCTTCCAGAAATTTTTTCGGATTAAATGGTCATGAAAAAAACTTGTCCAAATTTGAAGGGACAAGATCCCATAAATCATGGGATAATGATGGATGCAACACTATTATGGTACAACCCCTTTTTGTGGCCTTTTGGAAATCCAGCTTTTGGGGCTTTCCCTAAAAGTCAAGGATGATGATATGGGGTGGTGGGCCCCACCAAAAGGGGCCCACACAAGGGTGGCCGGGCCAAGGAGGAGCTCCTCCATGGAGTTCCCCTTTCCCTCTATTGTGGCTTTTATGTGGAAAATATCCAAGCACTTTTTGGTGTTTTCCCCCTAGCCTATACCCCTTGATCCCACTATAAATAGGGGTGGGGAGGGGATCTCCATTTGACTCAAGTTTCTCTCCACACAAGCCAGGCAATGATCTGGCATCCCTCTAGTTACTAAGCTCCCGTGAAATAACGAGCTCACAATGATTTCGTCTGTTTTTCACTTCATGTCCACGCTTGTCAGTTGGTCTACCGCTATTTTCTACCTCCCCGCCGCACACCCGGTCCACCAGCGCCCGCAGCGCCGCCGTCTCTGACGGCTGCTCCGCCGCCCCGTGGTGCCAGTGCTAGTCCCCCGACGACGATGGGCTCATCGGCTCCGGCGACTCCATCTCTGCTCCGGCTTCGAGGGGTAGGTAGCTCTGCTGCTTGGCCTCTGTCGTTGGCCTCGCTCGCTGGTGGGATCCGAGAAGGGGTGGGGGTCAGGTCGTCATGGTCTTATTGGGAGCATGGGCGGGGGCGGATGGCGACGGCGAAGGACGGGGACAGCGACCACGCCGTTACCTCTCCGTTCCATTTCTCTGGCTTTCCGTTCCGTCGAGCGTTGTGTATCGGCCACGGGCATGGGGAACCGTGGATGGCTGACCTCCACGGCTCCCCGAGCCGCCCGCTGCTCTTTCCACTACAATCGCCTTCGCCCTGCACATAGACCTAGCTCTTGCTGGCCTTGTCCGTCATCTTGACTGCTCTAAGGTGGGGAGGAGACCCCATGAACTGGCGACGCGCGGCCCATAGGCTCGAGAACAAATCCACATAACCAGACGAGGTGCACGACGTGGAGGAGGTCGTGTCCAGCCCATGCAAGTGTGTAGCAATTAGTGAATTGAGTTGAGGAGGCGTCTCTGGAAGCGAAGGTTCTTAGGAAAACAAAGCGACCTTAGGTAACTAACCACATCTTATCTAAGCAGACTTCCTCGCCGGTGCGAACCAAGGTCGCCGTGAGATTGCATTTGTGTTGGGCGTTGGCAGATGAACCAATGCAACTCTTCAATCCTGGGCCACCTCCATGTGAGTGCTCTTTTAGCTCCACTCTCTTAGGCATCTCTGAAAGTGCAACTATCCCTGGGTGGTTTTGGTAATTCCTAACAACATATAGCTCATTGAGCTAATGCTATTTCAAGATAAATATTTCAGGAAAGCTCAATGATTGGCGTGGCATGGATTAGAAAAGTGGACCTCTCAAAATGCCAAGGACAAAAGGATTGGCTCAAGCTCAAAGCACAAGACTCTACATTTTTCATTTTAGTGATCCAAGATCACATTGAGTCCATAGGAAAAGCCAATACTATCAAGAGGGGGTGAGGTGCTACTTAATGAGGTTCTTGCTCAAGAACTAAATCGGTCCGACCAAGTTTCATGATTCGGTCCTACCGAGTTTGGTAAATTGTGTGTAACGGTTAGATTTTGTGTGGAGGCTATATATACCCCTCCACCCACTCTTCATTCGTGGAGAGAGCCATCAGAACATGCCTACACTTCCAACATGCATTTTCTGAGAGAGAACCACCTACACTTGTGTTGAGGTCAAGATGTTCCATTCCTACCACATAAATCTTGATCTCTAGCCTTCCCCAAGTTTCTTTCCACTCAAATCTTCTTTCCACCAAATCCAATTCTATGAGAGAGAGTTGAGTGTTGGGGAGACTATCATTTGAAGCACAAGAGTAAGGAGTTCATCATCAACACACCATTTGTACCTCTTGGAGAGTGGTGTCTCCTAGATTGGCTAGGTGTCACTTGGGAGCCTCCGTCAAGATTGCGGAGTTGAACCAAGGAGTTTGTAAGGGCAAGGAAATCGCCTACTTCGTGAAGATCTACCTGAGTGAGGCAAGTCCTTCATGGGTGACGACCATGGTGGGATAGACAAGGTTGCTTCTTCGTGGACCCTTCGTGGGTGGAGCCCTCCGTGGACTCGCGCAATCATTACCCTTCGTGGGTTGAAGTCTCCATCAACATGGATGTACGATAGCACCACCTATCGGAACCACGCCAAAAATCTCCATGTCAACATTGCATTTTCTCCCTCAAACTCCTCCCTTTACCTTCATATGCAATTGTTTTACTTTTCGCTGCTATACTCTTAGAATTGCATGTGTAGGTTGATTGCTTGACTTGTGCAAAGTTGCTAAAATCTGCCAAGAACTAAAATTGGTAAAAGGCTAGATTTTTATTTGGTCAAGTAGTCTAATCACCCCCTCTAGACATACTTTTGATCCTACAAGTGGTATCAGAGCTTTGGTCTCCATTTGCTTTAATTTCCATAGATTTTGGTTATCATAGCCTTGGTTTCACAACCTAGGAGAGTATGGCATCTAGCGAGGGAAATTACCACCGTAGAGGTCCTTACTTTGATGGTACAAATTTTGCTAGTTGGAAGCATAAGATGAAAATGCATATTCTTGGACATAACCCCGCCGTTTGGGCTATTGTGTGTATTGGCTTGCAAGGTGAATTCTTTGATGGGAGAGAACCGAACCGTGAAGCTACCGCAGAAGATTTGAAGATGATGTAATACAATGCTCAAGCTTGTGATATTCTCTTCAACGGATTGTGCATCGAAGAATTCAGCAAAATCAGCCATCTTGAGAATGCAAAGGAAATTTGGGATACTTTGATTTATATGCACGAAGGTACCGACTCCATCAAGGAATCCAAATTGGATGTGCTTCAAAGTCAACTTGACAAGTTCAAAATGAAGGATGGTGAAGGTGTCGCTGAAATGTACTCTAGGCTTGCTCTCATCACAAATGAGATTGCCGGCTTAGGAAGTGAAGAGAAGACCGATAGATTCATCATCAAGAAGATCCTAAGAGCCCTGGATGGAAAATATGATACCATGTGCACATTGATACAAATGATGCCCAACTACAAAGATCTCAAGCCAACGGAAGTCATTGGAAGAATTGTTGCCCATGAGATGTCACTTAAGGATAAGGAAGAGCTTCACAACAAGTCAAGTGGTGCTTACAAAGCCTCATGTGATGCCCCCACATCATCAAATGAGAAACAAACCTTCAATGAAGAATTGAGCCTAATGGTGTAGAACTTCAACAAGTTCTACAAGAGTAGAAGTAAGGAAAGAAGTTCCAAGTCAAGGTCCTACAATGACAAAAGATCTTCTAGTCGTGAGCATAACTGCTACAATTGTGGAAGACCCGGACACTATTCCAATGAGTGTACGGCTCCCTACAAAAGAAGAGAAGATTCTCCCAAGATAAGAAGTAGAAGAGAAGAATCACCATCAAGAGAGAGGAGGAGTAGAGATGATCGTTATGAATGAAGACCCTCTCGGAGAATCAAGGATTCAGAGAGGAAGGACAAGTCATCAAGGAGCTACACAAAACGAATACATCAAGCTCATGTTGGTGAATGGGTATCCGGCTCTGACTCCGACCATCACTCCGAAAGAAGTTATCACTCCGACTCCGAATATACTCAAGATGAAGGTGTTTCCGGACTAGCACTTGTGACAACCAACTCCTACGACATATTTGACTCACCAAATGAAGGAATTGGAAGATGCTTCATGGCTAAAGGTCCAAAGGTAACACACCCCGAGTATGTTGATTTCAATAGTGATGAAGATGATTTGCTAGGAGATGATGATTTACTTGTTAACAACTCTAGTTATGAAAACTACAATGAACTTGCTATTAATCATGCTAATCAAGATAAAACGAATGATGATGATAAGAAGGAGATTGAGCGTCTAACTAAAGAACTAAACACTCTTAAGTTAGCTCATGAAACTACCTTGAAAGATCATCAAGAATTTTTAAAGACTCATGAGAAGCTACGCTTTGAAAAGCTCAACCTAGAGCAAGAGCATGAGTTCTTAAAATCAATCAATGATGATCTTCACAATAAAAGTTCTTCTTACATTGCCAAGCGTTTACTCTTGTCTACTTACATGCCACAAGTTAAATCTAGCAACAGGAACAAGAAAGATTCTTCATCTAGTAGTAACAACAATCATGCTAATCCAATGTTGTTGCTTCTAGTAGTTATCTTGATTCCACTAATGACTCTCTTAGCCAAGTTACACTTGAGCAAGAAAATAGCTTATTGAAGGGAATTATAGAGAAAGGTGTTTACAAGAGCCTTGCCGGAAGTAAGAAATTTGAGGAAATTGTACGCAAGCAAGGAAGGCACCGGAAGAATCAAGGTGTTGGTTTTGAACAAAAGTTCAATGCCAATGGAGTTGAGTGGGAAGAAGATCAATACCCCAAGACGAAGTTTGTTCCTCAACAAGAGAAGTATGATCCTACTTCTTTCAAAGGAACACAAGCTCAAGGTGATCTTTTGTTGGGAAACGTAGTAATTTCAAAAAAAAATCCTACGCACACACAGGATCATGGTGATGCATAGGAACGAGAGGGGAGAGTGTGTCTGCGTACCCTCATAGACCGAATGCGGAAGCGTTAGCCCAACGCGGTTGATGTAGTCGTACGTCTTCACGATCTGACCGATCCAAGTACCGAACGGACGGCACCTCCGAGTTCTGCACACGTTCAACTCGATGACGTCCCGCGAGCTCCGATCCAGCAAAGCTTCACAGGAGAGTTTCGTCAGCACGATGGCATGATGACGGTGATGATGATGCTACCGACGCAGGGCTTCGCCTAAGCACTGCTACGATATGATCGAGGTGGATTATGGTGGAGGGGGGCACCGCACACGGCTAAGGGATCAATGATCAATTGTGTGTTTATGGGGTGCCCACGTGCCCCCGTATATAAAGGAGCAAGGGGGAGGAGGTGTCCGGCCAGGGAGAGGCGTGCCAAGGGGGAGTCCTACTCCCACTAGGAGCAGGACTCCTCCTATTCCTAGTAGGAGTAGGAGAGGGGGGAGGAAAGGGAGAGGAGGAGAAGGAAAGAGGGGCCCGACCCCCCTTGCCCTAAACCAATTCGGTTTGGGCCTTAGGGGGGCGCGCCCCACACTCCCCTTGCTGCCCTCTATTTCCACTAAGGCCCATGTAGGCCCATTAAGCCCCCCCCGGGGGGGGGGGTTCCGGTAACCTCCGATACTCCGATATATGTCTGAAACCTTCCGGAACCTTTCCGGTGTCCGAACATAGTCGTCCAATATATCGATCTTTACGTCTTGACCATTTCGAGACTCCTCGTCATGTCTGTGATCATATCCGGGACTCCGAACTACCTTCGGTACATCAAAACACAAAACTCATAATATCGATCGTCACCGAACTTTAAGCGTGCGGACCCTACGGGTTCGGGAACTATGTAGACATGACCGAGACACGTCTCCGGTCAATAACCAATAGCGGAACCTAGATGCTCATATTGGCTCCCACATATTCTACGAAGATCTTTTATTGGTCAAATCACATAACAACATACGTTGTTCCCTTTGTCATCGGTATGTTACTTGCCCAAGATTCGATCATCAGTATCTCAATACCTAGTTCAATCTCGTTACCGGCAAGTCTCTTTACTCATTCTGTAATACATCATCCCACAACTAACTTATTAGTTACAATGCTTGCAAGGCTTATAGTGATGTGCATTACCGAGTGGGCCCAGAGATACCTCTCCGACAATCGGAGTGACAAATCCTAATATCGAAATATGCCAACTCAACAAGTACCTTCGGAGACACCTGCAGAGCACCTTTATAATCACCCAATTACATTGTGACGTTTGGTAGCACACAAAGTGTTCCTCCGCTAAATGGGAGTTGCATAATCTCATAGTCATAGGAACATGTATAAGTCATGAAGAAAGCAATAGCAACATACTAAACGATCAAGTTCTAAGCTAACGAAATGGGTCAAGTCAATCACATCATTCTCCTAATGATATGACCCCGTTAATCAAATGAAAACTCATGTCTATGGCTAGGAAACATGACCATCTTTGGTAAACGAGCTAGTCAAGTAGAGGCATACTAGTGACACTCTGTTTGTCTATGTATTCACACATGTATCATGTTTCCAGTTAATACAATTCTAGCATGAATAATAAACATTTATCATGATATAAGGAAATAAATAATAACTTTATTATTGCCTCTAGGGCATATTTCCTTCAGTCTCCCACTTGCACTAGATTCAATAATCTAGATTACACAATAATGATTCTAACACCCATGGAGCCTTGGTGCTGATCATGTTTTGCTCGTGGAAGAGGCTTAGTCAACGGGTCTGCAACATTCAGATCTATATGTATCTTGCAAATCTGTATGTCTCCCACCTGGACTTGATCCCGGATGGAGTTGAAGCGTCTCTTGATGTGCTTGGTTCTCTTGTGAAACCTGGATTCCTTTGCCAAGGCAATTGCACCAGTATTGTCACAAAAGATTTTCATTGGACTCGATGCACTAGGTATGAGACCTAGATCGGATATGGACTCCTTCATTTGCTGCTTCCAAAGCAGCAATGCACTCCGCTTCACATGTAGATCCCGCCACGACGCTCTGTTTAGAACTGCTCCAACTGACAGCTCCACCGTTCAATATAAACACGTATCCGGTTTACGATTTAGAATCGTCCGGATCAGTGTCAAAGCTTGCATCAACGTAACCATTTATGATGAACTCTTTGTCACCTCCATAAACGAGAAACATATCCTTAGTCCTTTTCAGGTATTTCAGGATGTTCTTGACCGTTGTCTAGTGATCCACTCCTGGATTACTTTGGTACCTCCCTGCTAAACTAATAGCAAGGCACACATCAGGTCTGGTACACAGCATTGCATACATGATAGAGCCTATGGCTGAAGCATAGGGAACATCTTTCATTTTCTCTCTATCTTCTGCAGTGGTCGGGCATTGAGTCTTACTCAACTTCACACCTTGTAACACAGGCAAGAACCCTGCCTTTGCCTGATCCATTTTGAACTTCTTCAAAACTTTGTCAAGGTATGTGCTTTGTGAAAGTCCAATTAAGCGTCTTGGTCTATCTCTATAGATCTTGATGCCCAATATGTAAGCAGCTTCACCGAGGTCTTTCATTGAAAAACTCTTATTCAAGTATCCTTTTATGCTATCCACAAATTCTATATCATTTCCAATCAACAATATGTCATCCACATATAATATTAGAAATGCTACAGAGCTCCCACTCACTTTCTTGTAAATACAGGCTTCTCCAAAAGTATGTATAAAACCATATGCTTTGATCATCCAGATGGCAACGGGGATGAAACCCATCGTATGGTTTTGCCTTCCCAAACCCATCCCCTTGAGAAAATCGCAAACCCATCCCCGTCCCCATCACCGTGTGTGGGGCTAGTTTTTCGCCCGTCCCCTAAACCCATCGGGTTTCGGGGAACCCACGGGAAACCCATGCGAAAATAAAAATATTTAAACAAACATAGTGGCGACAAAGAATAACATTTGAATAGCAAAACAAGCACATTTCAGCAGCATAACTAGAGCAAATTTCAACAAAAAACAATAGTGGATGGTTCAACAGCTATATAGAGTGTATTTTAGCAGATTTAAATAACATACATAGTATATTTCGGAAGCAGCAAACATAACATAGTAGCAACAATGATATCATTTCAGCAGCAACATAGTATATTTTGGCAGCAAAACAACTGCAAATTTCAGCACAATACTCACGAATAACATCAGCTAAAAGAAGCCTATTTTAGCACAACTATAGCCCATTTCAACAACGAAGATAAGCATATCTCAGCAACACACAGGAGCATATTTCAGTAAAAAAATGTATTTTGCCGGGTTTGCCGGGTTTCGGGTTCGGGGACTACCGAAATGGGTGCAAACCCATGAAACGTGTCGGGTTGTATAATGCGCCCAACAACAGCCCCGCGGGGATGAAAAGATGCCCATCCCCGTCCCCTAATAGGGTAAAAACCCACGGGGACGCGGGTTTCGGGGCCCCGTTGCCATCTTGATTTGATCACACTATCTAAACGTTTATTCCAACTCCGAGAGGCTTGCACCAGTCCATAAATGGATCGCTGGAGCTTGCACACTTTGTTAGAACCTTTTGGATCAATAAAACCTTTAGGTTGCATCATATACAACTCTTCTTCCAGAAATCCATTCAGGAATGCAGTCTTTACATCCATTTGCCAAATTTCATAATCATAAAATGCGGCAATAGCTAACATAATTCGAACGGACTTAAGCATCGCTACTGGTGAGAAGGTCTCATCGTAGTCAACTCCTTGAACTTGTCGAAAACCTTTCACAACAAGTCGAGCTTTGTAGACAATAACATTACCATCAGCGTCTGTCTTCTTCTTGAAGATCCATTTATTTTCGATGGCCTGCCGATCATCGGGCAAGTCAACCAAAGTCCACACTTTGTTCTCATACATGGATCCCATCTCAGATTTCATGGCCTCAAGACATTTTGCGGAATCTGGGCTCATCATCGCTTCCTCATAGTTCGTAGGTTCGTCATGGTCAAGTAACATGACCTCCAGAACAAGATTACCATACCACTCTGGTGTGGATCTTGCTCTAGTTGACCTATGAGGTTCGGTAGTAACTTGATCTGAAGTTTCATGATCATCATCATTGGTTTCCTCACTAATTGGTGTAGGTGTCACAGGAACCGGTTTCTGTGATGAACTACTTTCCAATAAGGGAGCAGGTATAGTTACCTTATCAAGTTCTACTTTCCTCCCACTCACTTCTTTCGAGAGAAACTCCTTCTTTAGAAAGGATCCATTCTTAGCAACGAATGTCTTGCCTTCGGTTCTGTGATAGAAGGTGTACCCAATAGTTTCCTTTGGGTATCCTATGAAGACACATTTCTCCGATTTGGGTTCGAGCTTATCAGGTTGAATCTTTTTCACATAAGCATCGCAGCCCCAATTTTTAAGAAACGACAACTTTGGTTTCTTAGCAAACCATAGTTCATAAGGTGTCGTCTCAATGGATTTTGATGGTGCCCTATTTAACGTGAATGCAGCCGTCTCTAAAGCAGAACCCCAAAACAATAGCGGTAAATCAGTAAGAGACATCATAGATCGCACCATATCTAGTAAAGTACGATTACGATGTTCGGACACACCATTAAGCTGTGGTGTTCCAGGTGGTGTGAGTTGTGAAACTATTCTGCATTGTTTCAAATGTAGACCAAACTCATAACTCAAATATTCTCCTCCACGATCAGATTGTAGAAACTTTATTTTCTTGTTACGATGATTTTCCACTTCACTATGAAATTCTTTGAACTTTCCAAATGTTTCAGACTTATGTTTCATTAAGTAGATATACCAATATCTGCTCAAATCATCTGTGAAGGTGAGAAAATAACGATACCCGCCGCGAGCCTCAATATTCATCGGACCACATACATCAGTATGTATGATTTCCAACAAATATGTTGCTCGTTCCGGAGAATGGCATTTTAGTCATCTTGCCCATAAGGCATGGTTCGCAAGTACCAAGTGATTCATAATCAAGTGATTCCAAAAGTCCATCAGTATGGAGTTTCTTCATGCGCTTTATACCAATATGACCCAAATGGCAGTACCACAAATAAGTTGCACTATCATTATCAACTCTGCATCTTTTGGATTCAACATTATGAATATGTGTATCATGACTATCGAGATTGAACAAAACTAGACCACTCTTCAAGGGTGCATGACCATAAAAGATATTACTCATATAGATAGAACAACCATTATTCTCAGATTTACATGAATAACCATCTCGCATCAAACAAGATCTAGATATAATGTTCATGCTTAACGCTGGCACCAAATAACAATTATTTAGGTCTAAAACTAATCCCGAAGGTAGATGTAGAGGTAGCGTGCCGACGGCGATCACATCGACTTTGGAACCATTTCCCACGCGCATCGTCACCTCGTCCTTAGCCAGTCTTCGCTTAAACCGTAGTCCCTGTTTCGAGTTGCAAATATTAGCAACAGAACCAGTATCAAATACCCAGGTGCTACTGCGAGCTCTGGTAAGGTACACATCAATAACATGTATATCACATATACCTTTGTTCACCTTGCCATCCTTCTTATCCGCCAAATACTTGGGGCAGTTCCGCTTCCAGTGACCAGTCTGTTTGCAGTAGAAGCACTCAGTCTCAGGCTTAGGTCTAGACTTAGGTTTCTTCTCCTGAGCAGCAACTTGTTTGTTGTTCCTCTTGAAGTTCCCCTTCTTCTTCCCTTTACCCTTTTTCTTGAAACTGGTGGTCTTGTTGACCATCAACACTTGATGCTCCTTCTTGATTTCTACCTCCGCTGCCTTTAGCATTGCGAAGAGCTCGGGAATTGTCTTATTCATCCCTTGCATATTATAGTTCATCATGAAGCTTTTGTAGCTTGGTGGTAGTGATTCAAGAACTCTGTCAATGACACTATCAATAGGAAGATTAACTCCCAATTGAGTCAAGTGATCATGATACCCAGACATTTTGAGTATATGTTCACTGACCGAACTATTCTCCTCCATTTTAGAGCTATAGAACTTATTGGAGACTTCATATCTCTGAATCCGGGCATTTTCTTGAAATATTAACTTGAACTCCTGGAACATCTCATATGCTCCATGACGTTCAAAACGTCGTTGAAGTCCCGGTTCTAAGCCGTAAAGCATGGCACACTGAACTATTGAGTAGTCATCAGCTTTACTCTGCCAGACGTTCTTAACATCATCAACAGCATCTGCAGTAGGCCTGGCACCCAGCGGTGCTTCCAGGACGTAATTCTTCTATGCAGCAATGAGGATAATACTCAAGTTACGGACCCAGTCCGTGTAATTTCTACCATCATCTTTCGACTTTGCTTTCTCAAGGAATGCATTAAAATTCAACGGAACAACAGCACGGGCCATCTATCTACAATCAACATAGACAAGCAAAATACTATCAGGTACTAAGTTCATGATAAATTTAAGTTCATTTAATCATATTGCTTAAGAACTCCCACTTAGATAGACATCCCTCTGATCATCTAAGTGATCACGTGATCCAAATCAACTAAACCATGTCTGATCATCACGTGAGATGGAGTAGTTTTCAATGGTGAACATCACTATGTTGATCATATCTACTCTATGATTCACGCTCGGCCTTTCGGTCTTAGTGTTCTGAGGCCATATCTGTTTGGGCCACCACGCTACTGGTAATTACCAGTAGCGCTGGGTACCAAACACGCTACCGGTATAACTTAGCAGTAGCGTTGGTTTTGTCTAGCCGCACTACTACTAAGTGGTTCTCGTCATGCCCTCGGGACTGGCCATAGTAGTAGCGTGTGTTCCCGAGACCGCGCTACCACTACAAACTTAGTTATAGTGCGGTTCACCGACATGCGCTACAAGTAAGCGCACCACACCTGCCTGTCTCCCTTGTCCCCCTCTCTCCCTCGTCACGTTCTTGTTGGGGATCGTAGCAGAAATTTAAAATTTTCTGTGCATCACCAAGATCAATCTATGGAGTAATCTAGCAACGAGGGGAAGGAGAGTGCATCTACATACCCTTGTAGATCGCTAAGCGGAAGCGTTGCAAGAACGCGGATGAAGGAGTCGTACTCGTAGCGATTCAGATCGCGGTTGATTCCGATCTAAGCGCCGAACCATGGCGCCTCCGCGTTCAACACACGTGCAACCCGGTGATGTCTCCTACGCCTTGATCCAGAAAGGGGAGAAGGAGAGGTTGGGGAAGACTCCATCCAGCAGCAGCACGACGGCGTGGTGGTGAAGGAGGAGCGTGGCAATCCTGCAGGGCTTCACCAAGCACCGCGGGAGAGGAGGAGGACTTGGGAGAGGGGGAGGGCAGCGCCAGAACTTGGGTGCGGCTGCCCTCCCACCCCCACATATATATAGGGGCAAGGGAGAGGGGGCCGGCCCCCTCAGATCCAATCTGAGGAGGGGGCGGCGGCCAGGGGGGTTGCCTTGCCCCCCAAGGCAAGGGGAGCGCCCCCCTTTTAGGGTTCCCCCAAACCCTAGGCGCATGGGCCCTAGGGGGAGGCGCCCAGCCCACTAAGGGGCTGGTCCCTCTCCACACACAGCCCATAGGGCCCTCCGGGGCAGGTGGACCCTCCCGGTGGACCCCCGGAACCCCTCCAGTGGTCCCGGTACAATACCGGTGACCCCCGAATTATTCCGATGACCGTATGATGACTTCCCATATATAAATCTTTACCTCCGGACCATTCCGGAACTCCTCGTGACGTCCGGGATCTCATCCGGGACTCCGAACAACATTCAGTAACCACGTATATCTATTCCCTATAACCCTAGCGTCATTGAACCTTAAGTGTGTAGACCCTACGGGCTCGGGAGTCATGCAAACATGGCCGAGACAACTCTCCGGTCAATAACCAACAGCGGGATCTGGATACCCATGTTGGCTCCCACATGCTCCACGATGATCTCATCGGATGAACCACGATGTCAAGGATTCAATCAATCCTGTATACAATTCCCTTTGTCTATCGGTACGATACTTGCCCGAGATTCGATCGTCGGTATCCCGATACCTTGTTCAATCTTGTTACCGGCAACTCTCTTTACTCGTTACGTAACACATCATCCCGTGATCAACTCCTTGATCACATTGTGCACATTATGATGATGTCCAACTGAGTGGGCCCAGAGATACCTCTCCGTTACATGGAGTGACAAATTCCAGTCTCAATTCGTGCCAACCCAACAGACACTTTCGGAGATACCTGTAGTGAACCTTTATAGCCACCCAGTTACGTTGTGATGTTTGGTACACCCAAAGCACTCCTACGGTATCCGGGAGTTGCACAATCTCATGGTCTAAGGAAATGATACTTGACATTAGAAAAGCTTTAGCATACGAACTACACGATCTTTGTGCTAGGCTTAGGATTGGGTCTCGTCCATCACATCATTCTCCTAATGATGTGATCCCATTATCAATGACATCCAATGTCCATGGTCAGGAAACCGTAACCATCTATTGATCAACGAGCTAATCAACTAGAGGCTTACTAGGGACATGGTGTTGTCTATGTATCCACACATGTATCTGAGTTTCCTATCAATACAATTCTAGCATGGATAATAAACGATTATCATGAACAAGGAAATATAATAATAACCAATTTATTATTGCCTCTAGGGCATATTTCCAACAGTCTCCCACTTGCACTAGAGTCAATAATCTAGTTCACATCTCTATGTGATTAACACTCACTAGTCACATCGCCATGTGACCAACATCCAAAGAGTTTACTAGACTCAATAATCTAGTTCACATCACTATGTGATTAACACTCAATGAGTTCTGGGTTTGATCATGTTATGCTTTTGAGAGAGGTTGTAGTCAATGGGTCTTGCCATATTCAGATCCCTATGTATTTCGCAAAACTTTATGTCATATCGTAGATGCTGCTACCACGTTCCACTTGGAGCTATTCCAAATTGTTGCTCCATTATACGTATCCGGTATCTCTACTCAGAGCTATCCGGATAGGTGTTAGGCTTGCATCGACGTAACTCTTTACGTCGAACTCTTTATCACCTCCATAACCGAGAAACATTTCCTTATTCCTCTAAGGATAATTTTGACCACTATCTGGTGATCCAGTCCTAGATCACCTTTGTACCCTCTTGCCAGACATGTGGCAAGGCACACATCAGGTGCGGTACTCAGCATGGCATACTGTATAGGGCCTATGACAAGAGCATAGGGGACGACCTTCATCCTTCCTCTTTCTTCTGCCGTGGTCAATCTTTGAGTCTTACTCAACTTCACACCTTACAACTCAGGTAAGAACCCCTTCTTTGACTGATCTATTTTGAACTCCTTCAAAAACATGTCAAGGTGTGCGTTCTTTGAAAGTATCATCAGGCGTCTTGATCTATCTCTATAGATCTTGATGCCCAATATGTAAGCAGCTTTATCCAAGTCTTCCTTTGAAAAACACTCTTCAAACAACCGTTTATGCTTTCCAGAAATTCTACATTATTTCGGATCTACAATATGTCATCCACATATACTTATGAGAAATGTTGTAGTGCTCCCACTCACTTTCTTGTAAATACAAGTTTCTAGCAAACATTGTATAAACCTAAAAGCTTTGATCACTCTATCAAAGCATGTATTCTGACTCCAAGATGCTTGCTCTAGTCCATAGAAGGATTGCTGGAGCTAGCATACCTTTTAGCATCCTTAGGATCGACAAAACCTTTTATTGTATCACATACAAACTTTTCTTACGGAAACTGGTAAGAAAACTTGTTTTGACATCCATCTGTCAAATTTCATAATTGAAAAATACAGCTAATGCTAACATGATTCCGACGGACTTAAGCATCGCTATGGGTGAGAAAATCTCATCGTAGTCAACTCCTTGAACTTGTGAAAGACCTTTTTGCCACAAGTCGAGCTTCATAGACGGTAACATTACCGCCCACGTCCGTCTTCTTCTTAAAGATCCATTTATCTCAATGGCTTGCCGATCATCGGGCAAGTCCACCAAAGTCCATACTTTGTTCTAATATATGGATCCTATCTCAGATTTCATGGCTTCTAACCATTTGTCGGAATACGGGCCCACCATCGCTTCTCCATAGCTCGTAGGTTCATTGTTGTCGAACAACATGATATCTAAGACAGGATTACCGTACCACTCAGGAGTAGTACATATCCTTGTCGACCTACGAGGTTCGATAGCAACTTGATCCAAAGCTTCATGATCACTATCATTAACTTCCTCTTCAGCAGACATAGGCGCCACAGAAAAACATCTTTCTGTGTTGCATCACTCTCTGGTTGAAACAAAGGTTCGACAACCTCATCAAGTTCTATCTTCCTCCCACTCAATTCTTTCGAGAGAAACTCCTTCTCGAGAAAGGACCCGTTATTAGTGACAAACAATTTGCCCTCGGATTTGAGATAGAAGGTATACCCAACTGTCACCTTTGGGTATTCTATGAAGATGTGTTTGTCCGCTTTTGGGTTCGAGCTTCTCCGGCTGAAGCCTTAAGCATCGCAGCCCAAACATTAAGAAACGAAAACTTTGGTTTCTTGCCAAACCAATGTTCACATGACATCATCTCAACGGACTTAGATGGTGTCCTATCTAAAGTGAATGCAGCTGTCTCTAACGCATAACCTCAAAATGAAAAACGGTAGATCGGTAAGAGACATCATAGATCGCACCATATCTCATAAGGTTCGATTACGACGTCCGGACACACCATTACCCTGTGGTGTTCCAGGTGGCTTCAACTGTGAAACAATTCCACAATGTCTTAAGTGATTGCCAAACTCATAACTCAGAAATTCTCATCGATCAGATCGTAGGAATTTGATCTTCTTGTTATGATGGTTCTTAACTTCACTCTGAAATTGCTTGAACTTTTCAAACGTTCCAGACTTGTGCTTCACTAAGTAAATGTACCTATATCTACTCAAATCGTCAGTGAAGATGAGAAAATAGCGATATCCACCACACGCTTCAATTCTCATTGGATCACACGCATCGGTATGTATGATTTCCAACAAGTCACTTGCCCGTTTCATTGTACCTGAAAACGGGGTCTTAGTCATCCTGCCCATGAGGCATGGCTCGCATGTGTCAAGCGATTCAAAATCAAGTGACTCCAAACATCCATCGACATGGAGTTTCTTCATGCATCTTACTCCAATATGACCTAAGCGGCAGTGCCACGAGAAAGTGGTACTATCATTATTATCTCTACATCTTTTGGCATGAACATGTGTATTACTACGACGGAGATTCAATGAACCATTCACATAGGGTGCATGACCATGAAAGGTATTATTCATGTAAATAGAATAACCATTATTCTCTAACTTAAATGAATAACCGTATTGCAATGAACATGATCTAATCATATTCATGCTCAACGTAGACACCTGATAACTTTTATCTAGGTTCAATACTAATTCCGAAGGCAGATGGAGCATGCGATGGTGATCTCATCAACTTTGGAAACACTTCCAACACACATCGTCACCTTGCCCTTAGCCAGTCTCCGTTTAGTCCGTAGCTTTTGCTTCAAGTCACCAATAATAGCAACTGAACCGGTATCCAATACCCAGGTGCTACCAGGAGTATTAGTGAGGTACACATTAATAACACGTATATACTTTGTTGAAGTTGCCAGCCTTCTTATCTACCATGCATTTGGGGTAATTCCGCTACCAGTGACCGTTCCCCTTACAATAGAAGCACTTAGTCTCAGGTTTGGGTTCAACATTGGGTTCCTTCACTGGAGCGGCAACTGGTTTGCCATCCAAGAAGTTTCCCTTCTAGCCCTTGCCCTTCTTGAAACCAGTGGTCTTGTTAAACCATCAACACTTGATGCTCCTTCTTGATTTCTACCTTTTGCGGTCTTAAGCACCGTGAACAGCTCCGGGATCAATTCCATCCCTTGCATGTCATAGTTCATCACGAAGATCTAGTAGCTTAGTGATAGTGGCTAGAGAACTCTATCAATCACTATCTTATCTGGAAGTTTAACTCCCACTTGATTTAAGTGATTGTAGCACCCAGACATTCTGAGCACATGCTCACTAGCTGAGCTATTCTCCTCCATCTTGTTGGCAAAAGAACTTGTCAGAGGTCTCACACCTCTCAACACGGGCATGAGCCTGAAATCCCAATTTCAGCCCTTGGAACATCTCATATGTTCTATGGCGTTCAAAACGTCATTGGAATCCCGATTCTAAGCCGTAAAGTATGGTGCACTAAACTATCAAGTAGTCATCAGGATGTGTCTGTCAGGTGTTCACAACATCCACAGACGACGTTGTAGGGGTTTGCACATCGAGCGGTGCATCAAAGACGTAAGCCTTCTGTGTAGCAGTGAGGACACTCCTCGAACTACGGACCTAGTCTGCATCATTGCTTACAATATCTTTCAACTTAATCTTTCTCTAGGAGCGTATTGAAATAGGGAGCTACAACGTGAGCTATTTATCTACAACATATTTGCAAAGACAATTTAGACTATGTTCATGATAATTGAGTTCATCTAATCAAATTATTTAATGAACTCCCACTCAGATAGACATCCCTCTAGTCATCTAAGTGAAACATGATCCGAATTGACTAGGCCGTGTCCGATCATCACGTGAGACGGACAAGTCATCAACGGTGAACATCTCATGTTGATCGTATCTTCTATACGACTCATGTTTGACCTTTCGGTCTTCCGTGTTCCGAGGCCATGTCTGTACATGCTAGGCTCGTTAAGTCAACCTAAGTGTTTCACATGTGTTCCGAGGCCATGTCTGTACATGCTAGGCTCGTCAACACCTGTTGTATTCGAACGTTAGAATCTATCACACCCGATCACCACGTGGTGCTTCGAAACAACGAACCTTCGCAACGGTGCACAGTTAGGGGGAACACTTTTCTTGAAATTTTAGTGAGGGATCATCTTATTTAAGCTACCGTCGTTCTAAGCAAATAATATGTAAAACATGATAAACATCACATGCAATCAAATAGTGACATGATATGGCCAATATCATTTTGCTCCTTTTGATCTCCATCTTCGGGGCTCCATGATCATCGTTGTCACCGGCATGACACCATGATCTCCATCATCGTGTCTTCTTGAAGTTGTCTCGTCATCTATTACTTCTACTACTATGGCTAACGCTTTAGCAATAAAGTAAAGTAATCACATGACGTTTATGTTGACACGCATGTCATAAATAAATTAAGACAACTCCTATGGCTCCTGCCGGTTGTCATACTCATCGACATGCAAGTCGTGATTCCTATTACAAGAACATGATCAATCTCATACATCACATATATCATTCATCACATCCTTTTGGCCATATCACATCACAAGGCATATGCTGCAAAAACAAGTTAGACATCCTCTAATTGTTGTTGCAAGTTTTTACGTGGCTGCTATAGGTTTCTAGCAAGAACGTTTCTTACCTACGCGAAAACCACAACATGATATGCCAATTTCTGTTTACCCTTCATAAGGACCCTTTTCATCGAATCCGATCCGACTAAAGTGGGAGAGACAGACACCCACTAGCCACCTTATGCAACTAGTGCATGTCAGTCGGTGGAACCAGTCTCACGTAAGCGTACGTGTAAGGTCGGTCCGGGCCGCTTCATCCCACGATGCCGCCGAATCAAGATAAGACTAGTAACGGCAAGTAAATTGACAATATCGACACCCACAACTGCTTTGTGTTCTACTCGTGCATAGAAACTACGCATAGACCTAGCTCATGATGCCACTATTGGGGATCGTAGCAGAAATTTAAAATTTTCTGCGCATCACCAAGATCAATCTTGTTGGGGAACGTTGCAGAAAACAAAAATTTTCCTACGGTTTCACCAAGATCCATCTAGGAGTTCATCTAGCAACGAGTGATCGGATTGCATCTACATACCTTTGTAGATCACGCGCCGAAGCGTTCAAAGAACGGGGATGACGAAGGCGTACTCGACGTGATCCAAATCACCGGAGATCCTAGCGCCGAACGGACTGCACCTCCGCGTTCAACACACGTACGGTCAGCGTAACGTCTCCTTCTTCTTGATCCAGCAAGGGGGAAGGAGAGGTTGAGGGAGATGGCTCCAGCAGCAGCACGACGGCGTGGTGTTGATGGAGCTGCAGTACTCCGGCAGGGCTTCGCCAAGCACTATGGAGGAGGAGGATGTGTTGGAGAGGGAGAGGGAGGCACCAAAGATCAAGGTAAGAAGTCCTCCATCTCCCCACTATATATAGGAGGGCCAAGGGGGGGCGCCGGCCCTAGGAGATCTAATCTCCTAGGGGGGTGCGGCCAAGGGGAGGAATCCCTCCTCCCCAAGGCACCTAGGGGTGCCTTCCCCCTTTGGGACTCTTCCCTCCTTGAAACCCCCGATGCCCGAAATAGCACTTCCTATATATAATTCTTTACCTCTGGACCATTCCGGAACTCCTCGTGACGTCCGGGATCTCATCCGGGACTCCGAACAACATTAGGGTTACTGCATATACATATCCCTACAACCCTAGCATCACCGAACCTTAAGTGTGTAGACCCTACGGGTTCGGGAGACATGTAGACATGACCGAGATCATTCTCCGGTCAATAACCAACAGCGGGATCTGGATACCCATGTTGGCTCCCACATGCTTCTCGATGATCTCATCTGATGAACCACGATGTCGAGGATTCAATCAACCCCGTATACAATTCCCTTTGTCAATCGGTATGTTACTTGCCCGAGATCCGATCGTCGGTATCCCAATACCTCGTTCAATCTCGTTACCAGCAAGTCACTTTACTCGTACCGTAATGCATGATCCCGTGACCAGACACTTGGTCACTTTGAGCTCATTATGATGATGCATTACCGAGTGGGCCCAGTGATACCTCTCCGTCATACGGAGTGACAAATCCCAGTCTTGATCCGTGTCAACCCAACAGACACTTTCGGAGATACCCGTAGTATACCTTTATAGTCACCCAGTTACGTTGTGACGTTTGGCACACCCAAAGCACTCCTACGGTATCCAGGAGTTACACGATCTCATGGTCTAAGGAAAGGATACTTGACATTGGAAAACTCTAGCAAATGAACTATACGACCTTGTGCTATGTTTAGGATTGGGTCTTGTCCATCACATCATTCTCCTAATGATGTGATCTCGTTATCAATGACATCCAATGTCCATAGTCAGGAAACCATGACTATCTGTTGATCAACGAGCTAGTCAACTAGAGGCTTACTAGGGACATGTTGGTGTCTATTATTCACACATGTATTACGATTTCCGGATAACACAATTATAGCATGAATAAAGACAATTATCATGAACAAGGAAATATAATAATAATGCTTTTATTATTGCCTCTAGGGCATATTTCCAACAGTCTCCCACTTGCACTAGAGTCAATAATCTAGTTACATTGTGATGAATCGAACACCCATGGAATTCTGGTGTTGATCATGTTTTGCTCTAGGGAGAGGTTTAGTCAACGGATCTGCTACATTCAGGACTGTATGTACTTTACAAATATCTATGTCTCCATTTTGAACATTTTCATGAATGGAGTTGAAGCGACGCTTGATGTGCCTTGTCTTCTTGTGAAACCTGGGCTCCTTGGCAAGAGCAATAGCTCCAGTGTTGTCACAGAAGAGCTTGATCGGCCCCGACGCATTGGGTATGACTCCTAGGTCGGTGATGAACTCCTTCACCCAAATTGCTTCATGCGTTGCCTCCGAGGCTGCCATGTACTCCGCTTCACATGTAGATCCCGCCACGACGCTCTGCTTGCAACTGCACCAGCTTACTGCCCCACCATTCAAAATATACACGTATCCGCTTTGTGACTTAGAGTCATCCAGATCTGTGTCGAAGCTAGCGTCGACGTAACCCTTTACGACGAGCTCTTTGTCACCTCCATAAACGAGAAACATTTTCTTAGTCCTTTTCAGGTACTTCAGGATATTCTTGACCGCTGTCCAGTGTTCCTTGCCGGGATTACTTTGGTACCTTCCTACCAAACTTACGGCAAGGTTTACATCAGGTTTGGTACACAGCATGGCATACATAATAGAACATATGGCTGAGGCATAGGGGATGACACTCATCTCTTCTATATCTTCTGCCATGGTCGAACATTGAGCCGAGCTCAATTTCACACCTTGCAACATAGGCAAGAACCCCTTCTTAGACTGATCCATATTGAACTTCTTCAATATCTTATCAAGGTATGTGCTTTGCGAAAGACCTATGAGGCGTCTTGATCTGTCTCTATAGATCTTGATGCCTAATATATAAGCAGCTTCTCCAAGGTCCTTCATTGAAAAACTCTTATTCAAGTAGGCCTTGATGCTGTCCAAAAGCTCTATATCATTTCCCATCAAAAGTATGTCATCTACATATAATATGAGAAATGCTACAGAGCTCCCACTCACTTTCTTGTAAACGCAGGCTTCTCCATAAGTCTGTGTAAACCCGAACGCTTTGATCATCTCATCAAAGCGAATGTTCCAACACCGAGATGCTTGCACCAGCCCATAAATCGAGCGTTGGAGCTTGCACACCTTGTCAGCATACTTAGGATCGACAAAACCTTCCGGCTGCATCATATACAATTCTTCCTTAAGGAAACCATTAAGGAATGTCGTTTTGACGTCCATTTGCCATATTTCATAATCATAGAATGCGGCAATCGCTAACATGATTCGGACGGACTTCAGCTTCGCTACCGGTGAGAAAGTCTCATCGTAGTCAACCCCTTGAACTTGTCGATAACCCTTAGCGACAAGCGGAGCTTTATAGATGATCACATTACCATCCGCGTCTGTCTTGTTCTTAAAGATCCAGTTATTTTCTATGGCTCGCCGCTCTACGGGCAAGTCAGTCAAAGTCCATACTTCGTTTTCATACATGGATCCTATCTCGGATTTCATGGCTTCTAGCCATTTGTCGGAATCCGGGCCCGCCATCGCTTCTTCATAGTTCGAAGGTTCACCGTTGTCTAACAACATAATTTCCAAGACAGGGTTGCCGTACCACTCTGGTGCGGAACGTGTCCTTGTGGACCTTTGAATTTCAGTAGGAGCTTGATCAGAAGTATCTTGATCATCATCATTAACTTCCTCTCTAGTCGGTGCAGGCACCTCAGGAACATTTTCTTGAGCTGCGCCATTTTCCGGTTCAAGAGGTAATACTTCATCAAGTTCTACTTTCCTCCCACTTACTTATTTCGAGAGAAACTCCTTCTCTAGAAAGGATCCATTCTTGGCAACAAAAATCTTGCCTTCGGATCTGAGGTAGAAGGTATACCCAATAGTTTCTTTAGGGTATCCTATGAAGACGCATTTTTCCGATTTGGGTTCGAGCTTTTGAGGTTGAAGTTTCTTGACATAAGCATCGCATCCCTAAAATTTTAGAAACGACAGCTTAGGTTTCTTCCCAAACCATAATTCAAACGGTGTCGTCTCAACGGATTTCAACGGAGCCCTATTTAAAGTGAATGCGGCAGTCTCTAAAGCATAGCCCCAAAAAGATAGCGGTAAATCGGCAAGAGACATCATAGATCGCACCATATCTAATAGAGTGCGATTACGACGTTCGGACACACCATTACGCTGAGGTGTTCCAGGCGGCGTGAGCTGTGAAACTATTCCACATTTTCTTAAGTGTGTGCCAAACTCGTGACTCAAGTATTCTCCTCCACGATCTGATCGTAGGAACTTGATTTTTCTGTCACGTTGATTCTCAACCTCACTCTGAAATTCCTTGAACTTTTCAAAGGTCTTAGACTTGTGTTTCATTAAGTAGACATACCCATATCTACTCAAGTCATCAGTGAGGGTGAGAACATAACGATAGCCACCGCGAGCCTCAACACTCATTGGACCGCACACATCAGTATGTATGATTTCCAATAAGTTGGTTGCTCGCTCCATTGTTCCTGAGAACGGAGTCTTGGTCATTTTACCCATGAGGCATGGTTCGCATGTGTCAAATGATTCGTAATCAAGAGACTCTAAAAGTCCATCAGCATGGAGCTTCTTCATGCGTTTGACACCTATGTGACCAAGGCGGCAGTGCCACAAGTATGTGGGACTATCATTATCAATCTTACATCTTTTGGTACTCACACTATGAACATGTGTAGCATTACTCTCAAGATTCATTAAGAATAAACCATTCACCATCGGAGCATGACCATAAAACATATCTCTCATATAAATAGAACAACCATTATTCTCGGATTTAAATGAGTAGCCATCTCGAATTAAACGGGATCCTGATACAATGTTCATGCTCAAACTTGGCACTAAATAACAATTATTGAGGTTCAAAACTAATCCCGTAGGTAAATGTAGAGGTAGCATGCCGACGGCGATCACATCGACCTTGGAACCATTCCCGACGCGCATCGTCACCTCGTCCTTCGCCAGTCTCCGCTTATTCCGCAGCTCCTGCTTTGAGTTACAAATGTGAGCAACTGCACCGGTATCAAATACCCAGGAGCTACTACGAATACTGGTAAGGTACACATCAATTACATGTATATCACATATACCTTTCGTTTTGCCGGCCTTCTTGTCCGCTAAGTATTTGGGGCAGTTCCGCTTCCAGTGACCACTTTCCTTGCAATAAAAGCACTGAGTCTCGGGCTTGGGTCCATTCTTTGGCTTCTTCCCGGCAGCTTGTTTGCCGGGCGCGGCAACTCCCTTGCCGTCTTTCTTGAAGGTTTTCTTACCCTTGCCTTTCTTGAACTTAGTGGTTTTATTCACCATCAACACTTGATGTTCCTTTTTGACTTCTACATCTGCTGATTTCAGCATTGCAAATACTTCAGGAATGGTCTTTTCCATCCCCTGCATATTGAAGTTCATCACAAAGCTCTTGTAGCTCGGTGGAAGCGACTGGAGGATTCTGTCAATGACCGCGTCATCCGGGAGATTAACTCCCAGCTGAGTCAAGCGGTTATGTAACCCAAACATTGAGAGTATGTGCTCACTGACAGAATTATTTTCCTCCATCTTACAGCTGAAGAATTTGTCGGAGACTTCATATCTCTCGACCCGGGCATGAGCTTGGAAAACCATTTTCAGCTCTTCGAACATCTCATATGCTCCGTGTCTCTCAAAACGCTTTTGGAGCCCCGACTCTAAGCTGTAAAGCATGCCGCACTGAACGAGGGAGTAGTCATCGATACGTGCCTGCCAAGCGTTCATAACGTCTTGTTATGCAGGGAGAACAGGTGCGTCACCTAGCGGTGCTTGTAGGACATAATCTTTCTTGGCAGCTATGAGGATGATCCTCAGGTTCCGAACCCAGTCCGTGTAGTTGCTGCCATCGTCTTTCAGCTTGGTTTTCTCTAGGAACGCGTTGAAGTTGAGGACTACGTTGGCCATTTGATCTACAAGACATATTTTAAAGATTTTAGACTAAGTTCATGGTAATTAAGTTCATCTAATCAAATTATTCAATGAACTCCCACTTAGATAGACATCCCTCCAGTCATCTAAGTATAACATGATCCGAGTTAACTAGGCCATGTCCGATCATCACATGAGACGGACTAGTCAACGTCGGTGAACATCTTCATGTTGATCGTATCTTCTGTACGACTCATGCTCGACCTTTCGGTCTTCTGTGTTCCGAGGCCATGTCTGTACATGCTAGGCTCGTCAAGTCAACCTAAGTGTTTTGCATGTGTAAATCTGTCTTACACCCGTTGTATGTGAACGTTAGAATCTATCACACCCGATCATCACGTGGTGCTTCGAAACAACGAACTGTCGCAAAGGTGCACAGTTAGGGGGAACACTTTCTTGAAATTATTATGAGGGATCGTCTTATTTACTACCGTCGTTCTAAGCAAACAAGATGCAAAAACATGATAAACATCACATGCAATCAAATAATAATAGTGACATGATATGGCCAATATCACATAGCTCCTTTGATCTCCATCTTGGGGCTCCATGATCATCTTGTCACCGGCATGACACCATGATCTCCATCATCATGATCTCCATCGTCGTGTCTCCATGAAGTTGCTCGCCAACTATTACTTCTACTACTATGGCTAACGCGTTTAGCAATAAAGTGAAGTAATTTACATGGCGTTTCTCAATGACACGCAGGTCATACAAAAAATATAGACAACTCCTATGGCTCCTGCCGGTTGTCATACTCATCGACATGCAAGTCGTGATTCCTATTACAATAGCATGAACATCTCATACATCACATATAGATCATTCATCATTCATCACAACTTTGGCCATATCATATCACAAAGCACTTGCTGCAAAAACAAGTTAGACGTCCTCTAATTGTTGTTGCAAGTTTTACGTGGCTGAAGTAGGGTTCTAGCAAGAACGTTTTCTCACCTACGTGAAAGCCACAACGTGATTTGTCAACTTCTATTTACCCTTCATAAGGACCCTTTTCATCGAATCCGCTCCAACTAAAGTAGGAGAGACAGACACCCGACAGCCACCTTATGCAACTTGTGCATGTTAGTCGGTGGAACCGGTCTCACGTAAGCGTACGTGTAAGGTTGGTCCGGGCCGCTTCATCCCACAATACCGTTGAAGCAAGATAAGACTAGTAGCGGCAAGAAAGTTGACAACATCAATGCCCACAACAAATTATGTTCTACTCGTGCAAGAGAACTACGCATAGACCTAGCTCATGATGCCACTGTTGGGGAACGTTGCAGAAAACAAAAAATTTCCTACGGTTTCACCAAGATCCATCTAGGAGTTCATCTAGCAACGAGTGATCGGATTGCATCTACATACCTTTGTAGATCACGCGCGGAAGCGTTCAAAGAACGGGGATGAGGAAGGCGTACTCGACGTGATCCAAATCACCGGAGATCCTAGCGCCGAACGGACGGCACCTCCGCGTTCAACACATGTACGGTCAGCGTAACGTCTCCTTCTTCTTGATCCAGCAAGGGGGAAGGAGAGGTTGAGGGAGATGGCTCCAGCAGCAGCACGACGGCGTGGTGTTGATGGAGCTGCAGTACTCCGGCAGGGCTTCGCCAAGCACTATGGAGGAGGAGGATGTGTTGGAGAGGGAGAGGGAGGCACCAAAGATCAAGGTAAGAAGTCCTCCATCTCCCCACTATATATAGGAGGGCCAAGGGGGGGCGCCGGCCCTAGGAGATCTAATCTCCTAGGGGGGTGCGGCCAAGGGGAGGAATCCCTCCTCCCCAAGGCACCTAGGGGTGCCTTCCCCCTTTGGGACTCTTCCCTCCTTGAAACCCCCGATGCCCAAAATAGCACTTCCTATATATAATTCTTTACCTCCGGACCATTGCGGAACTCCTCGTGACGTCCGGGATCTCATCCGGGACTCCGAACAACATTCGGGTTACTGCATATACATATCCCTACAACCCTAGCGTCACCGAACCTTAAGTGTGTAGACCCTACGGGTTCGGGAGACATGTAGACATGACCGAGATCATTCTCCGGTCAATAACCAACAGCGGGATCTGGATACCCATGTTGGCTCCCACATGCTCCTCGATGATCTCATCGGATGAACCACGATGTCGAGGATTCAATCAACACCATATACAATTCCCTTTGTCAATCGGTATGTTACTTCCCCGAGATCCGATCGTCGGTATCCCAATACCTCGTTCAATCTCGTTACCGGCAAGTCACTTTACTCGTACCGTAATGCATGATCCCGTGACCAGACACTTGGTCACCTTGAGCTCATTATGATGATGCATTACCGAGTGGGCCCAGTGATACCTCTCCGTCATACGGAGTGACAAATCCCAGTCTTGATCCGTGTCAACCCAACAGACACTTTCGGAGATACCCGTAGTATCCTTTATAGTCACCCAGTTACGTTGTGACGTTTGGCATACCCAAAGCACTCCTACGGTATCCGGGAGTTACACGATCTCATGGTCTAAGGAAAGGATACTTGACATTGGAAAACTCTAGCAAACGAACTATACGACCTTGTGCTATGTTTAGGATTGGGTCTTGTCCATCACATCATTCTACTAATGATGTGATCTCGTTATCAATGACATCCAATGTCCATAGTCAGGAAACCATGACTATCTGTTGATCAACGAGCTAGTCAACTAGAGGCTTACTAGGGACATGTTGGTGTCTATTATTCACACATGTATTACGATTTCCGGATAACACAATTATAGCATGAATAAAGACAATTATCATGAACAAGGAAATATAATAATAATGCTTTTATTATTGCCTCTAGGGCATATTTCCAACAAATCTATGGAGTAATCTAGCAACGAGGGGAAGGAGAGTGCATCTACATACCCTTGTAGATCGCTAAGCGGAAGCGTTGCAAGAACGCGGATGAAGGAGTCGTACTCGTAGCGATTCAGATCGTGGTTGATTCCGATCTAAGTGCCGAACCACGGCGCCTCCGCGTTCAACACACGTGCTGCCCGGTGACGTCTCCTACGCCTTGATCCAGCAAGGGGAGAAGGAGAGGTTGGGGAAGACTCCATCCAGTAGCAGCACGACGGCGTGGTGGTGAAGGAGGAGCGTGGCAATCCTGCAGGGCTTCACCAAGCACCGCGGGAGAGGAGGAGGACTTGGGAGAGGGGGAGGGCAGCCAGAACTTGGGTGCGGCTGCCCTCCCACCCCCACATATATATAGGGGCAAGGGAGAGGGGGCCGGCCCCCTCAGATCCAATCTGAGGAGGGGGCGGCGGCCAGGGGGGTTGCCTTGCCCCCCAAGGCAAGGGGGGCGCCCCCCTTTTAGGGTTCCCCCAAACCCTAGGGGCATGGGCCCTAGGGGGGAGGCGCCCAGCCCACTAAGGGGTTGGTCCCTCTCCACACACAGCCCATAGGGCCCTCCGGGGCAGGTGGACCCTCCCGGTGGACCCCCGGAACCCCTCCAGTGGTCCCGGTACAATACCGGTGACCCCCGAATTATTCCGGTGACCGTATGATGACTTCCCATATATAAATCTTTACCTCCGGACCATTACGGAACTCCTCGTAACGTCCGGGATCTCATCCGGGACTTCGAACAACATTCAGTAACCACGTATATCTATTCCCTATAACCCTAGCGTCATCGAACCTTAAGTGTGTAGACCCTACGGGCTCGGGAGTCATGCAAACATGGCCGAGACAACTCTCCGGTCAATAACCAACAGCGGGATCTGGATACCCATGTTGGCTCCCACATGCTCCACGATGATCTCATCGGATGAACCACGCTGTCAAGGATTCAATCAATCCCGTATACAATTCCCTTTGTCTATCGGTACGATACTTGCCCGAGATTCGATCGTCGGTATCCCAATACCTTGTTCAATCTCGTTACCGGCAACTCTCTTTACTCGTTCCGTAACACATCATCCCGTGATCAACTCCTTGATCAGATTGTGCACATTATGATGATGTCCTACCGAGTGGGCCCAGAGATACCTCTCCGTTATATGGAGTGACAAATTCCAGTCTCGATTCGTGCCAACCCAACAGACACTTTCGGAGATACATGTAGTGAACCTTTATAGCCACCCAGTTACGTTGTGACGTTTGGCACACCCAAAGCACTCCTACGGTATCCGGGAGTTGCACAATCTCATGGTCTAAGGAAATGATACTTGACATTAGAAAAGTTTTAGCATACGAACTACACGATCTTTGTGCTAGGCTTAGGATTGGGTCTCGTCCATCATATCATTCTCCTAATGATGTGATCCCGTTATCAACGACATCCAATGTCCATGGTCAGGAAACGTAACCATCTATTGATCAACGAGCTAGTCAACTAGAGGCTTACTAGGGACATGGTGTTGTCTATGTATCCACACATGTATCTGAGTTTCCTATCAATACAATTTCTAGCATGGATAATAAACGATTATCATGAACAAGGAAATATAATAATAACCAATTTATTATTGCCTCAGGGCATATTTCCAACAGTTCTCTCTCCCCCCTTCCTCCCTACTCTGATCCAGATCCAACCTCGGTGCCATGTTGCGCCTTCTTCCCCATCGCCGCCGGCCACCATCCCCACACTTTCTCTCCCTTTGCCCATGGATCCATCTCTTCCATGGACGCCTCCCACACCGTCTCCTCCTTCCCCCATCTCATCACTAGGGAAGACAAGGCAAGCGGGAGGAAGATCGGCCGTGTAGGTCAGATCCATCCGCCACGACCTCGACGGAGATGGCCCAGTGGATGGAGCGGACCTGCAAATCGTCAAGCCAAGGTAGCAGGGCAGTAGGGCTCCATCCTTGATTTCCTTGACCATCTTGGATTACCTTCCCTGATTTCCTTGATTCCTCACGCACAGGGCAGCAGGGCTCCATTCTTGTTCTCTTCTCCATGGGGGTCATGCACAGGGCTCCACCTACAAGTGAAGAGAAGACCACTGCTCCTGCGGGTCTGCTTCTTCCTACTCTTCAAGGTCCCTCTCTCCCTCTCATGCTCTGCCTGAATTAATGGCGTTAGGTGTCACAACCAAACTGAAACTTTTTTATCTTCAGAGAGGAGAAAACTGAATCTTTAATTAGGTTAGCTTGCACCTGCTGCTGCTTTTTATCTTCATTTATTTATCAGAAATAGTAATTTACATTGAAGTTTTTTTAATTATTCATAGACACTTATTTATGCATTGTTCTTCCTGTATATAATAGATGTTGTATTTTTAGTTGTTCAGGTTCTCAATGTATGTTTATCCACTGTATAATGTAGGAGTGCAATACTTAGAGCTGAATTTTACTTAAATGAGATGCAATGGCATTTTTTATTTTACAAATAACAATACTCTAATTTACCTTAATTAGCTCAGCTATGTTTATGGCAAACCTTCTTAAGGAAGCAAGAAATGCCAATTCTTGTTTATGTGTTTCGACATTCTTTCATTGTTCTGTAACTACTTTGTGTCATGAATTCAGTCATGCACTGTTATAGGATAGATAGCCTGGACCACAAAAGGTGTGGCGTTGACTTAGTGGCAGCTGAGCTGCTGATAAAGGGCATGGGTGAACAAATGAAGGTGACTGGGATTTTAAAATGAAGTTAAATTGTGATCAGCACAAAGCTTTTGTCTTATTTTTTATGTCAACTAATGCTATTTGTGATTTCACAAATTGCAGTCAGCTTGGGTTATCATAGTATAGCTTCTTTATGATTTTTTAGCTTGACACATTTGATGCCACAAAATTCATGAGTAGTCAAAATTGAATGGGATACTGAGTATTTGAAGTTCCCTATTGCCGGACCAGCTAATCCTGTCGCCAGGCAACTCTTCTCACCCCTCTTCTCCTCTTGTTATAATCAAATTTATATTATAAGCGGCAGAATATTGTGCTGGTGGCTACTAAGTTAGTAAGCATGCTTGCTGCATTATGCTACTAACTTTCTAATCATATCGTGGATGGACCAATGTTTGTGTCCGCGCAATCTGTATGTATTGTTGTGGCGTATCAACTGCTTATTAGCCCCGCAGGTAGCTGCTGCTTTGCTTATGGCAATTCGTAATGTCCGTACTAATGTGGCTGATGAATTAAGCTCCACTAACTAACTAGGTTGTATTTAAGTTATATATTGGGTCCCTTTTACTTTCCACCATGGATAGTAGTAATCTGCACCCTGTTTTCACATTTCAGTATCCTGAATTTGAATAGCTCAGTTCTGATGGCACTAGCATTGGGCCATCTTCAGTCTTGCAACCAATTAACATGATCTCATACTGCATAAATGTGTATTCCTTTTATTTAGAATTAAATTTGTTCAACGACTGAGGGTTCTGTTGGGAGTTCTCTGTGTCCTACAATATTAAATGGTCATTCATAACTACCCCTGTCTTCTTGCTATTGGCCAAGTGGTTTTCCATTTTGAGCTTCAGTGCTCTGCTTGTGTTGCAAGTACAACACTGCACCTGCTGTTTCTTTTTATTTATGAATAGTATATGTAACTTGCAAGTACAACCTCAAAATAAAGTAGTTTTTGTTTTTTATAAAATTGTCATTCAGAATAATACGGAAAATTAATTCATTATATATGCAAGGAGTTGATTCTTGGTGAAATTGCTTTGCCTGTATGTATGTAGAGTCTTGTAGCTAACTGATGGGGAAAAATGTGCCATGTAAATCTAATTGATGAAAAAATATGTTTGGTCATCAGAAGCTTGTTTGTAGCTGTATGTAGATGTTTAGATGTGTAGTAAGTGAACATCTGAACAAGATTAACAAGTGAGGGTCGGTGTTCAGTAGATAATAAGATTGGTCTAATATTTCAGTTTGTCCGTTTCAATACAATATTACATAGGCGATGTCTTGTTAATAGAAATCACTCAGTTTTTCGGTTTCAGTTTTTACTTCTACTTCACAGAGTGGAAGATTGTAAGAAAACATTGGGTGATCTTTAACAATTATTCTTAGAGTAAACCAGAGCAATATTCAATGATATATTGTGAGTCACTGAAAATGTATACTGTGTTTTTCTTCAGGATATGGATGACTATCTGAACGTAAGCAGGTTTCTTCCCAAACTTAACAACGAGATACTAGGTGAAAGAAATGATCCCTACAAGGAAAGGTTGAGCAGCCTAGAGAATTTAGTACTGATCATGGTAAGGTTGACAAAGCCTGAAATCTCATTTTGATCCACGTTCCAAGATTACATGGTAGCATATATACTTGAAGTTGGCATGGAATATCAAAATTCAAAATAGACTTTGCCTATTCCCTGTTTTGAAAAAACAATGGGAATTGATTTTCTGAAGTCCTTGGTTGTCTATTTCCCTATCCATGCAACAATAAATGTTGAACAGAATGTTGAACAAGATAGCATGAACACGTATAGCTAGGGTATGCATTTAGTAGGTGTGTTTCCGTTTCAAAGATTCATAAAAGACTAAAAGAGATTGATAAATGAAGAAAATACCCTACCGGATCTACACAAGGACAAGAACTAACAAGCAGTTTTCACTTTCCCGACATGGGCGCAGGGGTGATCGTCACGGACTACCGCACCCGGTGGGCATCGTGCTCTTCAACAACTCAGAGACGGACTTCACCATGAAGCCCGGCGACTGCGTCACATAGATGATTGTCCAGGTGATTGTGACGCCAGAGGTCGACGAGTTGGAGGACCTTGACGCCACCGTCAGGAGGTTGCCGAGGCGGAGGACCTCGATGCCACCGTCTGGAGGTTGCCAAGGTGAAGGACCTCGACTCCTTGGTAGATACATTTAGAAAAGTGGTCTGGTTAGGTTGGTGGTGGGACGCTAGGGAAGGTACCCACCTTTCGTGATGGTTGTGTGCATCTGATATATAAATGGGATCTCATGATTTCTTTGAGTTCAGATTTTCAATGTTGTATACATAAACGCTGCAAGTGCTAAGATGGTTCTGTGACCTTTGCACTAGATGTGTCTTGATTTCCATCCATAAATATTGCATCTAACTTTTTTTTAATTTTCAATTACTTAGCAGTAGCGTGGGGAAAGAAGGGCATTCTACTAGTACTTAGGAATAGTAGTAGCGTGGGTTACGCGCGCTACTACTAACTTTTTAGCTGTAGCGTGGGGTAAAACACACGCTACTGCTAAAAAATAGATGTAGCGTCATAGCAGTAGCGTGGGAACCTACGCTACTGGTAGTCCAAAAACCATGCTACTGGTAAGGTTTTTTCTAGTGGTAAATCAGTAAGAGACATCATAGGTCGCACCATATTTAGTAAATTATGATTACGATGTTCGGACACACCATTACGATGTGGTGTTCTGGGTGGCGTGAGTTGTGAAACTATTCCGCATTGTTTCAAATGTAGACTAAACTCGTAACTCAAATATTTTCCTCCACGATCAGATCGTAGAAACTTTATTTTCTTGTTACGATGATTTTCCACTTCACTATGAAATTCTTTGAACTTTTCAAATGTTTCAGACTTATGTTTCATTAAGTAGATATACCAATATCTGCTCAAATCATCAGTGAAGGTGAGAAAATAACGATACCCGCCGCGAGCCTCAATATTCATCAAACCACATACATCAATATGTATGATTTCCAACAAATATGTTGCTCATTCCATAGTTCCGGAGAATGGCATTTTAGTCATCTTGCCCATAAGGCATGGTTCGCAAGTACCAAGTGATTCATAATCAAGTGATTTCAAAAGTCCATCAGTATGGAGTTTCTTCATGCGCTTTATACCAATATGACCCAAACGGCAGTGCCACAAATAAGTTGCACTATCATTATCAACTCTGCATCTTTTGGATTCAACATTATGAATATGTGTATCACGACTAACGAGATTCAACAAAAATAGACCACTCTTCAAGGGTGCATGACCATAAAAGATATTACTCATATAAATAGAACAACCATTATTCTCATATTTAAATGAATAACCATCTCACATCAAACAAGATCCAGATATAATGTTCATGCTTAACGTTGGCACCAAATAACAATTATTTAGGTCTAAAACTAATCCCGAAGGTAGATGTAGAGGTAGCGTGCCGACGGCGATCACATCGACTTGGAACCATTTCCCACGTGCATCGTCACCTCGTCCTTAGCCAGTCTTCGCTTAATCCGTAGTCCCTGTTTCGAGTTGCAAATATTAGCAACAGAACCAGTATCAAATACCCAGGTGCTACTGCGAGCTCTGGTAAGGTACACATCAATAACATGTATATCACATCTACCTTTGTTCACCTTGCCATCCTTTTTATCCGCCAAATACTTGGGGCAGTTCCACTTCCAGTGACCAGTCTGTTTGTAGTAGAAGCACTCAGTCTTAGGCTTAGGTCCAGACTTAGGTTTCTTCTCCTGAGCAGCAACTTGTTTGTTGTTCTTCTTGAATTTCCCCTTCTTCTTCCCTTCACCCTTTTTCTTGAAACTGGTGGTCTTGTTGACCATCAACACTTGATGCTCCTTCTTGATTTCTACCTCCGCTGCCTTTAGCATTGCGAAGAGCTCGGGAATTGTCTTATTCATCCCTTGCATATTATAGTTCATCACGAAGCTTTTGTAGCTTGGTGGCAGTGATTGAAGAACTCTGTCAATGACACTATCAATAGGAAGATTAACTCCCAGTTGAGTCAAGTGATTATGATACCCAGGCATTTTGAGTATATGTTCACTGACATAACTATTCTCCTCCATTTTGCAGCTATAGAACTTATTAGAGACTTCATATCTCTCAATCCGGGCATTTGCTTGAAATATTAACTTCAACTCCTGGAACATCTCATATGCTCCATGACGTTCAAAATGTCGTTGAAGTCCCGGTTCTAAGCCGTAAAGCATGGCACACTGAACTATCGAGTAGTCATCAGCTTTACTCTGCCAGACGTTCTTAATGTCATCAACAGCATCTGCAGCAGGCCTGGCACCCAGCGGTGCTTCCAAGACGTAATTCTTCTGTGCAGCAATGAGGATAATCCTCAAGTTACAGACCCAGACTGTGTAATTTCTACCATCATCTTTTGACTTTGCTTCCTCAAGGAACGCATTAAAATTCAACGGAACAACAGCACGGGCCATCTATCTACAATCAACATAGACAAGCAAAATACTATCAGGTACTAAGTTCATGATAAATTTAAGTTCAGTTAATCATATTACTTAAGAACTCCCACTTATATAGACATCCCTCTAATCATCTAAGTGATCACGGGATCCAAATCAACTAAACCATGTCCGATCATCACGTGAGATGGAGTAGTTTTCAATGGTGAACATCACTATATTGATCATATCTACTATATGATTCACGCTCGACCTTTCGATCTTAGTGTTCCGAGGCCATATCTGCATATGCTAGGCTCGTCAAGTTTAACCTGAGTATTCTGTGTGTGCAAAACTGGCTTGCACCCGTTGTAGATGAACGTAGAGCTTATCACACCCGATAATCACATGGTGTCTCGGCACGACGAACTTTGGCAATGGTGCATACTCAGGGAGAACACTTTTACCTTGAAATTTAGTGAGAGATCATGTTATAATGCTACCGTCAAACAAAGCAGAATAAGATGCATAAAGGATAAACATCACATGCAATCAATATAAGTAATATGATATGGCCATCATCATCTTGTGCTTGTGATCTCCATCTCCGAAGCACCGTCATGATCACCATCGTCACCGGCGCGACACCTTGATCTCCATCGTAGCATCGTTGTCGTCTCGCCAACTATTGCTTCTACGACTATCGCTACCGCTTAGTGATAAAGTAAAGCAATTACAGGGTGATTGCATTGCATACAATAAAGCGACAACCATATGGCTCCTGCCAGTTGCCGGTAACTCGGTTACAAAATATGATCATCTCATACAACAAAATATAGCATCATGTCTTGACCATATCACATCACAACATGCCCTGCAAAAACAAGTTAGACATCCTCTACTTTGTTGTTGCAAGTTTTACGTGGCTGCTACGGGCTGAGCAAGAACCGTTCTTACCTACGCATAAAAACACAGTGATAGTTCGTCAAGTTAGTGCTGTTTTAACCTTCACAAGGACCGGGCGTAGCCACACTTGGTTCAACTAAAATTGGAGAAACTGACACCCGCCAGCCACCTGTGTGCAAAGCACGTCGGTAGAACCAGTCTCGCGTAGGCGTACGCGTAATGTCGGTCCGGGCCGCTTCATCCAACAATACCGCTGAACCAAAGTGTGACATGCTGGTAAGCAGTATGACTTGTATTGCCCACAACTCACTTGTGTTCTACTCGTGTATATAAGATCTACGCATAAACCTGGCTCGGATGCCACTGTTGGGAAACATAGTAATTTCAAAAAAATTCCTACGCACACACAGGATCATGGTGATGCATAGCAACGAGAGGGGAGAGTGCGTCTACGTACCCTCATAGACCGAATGCGGAAGCGTTAGCACAACGCGGTTGATGTAGTCGTACGTCTTCACGATCTGACCGATCCAAGTACCGAACGCACAACACCTCCGAGTTCTGCACACGTTCAACTCGATGACGTCCCACGAGCTCCGATCCAGCAAAGCTTCACAGGATAGTTTCGTCAGCACGACGGTGTGATGACGGTGATGATGATGCTACCGACGCAGGGCTTCGCCTAAGCACTGCTACGATATGATCAAGGAGGATTATGGTGGAGGGGGGCACCGCACACGGCTAAGGGATCAATGATCAATTGTGTGCTTATGGGGTGCCCACGTGCCCCCGTATATAAAGGAGCAAGGGGGAGGAGGTGGCCGGCCAGGGAGAGGCACGCCAAGGGGGAGTCCTACTCCCACTAGGAGTAGGACCCCTCCTATTCCTAGTAGGAGTAGGAGAGGGGGAAGGAAAGGCAGAGGAGGAGAAGGAAAGAGGGGGCCGGCCCCCCTTGCCCTAAACCAATTTGGTTTGGGCCTTGGGGGGCGCGCCCCGCACTCCCCTTGCTGCCCATTAAGCCCCCGGGGGGGTTCCGGTAACCTCCGATACTCCGATATATGTCTGAAACCTTCCGGAACCTTTCCGGTGTCCGGACATAGTCGTCCAATATATCGATCTTTACGTCTCGACCATTTCGAGACTCCTCACCATGTCCGTGATCACATCCGGGACTCTGAACTACCTTCGGTACATCAAAACACAAAATTCATAATACCGATCGTCACCGAACTTTAAGCATGCGGACCCTACGGGTTCGAGAACTATGTAGACATGACCGAGACACATCTCCGGTCAATAACCAATAGCGGAACCTAGATGCTCATATTGACTCCCACACATTCTACGAAGATCTTTTATCAGTCAAACCGCATAACAACATATGTTGTTCCCTTTGTCATCGGTATGTTACTTGCCCGAGATTCGATTGTCGGTATCTCACCGAGTTCAATCTCGTTACCGGCAAGTCTCTTTACTCGTTCTGTAATACATCATCCCGCAACTAACTTATTAGTTACAATGCTTGCAAGGCTTATAGTGATGTGCATTACCGAGTGGGCCCAGAGATACCTCTCCGACTATCGGAGTGACAAATCCTTATCTCGAAATACGCCAACTCAACAAGTACCTTCGAATACACCTGCAGAGCACCTTCATAATCACCCAGTTACGTTGTGACGTTTGGTAGCACACAAAGTGTTCCTCCGGTAAACGGGAGTTGCATAATCTCATAGTCATAGGAACATGTATAAGTCACGAAGAAAGCAATAGCAACATACTAAGCGATCAAGTGCTAAGCTAACGGAATGGGTCAAGTCAATCACATCATTCTCCTGATGATGTGATCCCGTTAATCAAATGACAACTCATGTCTATGGCTAGGAAACATAACCATCTTTGATAAACGAGCTAGTCAAGTAGAGGCATACTAGTGACACTCTGTTTGTCTATGTATTCACACATGTATCATGTTTCCGGTTAATACAATTCTAGCATGAATAATAAACATTATCATGATATAAGGAAATAAATAATAACTTTATTATTGCCTCAAGGGCATATTTCCTTCATCTCAACTACTTAGTGATATGCTCCAAAGCCCTCAACTACTTTCTCATATCCACATATGTCCCAAACCAAAAGTTAAAGTCGGCCCTACCGAAACTTTCTATCCGGCGCCATCGAGTTCTCTTGACATAGCCACTGCCAGAAACCCTTGTCTTTTCGGTCTCACCGATAGGTACCTCAGTCTCACCGAGATGGGATTGTAATCTCTGTATTTCCCTTCGTAACATTTCGGTCCAACCGAGATGAGCGATCGGTCCCACCGAGATTGCAATGCAAACTCTTTGTTTCCCTTTCGTAACGTTTCGGTCCAACCGAGATGAGCGAATCGGTCCCACCGAGTTTGCCTGACCAACTCTCTGTTTGTCTATTACCAAAATCAGTCCCACCGAGTTTGTGTAATCGGTCTCACCGAGATTAGTTATGCCCTAACCCTAAAGAAATTGGTCCCACCGAGTTGATGTGTCGGTCCCACCGAAAATCCTAACATTCACATTTTGAACTAAATCGGTCCGACTGAGTTTCATGATTCGGTCCTACCGAGTTTGGTAAATTGTGTGTAACGGTTAGATTTTGTGTGGAGGCTATATATACCCCTCCACCCACTCTTCATTCATGGAGAGAGCCATCAGAACATGCCTACACTTCCAACATACATTTTCTGAGAGAGAACCACCTACACTTGTGTTGAGGTCAAGATATTCCATTCCTACCACATAAATCTTGATCTCTAGCCTTCCCGAAGTTGCTTTCCACTCAAATCTTCTTTCCACCAAATCCAATCCTATAAGAGAGAGTTGAGTGTTGGGGAGACTATCATTTTAAGCACAAGAGCAAGGAGTTCATCATCAACACACCATTTGTTACCTCTTGGAGAGTGGTGCCTCCTAGATTGGCTAGGTGTCACTTGGGAGCCTCCGTCAAGATTGTGGAGTTGAACCAAGGAGTTTGTAAGGGCAAGGAGATCACCTACTTCATGGGTGACGGCCATGGTGGGATAGACAAGGTTGCTTCTTCGTGGACCCTTCGTCGGTGGAGCCCTCCGTGGACTCGCGCAACCGTTACCCTTCGTGGGTTGAAGTCTCCATCAAAGTGCATGTACGATAGCACCACCTATCGGAACCACGCCAAAAATCTCCGTGTCAACATTGCGTTTGCTCCCTCAAACTCCTTCCTTTACCTTCATATGCAATTGTTTTACTTTCCGCTGCTATACTCTTAGAATTGCATGTGTAGGTTGATTGCTTGACTTGTGCAAAGTTGCTAAAATCTGCCAAGAACTAAAATTTGGAAAAGGCTAGATTTTTATTTGGTCAAGTAGTCTAATCACCCCCCCCCTCTAGACATACTTTCGATCCTACAATCTCTCGGCCGGTGCATCACTTGGCCTAGGTATGGCTGCCCGCAGTGATGCCTTCTCCATTTTCCTCCGATGTCAGTTGGCCACCGAGTGGTGCTTGTGACGGCGTCTCACATTCTGTTGTTCAAATATATCACGATTTTCTATTTTCTTTCCCCCGTTTTTCTTCTTGTGTTTATTGCTGTCTCAACCACGTCCTCTGCAGCTCAATTCCGATGTTCATTGGTGCTACTACGATTCTGAGATGCATCAGATTGTTCAGGTGTTGCTGATCACGGTTAGTGATTATGGGCTCATTTAATATTTTGACTACGATATGCGGGAGGGTGATTTTACTGTCCATCTTCCAAAGATTAGCCATAAATAAATCAATTGACAATTGATTGCTGTAGGGCTGCTACTTCCACTTTCCGAACCATGTAAAGTAATTAATGTCACATGTTTATATACTCCTGAACAATGGAGTACGACTGCATTGTAGGTCCATATCTGCAACTGATATGATTTCTGTTTTAAGCAGACACTAAATACTATTCTTTTTTTATTTTTTGCGGAAGGCACTAAATACTATTCAATGAGTCATGAATCCGAAATTATCTTTCTCTATTTTTGGCATGATAAATTAGATCAAAGAGAAAGTACAAGTAACTGGTTTATCTAAACCTGCTTAATTTTTTATCAGTATTTATTTGAGTGATGGGCAAAAGAAACACACTTGAGTATATCTGCTCATGTCGCATGTTTATATGAATGTGGGGATACAGTTTTCAACTATCAATATTTTTTCCTATTGGTGGATGGTGTTGAGTGGTAGCATGCACATCTAAATCTTGTTGATGTGAAAAATAGATTGCAAGAACTAGTATTGCAATCAAATATCTAAGATTAGCTGCAAGAAATTGAGGTGAGGAGGTAAATACCACATGGTTGTTTGAGGAAAAGGAACTGGTATTGCAATCAAAATTTATTCTCACGTTGTCAGTGAGAGCTATGAGATACTCTACATAAAACCTCATTTCCATCCAGATTTACAAAGATGTTGGGTTCTCTAGGATCATGGATGCCCGTCCGGTTCTGAAAAGGTTATTGTTATCCTGGAATTGCAGATAATACTTTATTAGACCAATTTCTCATCGGATGGTTTACTTACATTTTATTGTGAAATGGGAGTAATATTATTTTCTTCTTAAGGGCTTCGGTTATTAGCAAGTGTGTTAGGATCCTAATCAAACGTAGTTTGGCCAAAAGGAAGGGGTTGCTTTTATGGAGTTCAGTGTCTCAATGGAGAGTGTGGCGACCAATGGCTTGCGCTAAGAGAAAATATGACGGTGGCACCATCTATATGCTTCCCCATTTTCCTAAGAAGATACTGTGGTATCTCGATAACAGTATGCACAAGAATGTTAATTTTGTACATGTTGCTTGTTGTGGGATGGCTGATGAATCAAAAACATTGGCATTGATCCGAAGGAAGACAACCATGTGAAGGTGTGCTGTGGTGTATTTAACAAATAGTAAAAAGTTATGAGTGAGATGTGCTTCTCAAAAAATGAATTTATCATGTGCACGAAGTGTGTGCTATGATATCATATGAATTGACTAAATAAAGACTCATATGAACCAAAACTTTAATTGCCACCGCACTGTCAATGTTTGGTATCCATCGGTGCATCAAAGCGCGCGTATGCTTCTAGTTCTTTCTATGCCTCCATGAAATAGTTTCCTAGTGTCGAAAGGTTGTCTAGTCTTCGGTAGGGCCTAGTTCTGGACAGCAAAGCCCTGCTGGATAGTTGACACCAGATGTGTGCAACCTGGTAGAGAGGTTGTAGTTTCAATCTTAGTTCGAGGTTCTATGTGAGTGCCTGCTGAAGGGTTGTCCGAGGGGCCGTTAGAGGTGTTGTTTGAGGGAGAATACCCTCACGGTTGGGAGGTTGTAAAATCCTAGTCACGGGGATCTACACAAACGATCTTCACAAACCCTCCTTCCACTACACTACAAGTTGGTAATGATCAGATCAAACCTTGTATGTGTTGGGAACGTAGTAATTTCAAAATTTTCCTACGCACACGCAAGATCATGGTGATGCATAGCAACGAGAGGGGAGAGTGTTGTCCACGTACCCTCGTAGACCGAAAGCGGAAGCGTTAGCACAACGCGGTTGATGTAGTCGTACGTCTTCATGATCCGACCGATCAAGTACTGAACGTACGACACCTCCGAGTTCAGCACACGTTCAGCCCGATGACGTCCCTCAAACTCCGATCCAGCCGAGTGTTGAGGGAGAGTTTCGTCAGCACGGCGGCATGGTGATGATGTTGATGTTCTACCGACGCAGGGCTTCGCCTAAGCACCGCTACAGTATTATCGAGGTGGACTATGGTGGAGGGGGGCACCGCACACGGCTAAGAGACGATCAACTTGATCAACTTGTGTGTCTAGAGGTGCCCCTGCCCCTGTATATAAAGGAGCAAGGGGGGAGGCGGCCGGCCTAGGAGGAGGGTGCGCCAAGGGGGGAGTGCTACTCCCACCGGGAGTAGGACTTCTCCTTTCCTTGTTGGAGTAGGAGTGAAGGAAAGAGGAGGAGAGGGAGAAGGAAAAGGGGGCTGCACCCCTTGTCTAATTCGGACCAGAGGGGGGGGGCGCAGGCCTCCTTCCTTTTGGCCTATCTCCTCTATTCCCGTATGGCCCAATAAGGCCCATATACTCCCCGGCGAATTCCCGTAACTCTCCGGTACTCCAAAAAATACCTGAATCACTCGGAACCTTTCCGAAGTCCGAATATAGTCGTCCAATATATCGATATTTATGTCTCGACCATTTCGAGACTCCTCGTCATGTCCCCGATCTCATCCGGGACTCCAAACTCCTTTGGTACATCAAAACATATAAACTCATAATATAACTGTCATCGTAGCGTTAAGCGTGCGGACCCTACGGGTTCGAGAACTATGTAGACATGACCGAGACACGTCTCCGGTCAATAACCAATAGCGGAACCTGGATGCTCATATTGGCTCCTACATATTCTACGAAGATCTTTATCGGTCAGACCGCATAACAACATACGTTGTTCCCTTGTCATCGGTATGTTACTTGCCCGAGATTCGATCGTCGGTATCTCAATACCTAGTTCAATCTCGTTACCGGCAAGTCTCTTTACTCGTTCCGTAATACATCATCCTGCAACTAACTCATTAGTTGCAATGCTTGCAAGGCTTAAGTGATGTGCATTACTGAGAGGGCCCAGAGATACCTCTCCGACAATCGAAGTGACAAATCCTAATCTCGAAATACGCCAACCCAACAAGTACCTGCGGAGACACCTGTAGAGCACCTTTATAATCACCTAGTTACGTTGTGACGTTTGGTAGCACACAAAGTGTTCCTCCGGTAAACGGGAGTTGCATAATCTCATAGTCATAGGAACATGTATATGTCATGAAGAAAGCAATAGCAACAAACTAAACGATCAAGTGCTAAGCTAACGAAATGGGTCAAGTCAATCACATCATTCTCCTAATGATGTGATCTTGTTAGTCAAATGACAACTCATGTCTATGGTTAGGAAACATAACCATCTTTGATGAACGAGCTAGTCAAGTAGAGGCATACTAGTAACACTCTGTTTGTCTATGTATTCACACATGTATTATGTTTCCGGTTAATACAATTCTAACATGAATAATAAACATTTATCATGATATAAGGAAATAAATAATAACTTTATTATTGCCTCTAGGGCATATTTCCTTCAGTCTCCCACTTGCACTAGAGTCAATAATCTAGTTCACATCGCCATGTGATTTAACATCAATAGTTCACATCACCATGTGATTAACACCCATAGTTCACATCTTCATGTGACCAACACCCAAAGGGTTTACTAGAGTCAATAATCTAGTTCACATCGCTATGTGATTAATACCCAAAGATTACTAAGGTGTGATCTGTTGGGGAACGTAGCATAAATTCAAAATTTTCCTACGTGTCACCAAGATCTATCTATGGAGTCATCTAGCAACGAGGGAGGAGTGGATCTACATACCCTTGTAGATCGCGCGCGGAAGCGTTCAAGAGAACGGGGTTGATGGAGTCGTACTCGTCGTGATCCAAATCACCGATGATCCTAGCGCCGAACGGACGGCACCTCCGTGTTCAACACACGTACGGAGCAGCGACGTCTCCTCCTTCTTGATCCAGCAAGGGGGGAGGAGAGGTTGATGGAGATCCAGCAGCACGACGGCGTGGTGGTGGAAGTAGCGGGATTCCAACAGGGCTTCGCCAAGCGCTGCGGGAGGAGGGAGATGTGTCATGGGAGGGAGAGGGAGGCGCCAGGGCTTAGATTGGGCTGCCCTCCCTTCCCCCCACTATATATAGGGCCAAGGGAGAGGGGGGAGGCGCAGCCTTGGCCCTTCCTCCAAGGAAGGGTGCGGCTAGGGAGGAGTCCCTCCTCCCCAAGGCACCTTGGAGGTGCCTTCCCCTTTTAGGACTCTTCCTTTCCCTCTTCTCTTGGCGCATGGGCCTCTTGGGGCTGGTGCCCTTGGCCCATATAGGCGAAGGCGCACCCCCTACAGCCCATGTGGCCCCCCGGGGCAGGTGGCCCCACCCGGTGGACCCCCGGGACTCTTCCGGTGGTCCCGGTACAATACCAGTGACCCCGAAACTTGTCCCGATGGCCGAAATAGCACTTCCTATATATAATTATTTACCTCCGGACCATTCTGGAACTCCTCGTGACGTCCGGGATCTCATCCGGGACTCCGAACAACTTTCGGGTTACCGCATACTAATATCTCTATAACCCTAGCGTCACCGAATCTTAAGTGTGTAAACCCTACGGGTTCGGGAGACATGCAGACATGACCGAGATGACTCTCCGGTCAATAACCAACAGCGGGATCTGGATACCCATGTTGGCTCCCACATGTTCCACGATGATCTCATCGGATGAACCACGATGTCAAGGACTTAATCAATCCCGTATACAATTCCCTTTGTCTAGCGGTACGATACTTGCCCGAGATTCGATCGTCGGTATCCGATACCTTGTTCAATCTCGTTACCGGCAAGTCTCTTTACTCGTTCCGTAACACATCATCCCGTGATCAACTCCTTGATCACATTGTGCACATTATGATGATGTCCTACCGAGTGGGCCCAGAGATACCTCTCCGTTTACACGGAGTGACAAATCCCAGTCTCGATTCGTGCCAACCCAACAGACACTTTCGGAGATACCTGTAGTGTACCTTTATAGCCACCCAGTTACGTTGTGACGTTTGGCACACCCAAAGCACTCCTACGGTATCCGGGAGTTGCACAATCTCATGGTCTAAGGAAATGATACTTGACATTAGAAAAGCTTTAGCATACGAACTACATGATCTTGTGCTAGGCTTAGGATTGGGTCTTTGTCCATCACATCATTCTCCTAATGATGTGATCCCGTTATCAATGACATCCAATGTCCATGGTCAGGAAACCGTAACCATCTATTGATCAACGAGCTAGTCAACTAGAGGCTTACTAGGGACATGGTGTTGTCTATGTATCCACACATGTATCTGAGTTTCCTATTAATAAAATTCTAGCATGGATAATAAACGATTATCATGAACAAGGAAATATAATAATAACTAATTTATTATTGCCTCTAGGGCATATTTCCAACAGTCTCCCACTTGCACTAGAGTCGATAATCCAGTTCACATCGCTATGTGACTAACACTCAAGGTCACATCCCCATGTGACTAACACCCAAAGAGTTTACTAGAGTCAATAATCTAGTTCACATTACCATGTGATTAACACTCGATGAGTTCTGGGTTTGATCATGTTATGCTTGTGAGAGATGTTATAGTCAACGGGTCTGAATCTTTCAGATCCGTATGTACTTCGCAAATTTCTATGTCATCTTGTAGATGCAACTACTACGCTACATTTGGAGCTATTCGAAATAACTGTTCTACTATACGAATCCAGTTTACTACTCAGAATAATCTGGATTAGTGTCAAAGTTTGCATCGGCGTAACCCTTTACGACGAACTCTTTTACCACCTCCATAATCGAGAAAATTCCTTAGTCCACTAGTTACTAAGGATAAATTTGACCGCTGTCTTGTGATCCATTCTTAGATCACTCTTGTACCCCTTGACTGACTCATGGCAAGGCACATTTCAGGTGCGGTACACAGCTTAGCATACTGTAGAGCCTATGTCTTAAGCATAGGGGACGACCTTCGTCCTTTCTCTCTATTCTGCCGTGGTCGAGCTTTAAGTCTTAACTTCATACCTTACAACTCAGGCAAGAACTCTTCTTTGACTGATCCATCTTGAACACCTTCAAGATCATGTCAAGGTATGTGCTCATTTGAAAGTACCATTAAGCGTTTTGATCTATCCTTATAGATCTTGATGCTCAATGTTCAAGTAGCTTAATCCAGGCTTTCCATTGAAAAACACTTTCCAAATAACCCTATATGCTTTCCAGAAATTCTACGTCATTTCTGATCAACAATATGTCAACAACATATACTCATCAGAAATTCTATAGTGCTCCCACTCACTTCTTTGGAAATACAAGTTTCTCATAAACTTTGTATAAACCCAAAATCTTTGATCATCTCATCAAAGCGTACATTCCAACTCCGAGATGCTTACTCCAGTCCTTAGAAGGATTGCTGGAGCTTTGCATACTTATTAGCATCTTTCAGGATTGACAAAACCTTCCGGTTGTATCACATACAACCTTTCCTCAAGAAAATCGTCGAGGAAACAATGTTTTGACATCCTATCTGCAAGATTTCATAAATAATGTAGTAATTGCTAATATAATTCCAACAGACTCTTAGCATCGCTACGAGTGAGAAAGTCTCATCGTAGTCAACTCCTTGAACTTGTCGGAAAACATCTTAACGACAAGTCGAGCTTTCTTAATGGTGATACTTACCATCATTGTCCGTCTTCCTTTTAAAATCCATATGTACCTAACAGTCTTACGACCATCAAGTAGTTCTTCCAAAGTCTACACTTTGTTTTCATATATGGATCCTCTCTCGGATTATATGGCCTCGAGCCATTTTGGAATCCAGGCCCACCATCGCTTCTCCATAGCTCGTAGGTTCATTGTTGTCTAGCAACATGACTTCCAAGACAGGATTACGTACCACTCTGAAGTAGTACGCATCCTTGTCATCCCACGAGGTTTGGTAGGGACTTGATCTGAAGTTTCATGATCACTATCATAAGCTTCCACTTCAATTGGTGTAGGTGCCACAGGAACAACTCCTGTTCCCTGCCACACACTAGTTGAAGAGACGGTTCAATAACCTCATCAAGTCTCCACCATCCTCCCACTCAATTCTTTCGAGAGAAACTTTTCCTCGAGAAAGGACCCGATTCTAGAAACAATCCCTTATTGCTTTCGGATCTGAGACAGGAGGTATACCCAACTATTTTGGGTGTCCTATGAAGATGCATTTATCCGCTTTGGGTTCGAGCTTATCAGCCTGAAACTTTTTCACATAAGCGTCGCAGCCCCAAACTTTTAAGAAATGACAGCTTAGGTTTCTCTAAACCATAGTTCATACGGTGTCATCTCATCGGAATTACATGGTGCCCTATTTAAAGTGAATGTGGTTGTCTCTAATGCCTAACCCATAAACTATCGTGGTAATTCGATAAGAGACATCATGGTATGCATCATATCCAATAGGGTGCAGTTATGATGTTCGGAGACACCATCACACTATGGTGTTCCAGGCTGTATTAGTTGTGAAACAATTTCCACAATGTCTTAATTTTGTGCCAAACTCGTAATTCAGATATTCATCTCTATGATCATATCATAGATATTTTATCCTCTTGTCATGACGATCTTTCAACTTCACCCTGAAATTACTTGAACCTTTCAATAATTCAGACTCGTGATTTATCAAGTAAATGTACTCAACATCTACTCAAATCATCTATGAAGTAAGAACATAACGATATCCACTACACGCCTCAGCACTCATTGGACTGCACACATCAAAATGTATTTCTTCCAACAAGTTGCTTTCTAGTTCCATTTTACTGAAAACGAGGCTTTCAGTCATCTTGCCCATGTGGTATGATTTGCATGTCTCAAGTGATTCAAAAACAAGTGAGTCCAAACGGTCCATTTGCATGGAGTTTCTTCATGCATATACACCAATAGACGTGGTTCGCATGTCTCAAACCTTTCAAAACTGAGTGAGTCCAAAGATCCATCAACATGGAGCCTCTTCATGTGTTTTATACCGATATGACTTAAGTGGCAGTGCCACAAGTAGGTGGTACTATCATTACTATCTTATATCTTTTGGCATGAACATGTGTATCACTACGATCGAGATTCAATAAACCATTCATTTTAGGTGCAAGACCATTGAAGGTATTATTCAAATAAACAGAGTAACCATTATTCTCCTTAAATGAATAACCGTATTGCGATAGACATAATCCAATCATGTCTATGCTCAACGCAAACACCAATCACGATGGTAGAGGGAGCGTGCGATGCTTGATCATATCAACATTGGAAATACTTCCAACACATATCGTCAGCTCACCTTTAGCTAGTCTCCGTTTATTCCGTAGCTTTTATTTCGAGTTACTAACACTTAGCAACCGAACCGGTATCTAATACCCTGGTGCTACTAGGAGTACTAGTAAAGTACACATTAACACAATGTATATCCAATATACTTCTATCGACCTTGCCAGCCTTCTCATCTACCAAGTATCTAGGGTAATTCTGCTCTAGTGGCTGTTCCCCTTATTACAGAAGCACTTAGTCTCGGGTTTGGGTTCAACCTTGGGTTTCTTTACTAGAGCAGCAGCTGATTTGCCGTTTCATGAAGTATCCCTTCTTGCCCTTGCCCTTCTTGAAACTAGTGGTTTCACCAACCATCAACAATTGATTCTCCTTCTTGATTTCTACTTTTGTGGTGTCAAACATCGCGAATATCTCAAGGATCATCATATATGTCCCTGATATATTATAGTTCATCACAAAGCTCTAGCAGCTTGGTGGTAATGACTTCGGAGAACCATCACTATTTCATCTGGAAGATCAACTCCCACTCGATTCAAGCGATTGTTGTACTCAGACAATCTGAGCACAAGCTCAACAATTGAGCTTTCCTCCCTTAGTTTGCAGGCTAAGAAAATCGTCGGAGGTCTTATACCTCTTGACGTGGGCACGAGCCTGAAATCCCAATTTCAGCCCTCGAAACATCTCATATGTTTCGCGACGTTTCAAAACGTCTTCGGTGCCTCAACTCTAAACCGTTTAACTGAACTATCACGTAGTTATCAAAATGTGTATGTCAGATGTTCGCAACATCCATAGACAACGTTCGAGGTTCAGCACACTGAGCGGTGCATTAAGGACATAAGCCTTCTATGAAGCAATGAGGACAATCCTCAGTTTACGGACCTAGTCCGCATAATTGCTACTATCAACTTTCAACTAAAATTTCTCTAGGAACATATCTAAACAGTAGAACTAAAGCGCGAGCTACGACATAATTTGCGAAGACCTTTTGACTATGTTCAGGATAATTAAGTTCATCTTATGAACTCCCACTCAGATAGACATCCCTCTAGTCATCTAAGTGATTACATGATCCGAGTCAACTAGGCCATGTCCGATCATCACGTGAGACGGACTAGTCAACATCGGTGAACATCTTCATGTTGATCGTATCTTCTATACGACTCATGTTCGACCTTTCGGTCTTCTGTGTTCCGAGGCCATGTCTGTACATGCTAGGCTCGTCAAGTCAACCTAAGTGTTTGCATGTGTAAATATTTCTTACAGCCGTTGTATGTGAACGTTGGAATCTATCACACCCGATCATCACGTGGTGCTTCGAAACGACGAACTTTCGCAACAGTGCACAGTTAGGGGGAACACTTTCTTGAAATTTTAATGAGGGATCATCTTATTTACTACCGTGGTTCTAAGCAAATAAGATGCAAAAACATGATAAACATCACATGCAATCAAATAGTGACATGATATGGCCATCATCACTTTGCTCCGTTTGATCTCCATCTTCGGGGCTCCATGATCATCATCGTCACCGGCATGACACCATGATCTCCATCATCATGATCTCTATCATCATGTCTTCATGAAGTTGTCTCGTCAACTATTACTTCTACTACTATAGCTAACGGTTAGCAATAAAGTAAAGTAATTACATGACGTTTATGTTGACACGCAGGTCATAAATAAATTAAGACAACTCCTATGGCTCCTGCCGGTTGTCATACTCATCGACATGCAAGTCGTGATTCCTATTACAAGAACATGATCAATCTCATACATCACATATATCATTCATCACATCCTTTTGGCCATATCACATCACATAGCATACCCTGCAAAAACAAGTTAGACGTCCTCTAATTGTTGTTTGCATGTTTTACGTGGCTACTATGGGTTTCTAGCAAGAACGTTTCTTACCTACGCAAAAACCACAACGTGATATGCCAATTGCTATTTACCCTTCATAAGGGCCCTTTTCATCGAATCCGATCCGACTAAAGTGGGAGAGACAGACACCCGCTAGCCACCTTATGCAACTAGTGCATGTCAGTCGGTGGAACCAGTCTCACGTAAGAGTACGTGTAAGGTCGGTCCGGGCCGCTTCATCCCACAATGCCGCCGAATCAAGATTGGACTAGTAACGGTAAGCATATTGAACAAAATCAACGCCCACAACTACTTTGTGTTCTACTCATGCATAGAAACTACGCATAGACCTAGCTCATGATGCCACTGTTGGGGAACGTAGGATAAATTCAAAATTTTCCTACGTGTCACCAAGATCTATCTATGGAGTCATCTAGCAACGAGGGAGGAGTGGATCTACATACCCTTGTAGATCGCGCGCGGAAGCGTTCAAGAGAACGGGGTTGATGGAGTCGTACTCGTCGTGATCCAAATTACCGATGATCCTAGCGCCGAACGGACGGCACCTCCGCGTTCAACACACGTACGGAGCAGCGACGTCTCCTCCTTCTTGATCCAGCAAGGGGGGAGGAGAGGTTGATGGAGATCCAGCAGCACGACGGCGTGGTGGTGGAAGTAGCGGGATTCCAACAGGGCTTCGCCAAGCGCTGCGGGAGGAGGGAGATGTGTCATGGGAGGGAGAGGGAGGCGCCAGGGCTTAGATTGGGCTGCCCTCCCTTCCCCCCACTATATATAGGGCCAAGGGAGAGGGGGGAGGCGCAGCCTTGGCCCTTCCTCCAAGGAAGGGTGCGGCTAGGGAGGAGTCCCTCCTCCCCAAGGCACCTCGGAGGTGCCTTCCCCTTTTAGGACTCTTCCTTTCCCTCTTCTCTTGGCGCATGGGCCTCTTGGGGCTGGTGCCCTTGGCCCATATAGGCGAAGGCGCACCCCCTACAGCCCATGTGGCCCCCCGGGGCAGGTGGCCCCACCCGGTGGACCCCCGGGACTCTTCCGGTGGTCCCGGTACAATACCAGTGACCCCGAAACTTGTCCCGATGGCCGAAATAGCACTTCCTATATATAATTCTTTACCTCCGGACCATTCCGGAACTCCTCGTGACGTCCGGGATCTCATCCGGGACTCCGAACAACTTTCGGGTTACCGCATACTAATATCTCTATAACCCTAGCATCACCGAACCTTAAGTGTGTAAACCCTACGGGTTCGGGAGACATGCAGACATGACCGAGATGACTCTCCGGTCAATAACCAACAGCGGGATCTGGATACCCATGTTGGCTCCCACATGTTCCACGATGATCTCATCGGATGAACCACGATGTCAAGGACTTAATCAATCCCGTATACAATTCCCTTTGTCTAGCGGTACGATACTTGCCCGAGATTCGATCGTCGGTATCCGATACCTTGTTCAATCTCGTTACCGGCAAGTCTCTTTACTCGTTCCGTAACACATCATCCCATGATCAACTCCTTGATCACATTGTGCACATTATGATGATGTCCTACCGAGTGGGCCCAGAGATACCTCTCCGTTAACATGGAGTGACAAATCCCAGTCTCGATTCATGCCAACCCAACAGACACTTTCGGAGATACCTGTAGTGTACCTTTATAGCCACCCAGTTACGTTGTGACGTTTGGCACACCCAAAGCACTCCTACGGTATCCGGGAGTTGCACAATCTCATGGTCTAAGGAAATGATACTTGACATTAGAAAAGTTTTAGCATATGAACTACATGATCTTGTGCTAGGCTTAGGATTGGGTCTTTGTCCATCACATCATTCTCCTAATGATGTGATCCCGTTATCAATGGCATCCAATGTCCATGGTCAGGAAACCGTAACCATCTATTGATCAACGAGCTAGTCAACTAGAGGCTTACTAGGGACATGGTGTTGTCTATGTATCCACACATGTATCTGAGTTTCCTATCAATACAATTCTAGCATGGATAATAAATGATTATAATGAACAAGGAAATATAATAATAACTAATTTATTATTGCCTCTAGGGCATATTTCCAACATGATCATGTTTTGCTTGTGAGAGAAGTTTAGTCAATGGGTCTGCCACATTCAGATCCGTACGTATTTTGCAAATTTCTATGTCAACAATGCTCTGCACGGAGCTACTCTAGCTAATTGCTCCCACTTTCAACATGTATCCAGATTGAGATTTATAGTCATCTGGATCAGTGTCAAAACTTGCATCGACGTAACCCTTTACGACGAACCTTTTGTCACCTCCATAATCGAGAAACATATCCTTATTCCACTAAGGATAATTTTGACCAATGTCTAGTGATCTACTCCTAGATCACTATTGTACTCCCTTGCCAAACTCAGGGCAGGGTATACAATAGGTCTGGTACACAGCATGGCATACTTTATAGAACCTATGGCTGAGGCATAGGGAATGACTTTCATTCTCTCTCTATCTTCTGCCGTGGTCGGGTTTTGAGTCTTACTCAACTTCACACCTTGTAACACAGGCAAGAACTCCTTTTTGACTATTCCATTTTGAACTACTTCAAAATCTTGTCAAGGTATGTACTCATTGAAAAACATATCAAGCGTCTTGATCTATCTCTAAGAATCTTGATGCTTAATATGTAAGCAGCTTCACCGAGGTCTTTCTTTGGAAAACTCCTTTCAAACATTCCTTTATGCTTTGCAGAATAATTCTACATCATCTCCGACTTACATATACTTATCAGAAATGCTGTAGTGCTCCCACTCACTTTCTTGTAAATACAGGCTTCACCGCAAGTCTGTATAAAACTATATGCTTTGATCAACTTATCAAAGCATATATTCCAACTCCAAGATGCTTGCACCAGTCCATAGATGGATCGCTGGAGCTTGCATATTTTGTTAGTACCTTTAGGATTGACAAAACCTTCTGGTTGCATCATATACAACTCTTCTTTAATAAATCCATTAAGGAATGCAGTTTTGTTTATCCATTTGCCAGATTTCATAAAATGCGGCAATTTCTAACATGATTCGAACAAACTTAAGCATAGATACGAGTGAGAAACTCTCATCGTAGTCAACACCTTGAACTTGTCGAAAACCTTTTTGTGACAATTCTAGCTTTGTAGATAGTAACACTACTATCAGCGTCCGTCTTCCTCTTGAAGATCCATTTATTTTCTATGGCTTGCTGATCATCAGGCAAGTCAACCAAAGTCCACACTTTGTTCTTATACATGGATCCCATCTCAGATTTTATGGCCTCAAGCCATTTCGCGGAATCTGGGCTCATCATCGCTTCCTCATAGTTCGTAGGTTCGTCATGGTCATGACCTCCAGAACAGGATTACCGTACCACTCTGGTGCGGATCTCACTCTGGTTTACCTACGAGGTTCAGTAGTAACTTGATCTGAAGTTACATGATCATCATCATTAGCTTCCTCACTAATTGGTGTAGTACTCACAGGAACAGATTTCTGTAATGAACTACTTTCCAATAAGGGAGCAGGTACAGTTACCTCATCAAGTTCTACTTTCCTCCCACTCACTTCTTTCGAGAGAAACTCCTTCTCTATAAAGGATCCATTCTCAGCAATGAATATCTTGCCTTCGGATCTGTGATAGAAGGTGTACCCAACATTTTCTTTTGGGTATCCTATGAAGATTTACTTCTCCGATTTGGGTTTGAGCTTATCATGTTGAAACTTTTTCACATAAGCATCGCAGTCCCAAACTTTAAGAAATGACAGCTTAGGTTTCTCGCCAAACCACAGTTCATACGGTGTCGTCTCAACGGATTTAGATGGTGCCCTATTTAACGTGAATGTAGCTGTCTCTAATGCATAACCCCAAAACGATAGTGGTAAATCGGTAAGAGACATCATAGATTGCACTATATCAAATAAAGTACGGTTATGACGTTCGGACACACCATTACACTGTGGTGTTCCAGGTGGCATGAGTTTGAGAAACTATTCCACATTGTTTTAATTGAAGACCAAACTCGTAACTCAAATATTCGCCTATGCGATCAGATCATAGAAACTTTATTTTCTTGTTACGTTGATTTTCTATTTCACTCTGAAATTCTTTGAACTTTTCAAATGTTTCAGACTTATGTTTCTTTAAGTAGATATACCCATATCTGCTCAAATCATCTGTGAAGGTCAGAAAATAACGATACTTGCCGTGAGCCTTAACACTCATCGGACCGCATACATCAGTATGTATTATTTCCAATAAGTCAGTTGCTTGCTCCATTGTTCCGGAGAACGGAGTCTTAGTCATCTTGCCCATGAGGCATGGTTCGCAAGCATCAACTGATTCATAATCAAGTGATTCCAAAATCCCATCAGCATGGATTTTCTTCATGCGCTTTACACCAATATGACCTAAACGGCAGTGCCACAAATAAGTTGCACTATCATTATTAACTTTGCATCTTTTGGCTTCAATATTATGAATATGTGTATCACTACGATCGAGATCCAATGAACCATTTTCATTGGGTGTGTAACCATATAAGGTTTTATTCATGTAAACAGAACAACAATTATTCTCTGATTTAAATGAATAACCGTATTGCAATAAACGTGATCAAATCATATTCATGCTCAACGCAAACACCAAATAACGCTTATTTAGGTTCAACACTAATCCCAAAAGTATAGGGAGTGTGCGACGATGATCATATCAATCTTGGAACTACTTCCAACACACATCGTCACTTCACCCTTAAACTAGTTTCAGTTCATTCTGCACTCCCGTTTCAAGTTACTACTCTTAGCAACTGAACCAGTATCAAATACCGAGGGGTTGATACGAACACTAGTAATATACACATCAATAATCTGTATATCAAATATACCTTTGTTCACTTTTCCATCCTTCTTATCCGCCAAATACTTGGGGTAGTTCCGCTTCCAGTGACCAGTTCCTTTGCAGTAGAAGCACTTAGTCTCAGGCTTAGGTCCATACTTGGGTTTCTTCACTTGAGCAGCAACTTGTTTGCCGTTCTTCTTGAAGTTCCCCTTCTTCCCTTTGCCCTTTCTCTTGAAACTAGTAGTCTTGTCAACCATCAACACTTGATGTTTTTCTTGATTTCTACCTTCGCCGATTTTTGCATCACGAAGAGCTTGGGAATCGTTTCCATTATCCCTTGCATATTATAGTTCATCACGAAGTTCTACTAACTTGGTGATGGTGACTAGAGAATTCTGTCAATCACTATCTTATCTGAAAGATTAACTCCCACTTGATTCAAGCGATTGTAGTACCCAGACAATCTGAGTAATAGCTCACTGCTTGAGCTATTCTCCTCCATCTTTTAGCTATAGAACTTGTTGGCGACTTCATATCTCTCAACTCGGGTATTTACTTGAAATATTAACTTCAACTCCTGGAACATCTCATATGGTCCATGACGTTCAAAACGTCTTTGAAGTCCCGATTCTAAGCCGTTTAAGCATGGTGCACTTAACTATCAAGTAGTCATCATATTGAGCTAGCCAAACATTCATAACGTCTGCATCTGCTCCTGCAATAGGTCTGTCACCTAGCGGTGCATCAAGGACATAATTCTTCTGTGCAGCAATGAGGATAAACCTTAGATCACGGATCCAATCCGCATCATTGCTACTAACATCTTTCAACACAATTTTCTCTAGGAACATATCAAAATAAACACAGGGAAGCAACAACGCGAGCTATTGATCTATAACATAATTTGCAAAATACTACCATGACTAAGTTCATGATAAATTTAAGTTCAATTAATCATATTACTTAAGAACTCCCACTTAGATAGACATCCCTCTAATCCTCTAAGTGATCACGTGATCCAAATCAACTAAACCATGTCCGATCATCACGTGAGATGGAGTAGTTTCAATGGTGAACATCACTATGTTGATCATATCTACTATATGATTCACGCTCGACCTTTCGGTCTCCGTGTTCCGAGGCCATATCTGTTATATGCTAGGCTCGTCAAGTTTAACCTGAGTATTCCGCGTGTGCAACTGTTTTGCACCCGTTGTATTTGAACGTAGAGCCTATCACACCCGATCATCACGTGGTGTCTCAGCACGAAGAACTTTCGCAACGGTGCATACTCAGGGAGAACACTTATACTTTGATAATTTAGTGAGGGATCATCTTATAATGCTACCATCAATCAAAGCAAGATAAGATGCATAAAAGATAAACATCACATGCAATCAATATAAGTGATATGATATGGCCATCATCATCATGTGCTTGTGATCTCCATCTCCGAAGCACCGTCATGATCACCATCGTCACCGGCGCGACACCTTGATCTCCATCGTAGCATCGTTGTCGTCTCGCCAATCTTATGCTTCCACGACCATCGCTACCACTTAGTGATAAAGTAAAGCATTCCAGGGCGATTGTATTGCATACAATAAAGCGACAACCATATGGCTCCTGCTAGTTGCCGATAACTCGGTTACAAAACATGATCATCTCATACAATATAGCATCACGTCTTGACCATATCACATCACAACATGCCCTGCAAAAACAAGTTAGACGTCCTCTACTTTGTTGTTGCAAGTTTTACGTGGATGCTATGAGCTTAGCAAGAACCGTTATTACCTACGCATCAAAACCACAACGATAGTTTGTCAAGTTGGTGCTGTTTTAACCTTCGCAAGGACCGGGCGTAGCCACACTTGGTTCAACTAAAGTTGGAGAAACTGACACCCGCCAGCCACCTATGTGCAACGCACGTCGGTAGAACCAGTCTCGCGTAAGCGTACGCGTAATGTCGGTCCGGGCCGCTTCATCCAACAATACCGCCGAACCAAAGTATGACATGCTGGTAAGCAGTATGACTTGTATCGCCCACAACTCACTTGTATTCTACTCGTGCATATGACATCTACACATAAAACCAGGCTCTGATGCCACTTTTGGGGAACGTAGTAATTTCAAAAATTTCCTACGCACACACAGGATCATGGTGATGCATAGAAACGAGAGGGGAGAGTGTTGTCCACGTACCCTCGTAGACCGAAAGCAGAAGTGTTAGCACAACGCGGTTGATGTAGTCATACGTCTTCACGATCCGACCGATCAAGTACTGAACGTACGGGACCTCCGAGTTCAGCACACGTTCAGCCCGATGACGTCCCTTAAACTCTGATCCAGCCGAGTGTTGAGGGAGAGTTTCGTGAGCACGACGGCGTGGTGACGATGTTGATGTTCTACCGATGCAGGGCTTCGCCTAAGCACCACTACAGTATTATCGAGGTGGACTATGGTGGAGGGGGGCACCGCACACGGCTAAGAGACGATCAACTTGATCAACTTGTGTGTCTAGAGGTGTCCCCCTGCCCCTGTATATAAAGGAGCAAGGGGGGAGTCGGCCGACCTAGGAGGAGGGCGTGCCAAGGGGGGAGTCCTACTCCCACCGGGAGTAGGACTCCTCCTTTCCTTGTTGGAGTAGGAGTGAAGGAAAGAGGAGGAGAGGGAGAAGGAAAAGGGGGCTGCACCCCTTGTCTAATTCGGACCAGAGGGGGGGCGCAGGCCTCCTTCCTTTTGGCCTATCTCCTCTATTCCCGTATGGCCCAATAAGGCCCATATACTGCCCGGCGAATTCTCGTAACTCTCCGGTATTCCAAAAAATACCCGAATCACTCGGAACCTTTCCGAAGTCCGAATATAGTCGTCCAATATATCGATCTTTACGTCTCGACCATTTCGAGACTCCTCGTCATGTCCCCGATCTCATCCGGGACTCCGAACTCCTTTGGTACATCAAAACATATAAACTCTTAATATAACTGTCATCGTAGCGTTAAGCGTGCGGACCCTACGGATTCGAGAACTATGTAGACATGACCGAGACACGTCTCCGGTCAATAACCAATAGCGGAACCTGGATGCTCATATTGGCTCCTACATATTCTACGAAGATCTTTATCGGTCAGACCGCATAACAACATACGTTGTTCCCTTTATCATCGGTATGTTACTTGCCCGAGATTCGATCGTCGGTATCTCAATACCTAGTTCAATCTCGTTACCGGCAAGTCTCTTTACTCGTTTCGTAATACATCATCCCGCAACTAACTCATTAGTTGCAATTATTGCAAGGCTTAAGTGATGTGCACTACCGAGAGGGCCCAGAGATACCTCTCCGACAATCGGAGTGACAAATCCTAATCTCGAAATACGCCAACCCAACAAGTACCTTCGGAGACACCTGTAGAGCACCTTTATAATCACCTAGTTCCATTATGACGTTTGGTAGCACACAAAGTGTTCCTCCGGTAAACGGGAGTTGCATAATCTCATAGTCATAGGAACATGTATAAGTCTTGAAGAAAGCAATAGCAACAAACTAAACGATCAAGTGCTAAGCTAACGGAACGGGTCAAGTCAATCACATCATTCTCCTAATGATGTGATCCCGTTAATCAAATGACAACTCATGTCTATGGTTAGGAAACATAACCATCTTTGATCAACGAGCTAGCCAAGTAGAGGCATACTAGTAACACTCTGTTTGTCTATGTATTCACACATGTATTATGTTTCCGGTTAATACAATTCTAGTATGAATAATAAATATTTATCATGATATAAGGAAATAAATAATAACTTTATTATTGCCTCTAGGGCATATTTCCTTCAGTATGCATCTTCATAGTGGTCCTGGGCATGTTCATAGTGCGAAAATATTTTGTTTTCTGTTGCATTGCCCTACAAAGCTCTAGACGATGAAGCGCTATCGGATCCTGACGCCCGTATATGTGAAATCCATAGAGAGGTCATTCTTTAGGTATTTGGTTTGAGGGATCATTCGTGAACAGTTCGAGGTACTTCATTAACGATCTACACCATTTCTTATTCCACTACAACTCGTAGTTGGTAACAATCCGATTTTAACCTCTATGCATTTTCATACTGTTCTTAGAGTTTGATCCGTTGGACGATTTTTTTTCTACTACATTTCCCAATAGTGTCATTGTGAGTAGTTCTATGAGTAGATGGATGTTACAATCTAGATCACATGTCATTGTGATGGTATTGCACAAGAGTTTTTAGTAATGTATTGCTAAAAAGAATTAGTAACTAGATGAGTTGTAGAACTTAATATAATTGTGTGACTAGAAGATACGATCCATTGTATTAGATGCAACATTTTACTAAATGTTTTTGCTTGCTTCGCTCGAGTTTTGCTTCGTTTTGTTTCTCAGCGGCATGATGCAACTTTGTTACAAAGTTCTGGGAATTGGCGATTCTGGTTATCAAAGATCTACTAATAGTTCTTTGGGCTACATAATATTCAAGAAAAGTGAATTGTTTCAAACACAAGAGGGCATGTAGATTACGATCTACAAGGGGTTCATGTGTATTGATGAAGTTTAGTTTGGGGCTAGAGATTTTAATTAAGTATCTTCCCTCACACACCTCGCAAAATTAATCTAGCAACAAGAATAATCATACTTGATGGTGGATGTAGGTAGCAATTCTTCTCCGAAACCCTAGAAGCCATGTAAACTAAAATTTTGCTAAATCGATTAGAGAACGTTTAACTTGGTCTTGCAGGGTGCATGTGATTTGATAGCCTTTGTCATGATAATGAGTTTATGTATGAGATGGTTATATATTTTAATATTTAAGTGACCTACGCGTCATAGTACAACATGATGGCTGGAGACATGGGATTGTCACTTTTATGACCTGTGTGTCAACTTCATAGTAATAGTAAGATTACAAGATGCCGATGAAAAGCTTGCATCAGACAACCCCGAGGCGAGGAGGCCGTACCAGGCGCAGGAGGAATAAAAGCTAAAAGTGCTGCCACGGCGGCAATTTTCATAATTGCTGCCACGACAGCATTTTTGGCTGAAATTTTGTAAAGAACATGAAGACTTCACGACGCCCAGGGCTATACCATATCTTACTATTAGAAATTTCCTGAGATGTTTATCCCTTTTTTGCATTCTTTTGATTATGCACTAGTAATTTTTATTAAGGTGATCTCTCACATAAAAATATTTAAGTTGCTAGTGTTCTCCCAAGTGCAGCACCGTCTAAAACATGTAGCTCTTTGGGGTGCGTCATGTCCACATGTGTAGGAACATTAGTGAGGTGTAAGGCGGGTGATGGTCAGACCTCATTGCATGATCACTTGGTTGTCTTAAACGACCAAGCATGATAGTCATGAGCTCGAAACTCATCAATCAAAATTTGAACAAGAGTCGCATGGAGATGTGATCAGCAAGTTGGCCTACCGATTGAAAGCATCATCATCAGTGATGTCCACATAATTTGCATAGAATTGATTTATGGCTTGAATCACTCACTTTAATTATGGGAGACATTAATTTGAGTGCAAGCATACTTTAAATTAAAATTGTTTAAACACTAGTGAAGTTAATTATAAACTATGTCTAAATGAATCTTGATTTTGTCATCGTATATCAATGGCTTGCAACACCACTTTCAATTGATTCCATATTAGAGAGAGAGAGAGAGAAGTTAGCTGCTAATGGTGGAAACTATGGGGAGTAGATCTGTACCCCCAAGGCTTGTTCTCAGGAGTGCTAAGAAAGAGTATGTGCTAGATGCAACTCTTCCAGAATAGTTAGCGTATATTGCGTTGGAGGATGGAAGAAATGTCTGGGCCACTAAGAAAGATGACAGCCTCACTGTTTAATGCCTCATGATAACTTGCATGGATCCTGCACTATAGAAACATTTTGAACGACTCGGTACATTCACTTTTAAACTCTAGAAGTTAACTTGAAATATTATGAGGATGATGTCTACGTGAGCATTCCTTCTTCCTACTTCATCGGTTTGGGTGGAAGAATGGTGTTCAACAGGGAAGGTTTCAGTGATTTTCTTTTTAGCATCATCTCTGGAAGAAAACACCTTGGTGCTCACAACCTTCAAAGAGTGTGATGGATTGCTAGCAGTTAGTTTTAGCCTCGTGCCGAAGTGATGTGACTTATAGTTGTACTCGTAGTTGCATTTAAGCAACTTTGGTGTTTTTTATATAGTACCTGAGATGTTGTTGGCGATGATCAAATAGAGTTGTGATTGATATATGGTTTTCTATGTGTATCTTGTTCTATATTCTTGTTGAAATCCCAGAGTTGTGCTTTTTGTGGCCGCCTCCCCTTATGTAGGGGTATTTGAACATAAAACTCATAAGCACACCTCGACCTCTCTTGCACATAAATTTGTTGTTGTACAAGAGGGAAAGTTGTGCTTCCCTGGTCACTTTCAATTCAGATGCAAGCATGCTCTTCTGTTGCAAATAGAATTGTGACTCAATTAGAGGCATACTTGTGCTTTTGTGCCCCTTGGCTAGCAATATTCGAACAAATATTGTAGACGCACAACTATACCTCTGATATGCATAGAAATGTTCCTGTACGAGAGGCACAATAATGCCTTTGTCCAAATGAATACTAGAAAAAACAAAAATAAAACATAAAAGCATTGCTAGTGCTTTTGCCATGCACAAAATTGTGCCTCAAACATAGACAAAGCAGTGCCTCTATCAGAAGCACTACTAGTGTTTTTGCTACAACAGAACTATGGCTCAACCACACGCACACCTGTGCCTTTGCCTAAATGTATAAAGAAAAGGAAGAACTACTAGTCCTTTTGCTGCACATAGAACTGTGCCGCAGCCGAAGGCATCACGATGCCTTTGTCCAAATAAATCCTCAAGAAGCATACAAAAACCCCAAAAGCAATAGTAATGCTTTTGCCGAACACAGAACTATGCCGCAGTCATTGGCAAAGCAGTGTCTCAACGAGAACTTTGCCTCAACCAGAAGAACTAATAGTGCTTTTGTTGCACATAGAACTGTGCCTCGTGTAGAGGAACAACTCTGATTTCCTCCCAAGAAATAATTTTTTTTATTATCAGTTGTGCTTTTCTTTCAAATATGAATTTTACTATTGTTTTATTTTTAGTATTTTCTTTTTAATTTTTGTTTTTTAACCATGCTATTTTGTTGAATTTTGTTTGTTGTTGGTAGTTACCAGTGTGTCTTTACTTCTCCTCATTCCACGCCCCACAATGATGTGGCACTAACTACATTTTGGGCACTACCTACACTAGCCCACTAATGCCACGTCGCACATGCCACCACCATCCTGCTCGCTCTTTTTTATATTATCGCAACATTGTTTTCCTTCTGTTCCTGTGCTTTTTTCTTCCACCCATCCATATATATAGTTGATAGTTTTATCTCTAAGGGGCTGTTTGGTTGCCACCTTAGCTTGCCATGCCATAGTGTGGCGTTCCACAGCTCCCTTGGCATGTGTTTGCTTCTGTAGTAATGTTTGGCTCGCCACAGCCCATAGGAGCATCCGCAGTAGAAATTTGTGCCTAAGGTGCGGCGTTTGTTTTGAGCGCCACAGTTTCTGTGGCGAGCCACAGTTGTGGGCGTGTGGCTAGTTTAGGCGTGGCAAATCAAGTCTTCAACCAAACAGGCCCTAAGTACTTACGTATTTCTGTCCTTCAAATTTCTACTCTGCGGCATTCCATCCTCAGTCTATTCAACAATTGGCGAGGAGAAGGTACATTTTTGTTAGTTTGTGTTGAGCCATGATCTTTCCCTTCCTTTTTAGTGTTATGGATGTGCATTTGGTTGTGATCTCCTTCTGTTAGTCCCTTGTCTTTTCGGTTGTCGTCACTAGATGATATGAAATATTTTTGTTTTATATCTTCTCATTTTTATAAGATTAGTTTTTTTGTGTTGCAAAATAATTTAATTATAGTTGGTTTAAATTACCCACTTATAATATATAGATGGATAAGAATGGAGCAATTTCACACAAGTGGAAGGCTGTTGACTCTGAATCATCTTCTAGCAAATCCAAGGTTTTGAAGAGGATGGTATTGTATTTTTTTTAATCTAAGGTTTTTATGCAACTTTTGTTTCTGTCAGTAGTATTCTTGTTACGTTTGTTGTTGATCTTCTCGACATGCTTCTCATTTTGGTCCAGTTGTTAACATTTCTTATGTGTCAAGAGCTCTGCTTGATGTGCCTTTGGGTCCTATCGCTAGTATTGTCATAGTTTCAGTCAGTCAAAACACTCACAATACAGGCTTTGTCGTTTCCCACACTATGTTTGATATCGATGGGAACATGACCTTCAGAATTCTTAACCATTTTGTCAAGGATGTTGTGTTTGTCGCCTTTGACAATGCCTTTGATGTTATGCTTGTTGCCGGTCAGCAATATCAATGTGATTCTCTTACTGTCGTTGTTGAAAAGGTTATTTAACTTATTTTTTCTCGAAAAATTGTATTGCTTTTTCATTTTTCGGTCAACTTTTGATTGATCTTGTTTCTGAAGGTGACTAAGCTCATGGAATGTGTTCCTGACTGGGACTCATATCTAAGGACTATCATAGCTCGTCCTGCTCCTGATGATGGTTTTGGTGATGATGATGGAGGTTCTGCTTGTGGTTTTGATGTGATCAGAGGAGATGGTGCATTGTCTGCCTCTCTTGATGGGTCTTAGGTTGCTCAAGTTCCAGTTAATTGCTTCCAATCCAATGCTATAGCCTGATAGTGTGTTCAAATTTCTTCCAAAAGTGTAATACCAATGCAGTAATTCACTGTTACACTCGCATTTTCCATGTAAATCATGTGCAAATTTTGCCATTATTTTTTCATTTATTTCTTCCTAAAGGGTAATACCAATGCCACTAATTCATTAATCCTTAGAAAACATCGTCATTTTGATATTTTTTAAGAGTAATACCAATGCTACTAATTAATTCTTCTTATGAAACATCTTTTTATGAAAAATCTACTATTATATATTTTTCCTTGCATATGGTGAAAATGTGCAATTTTTAAGTAAATTGTTCGCAAATTTTGTCATTATTTATTTTATTCTTCCATATTCTTTCTTCTTAAAGGATAAAACAAATGCCACTAATTAATTTCTCCTTAGAAACTTTATTATTTTATTTTAGTTTATATTTCATTTTATTCTTTTCTTTAAGGATAATTTACAAATGCCACTAATTTATTCCTTTGTCGGAAGCTTCTTATTATCGAAAATTTCACTATTATATGCTTATTCTTGCATATTATGGAAAGGCACAATTTTTATGTAAATTTTGTCATTATTTGTTTCATTCTTTCTTAAAGAGTAATGCCAATATCACTAATTCATTCTCACTTGAATTTTTTTTATTTTAATTCATTTTGTTTTTTTAAAGGTAATACCAATGTCACTAATCTATTTATTTTTAGGAAACATGTTTTTGCAAAAAATTCACTATTATATGCCTATTCTAGCATATTATTTTCTGAAATACCGACGAGTGTGCATATCATCTATTAAATAAGGAGAGGGGAAAGAACCCATCCACAACAAGTTCTACAAGTACATGTCCAACTCCATCTCCACAACCACAAGCACTAGACTAAGTCTACCCTCTCTCGATAGCCTACCTAGTCAACCCGGCAAGGAAGATATCACTCGATTCCTTTAACAAGCTGGCTTTACTCCACGCACGGCCTTTATGATGAATTGTTGTCATCAATTTGCCTATCGATAGTGTGTAACCATGATAAATAACCCCATTCCGGTGTTTCCATATGGTCCACATTGCCAAGGTGAAGATCGCACGGGAGTCTCTTTGCCATTGGCTCCCCTTGCTTGTGTTTGTGCACAACGGGTTTATGATGGAGCCAGGTGGAGGTGCCCACTCCGGATATCCCAAGGCCGTGCAAACGTGAGTTCAAACCTCTCTCGCAAAAAGCAGTCAATCAGGAGGTGGTTTATCGTTTCCTCACGCTGGTCACACATCGTGTAGGAGGCTTGGTGCGGCAGCCCTCGTCCAGCTAACCTGTCCGAGGTCCAACATTTGTCCCGCAGGGCAAGCCAATCAAAGAAACGACATTGAAGCGGTGCTTTGGACTTCGAGGTGAATAAAAGCGCAATTTCTATGTAAATTGAGTGAAAATTTTGTGATTATTTCTTTAAAAATGTTTTTTTTTCTGGAAGAGTAATACTAGTGCCACAAATTCATTCTTCCTTACAGAACTTCACTATTTTATTTTCTATTTAGTTTATATTTTAGTTTCTTCTTCTTTACTGGAGGGGAGCCTTCGCGCAGCGATAAAGATGTTGCCTTGTGACCATGAGGTCATGGGTTCGAGTCCTCAAAATAGTCTCTTGCATTAATGCAGGCAACATCTCCATACTATAGTCCCGAATTGGTCGGACCCTTTTTCGGACCCTGTGCAATCGGGAGCTATGTGCACCGGGCTGCCCTTCTTTAAGAGTAATTCCAATGCCATCAATCTATTCCTTCTTAGAAAATTTATTTCTTGTGCAAATTATACTATTATGTGTTTTTTTTGTGGAAAATCATCTGATCTATTCATCTTCAATCATGGAAGTACAACTATGATCCAAACATTTTTGAATGTGCATCTGGAATGAGGTGCACCGATAGCACCAATTGCCGCGATGCACTAGATACGCCCTCACCATGTAACACTAGCAGCAAGCTGGCCGTGAGTGCGCTCAAAAGTAATGACTAACCCTAAAACTAGTTTAAGCCATCTGGTAATATAGCCACGCTCCAAACATAATCAATGGATGATACTCCCTCCATCTGGATTTATTTGGCCACTCGTATTTTGAGTAAAAGTTTGAGCATATGTAGAAATAAGAAAATATAAATTATATGATCTTCTTGAATTTGTATTGAAAGAGGTTTTTCATATTATAATTTTTATGAAGTTTGCATATTATTAGTTAAATTTATGATCAAACTTTATCCCAAAATAAAAATGGTTCTAATAGATCTGCCCGGAAGTAGTACTATATATCCAACCCGAACAATGAATCGATCGGTTAATTCCCTCACTAACCAAAACAATGGGAAATGTTTTATATCGCTTATTTCGAGCATTAAACTCTCGATCGCCTACAAATCGTCACGCCGACGGGGCCGGCCCACTAATCGCCTGCCAGCACCGCAAGTGAGCTGATTTTGGAAAAGTTCTTGAAGCTTTCGGGACATTTTTCCCCTATGTTTTTGTATCGGTTTTCCTGGTTTTACTTCTGGTTTTCTCATTTGATATTTCATTTCTTCTTCTTTCTTTACTTTTCATTTGTTTTCCTTCCTTCTAAATTCTTTTGTTTATTTTTTCTTTTCTTCCGAAAATCATGATTTTGAAATCTATTTTGGGATTTCAAAAAATGTTCAAGTTTTAAATCTTTGATCATGCTTTTTTTGAAATACGGTTGGAATTTCAAATTTGTGTGTATAAATTCAAACGAAGTTCACGTTCTTTTAACTGTTCAGAATTTTAAAATAATTCTTGAGATGTTCACAAATTTTGAAATATATTCACATTTTAAAAACTTATTCATGATTTTCAAAACAATTTTAATTCATGAACATTTTTTTCTATTCACACGAAACTTGTTTTGAATCTGCCAACATTTCTTGAATTTCATGATTTTTTTGCTTAACGCACATTTTCTGTATTTGTTTGAACATTTTTTGAAGTCATGAACATTTTTTCCACTTCACGAACATTTTTTTAATTCGTTATTTTTCAAAGATACGGATATTTTTCGAATCCGTGAACATCTTCGGAATTCATTATTTTTTTATTAAATTCGGGAACATATTTGATTTTATGAACATTGTATGAAATATTTAGACAACCCACAAAAAAGGAAATATTTAGACAAAAAACTAACCGAAATTTAAAAAAATCTCCGTGAAAAATCCGGACGAATAAACGACCAGCGGGCGTCGCTCGCTTGCTGTCGCTGCGCCGTGTCGGATGCCCCGACGTGTGACAGGAGCGACTACGGGCGGGGCGGGAGCGAGCACTCCTTGGGCCTGGTGGCGTCGGTGTACCGGTCGCTCCGGTCGAGGCAGTAGTCGTAGATGACGTAGTGGTTGTCGCGCACCCACTGCAGGTCGGCCAGCGCCTTGGGGGAGAGGTTGAAGTGCGTGGACTCGGCGGGCTCGGTGCCGCACCACAGCACGCCGGGCGACGGCTGGCACCAGGTGACGTTGTAGTTGCGGTAGTAGGAGACGAACGGCGCCAGCGACCAGTCCGTCTTGACGCGCCCGCCCTGCGTCGCCCAGTCCTCCGCGCTCCACAGGCTCCCGTACACGCGCTGCCGCTGGTACGACGGGAACGGCACGCCCTGGTCCTCGTTGTTGTCGAACGTCCGGACCGTCACGCCGTCCACCTCGATCCTGCGAAAGGTGATCACATCCATACGTTCAGATCGGTATGATCCACAGTAGGTACGTAAGAAAAGAGATCGAGAAATGTGCTAGTCTACTAGCTCGCTTACGTGATGCGCTTGGGGTTCCAGACGATGGAGTAGGTGTGGTAGTCGGAGCTGGGGTCGAACCAGAGCTTGAACTGCTGCTCCCGGCCGCCGACGCCGTTGGCGAAGATGTTGGTGTGGAGGGTGTAAGGCTCGCCGGTGGAGTTGCCCAGGAACTCCAGGTCGATCTCGTCGTGAACCTCCCACGGCCCTTCCGAGATGGTCTGTACGTACGCGTGCATCCAGAATTATATTCACCCGCGTCAGAAGTCAACTTCAGACGTACACATTGGCACTAACGCAATTCTCACGAAAGAAAACGAACTGTAGAGGTACTTACGTAGACGGTGCAGACGGTGCCGGCGGAGTTGCCTTCGATGAGCTTGATGTCGATGTCCACGCGGACGAAATGGTACATTTCCTTGGACTTGAAGGCGGAGCCCCGGTTATAGTCCAGCGAGAGCGCCAGCGCCTCGCTCTCGCCGTCCATGAAGTAGTAGGTATGGTCGGCGCTCCATATGATCTCGAGGTCCTCGTAGATGTCCGCCCTGCCCATATCGACGGCCAGGAGGAAGGCCAAGGCTACGCACAGGAGCCGCAGCTTTGGCCTACAAGGCAATGCTGGCGCCATGGCTAGCTAGCTATCCCTGCCGGCCGCTTTGTGTAGTGCCGAGGAACTATAGCTAGCCTTTATCTTGCTGCTTCCAACGCGGAGAGAGAGAGAGAGAGAGAGAGAGAGAGAGAGAGAGAGAGAGAGAGAGAGACTTCTGTATATATATATTAATTGGAGACGAGAGTGATGAGGAAATGCGTGAGAGATCGAATGCCAGCCTTGCCCAAGGCCGAAGGGAGGGCGAACCTGCTGCTGGTTTGGGAAGGCAAGCTGATGAAGCTTGCTAGGTTTGGAAGCGCTGTTCGGCCGTCCCGTCACATGCAATGCACGAGAGGTCTGTTTGCTAGATGGAGAGCTCTTTGCAAGTTGCAATGGGAGCCGGCTGGCTAGATCTCAGTGAACTGATATCTTATCAGAGGCACGCTGACCTGACCTCAATCATGCACACAGCACACACACTACATGCGCCTCGACTCAGATTCGCTACTTGTCAACCGAATTAAGTGGAATGCTCATAGTTTAGTCTCTGACACTACTACATGCTAAGCCGTGAGCGGGATACGATCGATCTGGGACTGTTTGACTTTTTTACTATGGAGCTCTCGGCGAGGGACAGATTTGGACGGCTGGCTTGAGAATATGTTCAAGCAATGCCCACCGCACGCCAAGCCAAGTTAATTTCCAATTAGGCATTGCCGCATCGGGGAACCGGGAACGCGCAATTACGACTTCCAGAAACACGCTTCGAGCCGGTAGAAACTTGCTTTCTAAATGAACCGGGCCGGAGTTCAGCAAGGAACACTAATGTACTGGTGAGGCTAGTCGGTCGTGTCACACGGTTTCTGAAGATGCCTCTCCATCAAGCGGAGTGCTAAAGACATAGCAAATTAGGCCGCAATCCTGTTTCAAAGATAAAGCACGAACCAAATAGAATAGTTACGATCCATAATAAGTGTCGCAGTAACCTAAAAAAAAATGTCGCAGTTTTAAACCAAGGTTGAGGAAGTACAAAGTCTTGTTTGGGGGACAGCCAAGATTGAGGGAATACATAGGAGCGGACGGACGAGCTCGCCTGCTCACGGAATCGGTGGGCACTCGTTCGCTTCGCGATATGGGCCACCTTCCGTATTTTCTGGTGTATTGGTTGTGTGTAAATCATATTGTTTCGATCGTATACGGCACAGCTGGGCCCACATCTAACTAACGACGTTTCGTGAAAGACGGCGTTGGGGTTCTGCACACACATGTGCCACAGGACGAACCCCTAAAACAAATGTGCCACAGGACGCACAGGCCTACGTTTACACGCGGCGGCAAAGTACCCCACATTGACCGCTCATTCATTTTAGCCAGCCGAATGGATTACTTCTCCAACATTTCTAGCGTGCAATTCCAATCCCGTGTCCATCTTCATCCCCGGGGCCTGAGTACATTTGAATCCACCAAAGTAGGAGTCTGTTACAACCTGTGATAGTAGGTTTGAACATGCACTTAAAAAACAATTCATGTTTGAAAAACTTACTATTTTTGTTCGCCTCTTTCTGTAGCTTTCGCTCGCCTCCCGGTCAAACAGCAATCGCATGTACTGTTGGACAAACAAAACAAATGCATGGGGCAGTTAGCTGGGACATAGCTTTTTATCATATGGTTGGCACGAAAATGTGTCGGAACACGAAACAATTCCGAGTTCCAACACATACACGAGCGAGTGTTTGCGCATATGTATAAGCGCATGCGTTTGCATTGTATTGAAAAAACACATACACTAGTACATTATGATACATTATTCATTTTTTAAATGCAGAATGAATTTTTTTTACCAACGATGTTTTCTAAAGATATGTCATTTTTTAATAAACGGCGAATATTTTTAATTACATGTTGAATAATTTTTAATACAAAATGAACACTTTTCAATATACCATAAGAGGTTTTTAATTACACTATTAATAATTTTGAAAACCACAATGATTTTTTTAGAAAAATACACGAGGCACAATTTTAAAAAAATTCAATGAATATGTTTTAATACGCGATGAACCTTTTCACGCACTTTAAAATACATGATAATTTTTTTAAATGTGCAATGATTTTTTAACATGATGAATATTTTTAACACATGTATAAAAATACTTTTCAAATACGCAGGAACTTTTTGTATATCCGCGAACCTTTCTTTGATGTAAGTAAATATTTTTTATTTTAACCATGTGTGTTTTAGCCAAAAAAAAATTAAATAACATGTAAAGAAACCAGGAAAAGAAAAGAAAAGAAACAATAATATTACGGTGTTCCCTCCACTTTCAATTCAATTCAATATTAGAGCGCTTTTTTAAAGACAATTCAATTCCAAGCAACGGAAAGCTTGAGGGAAACCAATCAAAAAATTCGTAGGGGCACGTATGTGCAGGAGCACCTGCCCAGCTCTACACGGCCACCCGGTTGTCTCGCAATCCGCAAATTTGTTGGATTTCACACGAGGGAACACAAGTTTTAAGTATCTAAAACTTACGTTTAAGACATTCACTGTTTATGAAAACTTGCGATTTTATTGTTCGCTTGCACTAAATTTTAGATTTCGATGTTCGTCTTTCTAAAACCTACAATTTTATCAGTTCACACTAAGGTTCAATGATTAGAACTTAACATTTTTTTGCGAGTAAAAAAATCATCAAAACATATTCAAAATGGATCTTATTTGAAAGCCCTCATCACAAGCAGTACGAATCTGAAAATGAAACTTGATTTCACCTGCAAAATAAACTTGATTTAAATTTTGGTTGAAATTATTTGAAAGTTTTAAATTTGAAAGCCAACAGAATGTGATAGGGGCAGGCATTTGGGGTGTTCAAAGATGAACATAAAAGAGAAATATTCATTTATCCACCAACTCACTGGACAATGTTTTTAAAGACGTGATGCAAAGTGGCTGAGCCGTAAACATGTTATATTATTGCTTGGGTTGTAGTGTTCACTTTAGTTGTGAAACAATCAAAATTGCTAGCTCATAACAGACTTATAGTTACTTATTTTCTTGTACTTCAGCGGCCAGCAACGGGAACCTGTCCAAATTTCAATGCATTGCAAGCTACAAATTTCAATGCACCCGTCCATCCTAACCGGGGGCTCTCCGTTTAGCTGACAAACGCCGTCAGGGCTCTCCCTAACTCTGTCACGTAGAATCTACGGACCCATGCCCATTCGTGCACTGTTCCCTCCGTGTATACTAGTCAGTATTCTTCATTAGCCATAACTGCAGTCCCCCACGTGACCTTGTCCCATTGGCACACATACCAGGAGCGTGCGAGCCCGTCCGCTACATCCCCCCCCCCCCCCCCCCCCCCCCGGGTACAAGACGACTGCCAAAGCTGAGTCAACGAGCCACGACCTACAGCCGATCCATGATGGAGCAACTGTCGTACGTCACGATCCTTATGGCTCACAAGCAACCACCATAGCTGAAGCAAGTGATCTGTATGGTGCATCAGTAGCATGTTGCAACGGTCCGTGCACAATTACAAGTTTGTTCCGTGCTGTCCACAAGTCCCAAGCAAGTGCCGCAAAGCTAGACAAGAGGACGTGTCGCATTCTACTGGCAAGAGATTCAAGTATAGCGATAAACTTGCCCACATCTGCAGGGTTTCAACTATACCCCATGCCCTCACACATGCAACTCCACGAGAATTGCACCACAATGCATGAGAAAAAGATGTGGGTCTTTCTCATCTTCTCCACACAAAGATACAAGTCGTCGCCCGAGCCGGTCAGATTCCTTACTTTCGTGTCTGAAAGGAGCTGACCAAGAAAAAGTTGTCATGGAAAGGTCCGGATCTTAAAGGGGACACACGCACTTCACATCTCCACAATACAACTGGGCCAGGCTGCCCCATGAGTTTCAAGTAGACCGATTTAGAGGATAAAGTGCCTGAAGGTGATAGTCTCCAAGAGATGGTTTTTAGAGGTTGGGAGAGAGGAGGCATGTTTCAAGAGCCGTAAGAGCTTCCTAGGCAACCCATCATCTGCCCCAAACGATCGGAGGAATGAGAGGTTTCAATGGAAATTACTGAGGACCTCCACAAGAGTTGCATCGGGTTCATTACTAACGAAGAACGGGGGTAAGACCAAGTGTCCGACCAAAAAAAGGTCGACTCACTGTCACCGCCTCATTTCGGGCTCCCTCCTAAATGAGATGCTTAACGCCCTGAATAGTTCTCAAGAATAGGGATCCCTCCTTTGTGGAACACGCCATCAAGGACTATCTTGAAGGTGTTTCAAGGGGATGAGGCGCAACCAGAGACCGGCCCTAATAGTGCATGATTTCCTTAACCCATTTTAGGAGCATGGCCACGTTTATCTTGCAGGATACGATGATCCTGACACCGCCATGGTCCCTGAGGAAACAAATATGCTCCCATTTGACCATGTGGTACTTCTGTTTCTCATCCACACCCCATCCCAAAGAGAAGAGGGATATCTATTTCTCCATGTCCCAATGGACCCCCTCTGCAAGCAAGTACAACCCCACCAAGAACATTGGGAAACTAGAGAGACAAGAGATGACGAGGATCTTCTTGGCTCCCTTGGACAAGAACTTACACCATCACTACTCCATACGAAACCCAACCTGATGTACTAGCAGGTACAGGTCCCACATAAGGATCCTAGCGTTGTTCCTAGGAAGCCAAGATTGGTGATGGGGAAGGTTGAAAATGAATTTCATGATGTTCACAATGCGATGTTGCTGCTTCGAAGTATATTCTAAGAATACCACCTCGCTCTCGGTGGAGTTAATCTTCAACCCAGACATCGACTTGAAGCACATGAGGATGAACTTAAGGTTGATGACGTTCAACTCCAACCTCTCAACCATGACCATTGTATCATCTGCATATTGGAGGTGAGTAATCCCTCCTCCTGTCGTGGTAAATTCTAGAGAATACCCATCTGAGGATAGTAAACGCATAAGAGATCTGGATGGTGCACACGAATACGATTTGCCCAGGTTCAGGCCCTCAGATCGAGGTAATGCCCTACTCCATGTTTGTCTGAGAACTGCTCCCTCCATCCCAAAATAAGTGTCTCAATTTTGTACTAACTTTAGTACACAGTTTTACTAAGCTTGAGACACTTATTTTGGGACGGAGGGAGTAGTATTTTGTATTTACAAGGGGGTTGACCGCTAGATCATCTAGGGGCTAAAGCCTCATATTTCCTGCTATAATAATGTGCCTGTCAGGGTGGGTAGGGGTCCCTGCCATGCCTTATATAGGTGCACAAGGCACTACAAGTCCCGAGTCAATCGAGGAGTTGTCCTATGCTACGTTTGGTAGATAACAGACGTCAATTAAATCATGTTGTATATAGACGATTTGTAGCATAATTCAGAAGGGACTATTTGTCTTGTCCACCAAGGTGGTGATGTGCTCCGGATTGCCGGTGGACGTCGAGCTTTGGCTTGGCCGCCCTACTATCATAGGGGCCCTCCTGTCCTCTATAGATATATCCAGAGGGCATGGCACTATCACCGCCCTCGATCAAGTTCCCTACCACACCGTGGATGTACCTCCATCAAGCGGGGTATTGTAGACATTAATTAGCCCTCCTATGCATTATGGACTTTTCAAGAAAATTTACAGGAATTGGAATATTATAATTTAGCAACTTTTCTATGTATGTCTTTCGAACAAAATACTAGGTTCTATGGAGTAATTTCAGTAGGGACCCTCTAACCTTATCCTTTGGTTTGTTTTGGTGGGGACTTATTTGTTCATCGTATTTTCCTAATGGGATTATGTTGATCCTACTTAAATTACTTCATAGAAACCCATTGCATCCTTAAGAATTTCTAACATGAGCATGCACTTCAAGTAATCCCTTTGTTTTGTTTGTATTGACTTCTTGTCTGTTCAAATTTGTAGCATATGTTGTAACATCCAAATGGCAAGCATTGTCCTAAACAATGTCTTGTTATTTATGTATGATTCAACATGTCATGGCATCCACCTATAGTTTATACACCTTGATCCAACTCCACGGGACTCGATCGACATCTTGGCAAGCTCGACATATAGGTTTCAGTTTGAGGGAGCCACAAATCCTTTCGATGAAGCAAAGTTATGGAGGGCAAGTGCATAACAAAAGCACACATGCATGTTTGGCTTCTCTCCTTCATAGGAAGGCACTTACAGTAGACATATAGGCCACAACGGGTGAGAGCACGAGTAGTTTTTAACTTTGTCCGAATGCATGACATGGAAACTTATCCATTGGCGTTTGGGCATCATTTCTTCCATGCCCATGGCTCAAAACATCCGCCTCGACGAATGATGATTTTTCATATTTGTAAAGCACAATAAGATAAGTTTATTGAGGTGTTGATCACAGACCTTTGGAATGTTTGTTCTAGAAAGTAACTGTCGGATTTTGAGTCGCAATCATTTGAGCTTGACGTGCCTTGTAGGACAATTGAAAAACTCCCCAACACGAGGCTAACTTTTAGTGTGATAATGTAGTTTTTAACTTTGTCTTTTCAACCTTTCGATACATAAACTACTCCCTCCCTTCTGATTTAAAGGGCTCATCTCAAAATTCTCAGCAAGCAAGGTACATGGTGAATGGAGGGCACAAGTTTCGTGGGTTCAAAACTGCCAAATTAAATATCCCCATGTTCAACTTTGAAGCTATAAGTGCATCACCCTCCCTCGAATTGGATTTTCATGGTGCATGCAAGATAAGAGTGCATGCATGGCCACTAATTCACTCTCTCTCATCTCCATTGATTAACTATGGCGTGGGACTCAAAGCAGTTTAACTAGATGTGACTCTAAGAGGGACTAATATAATGGAAATATGCAAATATTGAGATAGGCCTTTTAAACTTGGAAGGGAGGGAGTATGTATTTGTTATTCTTTTCGGTTGTCCCTGCTCTATGTTGGCTCGAGGCCGTGGTTTCAAGCACATCTTAGTAAGATAATTTGCTCAATGTGTGTCGTGACACATATACGACGGGGAGCGATGGGATGTAGGCCTCTCATAATGGTGTGGGAATGGTTCATGTAGCATGAGAGAGATGATCAACATCATCATCATGCTTTCAGTGAACTTCTCCTATGATTCCAGCAAAGACGGCTTTGTTTCTCATGGGGTATCGGTTGGCACATTCTTTATCCTATTCACGCATGGAGCCATCTGATGTAGTGTTCTATGTAGGCATGCATATATTGATCGTGTGGTGTATAGGCATCGAAAGATTCATGTGTTTCTTTGGGTGAAAACTTCTCACATATCATTTACTCACGGGACCAGACAATATCAACGTACGTATGTTGTCTCCTTGCTGAAGGTGTTTGCTCAAGTCTGGCTTCAATTGGTTAGACTATACAAAATCAACATATGGATGGTGATCCCCACTTAATGGTGCTATCTTGGAGTTTCATGTTACCAATGGTTCTCACCAGGGGATGCTGGTGATATTCGTCCCCCAAGAAATATTTTTGGATTATGGAGAAGAAGGCGACCACAAGGCTAGTTGGGAGTTCCAAAGGTGATCATGACATGAGAATTTTGTCAAAATTCTCCTTCTTTTTTTGGTAAGCCGATCCATTTGGTTACCATGTTATTTGCTGCAATAAATTTGGTGATGTACATTCGAAAATGCAGAGAGATGGGGCATGCCCTTCCTTGTCCAAACAAAAGTGAGTGATGAAATATAAACTCTATTAATTGATTTCTTGTTTTTGCATTTTAAGATTCATGCATTCTTGTTGGACGCCGACCGTACTGGTGGTGGCTGCGGAAGGGGATGGAGGCTTTATTGGGGTCCGGGTTGGCCATGGTCGGGGTAGGCGGTCCCATTGGTGGGCTAGGTGAGGTAGTGGATCGTTGGTGGCACTAGTTGTTGGCCTGGTATGGGCTCCATGGCGATGCGATGGTGGCGGCAGCGTCCTCTATCCCGCATAGTTCCAGTTCATTGGTACGTCTGTGAGGCTTGTCGGGGTTGAGATTTTCTGCAGTATTGTATGGTGTTGTAGTGACGATGACACGTGGGGTTGGATCCACACGACATCGATCGTACAATACTACAGAGGATCCCAACCGACTCGTATTGCGGGTTCAGCGGCAAAGATCCCCTCATAATGGCTCGCTAGGTGGAGCTCAAGGCACTAGCGGAAACTTGACCTTCGGCGGGGGTTCATGCCGGCGATGATGGCGCTCAATGGTGTCTTTCTCCTCCTCGAAGGTATGTCGAAGAGTGCTTCCTCTTCATTGGTTTGTGACCGTTCAGTTTTGAGGCTATTGTGGGAGCTGTTTGATGTGGTCAGACCCTTGCTCGAGGTTTGGTAGAGCAGACATGGCGGTTCTGGATGAAAGCTTGAGGCTTTCACGGGAGTCAATGCCGCACAGTGCCCATGAGTGTCACTTTTCCTGCATGAAGACATCTCCGAATAATCCGCTTACTACACTGTATTGGGCCAGCATTTTGTAGCCGTTTTATGCTTCTTCTTTTCTTGTTGTTGCGGTTTTCAGCCTAATTTCTCTTATAAACCTAATAACTCTGTTTTATGTCATTTCATATCTATATGAAATTGCAGGCCTTTGATGTGAAAAAAGAATCATGCATTCCAAAAGGCCCTTGATCTAACCACCTCGGGGGAGGAGGCTTTCTCGATTTGCTGGTAAGACTATAGAATACCGTCAGGCGTGCGAGGCATGGGCAGCGCATGTGCAAACATGAAGCCGGCGTGCAGCACCGCAACCGCGGCCGAACAAACGATGCAAACTGGCAGCGACAAAGGCATCCTTCCATGTTTCCAGAGCTACGGTAACGGGCCCGGGTAACATGGGGTCCGGAATGTTAACGCACGCACGTGCTTGTCGCTTAATTACAGCATCAGACACGTAATTATATAAACCTCTACTTATGGAGTAATTTCTCAAGGAATGGGCAGAAGGTTAAAGGCTTGCATATTACTCCTTTGGTTTCAAAAAAATTAGTGTTAAATATATTCATATTTAGACAAAGCTAAAACAAGAATTTTGGACTAAGGTAATATATTGGAGTACTCACGATCTTACTAGTTGCTGTTGAAAAATTTGGGGTCGACGGCTCGGTAAACCAAGGGGCTTGGTATACGTGTGGTAGAGTAAATTGAGCTGCCGCAAGAAAGTATACAGTATGCTTGGTTGTGTTTGTTTGGGCTTCAATTTCAACAGATTCAGCTGTGGACTTGTTGTGCTGGCAAAACTGTTGTGCCGCGGAAACAACTGTAGTACAGGTTAGCTGTTTGGCAACGCAGCTGTGGAAACGACTCTGAGCTAATGAAAAGCCTGAAATGCCCTTAGAATACTGAGATCAGGGTAACTTGTTGATTTAGTGTTAATAGATTGTTTAAATGGTATCTTAACTGACAGGGAATGATTTGTTCTATGGTAATGCATAAAATCTTTTATAAAAATATTTTTCTCACTTTCTTGCTCATATATACATAAAATATCTTGACTGACGCGTGTAGTTCATGTTGCCTTCATCTGAGGAAGTGGGAACGACGTCGGCAAGCAAAGGTGTTGACCGTGAGACTGCAGGCATGTAATTTTCATCCTCATCACATTTATCAAAGTGGGCGTCGGAGGCCGGCGGTGGATGAAGGTGAGTGGAGGCGGTGGAGGGGACCGGCGAGTAGGGATGACGGCGAGTGGAGGCAGCGTCGGCTCCCGCGGCGGATGACGGCGAGTGGAGGCGGTGGATGACGGCGACGGCGAGGGCTCTTGCGGCGGCGGAGAGTGGAGGCTCCGGAGGCTCTTGCGGCAGCGGCGGCAGAACCCTAGGTTCCTCTCCCTCTCGCTACCCTCTGCGTGCGTGTGTTAGCGATGAAGGAGATGAGACGGGGATCGACTGAAACGGGGCATCGGGGGCATTCCTTTCGTAATTGAGCTGAATTAACAAGGGCATCGGTGGGAATTTCACTGAGGCAAAACAGTTTCCGAGTTGAAGCATGGCTCGGCTCGCTTCAACCAGTATCACGTAAATACGACTGAAACTGTTTTGGACTGTGAGCCCAAAGCAGCTCCGTTTTAGCTGTTTGTTACGGCTTCAGCTTATTTCTACCGGAAACTGGTCTCTAAAACCCAAACAAACACAGCCGCTAGCTTGCAAGTGGGAAATTGAAACTGAGTGTTCCTCTCCACTCTTTCTTTTTTGCGCAGAAGAGACGTGTTCTTGTTTAGAAGCTAGCTAGGTCCGTGTTGGTTTGACCTCACTAGCTAGTGGCCCTGTCTCTGTCGAGTACGCTATTTGGCATACGTAGCCAGCACTTGCTGCGAAACTTGTTTTGGTCCGACTTCGTGCCACTAGAGTATGATGAGTGGTAGATAAAGCTGCCCTGTAGTACCATCGAAGTAACTTACGAAGCCGAAGACGATTTGTGGCACGCAAATTTCCGGCCATTCCATTGCTTTCTGATTTGGAAACTGGTTCGGTCTTGGTGTGTGATTTACTTTTAATTATCTCAGATGAGGTTCATGCAAGCAGTTTTTCTTAGTTTTTGCCTGCTCCACCCATGCTACATTCCACAGTTTTTCTTCTGATTTTTGAATTTGAATCTGTTATATCTTCTGAACCACAAGTCAGATTTATAATTCTTATGCACATTCATGCTTTCAAATAAGATTCATTTAAACATGTTTTGATGAGTTTTTAAAATTTTGTTAAGTTTCAAATGTTGAAACTTGGTACTAGCGAACGAAAAAGTTCGCAAGTTTCGGAAGCTGAATAAAATTTGGTGTGCCCTTGTGTGGAATACAATGACTTTGTGGACCACGAGGCAAATCGGGCGGGCCAGCAAGTTTCAACTATTAAAACTTGGGGAATGATGATAAATTTAGCAAGTTTCAAAAACTAAAACTTAAGCCACAAACCCTAAGCCCTAGCCCAGAACCCTAAAACCATAAAAGCATATGGTACTTGGTAAAATTGGATGTTATTACGACTATCATGTTTAAATATTTGAGACTTTTTTAAAAAAAGTTGTCAGAAAATATTCAAGATTTGTATTGCTCAAAAGTTCTCGTCACGATGAACACAAATATGCTAATGAAACTTAATTTAAACTTTTGGTTTATAATATATAGTGGGTGAAAACTAAAACTGAAATGAAATGACATGGGAGGTGGGATAGATGGCATAGATGCAACTCTGGCAAAAGTTGCATAAAGCATGCATGAATAGACCTCGCCCCGCAGTAATCAAAGGCCTAAGACTAATCAAGTTGATGAATATTAAAGCAATTAGATGACCGACACAACTGGACAGGTTTGTGCCCTCGCACCTGTGTGTCCTTGTGAATTTGACCTTATGGAGCATGTTAAAAATTATCCGCCAAACTAAAAGACCAAGCGGTAATATATATAACACAGTATATACTATTTAATAAAAAAGTAAATAATTCATAAATAATGGCATATATACTCTTGAATATAAAAATAACATATATACTCAATCACATTTTTGCAGTATATACTCTCTTGTAAAAGGAAGACATATTTTTTCTCACAGATGATGTATTATGTACTTCTTTTTAAAAAGTAGCGTATACTAGTGTAAAAAATGAAGTATATTACCCACAAGCCATGTAGTATATGATCCCTCATAAAATTGAAAAGTGTACTTCCTCACAAACAATGTGTTGCATACTCTCCCATAAGATATTAAGAATGTATTTCCTAATAAATGAAGCTGTACAAAATCACTGGGTGTAGTATATACTTCCTCACAAAAGATGAGGTCTATACACTTCAATAAAAAAGAAGCATATACTTCTTCAAAAAGAAATGTAGTATATACTATTCCGTAGGAAAATTGAGTATATACCATCTCACGACAGTAGCATACACTCCCATATCTATAAAAATAGAAAAGGTGTAATACTCAATACGATAAGATCAAAGTAGTATAGCCTCGTCCAACAATTAACAACTGGATTAGACAAATAGATTAGCATGCAGTGTTCCTTCTTTCTAGGGAGTAGCTACGCATGCAAAATAAATTAGTTACTCTTTTCTAATAATTAGCACGTCCACACCTTTAAACCTTATCCATTAAGGGTGGGAGTACATACTCTTAGGATATATATATATATATATATATATATATATATATATATATATATATATAGATACACTACTACTACTACTACTACTACTACTACTACATAGTGTACCAGTTTTGAAGTTTTGAATCTCAATGTTAGGAAATAATGTGAACCGTTGATATAGTCCATCGAATGGTCCAAAATGCTGGGATTCGCATCTACAGTACCAGCTACAATGCATCTGCAGTATAGTGAAGATTCTGCTATTTTCCAGAACCATCTACAAACAAGGAAAGTTCACCTGCTTGCTACTGTTGTGCATTTGTGTGTGTAGCAGGCCGAACCGAGCATACAAATAGACAGGCAGTCTGCGGCAGCGTGCACGCTAATCACGTTGGCAAGGAATGAGGTGATGTTTTGGCCTTTTGGGACAGTTCTTAGAGTTGGCTGTACTATAAGATACTGACTGACTTGGGGATGGCGTGAGAAGTATTCAATGGTGGTTAGCACATATGCATATGTGATGGGATGACTAGAGAGTTTTTGGATGGAGAAAAAGAAGCGAGATCGTCTCAACCATGGAACACAGCGATGAACATTTCCTTTCTGAAAAATATTGAAGGGGGCTGGAAATAAAAAAAGAAACTTTTGTTGTACCTCGCAAAAAAACTTTGGTTGTATATGAGAAAATATACTGGAATAAAACAAATATGGAAATTGATCTGTCCAGACTTATTATATGCAGACCCGTTTATGTTTCATTTTTCATTTTTAAATAAAATTTATAGTTTGAGAATTGTTCTTCTCACATTGTAATAACTCATATATATCTCAATGGACGACTTATAGAATTACTTTATTGCTTGCTGTAGGGGGCAAAAAGTAGATAAGTTTTCAACATTGTGATAATCAATAATGAAATTTTGAAATGTCCTGAAATTAACATTTGTATGGAATTAAGTGTAAGCATGCAAAGCATGTGCTACTTACTACTAGTAGTAGTAGTAGTAGTAGTAGAACCCAGACGTGAAATATCTGCTCACAAGCTTGAGTGCTCCCTAATAAACAGTAAAATCAAAAAAATAGTAAACAAAATCGGCAAATTTGTTTTACACGTACAAATATTTGTGACGAAAAAACATTCCTAAATGCTCTGCGCTAAAAATCCAAAATCAATGATCCAAACAGACTATTTTGAGTCTAAATGTTCTGGACTCTAATTTTGCTTCTTTTGTCAAGAGCATTGGAAATGTTCCCTTTTCATGAAATTTACAAGTATGTAAAACATTCAACATTGTTTAGTGCCAAAAAATAGATTTTTTTAATTTTTTTTTACTATTTTTAATTATTTTCTTGTTCACATCCGGTGTGTTTGAGATCTTGAGAAGAAGATTACTTTCAGTAGAATCCCTTTCATTTCCTTGAGTGTTATAGTAATAGTATGTTCTTTTAGAAACAACAATAGTATGTAGATGGTGAAATTATCGATAGATCCGGATACCCATGGGCCATGGATACCTAGCCCATTGAGAATACATTGATTTGGATGATGCTTTGTACCTATGGATTTCAGCGAACGGATGCCCAAGATTTCACTGATTGGTCATGTATTTAGGAATCACCCCATGGTTACCCCTTCTGGCAGGTGGATCCCACATGACAAGCTATATAGTTCCCAAATCCAAGTTCCAAAGCCCAACGAGAATTAAAGAAAAAGGTGATTTCAAAATATATGCCCAAAAGTCCAAAGGTGAAAAACCTAAAACTTGTGTCTAAGAGTGGCTAACCCTAATCAACTAACTCTGTTTCACCTAGACTGTGCAAAATCCATGGATATGGATATAGTACTCGTTGATTTCCTCATAGTAGCTATCTCCAAGTCCTCAAAGAACCGATTGACAAAACGCATGGTCAATAGTGGGATTTGAAATTTGTTATCATGTATGGGATTCCTCCTTGCCCACCAAATAGCCCAGATTGTGATGAGAACCCTTGCAAGATCATGTTGATTCATGGATTCAAAAGCCAGAATAGCCATAAGCATGCAACGTCACTTGGTTAGAGAGCAAACACTTGAGAACCTCCTCATCACCCAAAGCCCAAAGGCATCGTGCCAATCGACATTCGAAGAGAGATTGGTGCCATGTGTCAATAGCTGAATTAAATATGGAGCGGGTCGGTGAAGTTGCCATCATCCTTTCATGGTGAGTTGTCCTCATAGGCAGAGACATATGAGACAATCTCCACACAAAATCCCAAACTTTTGATGGTATCTTGACCTTCCACAAGTGTGTCCAAGATTTTCTCTCCTCAGCTTGGTTCGAGTGTCCCGACCCGTGCTCTAACCAATCCTCTGGTTGATGCTTGATCCCACTGATCATCCTATAGGCTAATCAAACAGATACGATTTCCTTTTTGTCATAATGTGAAGCAAAAAAATCTTGTTGCACACGGGAACTCAATGGGATGTTCATGCTAACATCCACATTCAGAATAATAAAGTATTCCATGAGAGGTTGTTTGTCCCAAGTTCTTGTCACCGGGACAATAAGTTCTGAAACAAACTGAGATGGACTTACTGAAATAGCACAAATTGGTCTCAATTTATAGTCCCACGACAGCCAATTATCTTGCCAAATTTGTGTATTCATACTTGATACAATTCTTTTGATTAGTCCCAAAGCTAGAATGTCTCACAACTCAAGTAGGGAGCGCCAAACCTGGGAAGGGTGGAATCCCTAGGTCGCCTCTAGAAGATCAGCATGAAGGTAGTACCTACCCTTCAGGACTCGGGCACTTAGAGAATTTGGATCTTGTAACAAGCGCCATGCTTGTTTGGCTAGCAAAGCAAGGTTGAAAAGTTTGACATCACTGAAACCCATTCCACCCATGAACTTGGGCTTGCACATTGTTTTCATGACACCCACACATGTTTCCTCTGCCCTTCCTTACTTTCTTACCAAAATTTCCGCAGGAGACCATTGATATGCCCACATAGGTCCCGGGTTAGTTTAAAACAAGCCATGGAATGTGTCGGGATCAATTGTGCAACAGACGTAATTAGAACTTTTTTCCCTCCCGCTGACAGATATTTTTCCATCCACCCTAGATATGCTTCTAGATCCTGTCCTTCAGATACCTGAAACGTCCTTCCTTGGAATTCCCAACATTGGTTAGGAACCCCAAATATTTCTTTGATAACGCCTCATTTTGCACATCAAGAATGTTTTTAATCTCATTCCATACTGGCCCTTGGACCCCTTTGCTGAAGTAAATAGATGATTTATCGTTGTTTATGCGCTGGCCGGAAGCATTACAATACTTATGCATGGAGGTCCCGCACCTTAATTGCACTTCCCCTTGTAGCTTCCAAAAACAAGAGGTTGTCATCGGTGAACAAGAAATGGTTAATAGCTGGTGCCGTGGCCGCCACTGTCAAAACCAGAACACCAACACCTTGGGATTTCAGTATGCAGAATAGACCTTCTGCTACCAACAGAAACTGGTAGGGGAGATAAGGTCCACCTGACGCACTCCCCGCGAAGCCCTGAAATCATCCAAGCTACGACCTTAAAAAATGGAGAAAGAAACTCATGACACGCACCTCATGACAGTCCCGTAAAGTGTGGGCTAATACCCAGTTTGAGCATTACCGCCTTCAAATAAGGTCACCCCCCCCCCCCCTCTAGGCCTTCATCATAACCAGTTATCTTTAACCCTCCTTGTTAACATATAATGTAAGCATTCATATGTTGCTATCAAATTGTCTGAAGTGGGGGCCCAGTGGTGTTAATTTGCGTTTGTTTGTTAGGTTTTTTTACTTTTGTTTATATTTTGGAGTATTGTAAATACATATTCACAAATTTAATTTACTCCAGTTTTAAAATATTGTTCATCGCACATTAAGAAAAATGTTCATGCAGTATAAATACAAATGTTCACACAACTTTTAGGAAATGTTGATACCATTCAAAAATTATTAGTGACATTTTAAAAATGTTCTAGCGTTTCAAGAAATCTTCATGAAATTATGGAAAAAATTATATGGTATAATGTTTTTTTGTAAAATTCAAAAAATATGTGTCTAACATTTCAACAATCTTCATCCTTTCAAAAAAAATCATGAAATTTTTGAAAAAGAATATCCAATATAAAAAATTTCCCACGTAATTTAGCAAAAATCTTTCGTACCACTATAAAAATATAAGTACATCTTTGAAAAATGGTCAGACATTTCAAAAATAGTTTCATGACATTTTAAAAAGTATTTGTAAAAATTTAAGAAAATGTTTCATAGTATTAAAAAATCTTCAACTTCTATTCAAACATATGTTCAAATAGTGTTTTTTTATTTATCGTCTTCTTTTATTAAAAAAATCTAAAATGATAAAAAGCTAAAACAAAATTCTAGTACTAAAACATATTATTGTTTTCAAAAAATCTTCACTTTTTTTAAAAAAATGTTCTAGTTTAAAACAATCAAAATGGGAAAATAATCATATTCTCATGAAATGTTCCACAAATTGAATTTTTTTTTATTTTTCGCGTTTCCAAAAAATAACTGCACATTCGAATTGTATTTTCGTATTTATAAATTTTTCAATTTTTGAAAAAAGAATCCTGTTTGAAAAAATGTTCACCTTCTTCAAAAAATGTTTGCGTCTACAAAAATGTTCCTATTTTCCAAAATATACAAATCCAAAAATATTCATGTTTTAAAGAAAATATTAAAGTTTAAAAAATATTAATGTTTTTTACGAAAATGTATGTCTTTTCAAACAATGTTCAAGTATTTCTTAATATATATTTTCTATGTTCAAAAAATACTATAGAAAAACCAGCCACTACATTAAATCGTGTTGTTACACTGGTGTCTTGTTAGTCGCTAGTTGAGCCAGGCCGAGTAAGAGGGCACTGTCTGAAGCAGCGCCAATTCGATCTAGAGAATGTCATACAGTAGGTCTCATAGAGTGTGATAGTGTTCTCAACCAGATTAAGTCCTTCTGCTATATGTTTTCTTGACCCAATTTGAAGTGCACCAAGGGCAAATTTGTGCTTGTTCACGGTCAGCGCCTTGAGGGATGGGTGCAAATTGTTCGGTCGGTGCCTTGCAGCTAGTCTTCCTAATCGGTGCCTTCAAGAAGCTAAATTGGCGCTCGCGTGGGACGCCAACTGGGGCGCAGCCCAACAACCCCGGCTGCTCGCTCCCTCGGTCGTCTCTAAACCGATTTGACTGTTGGTCAATTAACTGTTGACCATTGATCAGTACAGCTTTGTCTTTGAAAAAAAATCAAGATTTTTCAAAAAAGTTATGTATTTGAAAAAATATTAATTTGAGAGAAGTTCAAGAAGTTTAACAAAAAAACATGAATATGAAAAAATGACAGATTTGAATAAAAATTTGTGAATTTAACACTGTTTGGTAAAAAAACTTCATGGATTTGGAAAAAAAATCATGTATTCGAAAAACTTCACAATTTTGAGAAAGTTCGTGAAATTTAAGAATTTAAAATTTATAATTGTTCGCGAATTTGCAGAAGTTAAAGAATATGAAAAAATCACAGATTAAAAAAATCATGAATTTGAAATAAATTAGGGTCCGTTTGTCAGCTGTTGGAAGCTTAGTGTTTTTTTTCTTTCTTTTTTTGAGGAATGTTGGAAGCTTAGTAAAACCATGCGAGCAGAAGGTAGCCGAATGGGCTGGTCCGCGATCCTCCTAGCGTGGGCGCTCGCTAAACGTGAGTACTATTGGACGCAGTGAGCGTTCAATAAAAGCTGCCGACAATACTAACTGGCGCGTTAAGAGACGAAAAAAGGATTGGCCCTCTCGGTGGTGCAGGGTTTCCTTTTTCGAATCGAAAGAGCTTTATTGATTACTCCATAGGATTACAAATCATGCTGAAGACAATCAGCAAGGAGGAGTGCACAGTTTAGCCCATGGGCGGAGCTACAGTACAGCCGTTGGCTAAATTATACAGTGAATCCATTGGCTAAATTTTTTTGCCTCCGCCCCTGGTTTAGCCTTAAACATCAGAAGGTCATTTTCCTGGTAAAAATTGTCGCCCTACCTACAAGGTTTATGATGTGTTCTAACATCGCGCCAACACACACCACGAAAACCAGTGGCCTCAACAAGCCGTCTGTCGTCTACCTGGGAACACCAACCGGTCTAGCAGACCACCATCGTGCATCGCATATACACGTTGTAGAATCAGTCGTCGCCATCTTTCGTTGTCCCATCTTCAGAAGTAAGCAATGCATTGACCTTGTCAGACCAATCTGTCGTCGACGCCACCACAACGCTAGACGGCGCCACCTTCCTATGTGTGCCCATCAAACAGTATCCAGCGGTGAGACCTCGTTGAACCATGCCTCCAAGACTCGCTGTTGTTGATATCGTAGATGTGACGCCGCTCCACCTTGGTCACCGCACGAGAAACATAAATATTAAACTAATTTTAAAAGTTCTTAATTTTTGTGTAGAAGTTCATAGTAGTGTAACAAGCGGACCTGAGATTTTTCATGTGAAATTGAATAGCAGTGCTTCGTCGGTTAAAAATAATAATTAAATATAACATTTGGAGCTAACATTTGACATTTGACTTGTTTTTTTTCACAGGTCAAAATGGTTAACTTCCCCCCTAAAAATTTGCTGGCAGCATTTGAGTGTGACAATGAACAGATCTATTTTTTCAGATTTTTTTGACATTTGCAAAATACATTTTTGTTGCCTAGGAGCATATGCTCCCTAGAGCCAAACTGGATTTCGGAATCATACATCATTTAAAACCAATGTCACATGTGAGTATACACATATTTGTGAACCATGCAAAATAAATCACGCAGAAATTGTTGCTATGTTCTTGCCCCCTTTTTGGGGAAATTCATATAGTTGACGCCAGTTTTTCGGCCCTACCAGCGAACACACTCCCTGCCATTAGATGCATTGCACATATCTGAGAGCATGTCTAACAGAGCCCTCAAAAACTCAACCTTCAAAACCAGTTTGAGGACTAAGAAAATGTCGTTTTGAAGGCCAAAAATCCCTGGCGCAGATCAGTGCCCTCAAACCAACCCTCAAAACAGAATTCTGTTTTGAGGGTTGGTTTGAGGGCACTGATATGCGCCCCGGCCTTCAAACCTTCAAAACGGGACAACAACTATTTCAACAAAATTCCATACAACAAACATAACAATAATCAACAACAAAAAATTATTCTAGTTATGATTACAACATCAAATAATTGTTTCAAGCTCACAACAATCATTCTACTTAGTACAACAATGTTTGAATCAAATAGTACATAGAAACGTAAAACAAAGATCCCTTACAACAATGTTTGTATCACAAATAGGACATGGAATCAAATAGGACATGTTTGAATCAAATAGGCCATCATTGGCGACGGCCAAGCAGCTGCTAGTGGTGCTCGACCAGATCATTGCGGAGCTGGGTATGAGTGTTGGCATTTTCAATTTCCCGACGTGTTTGAAGGAAAGCTTGAATGCGATCGGGGTTCCTCTCCGGTTGCACTCGGGTACCAACATTGTCATAGAAACATGGCAAGTTTAACCCCCTCTCATCCTCGAGTATCATGTTGTGTAGAATGACACAATACTTCATGATGTTCATAAGGGTTTTCTTGTCCCAAAACGAGCTGGACCCCGAACAATGGCAAATCTTGCTTGCAAAACACCGAAAGCTCTCTCAATGTCTTTGCAGGCTGATTCTTGTGCCATCGTGAAATTAGCTTCTTTTTGGGATAAGGGCATCCCTCTCTTCTCTTTAATGGACTTCACAAGTGTTGCCCATTCAGAATAAATGCCTTCGGTGAGATAGTATCCCATTGTGTACTCATTGTCCATGACCTTGTAATTGCAAGTTGGAGCATCACCTGAAGCTAGTCTTGCAAATAAAGGGGACCTTTGAAGCACATTGATGTCATTGAGTGTTCCCCGCAAACCAAATTATGCATGCCAAATCCATAAGTCTTGCGATGCCACGGCCTCAAGCCCAATGGTAGGATCATAGCTTTTACCGCAATACATTCCATGCCATGCCTTTGGGCAATTTTTCCATTTCCAGTGCATGCAATATATGATAATAGTACCTCACCATATTCAACCTAGAGGTAAATGGAGGATGAATGCATGCTATATTGTCTTGTGACATTCAAGCACAATTATTTATTGTTGAAAAATAAAAATAAAACTACTAATGTGGAGTGTTGTCATGATTTTTGATGATGTGGACATCTTGCAGGTGGTAGAAATTGGAAAGTGAAAAGTTGAATGGTTGCATCAACGCTTGATGATGTGGAGGACGTGTATGTGATGTAAAGTGGGAAGTTAATTATTACACGCGCTTGATGATGCGAATAGCTTGCATGGGCATTTAAATGGATGATGACATGTGTGGGACATATATGATGAGGTGGATAGATTGCATGTTAAGACGAATAAGATAGTGGGGATGAATTTTTTATGTATAATATAGGATACCATAAATTCAAAAAAGAATTATCCCATTTTATTAAACAATCATATCAATTCCAGTTTTAGTAGAAAAAATAATTTCAAAATCAAGTGCCAAATGTTTAACAAAAACCATATCTATTTTCATTACAAACATGAAAACAAACTTCAGTGTCCATCCCATCACAATCAGCACTCAATTATTCATCAACTAATTCATCTTAATGTGTAATATCACCTTTAAGTAATTTCAGCAATCCAACTACAACTCCTTAGTAGAGATCCACTTGAACACATATCCATTCCATTTACTAGATCGCTTGCATTTCAATACCTATTCATTTCAGTCCAACTCTATATTGATTTGCATATCCATTTCAGTTCATATTCATTTCAGCAAAAAAAAGATATATTGAAATGTAGGGAGGGAGGGAACTGTACACGCGGCACAACTCCAGTTCGGGCCCCTCATAAAAAAGAAAGACGTGCGTACGCGGCCACGCGGGCTACGCCCATAGGTGCCCGGCCGACGTCGCACGAGGCGACGACGAGCCTCGCGTGCCCGCTGCCCGGCCGACCTCCGCGGCGTCGCCAGCCCACATGCGCCTCCGCCGTCGCGCGCACGGCGCGCCTGCTGTGTCCGGGCTGTCATTCTCCTCCGCCTCGATCGATTCCTTCCTTCTTCATTCCCCCAACCTCCTCGTGATCAAAATTCTATATAAGCCTCGAAACAGGTGCACACCGACCCATCACTGCACCACCGGCCGTCCCTCCTTTCATTTCATCGCGCGACTCCTTGTACGAGCTAGTGATGGCGGTGAGCTCGAAGCAGGCCTATGCCTGCGTAGTGCTCGTGGTGCTCTGCATTGCCGCGCGGACGGCGGCGGCCTGGGGGAGAATCGATGACCGCCTGGAGGTGAACTGGGGCCATGGCAGCCACGGAACGGTCTCGGCCGACGGCCAGGTCGTCTCGCTGTCGCTCGACCGCAACTCCGGCTCCGGCTTCCGGTCCAAGGATACGTACCTCTACGCGCGCATCGACCTGCAGATCAAGCTCGCCCCCGGCAACTCCGCCGGCACAGTCACCACGTGCTACGTAAGATAGCTGGCCATATCCTTTCTGAGACTGGATCAATGTGCATTTTTTTGTTTGATCGCGAGCTCAGCTCATACATATCAGTGTAAATACTGCAGTTCCTGTCTGAGGGGTCATGGGCGAACCACGACGAGATCGACCTGGAGTTCCTGGGCAACTCCACCGGCGAGCCCTACACGCTCCACACCAACGTCTACATCAACGGCACCGGCAGCAAGGAGCAGCAGTTCCACCTCTGGTTCGACCCCGCCGCCGACTTCCACACCTACTCCATCGTCTGGACTCCCCTGCACATCCTGTGAGCAGACCGAGTACCCATCCCATACAAATCGTGCATTCATCCCATCCATGGGTGACCAAAATTAACTGACAGTCGACGCGAATTGGTCGCTTGATGCTCTGCAGCGTGCTGGTAGACGGCACGCCGATCCGGGAGCTGAGGAACCACGCGGACAAGGGCGTGGCGTACCCGTCGTGGCAGCGGATGCGGCTGTACGGGAGCCTGTGGAACGCCGAGGACTGGGCGACGCAGGGCGGCCGCGTCAAGACGGACTGGTCGCTGGCGCCCTTCGTCGCGCAGTACCGCAACTTCACCGCCACCACCTCGTCGCCGGGCGCCGGCGGCGGGTACTACGACCAGGAGATGGACGCGACGGCGCAGCAGGCCATGAAGTGGGCGCGGGACACGCACATGGTGTACAACTACTGCGCGGACAGCGCGCGGTTCCCCTACGGCTCGCCGCCCGAGTGCTACATGCCGTAGAGATCTGGTGATGCCTCCATCGGTTGTAGTACAACTACTTTGAGTGCAGAGTCGGTTACACTTACACATGCGTACGTAGAGCAGAGTTGACCTCATTTTTTGTCAAGATTTGTTCATTCTTTTTTGTAAAAAATAAAGAAATATTAGCTATATATACATGCGCAGACATGTTCATGCTACTGTCCATCTTATATTTAGGGCATGTTTGGTTGGTGAATACCTTTGTCATATGTTGCCACAGCCTTACCACGTCCTTTTTTTTTTTGAGAAAACCACTCCTGTTTGGAGCGTAGGTTTTTTTTCGGAACGCGGTGACGTAAGCTTACGGGCTGGGATAGGTTAATGGGCTAGAAGTGGCCCAGTTTACAAAATAACTCGGTTTTTTCTTTCGGAGCAGCTGAACCTAACAGTTAGCCCACGCGTGGAAGTGCACACAAATCTAACGGCATAGGACGACCGGGCCAGAAGGTCGAACGGCTAAAAATACACATGACGTCAGAACGCTTGGTTTAGGCTCAGTTTTACTGTCCTAAAAATGATCAATTATACCCCTCGTGATTACGACAATGGCTTCAGTAGTCCTTGATGTGCTTTCATTTCATTTAACTCTTTACACCAGATTTATCTTAAGACAAACTTTATGAACTTTAATCAATTTAATACTAAAAATATCAACATATACAATATCAAATAAATAAAATAAGACAATATATTCCACAATAAATGTAATGATAGTGATTTGGTATGTATTGCGAACGTTCATTCTTTTTCTATAAACTTAGCCAAACCCTACAATATTTAACTTACGATAAGCTAATATGCGAATTAAAAATAAACGAAGAAAGTAAAGTACGAGAGTAAGTTGCAAATTTGTACCACAAAAGCATTAGTGCCGTGCACACCATGTGCAAGTAACGTATCCGACACCCACGTATTCACGCTGCTTTGAGATTCGATTCATATTTTTCTTGGCCTTGTGCATATTGTATTTCTTTGCATTCATTCCTTCTGCATACCTTGTAACTAAATTTTGTGGGAACCACAATTAAAATAATAATTATATTTAAATTCTTGTAAAATTACAAATTTGGTAAAAAAATATAGTTAGAAAGATTTTCAAATGTTTGATTTTAAAACTTCTCAAAGTACATATTTCAATTATTTTTAAGATGTGTTTCTCGGAATAGGCATTTGTTCTATTCTATAAATAAAGCCAAATGATCAAACTGATACAAATTGATGAGCAAATCTTGGTCAAACAAAAAAAAAGATAACCGAGAAAGTAGCAAACACCACCAACTCATAGTCGAGCATGAGTACAGAAGTGGCTACACCCCACCAAGAAGCACCTGAAACTACCGACTAGAAATGAGACAACGCCTCCTGGGAACCACGAGACACCGTTGCACCGCACACACCAATCTATGAGCGAAAAGAAACATATGCCCTCTCGCTTCAGACCGTGGAGCACCGATCTTGCATGCGGACGTCAAGGTGACAACGGGACGTGTAAAAGGTAGGACACAAGCGAGGTCGCCCCATGCCTGAGTCGAAAAGGTTTCGTGTTAGGATCAAAGCTTGCCCGAAGACACTGACGAGCGACCGGAGGTACCAGAGCTCCACGAAGATGCCCTCCCAAGAAGGTGACTTATGCTATGAGTCATCGTTAATAGGATCTTATGGACTAGGGGTTTCACCAAATCCGTGGCATGACGAGGGGGGCCACAATGATGCCTTCATGAGGGATGGGATACCCACAGGCATCATCGTCGCTGGAACGCAGAGCTTTTGCTCGGAGGTTCATCCGCGCCACGCCGAGGTACCAAGGTCGCCACCCCACCCCAAGAGAACAACCGCCTTCGCCAGACCTAAGCCTTCAGATGAAGACTACGGATCTACCACCGCCGAAGCCACGACAACACCAGGACCACCCACCGGACCTCCCCTCGCTATTGATGCACCTGAAGAGAAGGCCACCACCGATGCAACGTTGCTCGCTATAGAGCCAAGTGGGCAACATCATCTTTTGGGGCCATCGCCCCGTCATCCAAGACTGGCTGACCACCCCACTAGGACATAAGATCGCCACCAAGCATGCACCTGGCACAGATAGCGCTTGTCTGGACCAGCACACCGCAATGCAGTAGTTGTCAGGACATGCATCACTATCATCGGTCAACGCACAGAGAAGATTCCGGGCTCCTGGGGCGAGACCCCACTAGATCTCCCCATCAACCCCCGTCTCTCTCGATCTACCAAGCCCCGCAATTTGAAATCCGGTGGCGTGTTAAGATCGAAGCCCAACCTGAACTCTATCAATATAGATCCCTTTTATTTGACGGGACTATCGATCGATCTCCCTTTAGTGTGCTCCGAGTTGTATTGGTATTGGAATCAGTAGTGGCGCGAGGGGGAGAGGTGTGCAGGGTGCGGAGGAGGCGGCGCGGGCTACGGTCTAAAGCAGCGATGAGCCCGACAATGAAAAAAGACAAGCCGTTTTTACTTACCGGTGGCTACGGGGTAAATATCATGAACTCCGAGCCCAATTTGGATGATGGACGACAAAACCGAAGAAATTCAAACGCTTCGGACTTTATTAGCATGCAGGATATATATAGATTGCAAAAACGAAAATAAGTCAGCCGTTGGTACAAGTACGGTGGCTAGTACTGTGTATTTTTTTTATTCCGAGAAGTGCATGGACGATGCCCGTACTCGACGTACGTACGGGAGGACGGCGATGAAGGCATTTGTCAATTTTCAATCTCTCATACGCCGCTGGCTCGGAAGAGCCTCATGAATCCAAAGGTGACGGCCATGGCGGCCAGCCCGCCCACCACCACCCGCGCGCACGACCTCGCCACGGGGGCCCGCCCGAGCACGGCGCCCACGCACCCGAACGCTGCTAGCGCCAACGTCGCCACGACGGCCACCACGGCAACCCGCAGGTTGTAGCCCACGATGAACCCGGCGGCCAGCAGCGGCACTAGCGCCCCAACGGAGAAAGCCAGCGCGGAGGCGGCCGCGGCCTGGGCCGGGCTGGGCAGCGCCTTCTCCTCGTCGCCGCCGCGCTTGCCGTCCAGGTCCAGCTGCGCGATCTCCACGTCGCGCTGGGAGCAGACGGACACGTACTCTCCGATGGCCATGCTGCAGGCCCCGGCCAGTAGTCCCGCGAACCCGGACACGACCATTGCGCGCGCGTCGGGCTTGACGGCGCTGACGCCGAGCATGAGGGACGCCGTGGAGACCAGCCCGTCGTTGGCGCCCAGCACCGCCGCGCGGAGCCAATTGGCGCGCCCAGCCAAGTCGAAGGACGACTCGGAGTGGTCGACGTCGCCGCACAGCACGGCCGGGTTCTCGGCGTCCGCCACGGCGGCCAGCTTGGTGTCGTTCACGGCCATGGCGGCTGGGAGCTTGTGAGATGGATGGAGATGGTTGGGTTCGCGGTGGTAGTAGCCGTATGCAGTGGCAGGCAGCAGCAGCGTGGCGAACACACGCTCCCCTGGCGTGGTTTTATAGTGAATTTGAGGGTCGTGCCTTGTGTTCGTGTGATGCTGTGGGCATTGCCGGTCTTCTTTTTCTCCTCTGGTGTTGGGATTTCCAGCTTTCATGCCGCTATGGCCAGTGCGTACATGCAGCCACACATCCTTTCCCTTCGGTATTGCGCGCCCGTGGCCACCACGAGCACACACCTATATTAATCGATGCATCGTGCTTGCTGAGTGTACATCATATCCAAGGCGTTTACAAATTTTTTTGCGGGTCATATCGAAGGCGTTTACAGTGACTATTTGGTCGCCTGCTTGCTCGTACATAAAAATGGTTTTAAATTTCAGTTTCAGAATATTTTTTTAGCCACACTCGAAATCACTGAATTTCATTGAATTTTAGCGATATTTCATTATCATTTCGGTCATGGGACTAAATTTTCCATTTGAATTTTATTGACACCTAGCCAAATAATTTGTGTGTAGTACTACCGCAATTGCGGAAATATTTTGAGAAACGCAATAATCGTTCAATGAACATTAGTTCATTCAATTAAACTTGCATGAATCTTAACGCAAAGATTGGATGGTTCTTATAACGGAGTCAAAAATATACCCCCTTCGATTCAAAATAAGTGTCGCAGTTTTGAACTAAGGTTGAAGGAGTATTTACTTTTCAGATGCATGAGAAATAGTGAAGCCGTTTCCTAAGAAAACAATTGACATTGTTAAAAAGAAACTCCTTTGGAGAGACTTGGAGATTATGGGACTGTTTGGATTGGATCCCTTGCACGCCCAGCCAATTTTTTGGCCTTGACCGAAGCACTGCAGCTTGTTTGGATGGGATCTGAAATTTTGGCTCGCCAACTCACCCTGCCTTTTCCTCTGTACTTTCATGCCAATTCATTGCCGAAACTGGGGGCGGCCAAATCGGCCACCAATATTTTGGTGCGCCCGCGACGCCCACAATTTGGTGTGGCGCTCCTGGGCAACAACTAAGCAGCCCCTACTTCTTCACATGTAAAATGTGGACTCCAGACTCGCTATATGCTGATCCTTTTCTATGTTTCTTACACATTATAGCCATAAAAAAATGCATGGGAAAGAAGGTTGGATTAACCCAAAAACGTGTTCTAAAAATGATCTGGCCTAAAGTTTCAGGATATGTCCCATGAAATTTTTTATCCACCCAATAGTAAAATCCAGTGATTATATCAAAACCAGCTTTCATCAAAATATGTAATGGAAATGTGCATGTATTGTCCACACTAATGTTGTGGGTGGTTTCTTTCATGAAAATCGATGAGAATGTTCGTTGCTTCAAGAAAATTTACACCGATGGCCAGGATCGAGGCAGGCACACCTATACGGCATCATGAGTAATCCGCAACACTCGACGGCCTTATATACTAAGGCCGCTACGACAACACCACACAAAGGAGGTAGATACAGCCTTCTGCGTCTGAACGAGTAGACACATGCTAGGCATACTACGAAATATGATGCCAATTGGATAATCATTAATGTACTTATGGAAACATGGAGGGCGGGAGCCAAGGAGAGAGGCGCAATGGCGGCGCATGGGCATATACTTGGAGGGATGATAGACCGTGAGGGCGATCGTCAAGATTTGGGCTGATTTTCACTAGTTATACATGTCATCCATTAAAGGTAGTCAAATAAAATCTCCTAGGGCTCGGGGCGGCCTCCCAGATTAGGCCTCGCTATGCAGTAAGAGTAACTCTAGCAGATGCTTCATATGTGGCCGATCGCTATAATAACCGCTAGCATGTCGATCAGCACACAAAATGGCACTCTAGAAAGTCGTCATGTGTGCCGCGATAGCCGTATGTTATGGACCTCACTCCAAAAACGACCACATATCCTCCAAATATGAAGGTTGTGGAAGCCATGTTTGCAGCTCGCTCCAAATCCAACTATCAGCACAGGAGTGAAGTTTCATCTTCCTCCTCCTCACGCTATATGCAGGATTTGAAGCAACATGACCAACGTCCGGGAGAAGGGGGGGGGGGGGGGGCATGACCGTCAACCACATGGCAAAAAAATGATGCGGGTGCTTCCTCAGATTCCAATGGTAGCCCACCACCCATCATCATCATCTCCTAGCTTGTTTGTGAGGCTAGGAGGTGTGTGAGCAGGCCAGCAATCGCATATAAAAGCACCCCTTGATGGCCGCTTACCGCCTTTCCAACTACCCATTTAATGAAGCCCGCGGTGTCCTATACATGTGCCTCTTCTATCTTCCTCATTTGTTCCTCCCTCGAGTGCCTCTCAATCCCATCACGCACGTCTCCAATACACCACTTCATCGTCCACGACGTAGTGGAAGGAGCTCCACGTCATCTTCAATTTCGAGGATGAGAAGGAGAAACAGCCGGACACATCGGTCCCCTTTTAGGACTTGTGCGATGTAGTGGTGGGGGACGGTCGAGGGAGGGGGGGGGGGGGGGGGGGGGGGGGGGAGGGAGCGGCGAATTTAGGACCGCGCGACCGCCCCTGTCGCCGATGCATGGTGGGTGTGGGACGAACACGCCAAGGTCCTTCCGAGCCATCGAGGCCCGCAAATGCCTCCGTCCATGCATGGACGTCCTTGGTCTTTCCCACAGAAATGTTGTGTCGCATCTTTTCAAACAATAGGGCATGCATGCACGGAGAAGAATTAAAATCACTTGGTACTACAGTATATAGTAGCAATACGGTGCAAGAGTTTAAACGTTTTCATTTGCCGTTTGATTACAATTACAAGGAAGAAAATTAGTGAGCCCAGGTACAAGTACGGTGGCTAGTACTGTGTATTTTATTCCGAGAAGAATATGGACGATGGCCGTACACGACGTACGTGCGCGAGGACGGCGATGAAGGCCTTGACGCCTTGTCAGTCTCTCATACGCCCCTGGCTCGGAAGAGCCTCATGAACCCAAAGGTGACGGCCATGGCGGCCAGCCCGCCCACCACCACCCGCGCGCACGACCTCGCCACGGGGGCCCGCCCCAGCACGGCGCCCACGCATCCGAACGCGGCCAGCGCCAACGTCGCGACGACCACCACCACGGCGACCCGCAGGTTGTAGCCCACGATGAACCCGGCGGCCAGCAGCGGTAGGAGCGCCCCGACGGAGAAAGCCAGCGCTGAGGCCGCAGCGGCATGTGCTGGGCTTGGCAGCGCCTTCTCGTCGTCGCCGCCTCGCTTTCCGGCCTGGTCCAGCTCCGCGATCTCCACGTCGCGCTGGGAGCAGACGGACACGTACTCTCCGATGGCCATGCTGCATGCCCCGGCCAGTAGTCCCGCGAACCCGGACACGACCATGGCCCGCGTGTCGGGCTTGACGGCGCTGACGCCGAGCATGAGGGAGGCCGTGGAGACAAGCCCGTCGTTGGCGCCCAGCACCGCCGCGCGCAGCCAGTTGGCGCGCCCGGCAAAGTCGATGGACGACTCGGAGTTGTCGACGTAGCCGCACATCACGGCCGGGTTCTCGGCGTCGACCACGGCGGCCAGCTTGGCGTTGTTCACGGCCATGGCGACTGGGAGCTAGCGAGATGGATGGAGATGGTTGGGTTCGGGGTGGTAGTAGTAGTGGTAGCGGTAGTGTGGCGAACACACGCTCCCCTGGCGTGGTTTTATAGTGAATTTGAGGAGCCATGAGGGTCGTGCCTTGTGTTCGTGTGTTGCTGTGGGCATTGCCGGTCTTCTTTTTGACCTTTCATGCCGCTATGGCTAGTGCATACACGCCGCCACATCTTTTTCCTCTGGTATTGCGCGCCCGTGGCCACCACGAGCACACACCTACATAAATCGATGCATTGTGCTTGCTGAGTGTACATCATATGCAAGGCGTTTACAATGACTAGCGATAATTTGGTCATTGGTTCCTTATAGTCATTAACTCGCATGTGATATAGACCACGAAAAATCAGCTAAAATAGAAAGGAACGGAAAATATCCATATTAAGAAAAAGTAAGCATATACATATAACAATAATAATTACAAGAATTCAAATAATAGAAATTATGAAAAGAAAATGAAACATTTCATCCGTAGACAGAGATGGAATCCGAGCAGTTTGGGGGTTTAGGGTACTCTCCGCGAAATTGGCTCCGACACTTTTGTCAAAAGTGAAAGGACTACTTGTTGGGGAACGTTGCAGAAAACAGAAATTTTCCTACGGTTTCACCAAGATCCATCTATGAGTTCATCTAGCAACGAGTGATCGGATGCATCTACATACCTTTGTAGATCGCGAGCGGAAGCGTTCAAAGAACGGGGATGAGGGAGTCGTACTCGACGTGATCCAAATCACCGGAGATCCTAGCGCCGAACGGACGGCACCTCCGCGTTCAACACACGTACGGTCAGCGTGACGTCTCCTCCTTCTTGATCCAGCAAGGGGGAAGGAGAGGTTGATGAAGATCCAGCAGCACGACGGCGTGGTGGTGGATGCAGGGCGTCACAGTAGCAGGGCTTCGCCGTATACTACGCGAGAGAGAGAGGTGCAGCAGGGGAGAGGGAGGCGCCAAAGGCTCAAGGTGTGGCTGCCCCCTCCCTCCCCCCCTTTTATATAGGCTCCCCTAGGGGGGGCGCCGGCCCTAGGAGATGGGATCTCCAAGGGGGGGCGGCGGCCAGGGCTGGAGTAGCCCCCAAGGCAAGGTGGGGCGCCCCCCACCCCTAGGGTTCCAACCCTAGGCGCATGGGGTGGGCCTAGGGGGGCGCACCAGCCCACTATGGGCTGGTTCCCCTCCCCACTTTGGCCCATGGGGCCCTCCGGGATGGGTGGCCCCACCCGGTGGACCCCCGGGACCCTTCCGGCGGTCCCGGTACAATACCGGTAACCCCGAAACTTGTCCCGATGGCCGAAACAGCACTTCCTATATATAATTCTTTACCTCCGGACCATTCCGAAACTCCTCGTGACGTCCGGGATCTCATCCGGGACTCCGAACAACATTCGGGTTACTGCATATACATATCTTTACTACCCTAGCGCCACCGAACCTTAAGTGTGTAGACCCTACGGGTTCGGGAGACATGTAGACATGACCGAGACGACTCTCCGGTCAATAACCAACAGCGGGATCTGGATACCCATGTTGGCTCCCACATGCTCCTCGATGATCTCATCGGATGAACCACGATGTCGAGGATTCAAGCAACCCCGTATTCAATTCCCTTTGTCAATCGGTATGTTACTTGCCCGAGATTTGATTGTCGGTATCCCAATACCTTGTTCAATCTCGTTACCGGCAAGTCACTTTACTCGTACCGTAATGCATGATCCCGTGACCAGACACTTGGTCACTTTGAGCTCATAATGATGATGCATTACCGAGTGGGCCCAGTGATACCTCTCCGTCATACGGAGTGACAAATCCCAGTCTTGATCCGTGTCAACCCAACAGACACTTTCGGAGATACCCGTAGTCTACCTTTATAGTCAGCCAGTTACGTTGTGACGTTTGGTATACCCAGAGCACTCCTACGGTATCCGGGAGTTACATGATCTCATGGTCTAAGGAAATGATACTTGACATTGGAAAACTCTAGCAAACGAACTATACGATCTTAATGCTATGTTTAGGATTGGGTCTTGTCCATCACATCATTCTCCTAATGATGTGATCTCGTTATCAATGACATCCAATGTCCATAGTCAGGAAACCATGACTATCTATTGATCAACGAGCTAGTCAACTAGAGGCTTACTAGGGACATGTTGGTGTCTATTATTCACACATGTATTACGATTTCCGGATAACACAATTATAGCATGAATAAAGACAATTATCATGAACAAGGAAATATAATAATAATGCTTTTATTATTGCCTCTAGGGCATATTTCCAACAGTCTCCCACTTGCACTAGAGTCAATAATCTAGTTACATTGTGATGAATCGAACACCCATGGAATTCTGGTGTTGATCATGTTTTGCTCTAGGGAGAGGTTTAGTCAACGGATCTGCTACATTCAGGTCCGTATGTACTTTACAAATATCTATGTCTCCATCTTGAACATTTTCACGAATGGAGTTGAAGCGACGCTTGATGTGCCTGGTCTTCTTGTGAAACCTGGGCTCCTTAGCAAGTGCAATAACTCCAGTGTTGTCACAGAAGCGTTTGATTGGCCCTGACGCATTGGGTATGACTCCTAGGTCGGTGATGAACTCCTTCACCCAAATTGCTTCATGCGCTGCCTCCGAGGCTGCCATGTACTTCGCTTCACATGTAGATCCCGCCACGACGCTCTGCTTGCAACTGCACCAGCTTACTGCCCCACCATTCAAAATATACACGTATCCGGTTTGTGACTTAGAGTCATCCAGATCTGTGTCGAAGCTAGCGTCGACGTAACTCTTTACGACGAGCTCTTCGTCACCTCCATAAACGAGAAACATTTCCTTAGTCCTTTTCAGGTACTTCAGGATATTCTTGACCGCTGTCTAGTGTTCCTTCCCGGGATTACTTTGGTACCTTCCTACCAAACTTACGGCAAGGTTTACATCAGGTCTGGTACACAGCATGGCATACATAATAGAACCTATGGCTGAGGCATAGGGGATGACACTCATCTCTTCTATATCTTCTGCCGTGGTCGGACATTGAGCTGAGGTCAATTTCACACCTTGTAACACAGGTAAGAACCCCTTCTTAGACTGATCCATATTGAACTTCTTCAATATCTTATCAAGGTATGTGCTTTGTGAAAGACCTATGAGGCGTCTCGATTTATCTCTATGGATCTTGATGCCTAATATATAAGCAGCTTCTCCAAGGTCCTTCATTGAAAAACTCTTATTCAAGTAGGCCTTAATGCTGTCCAAGAGTTCTATATCATTTCCCATCAAAAGTATGTCATCTACATATAGTATGAGAAATGCTACAGAGCTCCCACTCACTTTCTTGTAAACACAGGCTTCTCCATAAGTCTGCGTAAACCCAAACGCTTTGATCATCTCATCAAAGCGAATGTTCCAACTCCGAGATGTTTGCACCAGCCCATAAATCGAGCGTCGGAGCTTGCACACCTTGTCAGCATTCTTAGGATCGACAAAACCTTCCGGTTGCATCATATACAATTCTTCCTTAAGGAAACCATTAAGGAATGCCGTTTTGACGTCCATTTGCCATATCTCATAATCATAGTATGCGGCAATTGCTAACATAATTCGGACGGACTTCAGCTTCGCTACTGGTGAGAAAGTCTCATCGTAGTCAACCCCTTGAACTTGTCGATAACCCTTAGCGACAAGCCGAGCTTTATGGATGGTCACATTACCATCCGCGTCTGTCTTCTTCTTAAAGATTCATTTATTTTCTATGGCTCGCCGATCATCGGGCAAGTCAGTCAAAGTCCATACTTTGTTTTCATACATGGATCCTATCTCGAATTTCATGGCTTCTAGCCATTTGTCGGAATCCGGGCCCGCCATCGCTTCTTCATAGTTCGAAGGTTCACCGTTGTCTAACAACATGATTTCCAAGACAGGGTTGCCGTACCACTCTGGTGCGGAACGTGTCCTTGTGGACCTACGAAGTTCAGTAGCAACTTGATCTGAAGTTTCATGATCATCATCATTAACTTCCTCTCTAGTCGGTGCAGGCACCTCAGGAACATTTTCTTGAGTTGCGCCATTTTCCGGTTCAAGAGGTAATACTTCATCAAGTTCTACTTTCCTCCCACTTACTTCTTTCGAGAGAAACTCCTTCTCTAGAAAGGATCCATTCTTGGCAACAAAGATCTTGCCTTCGGATCTGAGGTAGAAGGTATACCCAATAGTTTCTTTAGGGTATCCTATGAAGACGCATTTTTCCGAATTGGGTTCGAGCTTTTTAGGTTGAAGTTTCTTGACATAAGCATCGCATCCCCAAACTTTTAGAAATGACAGCTTAGGTTTCTTCCCAAACCATAATTCATACGGTGTCGTCTCAACGGATTTCGACGGAGCCCTATTTAAAGTGAATGCGGCAGTCTCTCAAGCATAGCCCCAAAAAGATAGCGGTAAATCGGTAAGAGACATCATAGATCGCACCATATCTAATAGAGTGCGATTACGACGTTCGGACACACCATTACACTGAGGTGTTCCAGGCGGCGTGAGTTGTGAAACTATTCCACATTTTCTTAAGTGTGTGCCAAATTCGTGACTCAAGTATTCTCCTCCACGATCTGATCGTAGAAACTTGATTTTTCTGTCACGTTGATTTTCAACTTCACTCTGAAATTCCTTGAACTTTTCAAAGGTCTCAGACTTGTGTTTCATTAAGTAGATATACCCATATCTACTCAAGTCATCAGTGAGGGTGAGAACATAACGATAGCCACCGCGAGCCTCAACACTCATTGGACCGCACACATCAGTATGTATGATTTCCAATAAGTTCGTTGCTCGCTCCATTGTTCCTGAGAACGGAGTCTTGGTCATTTTACCCATGAGGCATGGTTCGCACATGTCAAATGATTCATAATCAAGAGACTCTAAAAGTCCATCTGCATGGAGCTTCTTCATGCGTTTGACACCTATGTGACCAAGGCGGCAGTGCCACAAGTATGTGGGACTATCATTATCAACCTTACATCTTTTGGTATTCACACTATGAACATGTGTAGCATTACGCTCGAGATTCATTAAGAATAAACCATTCACCATCGGAGCATGACCATAAAACATATCTCTCATATAAATAGAACAACCATTATTCTCGGATTTAAATGAGTAGCCATCTCGAATTAAACGAGATCCCGATACAATGTTCATGCTCAATGCTGGCACTAAATAACAATTATTGAGGTTTAAAACTAATCCCGTAGGTAAATGTAGAGGTAGTGTGCCGACGGTGATCACATTGACCTTGGAACCATTCCCGACGCGCATCGTCACCTCGTCCTTCGCTAGTCTCCGCTTATTCCGCAGCTCCTACTTTGAGTTACAAATGTGAGCAACTGCACCGGTATCAAATACCCAGGAGCTACTACGAGTACTGGTAAGGTACACATCAATTACATGTATATCACATATACCTTTTGTTTTGCCGGCCTTCTTGTCCGCTAAGTATTTGGGGCAGTTCCGCTTCCAGTGACCACTTCCCTTGCAATAAAAGCACTCAGTCTCGGGCTTGGGTCCATTCTTTGGCTTCTTCCCGGCAGCTTGCTTGCCGGGCGCGGCAACTTCCTTGCCGTCCTTCTTGAAGTTCTTTTTACCCTTGCCCTTCTTGAACTTAGTGGTTTTATCAACACTTGATGTTCCTTCTTGACTTCTACCTCTGCTAATTTCAGCATTGAAAATAACTCAGGAATGGTCTTTTCCATCCCCTGCATATTGAAGTTCATCACAAAGCTCTTGTAGCTTGGTGGAAGCGACTGGAGGATTCTGTCAATGACCGCATCATCCGGGAGATTAACTCCCAGCTGAGTCAAGCGGTTATGTAACCCAGACATAGTGAGTATGTGCTCACTGACAGAACTATTTTCCTCCATCTTACAGCTGAAGTATTTATCGGAGACTTCATATCTCTCGACCCGTGCATGAGCTTGAAAAACCATTTTCAGCTCTTCGAACATCTCATATGCTCCATGTCTCTCAAAACACTTTTGGAGCCCCGGCTCTAAGCTGTAAAGCATGCCGCACTGAACGAGGGAGTAGTCATCAGCACGTGTCTGCCAAGCGTTCATAACGTCTTGGTTCTGTGGGACGGGTGCGTCACCTAGCAGTGCTAGTAGGACATATTCTTTCTTGGCAGCTATGAGGATGATCCTCAGGTTCCGGACCCAGTCCGTATAGTTGCTACCATCGTCTTTCAGCTTGGTTTTCTCTAGGAACGCGTTGAAGTTGAGGACAACGTTGGCCATTTGATCTACAAGACATATTGCAAAGATTTTAGACTAAGTTCATGATAATTAAGTTCATCTAATCAAATTATTCAATGAACTCCCACTTAGATAGACATCCCTCTTCTAGTCATCTAAGTATAACATGATCCGAGTCAACTAGGCCGTGTCCGATCATCACGTGAGACGGACTAATCAACGTCGGTGAACATCTTCATGTTGATCGTATCTTCTATACGACTCATGCTCGACCTTTCGGTCTTCTGTGTTCCGAGGCCATGTCTGTACATGCTAGACTCGTCAAGTCAACCTAAGTGTTTGCATGTGTAAATCTGTCTTACACCCGTTGTATGTGAACGTTAGAATCTATCACACCCGATCATCACGTGGTGCTTCGAAACAATGAACTGTCGCAATGGTGCACAGTTAGGGGGAACACTTTCTTGAAATTATTATGAGGGATCATCTTATTTACTACCATCGTTCTAAGTAAACAAGATGCAAAACATGATAAACATCACATGCAATCAAATAATAATAGTGACATGATATGGCCAATATCACATAGCTCCTTTGATCTCCATCTTGGGGCTCCATGATCATCCTGTCACCGGCTTGACACCATGATCTCCATCATCATGATCTCCATCATCGTGTCTCCATGAAGTTGCTCGCCAACTATTACCTCTACTACTATGGCTAACGCGTTCAGCAATAAAGTAAAGTAATTTACATGGCGTTTCTCAATGACACGCAGGTCATACAAAAAATAAAGACAACTCCTATGGCTCCTGCCGGTTGTCATACTCATCGACATGCAAGTCGTGATTCCTATTACAATAGCATGAACATCTCATACATCACATATATATCATTCATCATTCATCACAACTTTGGCCATATCATATCACAAAGCACTTGCTGCAAAAACAAGTTAGACGTCCTCTAATTGTTGTTGCAAGTTTTACGTGGCTGAAATAGGGTTCTAGCAAGAACGTTTTCTTACCTACGTGAAAGCCACAACGTGATTTGTCAACTTCTATTTACCCTTCATAAGGACCCTTTTCATGGAATCCGCTCCAACTAAAGTGGGAGAGACAGACACCCGCCAGCCACCTTATGCAACTAGTGCATGTCAGTCGGTGGAACCGGTCTCACGTAAGCGTACGTGTAAGGTTGGTCCGGGCCGCTTCATCCCACAATACCGTTGAAGCAAGATAAGACTAGTAGCGGCAAGAAAGTTGACAACATCTACGCCCACAACAAATTGTGTTCTACTCGCGCAAGAAGAACTACGCATAGACCTAGCTCATGATGCCACTGTTGGGGAACGTTGCAGAAAACAAAAATTTTCCTAAGGTTTCACCAAGATCCATCTATGAGTTCATCTAGCAACGAGTGATCGGATGCATCTACATACCTTTGTAGATCGCGAGCGGAAGCGTTCAAAGAACGGGGATGAGGGAGTCGTACTCGACGTGATCCAAATCACCGGAGATCCTAGCGCCGAACGGACGACACCTCCGCGTTCAACACACGTACGGTCAGCGTGACGTCTCCTCCTTATTGATCCAGCAAGGGGGAAGGAGAGGTTGATGAAGATCCAGCAGCACGACGGCGTGGTGGTGGATGCAGGGCGTCACAGTAGCAGGGCTTCGCCGTATACTACGCGAGAGAGAGGTGCAGCATGGGAGAGGGAGGCGCCAAAGGCTCAAGGTGTGGCTGCCCCCTCCCTCCCCCCTTTTATATAGGCTCCCCTAGGGGGGGGGGCGCCGGCCCTAGGAGATGGGATCTCCTAGGGGAGGCGGCGGCCAGGGCTGGAGTAGCCCCCAAGGCAAGGTGGGGCGCCCCCCCACCCCTAGGGTTCCAACCCTAGGCGCATGGGGTGGGCCTAGGGGGGCGCACCAGCCCACTATGGGCTAGTTCCCCTCCCCACTTTGGCCCATGGGGCCCTCCGGGATGGATGGCCCCACCCGGTGGACCCCCGGACCCTTCCGGCGGTCCCGGTACAATACCGGTAACCCCGAAACTTGTCCCGATGGCCGAAACAACACTTCCTATATATAATTCTTTACCTCCGGACCATTCCGAAACTCCTCGTGACGTCCGGGATCTCATCCGGGACTCCGAACAACATTCGGGTTACTGCATATACATATCTTTACAACCCTAGCGTCACCGAACCTTAAGTGTGTAGACCCTACGGGTTCGGGAGACATGTAGACATGATCGAGACGACTCTCCGGTCAATAACCAACAGCGGGATCTGGATACCCATGTTGGCTCCGACATGCTCCTCGATGATCTCATCGGATGAACCACGATGTCGAGGATTCAAGCAACCCCGTATTCAATTCCCTTTGTCAATCGGTATGTTACTTGCCCGAGATTCGATCGTCGGTATCCCAATACATTGTTCAATCTCGTTACCGGCAAGTCACTTTACTTGTACCGTAATGCATGATCCCGTGACCAGACACTTGGTCACTTTGAGCTCATAATGATGATGCATTACCGAGTGGGCCCAGTGATACCTCTCCGTCATACGGAGTGACAAATCCCAGTCTTGATCCGTGTCAACCCAACAGACACTTTCGGAGATACCCGTAGTCTACCTTTATAGTCACCCAGTTACGTTGTGATGTTTGGTATACCCAAAGCACTCCTACGGTATCCGGGAGTTACATGATCTCATGGTCTAAGGAAAGGATACTTGACATTGGAAAACTCTAGCAAACGAACTATACGATCTTAATGCTATGTTTAGGATTGGGTCTTGTCCATCACATCATTCTCCTAATGATGTGATCTCGTTATCAATGACATCCAATGTCCATAGTCAGGAAACCATGACTATCTATTGATCAACGAGCTAGTCAACTAGAGGCTTACTAGGGACATGTTGGTGTCTATTATTCACACATGTATTACGATTTCCGGATAACACAATTATAGCATGAATAAAAGACAATTATCATGAACAAGGAAATATAATAATAATGCTTTTATTATTGCCTCTAGGGCATATTTCCAACAGTCTCCCACTTGCACTAGAGTCAATAATCTAGTTACATTGTGATGAATCGAACACCCATGGAATTCTGGTGTTGATCATGTTTTGCTCTAGGGAGAGGTTTAGTTAACGGATCTGCTACATTCAGGTCTGTATGTACTTTACAAATATCTATGTCTCCATCTTGAACATTTTCACGAATGGAGTTGAAGCGACGCTTGATGTGCCTGGTCTTCTTGTGAAACCTGGGCTCCTTAGCAAGTGCAATAGCTCCAGTGTTGTCACAGAAGAGTTTGATTGGCCCCGACGCATTGGGTATGACTCCTAGGTCGGTGATGAACTCCTTCACCCAAATTGCTTCATGCGCTGCCTCCGAGGCTGCCATGTACTCCGCTTCACATGTAGATCCCACCACGACGCTCTGCTTGCAACTGCACCAGCTTACTCGGCTGCGATCATAAATGAAGAACACGCACACTCTGATCATCGACCCCTCATACTAGATACATATTACTTTGATGTGAATATGTTCAATCGCCCAAGGGGTCGAGCAAAACAATTTGAAGCTCGATGGCTCAAAGAAGAGACAGTTGTAGAAATTGTACGTACAGCATGGGATAAAGCAAAGATGCTGGGCATTGGGCCATCTCTCGCTGAGCGTACACGAGCGGTGCAGGCGGATCTGCATATTTGGGACCGCGATATTCTGAAGGGACCGAAAAAAAGAATTAACAAACTAAAAAAAGAACTAGAAAGGCTACGGAGGGGACCCATGTGTGCGGAGTCTCAAGCGTGACAAAAGGAGATTCTTGTCCTCATTGAAAATCTGTCAGAACAAGAGGAGATCTACTGGCTACAACGTGGTCGCGCAAACTGGCTTTTGCATGGGGACCGTAACACCTCCTTTTTTCATAATGCGGCAATGGCTAGAAAGAAAAGAAATTAGATTAAAAAATTGCTTGATGATAATGGTGTTTGGGTGCATGGTACAGAGATGAAGAATCATATTATGGGGTATTTCTCAAACCTTTTCACATGAGAAGTTTCCCATCCTATCCTGGAGGTTCTATCTCTTGTTCAATGAAAAGTGACCGATGAAATGAATGATGCTCTTCTCGCCCCCTATACGGCCGAGGAGGTTAGAAAGGCCCTTTTTGATATTGGTGATTTAAAAGCGCCAGGTCCTGACGGTCTCCATGCTATTTTTTACAAAAGATTTTGGTCTATGTTGGGAGATGACCTGACCGAAGAGGTTCTCCAAGCGGTAAATACCTGTTCTATACCAACTGGATGGAATGATACTGCAATTGTAATGATCCCAAAGATTAACTCTCCTGAAAAGGTAACCCAATTTAGACCAATTAGCTTGTGCACTGTGGTGTATAAGGTTATTTCAAAAATGGTTGCTGCTCGTCTAAAGATATTCCTATCAGATATTATTAGCCCAACTCAGAGTGCCTTTGTGTCCGGAAGATTGATTACAGACAATATCTTGGTGGCATATGAATGTTTCCATACAATTAAAAAGAAAAGGGCGGGTGAAGAGGGTTTGTGTGCCATCAAATTAGATATGCACAAAGCATACGACCGAGTGGAGTGGTGTTTCTTAAAGGAAATTATGCTAAAATTGGGTTTTAAAGAGAGTTGGGTGAATTTAATTATGAAATGTGTATCCTCTATGGAGTACCGGGTCCGTATTAATGACGATGAGACGGAGAGCTTTAAACCAACTAGAGGATTGAGGCAGGGAGATCCCCTTTCTCCCTACTTATTCTTGTTATGTACAGAGGGTTTGACTGCCCTTTTAGCTAATGCGGAGGAGAATGGAAACATTTCCGGTATAAAGGTTTCCAGAGATGCCCTATCAATTTCTAATCTCCTTTTTGCTGATGACTCTTTGATCCTTATGCGAGCCAATCCAAGGAGTGCGGAGGCGCTGAAATCACTTTTGGATTTGTATTGTGCCGCCTCGGGGCAAATGGTTAGTGCTAAAAAATCTAGTATATTCTTTAGTCCCAATACTAAAGTGGAAGACAAGGCACAAATATGTACAATTTTAAATATTATGACTGAAGCCCTCAATAACAAATACCTGGGTTTGCCGGCAAATGTGGGCATGGACAAAAGTGATTGTTTCCAGTTCCTGATCGATCGAATCATTATGAAAATTAGTGGATGGAAGGAAAAATTGTTATCTTCTGGAGGGAAGGAAATTCTGCTCAAATCTGTTGTACAAGCCATCCCCACCTATGCCATGTCCGTCTTTAAAATTCCTAAAATTTTTTGCAAAGGAATTATTGACGCGATGTCGCAGTTTTGGTGGGGTGACGAGGACAATCAGAAGAGGATGCATTGGATGGCATGGTGGAAAATGTGTGTTCCAAAAGATCAAGGAGGTATGGGCTTCCGAGATATACACTGTTTCAACCTGGCGCTTTTAGCTAAACAAGCGTGGCGTCTTCTCGAGAATCCGGAATCTTTATGTGCAACCATCTTGATAGCTAAATATTTCCCTGAGGGAGATTTGATGAACGCAAGTTTAAAGAAGGGATCCTCTTTTACTTGGCAAAGCATTATGGCGGGAGTGAACTCTTTGAGAAATGGTTATATCCGGCGAGTTGGAAATGGACAAAACATCGATATTTGGAGAGATGCGTGGATTCCGAATTGTGCGAATAGGAAAATTATTACTCCTAGAGGTGGGCAACTTCTGTCAAAGGTGGCTGATCTTATTGATCCAATCACGAATTTCTGGGATGAAGATTTGGTGAGACAAACTTTGTGGCCAATTGATGTGAAAAGGGTCCTCGCGATTCCCCTCCCTATGCAGAATATGTCGGATTTCATCGCCTGGAGCTATACAAAAAATGGTGTATTCACTGTTCGATCAGCTTATTTGGAGGAATGGAACCAACAACACGGGAGGAAATTGCAATATACTAATGGTATGGGTCGTACCAATGTCAATCCTATTTGGGGTAAGATTTGGAAATTATCGTGTCCGGCAAAGGTAAAGATATTTATTTGACGAACGTTGCATGGAACTCTACCGTGTCATGTTACACTTTCCAATAGACATATGAAAGTTTCGCCCCTTTTCCCATCTTGCTCGAATGGGCAAGAAGATAAAAAGCACATCTTATTTCTGTGTCAGAAGGCAAAAGAGGTTTGGGAAAAGCTGGGGATGTACGAGGTAATTAAGAAAGCTTGTATTATTGATCGTGCGGGTGAGGCTGTTCTTGAATTTTTACTTCTTATGCCACACCAAGAACTATCTATATTAGGTTTCCAAAATACAAGTGAATTAATCGCGATAACCGCCTGGTATTTATGGTGGGAGAGACACATGTTGGTTCATGAAGGGAAATCTCAAGAAGTGAATCAGATTTCGATGGGGATTCGTGCTATAACTGCAAACTATGTGAATGCCCACTCCCCTAGTGCGACTAGTAGAAAATAAGGATGGAGCCGACTGTTGGAAATATGCCCTAGAGGCAATAATAAATTAGTTATTATTATATTTCCTTGTTCATGATAATTGTTTATTATCCATGCTAGAATTGTATTGATAGGAAACTCAGATACATGTGTGGATACATAGACAACACCATGTCCCTAGTAAGCCTCTAGTTGACTAGCTCGTTGATCAATAGATGGTTACGGTTTCCTGACCATGGACATTGGATGTCATTGATAACGGTATCACATCATTAGGAGAATGATGTGATGGACAAGACCCAATCCTAAGCATAGCACTAGATCGTGTAGTTCGTATGCTAAAGCTTTTCTAATGTCAAGTATCATTTCCTTAGACCATGAGATTGTGCAACTCCCGGATACCGTAGGAGTGCTTTGGGTGTGCCAAACGTCACAACGTAACTGGGTGGCTATAAAGGTACACTACGGGTATCTCCGAAAGTGTCTGTTGGGTTGGCACGAATCGAGACTGGGATTTGTCACTCCGTGTGACGGAGAGGTATCTCTGGGCCCACTCGGTAGGACATCATCATAATGTGCACAATGTGACCAAGGAGTTGATCACGGGATGATGTGTTACGGAACGAGTAAAGAGACTTGCCGGTAACGAGATTGAACAAGGTATCGGGATACCGACGATCGAATCTCGGGCAAGTATCGTACCGCTAGACGAAGGGAATTGTATACGGGATTGATTAAGTCCTTGACATCGTGGTTCATCCGATGAGATCATCGTGGAACATGTGGGAGCCAACATGGGTATCCAGATCCCGCTGTTGGTTATTGACCGGAGATCGTCTCGGTCATGTCTGCATGTCTCCCGAACCCGTAGGGTCTACACACTTAAGGTTCGATGACGCTAGGGTTATAAAGGAAGTTTGTATGTGGTAACCGAATGTTGTTCGGAGTCCCGGATGAGATCCCGGACGTCACGAGGAGTTCCGGAATGGTCCGGAGGTAAAGATTTATATATGGGAAGTCCTGTTTTGGTCACTGGAAGAGTTTCGGGGTTTATCGGTAACGTACCGGGACCACCGGGAGGGTCCCGGGGGTCCACCAAGTGGGGCCACCAGCCCCGGGGGGCCACATGGGCTGTAGGGAGTGTTCCTTGGCCTACATGGGCCAAGGACACCAGCCCCACTAAGGCCCATGCGCCTAAGAGATGGAGAGGGGGCAAACCCTAATGGGATATGGGCCTTAGGGCCCATATTGGTGCGCCTCCCTCTCCCATCCCCTCTTGGCCGCCACCCTTGTTCCCCATCTAGGGCTGCCGCCCCCCTAGGGGTGGGAACCCTAGAGGGGGCGCACCCTCCTCCCTCTCCCCTATATATAGTGAGGCATGGGGCTGCCCATAACACACGTGATTCGATCTCTCGTTGGTGCAGCCCTGCATCTCTCTCTCCCTCCTCTTCTGTGGTGCTTGGCGAAGCCCTGCAGGATTGCCACGCTCCTCCATCACCACCACGCCATTGTGCTGCTGCTGGATGGAGTCTTCCTCAACCTCTCCCTCTCTCCTTGCTGGATCAAGGCGTGGGAGACGTCACCGGGATGCACATGTGTTGAACGCGGAGGTGCCGTGCGTTCGGCACTTGGTCATCGGTGATTTGAATCACGACGAGTACGACTCCATCAACCCCGTTCACTTGAACGCTTCCGCTTAGCGATCTACAAGGGTATGTAGATGCACTCTCCTTCCCCTCGTTGTTGGTCTCTCCATAGATAGATCTTGGTGACACGTAGGAAAATTTTGAATTTCTGCTACGTTCCCCAACAGTGGCATCATGAGCTAGGTCTATGCGTAGTTTCTATGCACGAGTAGAACACAAAATAGTTGTGGGCGTTGATTTTGTTCAATATGCTTGCCGTTACTAGTCTTATCTTGATTCGGCGGCATCGTGGGATGAAGCGGCCCGGACCGACCTTACACGTACTCTTATGTGAGACAGGTTCTACCGACTGACATGCACTAGTTGCATAAGGTGGCTAGCGGGTGTCTGTCTCTCCTACTTTAGTCGGATCGGATTCGATGAAAAGGGTCCTTATGAAGGGTAAATAGCAATTGGCATATCACGTTGTGGTCTTTGCGTAGGTAAGAAACGTTCTTGCTAGAAACCCATAGCAGCCACGTAAAACATGCAAACAACAATTAGAGGACGTCTAACTTGTTTTTGCAGGGTATGCTATGTGATGTGATATGGCCAAAGGATGTGATGAATGATATATGTGATGTATGAGATTGATCATGTTCTTGTAATAGGAATCACGACTTGCATGTCGATGAGTATGACAACCGGCAGGAGCCATAGGAGTTGTCTTAATTTATTTATGACCTGTGTGTCAACTTAAACGTCATGTAATTACTTTACTTTATTGCTAAAGCATTAGCCATAGTAGTAGAAGTAATAGATGACGTGACAACTTCATGGAGACACGATGATGGAGATCATGATGATGGAGATCATGGTGTCATGCCGGTGACAAGATGATCATGGAGCCCCAAGATGGAGATCAAAGGAGCTATATGATATTGGCCATATCATGTCACTATTATTTGATTGCATGTGATGTTTATCATGTTTATACATCTTATTTGCTTAGAACGACGGTAGTAAATAAGATGATCCCTCATTAAAATTTCAAGAAGTGTTCTCCCCTAACTGTGCACCGTTGCTACAGTTCGTCGTTTCTAAGCACGCCGTGATGATCGGGTGTGATGGATCCTTACGTTCACATACAACGGGTGTAAGATAGTTTTACACATGCAAAACACTTAGGGTTAACTTGACGAGCCTAGCATGTGTATAGACATGGCCTCGGAACACAGAAGACCGAAAGGTCGAGCATGAGTCGTATAGAAGATACGATCAACATGAAGATGTTCACCGACGTTGACTAGTCCGTCTCACGTGATGATCGGACACGGCCTAGTTGACTCGGATCATGTAATCACTTAGATGACTAGAGGGATGTCTATCTGAGTGGGAGTTCATAAGATGAACTTAATTATCCTGAACATAGTCAAAAGGATTTTGCAAATTATGTCGTAGCTCGCGCTTTAGTTCTACTGTTTAGATATGATCCTAGAGAAAAATTAGTTGAAAGTTGATAGCAGCTATTATGCGGACTAGGTCCGTAAACTGAGGATTGTCCTCATTGCTTCATAGAAGGCTTATGTCCTTAATGCACCGCTCAGTGTGCTGAACCTCGAACGTCGTCTGTGGATGTTGCGAACATCTGACATACGCATTTGATAACTACGTGATAGTTCAGTTAAACGGTTTAGAGTTGAGGCACCGAAGATGTTTTGGAACGTCGCGAAACATATGAGATGTTTCGAGGGCTGAAATTGGGATTTCAGGCTCGTGCCCACGTCAAGAGGTATAAGACCTCCGACGATTTTCTTAGCCTGCAAACTAGGGAGAAAAGCTCAATTGTTGAGCTTGTGCTCAGATTGTCTGAGTACAACAATCATTTGAATCGAGTGGGAGTTAATCTTCCAGATGAGATAGTGATGTTTCTCCGAAGTCATTACCACCGAGCTGCTAGAGCTTCGTGATGAACTATAATATATCAGGAACATATATGATGATCCTTGAGATATTCGCGATGTTTGACACCACAAAAGTAGAAATCAAGAAGGAGCATCAATTGTTGATGGTTGGTGAAACCACTAGTTTCAAGAAGGGCAAGGGCACGAAGGGATACTTCATGAAACGGCAATTCAGCTGCTGCTCTAGTGAAGAAACCCAAGGTTGAACCCAAACCCGAGACTAAGTGCTTCTGTAATAAGGGGAACAGCCACTGGAGCAGAATTACCCTAGATACTTGGTAGATGAGAAGGCTGGCAAGGTCGATAGAAGTATATTGGATATACGTTGTGTTGATGTGTACTTTACTAGTACTCCTAGTAGCACCAGGGTATTAGATACCGGTTCAGTTGCTAAGTGTTAGTAACTCGAAATAAAAGCTACGGAATAAACGGAGACTAGCTAAAGGTGAGCTGACGATATGTGTTGGAAGTGTTTCCAGTGTTGATATGATCAAGCATCGCACGTTCCCTCTACCATCAAGATTGGTGTTAAACCTAAATAATTGTTATTTGGTGTTTGTGTTGAGCATAGACATGATTGGATTATGTCTATCGCAATACGGTTATTCATTTAAGGAGAATAATCGTTACTCTATTTATTTGAATAATACCTTCAATGGTCTTACACCTGAAATGAATGGTTTATTGAATCTCGATCGTAGTGATACACATGTTCATGCCAAAAGATAGTAATGATAGTACCACCTACTTGTGGCACTGCCACGTAAGTCATATCGGTATAAAACGCATGAAGAAGCTCCATGTTGATGGATCTTTGGGCTCACTCGTTTTTGAAAGGATTGAGACATGCGAACCATGTTTGTTGGTAGATATGCATGAAGAAACTCTATACAGATGGATCGTTTGGCTCACTTGATTTTGAATCACTTGAGACATGCAAATCATACCACATGGGCAAGATGACTGAAAGCCTCGTTTTCAGTAAAATGGAAATAGAAAGCAACTTGTTGGAAGTAATACATTTTGATGTGTGCAGTCCAATGAGTGCTGAGGCGTGTAGTGGATATCGTTATGTTCTTACTTCACAGATGATTTGAGTAGATGTTGAGTATATTTACTTGATGAATCACGAGTCTGAATTATTGAAAGGTTCAAGTAATTTCAGTGTGAAGTTGAAAGATCGTCGTGACAAGAGGATAAAGGTCTATGATATGATCATAGAGATGAATATCTGAATTACGAGTTTGGCACAAAATTAAGACATTGTGGAAATCGTTTCACAACTGATACAGCCTGGAACACCATAGTGTGATGGTGTGTCCGAACATCATAACTGCACCCTATTGGATATGATGCATACCATGATGTCTCTTATCAAATTACCACAATAGTTTATGGGTTAGGCATTAGAGACAACCACATTCACTTTAAATAGGGCACCACGTAATTCCGATGAGATGACACCGTATGAACTATGGTTTAGAGAAACCTAAGCTGTCATTTATTAAAAGTTTGGGGCTGCGACGCTTATGTGAAAAAGTTTCAGGCTGATAAGCTCGAACCCAAAGCGGATAAATGCATCTTCATAGGACACCCAAAACAGTTGGGTATACCTCCTGTCTCAGATCCGAAAGCAATAAGGGATTGTTTCTAGAATCGGGTCCTTTCTCGAGGAAAAGTTTCTCTCGAAAGAATTGAGTGGGAGGATGGTGGAGACTTGATGAGGTTATTGAACCATCTCTTCAACTAGTGTGTGGCAGGGCACAGGAAGTTGTTCCTGTGGCACCTACACCAATTGAAGTGGAAGCTTATGATAGTGATCATGAAACTTCAGATCAAGTCACTACCAAACCTCGTGGGATGACAAGGGTGCGTACTACTTCAGAGTGGTACGTAATCCTGTCTTGGAAGTCATCTTGCTAGACAACAATGAATCTACGAGCTATGGAGAAGCGATGGTGGGCCTGGATTCCGATAAATGGCTCGAGGCCATAAAATCCAAGAGAGGATCCATGTATGAAAACAAAGTGTAGACTTTGGAAGAACTACTTGATGGTCGTAAGGCTGTTGAGTGTAGATGGATTTTTAAAGGAAGACGGACAATGATGGTAAATGTCACCATTAAGAAAGTTCGACTTGTCGTTAAGATGTTTTCTGACAAGTTCAAGGAGTTGACTACGGTGAGATTTTCTCACTCGTAGCGATGCTAAGAGTCTGTTGGAATTATATTAGCAGTCACTGCATTATTTATGAAATCTTGCAGATAGGATGTCAAAACATTGTTTCCTCGACGATTTTCCTGAGGAAAGGTTGTATGTGATACAACCGAAAGGTTTTGTCAATCCTGAAAAGATGCTAATAAGGATGCAAAGCTCCAGCAATCCTTCTGAGGACTGGAGTAAGAATCTCGGAGTTGGAATGTACACTTTGATGAGATGATCAAAGATTTTGGGTTTATACAAAGTTTATGAGAAACTTGTATTTCCGAAGAAGTGAGTGGGAGCACTATAGAATTTCTGATGAGTATATGTTTTAACATATTGTTGATCAGAAATGACGTAGAATTTCTGGAAAGCATATAGGGTTATTTGGAAAGTGTTTTTCAATGGAAAACCTGGATTAAGCTACTTGAGCATTGAGCATCAAGATCTATAAGGATAGATCAAAACGCTTAATGGTACTTTCAAATGAGCACATACCTTGATATGATCATGAAGGTGTTCAAGATGGATCAGTCAAAGAAGGAGTTCTTGCCTGAGTTGTAAGGTATGAAGTTAAGACTTAAATCTCGACCACGGCAGAATAGAGAGAAAGGACGAAGGTCGTCCCCTATGCTTAAGACGTAGGCTCTACAGTATGCTATGCTGTGTACCGCACCTGAAGTGTGCCTTGCCATGAGTCAGTCAAGGGGTACAAGAGTGATCCAAGAATGGATCACAGGACAGCGGTCAAAGTTATCCTTAGTAACTAGTGGACTAAGGAATTTTCTCGATTATGGAGGTGGTAAAAGAGTTCGTCGTAAAGGGTTACGTCGATGCAAGCTTAACACCTATCCGGATAGCTCTTAGTAGAGATACCGGATACGTATAATGGAGCAACAATTTAGAATAGCTCCAAGTAGAACAGTTATTTGGAATAGCTCCAAATAGAATGTGGTAGCTACATCTAGGAGATGACATAGAGATTTGTAAAGCACACACGGATCTGAAAGGTTCAGACCCGTTGACTAAAACCTCTCTCACAAGAAACATGATCAAACCCAGAACTCATTGAGTGTTAATCACATAGTGATGTTAACTAGATTATTGACTCTAGTAAACTCTTTGGATGTTGGTCACATGGCGATGTGACCTGTGAGTGTTAATCACATGGCGATGTGAACTAGATTATTGACTCTAGTGCAAGTGGGAGACTGTTGGAAATATGCCCTAGAGGCAATAATAAATTAGTTATTATATATTTCCTTGTTCATGATAATTGTTTATTATCCATGCTAGAATTGTATTGATAGGAAACTCAGATACATGTGTGGATACATAGACAACACCATGTCCCTAGTAAGCCTCTAGTTGACTAGCTCGTTGATCAATAGATGGTTACGGTTTCCTGACCATGGACATTGGATGTCATTGATAACGGGATCACATCATTAGGAGAATGATGTGATGGACAAGAGCCAATCCTAAGCATAGCACTAGATCGTGTAGTTCGTATGCTAAAGCTTTTCTAATGTCAAGTATCATTTCCTTAGACCATGAGATTGTGCAACTCCCGGATACCGTAGGAGTGCTTTGGGTGTGCCAAACGTCACAACTTAACTGGGTGGCTATAAAGGTACACTACGGGTATCTCCGAAAGTGTCTGTTGGGTTGGCACGAATCGAGACTGGGATTTGTCACTCCGTGTGACGGAGAGGTATCTCTGGGCCCACTCGGTAGGACATCATCATAATGTGCACAATGTGACCAAGGAGTTGATCACGGGATGATGTGTTACGGAACGAGTAAAGAGACTTGCCGGTAACGAGATTGAACAAGGTATCGGGATACCGACGATCGAATCTCGGGCAAGTGTACCGCTAGACGAAGGGAATTGTATACGGGATTGATTAAGTCCTTGACATCGTGGTTCATCCGATGAGATCATCGTGGAACATGTGGGAGCCAACATGGGTATCCAGATCCCGCTGTTAGTTATTGACCGGAGATCGTCTCGGTCATGTCTGCATGTCTCCCGAACCCGTAGGGTCTACACACTTAAGGTTCGATGACGCTAGGGTTATAAAGGAAGTTTGTATGTGGTAACCGAATGTTGTTCGGAGTCCCGGATGAGATCCCGGACGTCACGAGGAGTTCCGGAATGGTCCGGAGGTAAAGATTTATATATGGGAAGTCCTGTTTTGGTCACCGGAAGAGTTTCGGGGTTTATCGGTAACGTACCGGGACCACCGGGAGGGTCCCGGGGGTCCACCAAGTGGGGCCACCAGCCCCGGGGGGGCCACATGGGCTGTAGGGAGTGTTCCTTGGCCTACATGGGCCAAGGACACCAGCCCCACTAAGGCCCATGCGCCTAAGAGATGGAGAGGGGGCAAACCCTAATGGGATATGGGCCTTAGGGCCCATATTGGTGCGCCTCCCTCTCCCATCCCCTCTTGGACGCCACCCTTGTTCCCCATCTAGGGCTGCCGCCCCCCCTAGGGGTGGGAACCCTAGAGGGGGCGCACCCTCCTCCCTCTCCCCTATATATAGTGAGGCATGGGGCTGCCCATAACACACGTGATTCGATCTCTCGTTGGTGCAGCCCTGCATCTCTCTCTCCCTCCTCTTCTGTGGTGCTTGGCGAAGCCCTGCAGGATTGCCACGCTCCTCCATCACCACCACACTGTTGTGCTGCTGCTGGATGGAGTCTTCCTCAACCTCTCCCTCTCTCCTTGCTGGATCAAGGCGTGGGAGACGTCACCGGGCTGCACGTGTGTTGAACGCGGAGGTGTCGTGCGTTCGGCACTTGGTCATCGGTGATTTGAATCACGACGAGTACGACTCCATCAACCCCGTTCACTTGAACGCTTCCGCTTAGCGATCTACAAGGGTATGTAGATGCACTCTCCTTCCCCTCGTTACTGGTCTCTCCATAGATAGATCTTGGTGACACGTAGGAAAATTTTGAATTTCTGCTACGTTCCCCAACACCGACCTCCTATGGGTTTTGTTAAACTAAATGTTGATGCTTCTTTTGACCATGATATGCTCAGGGGCACGGTAGGTGCGGTGCTCAGAGATGACAGAGGAAACTTCATTGCTGGCAGAAATTGGAAGATCAATTGGTGTGCTGATGTACTGTAACACCCCGGATGTAATTTACCTTATATGTATCCCAACTCTTGCCGTTTCCGGCGCTAAGTTATTTTATTTCCTCGGGTTCGGGTTTTTGTCTTCGTGTGTTGTTGCCTTTGTCATGCATCTCATATCATGTCATCATGTGCATTGCATTTGCATACGTGTTCGTCTCATGCATCCGAGCATTTTCCCCGTTTTCCGTTTTGCATTCCGGCGCTCCTATCTCCTCCGGTGGTCCTTTCTACCTCTTTTCGTGTGTGGGGGTTAAACATTTCCGGATTGGACCGAGACTTGCCATGGGGCCTTGGTTTACTACTGGTAGACCGCCTGTCAAGTTTCGTGCCATTTGGACTTCGTTTGATACTCCTGTGGTTAACCGAGGAACCGAAAAGGCCTCGTGTGTGTTGCAGCCCAACACCTCTCCAAAGTGGCCGAAAACCCACCTAAACCCTCTTCATAGTCTCGGTCGTTCGATCACGATCGCGTGGCCGCAAACCGTGCTCAATTTGGAGCCTCCTAGCTCCTCCTATGTATAAATAGGTCCTCCCACTCCAAATCCCGAGTCATTTCAACCCTAAACCTAGTCTCCTTCCACCTCCAGCCGCCGGACGCGTCCGACCAGGCCGGACACGTCCGCCCCGCTTCCCCCGTCCAACCACCGCTCTCCACGTGTCCCGCGGGAGCCCCACATCGCCGCCCGACCGCGCCGGCCCGCCAGGCCCAGCGCCGGCCCCCGCAGCCCGCTTCGCGCCTGCCGCCGCCCGCTTCCCCGGCTCGCCCGCGCGCCGCCCAGCCGACTCCGCCCCGTCGCCGCACTGTTCACCGCGCCGCCTCGCTCCGCCTCGACGACGGCGGCTGCCGACTCGCCGTACCGCCGACTGTCGCGCGCCGCCCGGAGTTCCCCTCGTCGCCCCGCCGCCTCCTCTCGCCGGCGCCGCCCGGATCCGGCCGGCTTCGCCCACCCCGGCCTCCTCTGGTCACTTCTCCGGCGGAGATCCGGCGAGACCCGCCGCCGCCTCGAAGTCCGTGCCCGATCTGGATCCGGTGCTACAGTAAACCCTAGGGTTGACTTTTGCCTCTCTGTAAGTCCCCAGTTTTTCCATATTTTTAGCATTGTTCATCGCATCGTAACTCCGCATCCGTAGCTCCGATTTGCGCGCGTAGCATATCAAAATGTTCGTCTCAGAGAGTATATCATTTCATCTCATTGCATCATTTTCATTTGAGCTCATCTTGTTTCCCGAAATGCTATTGTAAGAGGGCTATGTGATATATTTGTCAGCTCTGTTTCATCAAATAGCTATTTGTCATTTTTGCCATGATTAATATGTGCATGATATGCTCCTGAGCTCTACATGAGTTTTGTTACATGGCATGCCATCTTTACAGAGGTTCTTACCATGTATTTTTGTGATATGTGTGGTGACTAGCACAAGCTTGCAAAGTAGTGCATTCGTTAATGCTGATTTCAGGGACTTAGAATTTCACCAAGTCCTTGTCCTGATTTTGTCATTATGCCATATGTTCATGTTGTTTCCTAGTGATCCGTGCCTCTTTTCAGGATGATCAGTAAGGATGATTTGTTAACATTGTGGTGCTCTATCCATCCATGCCTTTGTTTGCATTTATGGAGCACCCTAGCTTGAGTCAATCGAGCTCTACTTTTGCTATTTCGTGAATCCTGGTAGATTGTTGACTTGTTAGCGATTTTGCCGAGGATGTTGTTATTGATCCGCGCATGATATGTTGTTGTTCTTGCTATGTCTGGCTTCTATGATATGTATTCTTGATGGGCGTATGCTTAGTTTGTCATGCCATGCTCTGTAGTGAGTGCATCGAGCTCGTAAACATGCCTACTCGTTAACAGATTTGCATGCTCCAGTTTTTCACTAAGTCTGTAATCTGATTATGTTTTTGCCATGTTCACATGCTTGCAATTGTATTTTCTGATCCCTTTTGGCTCAAGGTCACTAAGGGACTTTTGTTAAGTGCTTTGAGTAGCTTCATGCCATGCCTTGATTTGCCATGTAAAGTTCCTGTAGCATATAGTTTTCATGCTCCAAAGTGTGCTACCTGATGTTAAATTCCAGACTTGTGTTAATTTCACTAAGTCTGAAACCTGTTATCGTTTGCACTTTTGCCATGCTTGTTTGAACCTGTTAATGGATGAATTGGCCGTAGCTCAGTGTTCATCTTTTGTCAAGCATCATGAGTGGATCCCTGCCCTGTATTTTGTTGTCATGTTTGAGTGCTGTAGCATAATTGTCTTGATGCATTTAGATGGCTACTTGCTGATTATCGTAGATCGGTGCCATATTTGTTTTGCTTGCCATTTCCAAACCGTGCATCTGATTCCGGTGATCTTTATATCGTTTTCAACCGAAATCACATCACCTTTCCAGTGGCACTCTTGGCTTTCCAAGTTGAGGCCAGGTTCAATCATTCCTTGTCAAATCTTGCATATGCATCACATACCGCATCCCGCATAGCATACCATGTTTGCATCATGTTGTTCGAGCTTTGCACGTGGTTGATTGTGCTCCTTTTGCTTGTTTGTCTTGTTTGGGTAGAGCCGGGAGACGAGTTCGCTAACGAGGAGCCCGTTGAGTTTGCTTACGAGGACCAAGTCAACTCTGACAACTTTGCAGGCAAGATGATCATACCTTCGAAATCACTTCTATCTTTGCTTGCTAGATGCTCGCTCTTTTGCTATGCCTATGCTACGATGCCTACCACTTGCTTATCATGCCTCCCAAATTGCCATGTCAAACCTCTAACCCACCATGTCCTAGCAAACCGTTGATTGGCTATGTTACCGCTTTGCTCAGCCCCTCTTATAGCGTTGCTAGTTGCAGGTGAAGTTTGGAGATCGTTCCTTGTTGGAACATTGTTTATTGTTGGGATGTCACTATATTATCTTGTTATCTTAATGCACCTATATACTTGGTAAAGGGTGGAAGGCTCGGCCTTTTGCCTAGTGTTTTGTTCCACTCTTGCCGTCCTAGTTTCCGTCATATCGGTGTTATGTTCCCGGATTTTGCGTTCCTTGCGCGGTTGGGTTATAATGGGAACCCCTTGACAGTTCACCTTGAATAAAACTCTTCCAGCAATGCCCAACATTGGTTTTACCATTTGCCACCTAGCCTTTTCCCCTTGGGTTTTGCAGACTCAAGGGTCATCTTTATTTTAACCCCCCCGGGCCAGTGCTTCTCTAAGTGTTGGTCCAACTGAGCGATGTCCGGGGCTACCAGGGGCAACTCTGGGCTGGCCTACCCGACATCTGGCTCATCTAAGTGTGCCCTGAGAACGAGATATGTGCAGTTCCTATCGGGATTTGTCGGCACATTCGGGCGGTGTTGCTGGACTTGTTTTACCTTTGTCGAGGATGTCTTGTAGAACCGGGATACCAAGTCTGATCGGAATGTCTCTGGAGAAGGAATATCCTTCGTTGACCGTGAGAGCTTGTGATGGGCTAAGTTGGGACTCCCCTGCAGGGATTTGAACTTTCGAAAGCCGTGCCCGCGGTTATGGGCAGATGGGAATTTGTTAATGTCCGGTTGTAGATAACTTGAAACTTAACTTAATTAAAATGAATCAACCGCGTGTGTAACCGTGATGGTCTCTTCTCGGCGGAGTCCGGGGAGTGAACACGATGTTGGAGTAATGTTTGACGTAGGTTGTTCTAGGATCACTTCTTGATCATAGTTCTTCGTTCGTGCTTTGCCTTCTCTTCTCGCTCTCTTTTGCGAACAGGTTAGCCACCATATATGCTAGTCGCTTGCTGCAGCTCCACATATTACCTTGCCTTACCTATAAGCGTAAATAGTCTTGATCGCGAGGGTGCGAGATTCTTGAGTCCCCGTGACTCACAGATTACTTCCAAACCAGATGCAGGGACCGATGATTCCGTTCCAGATGATGCGCTTGAGCTCAAGTGGGAGTTCGACGAAGACTCTCGCCGTTACTATGTGTCTTTCCCTAATGATCAGTAGTGGTGCCCAGTTGGGGCGATCGGGACCGTGTCACATGTTGGGGTTGATCTTTTATTTTGGTACCGTAGTGGACCATGAGTGTATTGGATGATTGTAATGTTATTCATGTATTTGTGTGACGTGGCGAGTGTAAGCTGTTGGGGAACGTTGCAGAAAACAAAAATTTTCCTACGGTTTCACCAAGATCCATCTATGAGTTCATCTAGCAACGAGTGATCGGATTGCATCTACATACCTTTGTAGATCATGCGCGGAAGCGTTCAAAGAACGAGGATGAGGAAGTCGTACTTGACGTGATCCAAATCACCGGAGATCCTAGCGCCGAACGGACGGCACCTCCGCGTTCAACACACGTACGGTCAGCGTGACGTCTCCTCCTTCTTGATCCAGCAAGGGGGGGGGAGAGGTTGATGAAGATCCAGCAGCACGACGGCGTGGTGGTGGATGCAGGGGTCACCGCAGCAGGGCTTCACCGTTCTACTGCGAGAGGGAGAGGTGTAGCAGGGGAGAGGGAGGCGCCAAGACTCAAGGGTGCGGCTGCCCCTCCCTCCCCCCTTTATATAGGCTCCCCTAGGGGGGGGGCACCGGCCCTAGGAGATGGGATCTCCTAGGGGGGCGGCGGCCAAGGGTGGAGTGCCCCCCAAGGCAAGTGGGGCGCCCCCCCACCCTAGGGTTTCCAACCCTAGGCGCAGGGGGTGGGCCAAGGGGGGTGCACCAGCCCACTATGGGCTGGTTCCCCTCCCCACTTCAGCCCATGGGGCCCTCCGGGATGGGTGGCCCCACCCGGTGGACCCCCGGGACCCTTCCGGTGGTCCCGGTACAATACCGGTGACCCCCGAAACTCTCCCGATGGCCGTAACTGCACATCCTATATATAATTCTTCACCTCCGGACCATTCCGGAACTCCTCGTGACGTCCGGGATCTCATCCGGGACTCCGAACAACTTTCGGGTTACTGCGTATTCATATCTCTACAACCCTAGCGTCACCGAACCTTAAGTGTGTAGACCCTACGGGTTCGGGAGGCATGTAGACATGACCGAGATGGCTCTCCAGTCAATAACCAACAGCGGGATCTAGATACCCATGTTGCCTCCCACATGCTCCTCGATGATCTCATCGGATGAACCACGATGTCGAGGATTCAAGCAACCCCGTATACAATTCCCTTTGTCAATCGGTATGTTACTTGCCCGAGATTCGATCGTCGGTATCCCAATACCTCGTTCAATCTCGTTACCGGCAAGTCACTTTACTCGTACCGTAAGGCATGATCCCGTGACCAGACACTTGGTCACTTTGAGCTCATTATGATGATGCATTACCGAGTGGGCCCAGAGATACCTCTCCGTCATACGGAGTGACAAATCCCAGTCTTGATCCGTGTCAACCCAACAGACACTTTCGGAGATACCCGTAGTATACCTTTATAGTCACCCAGTTACGTTGTGACGTTTGGTACACCCAAAGTATTCCTACGGTATCCGGGAGTTACACGATCTCATGGTCTAAGGAAAAGATACTTGACATTTGGAAAAACTCTAGCAAACGAACTATACGATCTTGTGCTATGTTTAGGATCAGGTCTTGTCCATCACATCATTCTCCTAATGATGTGATCTCGTTATCAATGACATCCAATGTCCATAGTCAGGAAACCATGACTATCTGTTGATCAACGAGCTAGTTAACTAGAGGCTTACTAGGGACATGTTGGTGTCTAAGTATTCACACATGTATTACGATTTCCGGATAACAAAATTATAGCATGAATAAAAGACAATTATCATGAACAAGGAAATATAATAATAATCCTTTTATTATTGCCTCTAGGGCATATTTCCAACAGTCTCCCACTTGCACTAGAGTCAATAATCTAGTTACATTGTGATGAATCGAACACCCATGGAATTCTGGTGTTGATCATGTTTTGCTCTAGGGAGAGGTTTAGTCAATGGATCTGCTACATTCAGGTCCGTATGTACTTTACAAATATCTATGTCTCCATCTTGAACATTTTCACGAATGGAGTTGAAGCGACACTTGATGTGCCTGGTCTTCTTGTGAAACCTGGGCTCCTTGTCAAGTGTAATAGCTCCAGTGTTGTCACAGAAGAGTTTGATCGGCCCCGACGCATTGGGTATGACTCCTAGGTCGGTGATGGACTCCTTCACCCAAATTGCTTCATGCGCTGCCTCCGAGGCTGCCATGTACTCCGCTTCACATGTAGATCCCGCCACGACGCTCTGCTTGCAACTGCACCAGCTTACTGCCCCACCATTCAAAATATACACGTATCCGGTTTGTGACTTAGAGTCATCCAGATCTGTGTCGAAGCTAGCGTCGACGTAACCTTTTACGACGAGCTCTTCGTCACCTCCATAAATGAGAAACATTTCCTTAGTCCTTTTCAGGTACTTCAGGATATTCTTGACCGCTGTCCAGTGTTCCTTGCCGGGATTACTTTGGTACCTACCTACCAAACTTACGGCAAGGTTTACATCAGGTCTGGTACACAGCATGGCATACATAATTGAACCTATGGCTGAGGCATAGGGGATGACACTCATCTCTTCTATATCTTCTGCCGTGGTCGGACATTGAGCTGAGCTCAATTTCACACCTTGCAACACAGGCAAGAACCCTTCTTAGGCTGATCCATATTGAACTTCTTCAATATCTTATCAAGGTATGTCCTTTGTGAAAGACCTATGAGGCGTCTTGATCTATCTCTATAGATCTTGATGCCTAAAATATAAGCAGCTTCTCCAAGGTCCTTCATTGAAAAACTCTTATTCAAGAAGGCCTTAATGCTGTCCAAAAGCTCTATATCATTTCCCATCAAAAGTATGTCATCTACATATAATATGAGAAATGCTACAGAGCTCCCACTCACTTTCTTGTAAACGCAGGCTTCTCCATAAGTCTGCATAAGCCCAAACGCTTTGATCATCTCATCAAAGCGAATGTTCCAACTCCGAGATGCTTGCACCAGCCCATATATCGAGCGTTGGAGCCTGCACACCTTGTCAGCATTCTTAGGATCAACAAAACCTTCCGCCTGCATCATATACAATTCTTCCTTAAGGAAACCATTAAGGAATGCCGTTTTGACGTCCATTTGCCATATCTCATAATCATAGAATGCGGCAATTGCTAACATGATTCAGACGGACTTTAGCTTCGCTACCGGTGAGAAAGTCTCATCGTAGTCAACCCCTTGAACTTGTCGATAACCCTTAGCGACACACCGAGCTTTATAGATGGTCACATTACCATCCGCGTCTGTCTTCTTCTTAAAGATCCATTTATTTTCTATGGCTCGCCGCTCAACGGGCAAGTCAGTCAAAGTCCATACTTCGTTTTCATACATGGATCCTATCTCGGATTTCATGGCTTCCAGCCATTTGTCGGAATCCGGGCCCGCCATCGCTTCTTCATAGTTCGAAGGTTCACCGTTGTCTAACAACATGATTTCCAAGACAGGGTTGCTGTACCACTCTGGTGCGGAACGTGTCCTTGTGGACCTACGAAGTTCAGTAGCAACTTGATCTGAAGTTTCACGATCATCATCATTAACTTCCTCTCTAGTCGGTGCAGGCACCTCAGGAACATTTTCTTGAGTTGCACCACTTTCCGGTTCAAGAGGTAATACTTCATCAAGTTCTACTTTCCTTCCACTTACTTCTTTCGAGAGAAACTCTTTCTCTAGAAATGATCCATTCTTGGCAACAAAGATCTTGCCTTCGGATCTGAGGTAGAAGGTATACCCAATAGTTTCTTTAGGGTATCCTATGAAGACACATTTTTCTGACTTGGGTTCGAGCTTTTCAGGTTGAAGTTTCTTGACATAAGCATCGCATCCCAAACTTTTAGAAACGACAGCTTAGGTTTCTTCCCAAACCATAATTCATACGGTGTCATCTCAACGGATTTCGACGGAGCCCTATTTAAAGTGAATGCGATAGTCTCCAAAGCATAGCCCCAAAATGATAGCGGTAAATCGGTAAGAGACATCATGGATCGCACCATATCTAATAGAGTGCGATTACGACGTTTGGACACACCATTACGCTGAGGTGTTCCAGGCGGCGTGAGTTGTGAAACTATTCCACATTTTCTTAAGTGTGTGCCAAATTCGTGACTCAAGTATTCTCCCCCACGATCTGATCACAAGAACTTGATTTTCCTGTTATGTTGATTCTCAACCTCACTCTGAAATTCCTTGAACTTTTCAAAGGTCTCAGACTTGTGTTTCATTAAGTAGACATACCCATATATACTCAAGTCATCAGTGAGGGTGAGAACATAACAATAGCCACCGCGAGCCTCAACACTCATTGGACCGCACACATCAGTATGTATGATTTCCATTAAGTTGGTTGCTCGCTCCATTGTTCCTGAGAACGGAGTCTTGGTCATCTTACCCATGAGGCATGGTTCGCACGTGTCAAATGATTCGTAATCAAGAGACTCTGAAAGTCCATCTGCATGGAGCTTCTTCATGCGTTTGACACCTATGTGACCAAGGCGGCAATGCCACAAGTATGTGGGACTATCATTATCAACCTTACATCTTTTGGTATTCACACTATGAATATGTGTAGCATTACGCTCGAGATTCATTAAGAATAAACCATTCACCATCGGAGCATGACCATAAAACATATCTCTCATATAAATAGAACAACCATTATTCTCGGATTTAAATGAGTAGCCATCTCGTATTAAACAAGATCCTGATACAATGTTCATGCTCAAACTTGGCACTAAATAACAATTATTGAGGTTCAAAACTAATACCGTAGGTAAATGTAGAGGTAGCGTGCCGACGGCGATCACATCGACCTTGGAACCATTCCCGACGCGCATCGTCACCTCGTCCTTCGCCAGTCTCCGCTTATTCCGCAGCTCCTGCTTTGAGTTACAAATGTGAGCAACTGCACCGGTATCAAATACCCAGGAGCTACTACGAGTACTGGTAAGGTACACATCAATTACATGTATATCACATATACCTTTCGTTTTGCCGGCCTTCTTGTCTGCTAAGTATTTGGGGCAGTTCCACTTCCAGTGACCACTTTCCTTGCAATAAAAGCACTCAGTCTCGGGCTTGGGTCCATTCTTTGGCTTCTTCCCGGCAGCTTGCTTGCCGGGCGCGGCAACTCCCTTGCCGTCCTTCTTGAAGTTCTTCTTACCCTTGCCTTTCTTGAACTTAGTGGTTTTATTCACCATCAACACTTGATGTTCCTTTTTGACTTCTACCTCTGCTGATTTCAGCATTGCAAATACTTCAGGAATGGTCTTTTCCATCCCCTGCATATTGAAGTTCATCACAAAGCTCTTGTAGCTCGGTGGAAGCGACTGAAGGATTCTGTCAATGACCGCGTCATCCGGGAGATTAACTCCCAGCTGAGTCAAGCGGTTATGTAACCCAGACATAGTGAGTATGTGCTCACTGACAGAATTGTTTTCCTCCATCTTACAGCTGAAGAACTTGTCGGAGACTTCATATCTCTCGACCCGGGCATGAGCTTGAAAAACCATTTTCAGCTCTTCGAACATCTCATATGCTCCGTGTCTCTCAAAATGCTTTTGGAGCCCCGGCTCTAAGCTATAAAGCATGGCGCACTGAACGAGGGAGTAATCATCGGTACGTGTCTGCCAAGCGTTCATAACGTCTTGTTCTGCAGGGAGAACAGGTGCTTCACCTAGCGGTGCTTGTAGGACATAATCTTTCTTGGCAGCTATGAGGATGATCCTCAGGTTCCGGACCCAGTCCGTATAATTGATGCCATCGTCTTTCAGCTTGGTTTTCTCTAGGAACGCGTTGAAGTTGAGGACAACCTGGCCATTTGATCTACAAGACATATTGTAAATTTTTAGACTAAGTTCATAATAATTAAGTTCATCTAAATCAAATTATTCAATGAACTCCCACTCAGATAGACATCTCTCCAGTCATCTAAGTATAACATGATCCGAGTTAACTAGGCCATGTCCGATCATCACGTGAGACGGACTAGTCAACATCGGTGAACATCTTCATGTTGATCGTATCTTCTATACGACTCATGCTCGACCTTTCGGTCTACTGTGTTCCGAGGCCATGTCTGTACATGTTAGGCTCGTCAAGTCAACCTAAGTATTTGCATGTGTAAATCTGTCTTACACCCGTTGTATGTGAACGTTGGAATCTATCACACCCGATCATCACGTGGTGCTTCGAAACAACGAACTGTCGCAACGGTGCACAGTTAGGGGGAACACTTTCTTGAAATTATTATGAGGGATCATCTTATTTACTACCGTCGTTCAGAGTAAACAAGATGCAAAAAGATGATAAACATCACATGCAATCAAATAATAATAGTGACATGATATGGACAATATCACATAGCTCCTTTGATCTCCATCTTGGGGCTCCATGATCATCTCATCACCGGCATGACACCATGATTTCCATCATCATGATCTCCATCATCGTGTCTCCATGAAGTTGCTCGCCAACTATTACTTCTACTACTATGGCTAACACGTTTAGCAATAAAGTAAAGTAATTTACATGGCGTTTCTTAATGACACGCAGGTCATACAAAAAATAAAGACAACTCCTATGGCTCCTGCCGGTTGTCATACTCATCAACATGCAAGTCATGATTCCTATTACAATAGCATGAACATCTCATACATCACATATATATCATTCATCATTCATCACAACTTTGGCCATATCACATCACAAAACACTTGCTGCAAAAACAAGTTAGACGTCCTCTAATTGTTGTTGCAAGTTTTACGTGGCTGCAATAGGGTTCTAGCAAGAACGTTTTCTTACCTACGTGAAAGCCACAACGTGATTTGCCAACTTCTATTTACCCTTCATAAGGACCCTTTTCATGGAATCCGCTCCAACTAAAGTGGGAGAGACAGACACCCGCCAGCCACCTTATGCAACTAGTGCATGTCAGTCGGTGGAACCGGTCTCACGTAAGCGTACGTGTAAGGTTGGTCCGGGCTGCTTCATCCCACAATACTGCTGAAGCAAAATAAGACTAGTAGAGGCAAGAAAGTTGACAACATCTACGCCCACAACAAATTGTGTTCTACTCGTGCAAAGAGAACTACGCATAAACCTAGCTCATGACGCCACTGTTGGGGAACGTTGCAGAAAACAAAAATTTTCCTACGGTTTCACCAAGATCCATCTATGAGTTCATCTAGCAACGAGTGATCGGATTGCATCTACATACCTTTGTAGATCACGCACGGAAGCATTCAAAGAACGAGGATGAGGAAGTCGTACTCGACGTGATCCAAATCACCGGAGATCCTAGCGCCGAACGGACAGCACCTCCGCGTTCAACACACGTACGGTCAGCGTGACGTCTCCTCCTTCTTGATCCAGCAAGGGGGGAGGAGAGGTTGATGAAGATCCAGCAGCACGACGGCGTGGTGGTGGATGCAGGGGTCACCGCAGCAGGGCTTCGCCGTTCTACTGCGAGAGGGAGAGGTGTAGCAGGGGAGAGGGAGGCGCCAAGACTCAAGGGTGCGGCTGCCCCTCCCTCCCCCCCTTTATATAGGCTCTCCTAGGGGGGCGCCGGCCCTAGGAGATGGGATCTCCTAGGGGGGCGGCGGCCAAGGGTGGAGTGGCCCCCAAGGCAAGTGGGCCCCCCCACCCTAGGGTTTCCAACCCTAGGCACAGGGGGTGGGCCAAGGGGGGCGCACCAGCCCACTATGGGCTGGTTCCCCTCCCCACTTCAGCCCATGGGGCCCTCCGGGATGGGTGGCCCCACCCGGTGGACCCCCGGGACCCTTCCGGTGGTCCCGGTACAATACCGGTGACCCCCGAAACTCTCCCGATGGCCGTAACTGCACTTCATATATATAATTCTTCACCTCCGGACCATTCCGGAACTCCTCGTGACGTCCGGGGTCTCATCCGGGACTCCGAACAACTTTCGGGTTACTGCATATTCATATCTCTACAACCCTAGCGTCACCGAACCTTAAGTGTGTAGACCCTACGGGTTCGGGAGGCATGTAGACATGACCGAGATGGCTCTCCGGTCAATAACCAACAGCGGGATCTGGATACCCATGTTGCCTCCCACATGCTCCTCGATGATCTCATCGTATGAACCACGATGTCGAGGATTCAAGCAACCCCGTATACAATTCCCTTTGTCAATCGGTATGTTACTTGCCCGAGATTGAATCGTCGGTATCCCAATACCTCGTTCAATCTCGTTACCGGCAAGTCACTTTACTCGTACCGTAAGGCGTGATCCCGTGACCAGACACTTGGTCACTTTGAGCTCATTATGATGATGCATTACCGAGTGGGCCCAGAGATACCTCTCCGTCATACGGAGTGACAAATCCCAGTCTTGATCCGTGTCAACCCAACAGACACTTTCGGAGATACCCGTAGTATACCTTTATAGTCATCCAGTTACGTTGTGACGTTTGGTACACCCAAAGTATTCCTACGGTATCCGGGAGTTACACGATCTCATGGTCTAAGGAAAAGATACTTGACATTTGGAAAAACTCTAGCAAACGAACTATACGATCTTGTGCTATGTTTAGGATCGGGTCTTGTCCATCACATCATTCTCCTAATGATGTGATCTCATTATCAATGACACCCAATGTCCATAGTCAGGAAACCATGACTATCTGTTGATCAACGAGCTAGTTAACTAGAGGCTTACTAGGGACATGTTGGTGTCTAAGTATTCACACATGTATTACGATTTCTGGATAACACAATTATAGCATGAATAAAAGACAATTATCATGAACAAGGAAATATAATAATAATCCTTTTATTATTGCCTCTAGGGCATATTTCCAACATAAGCAAACTATGTACCTTTTCCCCTATTATCTATTTTACATGGGTTGTTGTGAAGATTACCTTACTTGCGACATTGCTTTCAATGCGGTTATGCCTCTATGTCGTGCTTCGACACGTAGGAGATATAGCCGCATCGAGGGCGTTACAAGTTGGTAATCAGAGCCTTCCCCGACCTTAGGAGCCCCCCTGCTTGATCGAATAGTTGGCGTTGTTGAGTCTAGAAAAATGTTTTGAGTCAATTAGGATTATATATATCGGAGAGTTTAGGAATTCTTTTTACTCCCCAGTCCCTTCATCGCTCTGGTAAGGCATCCTGACGTAGAGTTTTGACTCTTCTCTTCTCAAATTTACTAAAAAAAATTTTAGGATCACGCGGGTATCTTGGAATCGTTCCGATCGATTTGTGACGAGAACATTGTTCTTGGTGCCTCCTGTCATTTAGGGGTTGTGGCAGTGTCCCGAGGAGTTGAGCTCCGAGGTGTTGTCGTCACAATTTTATCGTTGCAGTTCTGGAATACCTGAGTTTAGTTTTGCCGACATCGAAAATCTCTTTTATGCAGTTGTTGGTGAGATAACCTCGACGCCACCTAGTACTGGGGCGGGAGTTTGGGAGTATTGCCATAACTTGTATAACGGATGCTTTTCGAAGGTTGAGGTAGACGATTTCCGAAGTTTTTCTCGGTTATGTGTTGAAGGATGGATACAGCTGGATGTAGGATTTGCTAGATTTGGGTGAGATATTATGCTTCCCCTGTATCCCCAACACCTGATTGCATAACCGGAAAGGTTCGGGAGTTTCATAGGTGGGAATTCTTGTAGCTCTAGTTCTTCTTCCACGGATATTTGGTTTGAGATTGGGTGATCCTTACCGAGTATTCGTTCTTGTTCCATACCTTGTTGTTTTTTCTTCTACCTAAATTCTAAGTGGCTTCTCAATTTATGGATATGTGACCATTTCTATTGGAATGCATTCGTTCATTTTGTTCGGATGTGAAGACTATATGTTGCAATTTCAACCCGTTTGATTCAACTTCAGTATTTGTCTGTCAATGTGCTAATGGATGTCAACCTCTTCAGGATGGTTCCTCCAACGCGCACGACTTCGAATCCTGATTCGCCACCACCACCTCCACCTCCGGAGGCATGGCAAGCTGTGATGGCTGCTACCAATGCAAACACGCAGCTGATCATGCAACTTCTTCAAGAGCGCAACCAAGCGAACCAGGGCCAAGGCAACAATCAGAATCACTTCGCTACACTCAACCAGTTCCTTGCTAACCAGCCAAAGACCTTCAGCAATTGTGTTGAGGCAACTAACGCTGATGATTGGCTCGTGGACATATGCAAGCATTTCGAGTGCAGTAACGTCAGGCCTGATGGTTGTTGTGAAGATTACCTTACTTGCGACATTGCTTTCAATGCGGTTATGCCTCTAAGTCGTGCTTCGACACGTAGGAGATATAGCCGCATCGAGGGCGTTTGTACTAACAGCAGAAGCGATGGCTCTTAGGTTTGGTTTAATTCTTGCACAAAAGGTGGGATGCAATCGTCTTATTATTAACTCTGATAATATGGAAGTCATCGACACAATGAAAAATGGAGGACAATCGGCGGGAGTTGCGGCGGCAGTATTCGAGGATTGCTACTTCATGGCATGCGATTTTCCGTTGACTAGATTTGAACATTGTAATAGGGAAGCTAATAAGGTTGCTCATGAACTTGCTAGGCTAGCGAAAGTTTCTGTAACTAGAGATTGGTTTGAGGAGCCTATGGAGAATATTGTATCTTTTCTTATAGACGATGTAACTATAATTTCCAATTAATAAAGTGGATGTTTTCTTTCAAAAAAAAAGATTAGTTCGTTCAATTAAACTTGCATGAACTTTAACGCTCAGATTAGGTGGTTCTTAGTATGGACTCAAAAATACTACTCCCTCCGATTCAAAATAAGTGTCACCGTTTTGAACTAAGGTTGAGAGAGTATTTAATTTCCAATTGCATTAGAAACGGTGAAACCGCTTCCTAAGGAAACACTTTTTTTCGGATTCCTAAGAAAACAATTGACATTGTTAAAAAGAAACACCTTTGTAGAGACTTCGAGATAATCTCATCTTTCTTACGCATTATAGCCATTAAAAATGCATGTGAAAGAAGGTCGGATTAACCCAAAAAAGTGATCCAAAAATGGATCTGGCCTAAAGTTTCAGGATATATCCCATCCTAGATTTTACCCACCCAATAGTAAAATCTAGTAATTAAATCAAAACCGGCTTCCATAAAAATACATAATGGAAATGTGCATGTATTGTCCACACTAATGTTGTGGGTGGTTTGTTTCACGAAAACCGATGAGAATGTCCGTTGCTTCACAAACAATTGACACTGGTGGCCAGGATCAGAGGCAGGCACACCTATAACGCATCATGAGTAATCCACAACACTCGACGGTCTTGTATACAGAGGCAGCCACGACAACACCACCAAAAGGAGGTAGATATAGCCTCCCGCATCACGCTATCGAATGACTAGATACATGCTAGGCATACTATGAGATAGGGTGCCAACTGGATAATCATTGATGTACTTATGGGAACATGGAGGGCGCGAGGGGGGGGGGCAAGGAGAGAGGCGCAATGGCGGCGCATGGGCAAAATCTTGGAGGGATGATAGACTGCGAGCGACCGTCAAGATTTGGGATGATTTTCACTTGTTATACATGCCATCAATTAAAGGTAGTCAAATAAAATCTCCTAGGGCTAGGGCGGCCTCCCAGATTGGACCTAGATAAGCATTAAAAGTAACTCTAGCAGATGCTTCATATGTGGTCGATCACTATAATAACCGCTAGTATGTCGGTCGTCACACAAAATGGCACTCTAAAAAGTCGCCATATGTTGCCACGATAGCCATATGTTATGGATCTCACTCCTAAAACGACCACATAGCCTCCAAATATGGAGGTTGTGGAAGCCATGTTTGCAGCTCGCTCCAAACCCAACTGACAGTATGGGAGGGAAGTTTCATCTCTTCCTCCTCGGGCTATATGTAGGATTTGAAGCAACACGACCAAGCATGCACCATCGGCTGCGCGCGGGGGGGGGGGGGGGGGGGGACCTTCAACCGCATGGCAAATAAATGACGCGGCTGCCTCCTCGGATTCCCGTGGCAGCCCGTCAGATGGTCACCACGCATCACCATCTCCTAGCTTGTTTGTGAGGCTAGGTGGCATGTGAGCAGGCCAGCAATCGCATATAAAAGCGTCCCTTGATGGTTGTCTGCCACCTTCCCAACTACCCTTCTAATGGAGCCCATGGTGTCTTATACCGGTGCCTCTCTTCTCTCCCTTATCCGTTCCTCCCTCAAGTGCCTCCCATTCCCGTCCTGTCCACCTCCAATCCACCACTTCATCGTCCATGGCACAGTGGAAGGAGTGCCCGGTCATCTTCAGTTTCGGGGACGAGGAGAAGCGGCTGGACCGTTGGTCCCCTTTTGGGACTTGTATGATGTGGTGGTGGAGAAACTTAGTGCTAGGTTATTTTATTAGTTTAATTAATTAGCAATTCTATGAACGTAAGCTGCGATGTGACTAATTTTGCGCTACTATTATAGGAATGAGATCGATGTTTTTGAATGTGTACTATGAACCAAGTGTGTTCTTTTGAATTAGGGATAATTGAGGAAGAATCTATAGATCCAGTGAGAGATGCATCCTATTTGAAAGGAATTTACGTAGATTGGTAGTGATGGTTCTGAGTTTGCGCATCGCCTCGACAACCTTTATATTATTTTGCAATGCGCTCTATACATGTTACAAAGGCTGTCAGTATGACATCTCTATTAGAGTTGCTCTAACCTCCACCACAAGACGTCATAGCTTCATTGTTGCGGGAAGCACGCCAAGTGACGGTGAGGCCGATACACGAGGTGGATTGCTTGAGGCGCATGTTCTTGGCATTTGGGGGGGGGGGGGGGGGGGTGGTAATGCTACACATACTAAAGGATTTCTACGTAATTAACGTAACTGATTAGGTGTCACGTTTTCATTAGAGAAAATAAGGGGAGGGCCCCACCCCCGGTTGAAATCAGGGGGGCCGAAGAGGAATAATACTACACCTACGAAACTGTTATCTATAGTACGAGTTTAAACGTTTTCATTTGCCGTTTGATTACTATTACAAGGAAGAAAATAAGTCAGCCGTAGGTGCAAGTACGGTGGCTAGTCCATGTCAGTTTCTCATACGCCGCTGGTTCGGAAGAGCCTCATGAACCCAAAGGTGACGGCCATGGCGGCCAGTCCGCCCACCACCACCCGCGCGCACGACCTCGCCACGGGGGCCCGCCCGAGCACGGCGCCCACGCATCCGAATGCGGCCAGCGCCAACGTCGCGACGACCACCACCACGGCGACCCGCAGGTTGTAACCCACGATGAAAGCAGCGGTAGGAGCGCCCCGACGGAGAAAGCCAGCGCTGAGGCCGCAGCGGCATGTGCTGGGCTTGGCAGCGCCTTCTCGTCGTCGCCCCCTCGCTTTCCGGCCTGGTCCAGCTCCGCGATCTCCACGTCGCGCTGGGAGCAGACGGACACGTACTCTCCGATGGCCATGCCGCACGCCCCGGCCAGTAGTCCCGCGAACCCGGACACGACCATGGCCCGGGCGTCGGGCTTGACGGCGCTGACGCCGAGCATGAGGGGGGCTGTGGAGACCAGCCCGTCGTTGGCGCCCAGCACCGCCGCGCGTAGCCAGTTGGCGCGCCCGGCGAAGTCGATGGATGACTCGGAGACGGAGTCGTCCACATCGCCACACATCACGGCCGGGTTCTCTGCGTCCGCCACGGCGGCCAGCTTGGTGCTGTTTACGGCCAGTTGCGTTCGTGTGTTGCTGTGGGCATTGCCGGTCTTCTTTTTCACCCTCGGTGTTGGGATTTTCACCTTTCATGCCGCTATGGCTAGTGCGTACACGCCGCCAAATATTTTTCCTCTGGTATTGCGCGCCCGTGGCCGCCACGAGCACACACCTACATTAATCGATGCATTGTGCTTGCTGAGTGTACATCATATCCAAGGCGTTTACAATGACTAGCGATAATTTGGTCGTTGGTTCCTTATAGTCATTAACTCGCATATGATATGGATCACGAAAAATCAGCTAAAAATAGAAAAGGAACGGTAAATATCCATATATAAAGAAAAAAAAAGCATATACATATAATAATAATAATAATAATAATAATAGAAATTATGACAAAAAATATGAAACATTTCATCTGTAGATAAAGATGGAATCCGAGCAGTTTGGGGGTTTAGAGCACCCTCCGTGAAATTGGCTCCGACACTTTCGTCAAAAGTGAAAGGACTACTAATCGAACTCGCGGGAGAAAGCGTGTCATATACTAATTTATCCCATCTACTGACGAAAGATCACTAGTAGAAAAAGGGCCATTTGTCCCGGTTCTGGAGTTCAAACAAAAAAATTCAAAAAAAATCGTGAAATTGTACGATTTTTTTGAATTTTTTTCTTCTGATTTTCAAATTTCTAAATTATTCTACAATTTAATTTCTAATCACCCCTCACCACTGTTCAATTTAACCTCTAATCACCCCTCATCATTCTAAATCATCTAACTTCCCAGCCAGTAACCTATCCTCTCACTACTCCAGCCTGAGCACGCTTAACTTCCGGGTTCTATTCTCCCTCGTTTCCAAGTCTGCACTTGTTGTTTTCCCGACAATAGTAAGATGTCAATCCTACTAACCCTCATGAGTTTAGCTTGAGCATGAAGTCACACGTTTCACTGTTTGAGTTTGAAACTATTATTCTAAAAAACAATAATTATTTAGTAACACTAATATTTCTTGAGTAAGTAGTTTGACCAGATTTGACCAAAATTCAAAAAAAATGAAATAATTATTTAGTAATACTAATATTCTTTAATAATTATGCAGTAACACTAATACTTCTTGATTAAGTAATTTGACCATAGTTTGACCAGATTTAACCAAAATTAAAAAACCGAAATTTGAGCATGTCTTTTTTCCTTTTAGAATTTGAGGATTCTAAAAATTTGCAAACAGGCATATGGCCGTCAAAATCGGATGCGGATTTTTGTGCTGAACATTTTGATATATTATACGTTTTTTTCCGACATCGTATGCAAAAGTTATAGCCATTTTACTTTTCATGACACTTTTTTTGCAAAACATGTCTAAATTTAAGGTTTTTAATTTTCCTAACTAGTAGATGTAGTAATATAACTATATCTCGAAGGATTGTATATTTTGAAGTTTTTATCATTTTCTTTTGTTTTTTTCAAAACTGAAATGGCGATACAGGGGGGTGGGTAGAGTTTGAGAAATGGGCCCTTTAGTCCCGGTTTGAGACACGAACCGGGACTAAAGGGCATCGCACCCTTTAGTCCCGGTTCATATCTCAAACCGGGACTAAATGTCTAAACTTTAGTCCCGGTTTGAGACACGAACCGGGACTAAATGGTGTGATGCCCTTTTGTCCCGGTTCGTGTCTCAAACCGGGACTAAAGGGCCCATTTGAACCGGGACTAATGCATTTAGCCGCTCGAACCGCGACTAATGCTCACATTAGTCCTGGTTCGTAATGCAACTGGGACTAATGTGTATATTGCGTTGTGACCAAAGCCCTGTTATCTACTAGTGGATAAAGGTTAAGATTATTCATTTCTCGTCTCATTCTATATTTTCTGCTCCACGCTTGCTTGCCCCGATTCTAAATAAGTGTCACCGTTTTGATCTGAGGTTGAGAGAGTATTTACTTTCCAGTTGCATTAGAAATAGTGAAACCGCTTCCTAAGAAAACATTTTTTTTCCGGTTCCTAAGAAAACAATTGACATTGTAAAAAGGAAATTCCTTTGTAGAGACTTTTAGATAATCTCTTCGCATAAAATGTGGACTTCAGACTCGCTATATGTTGATCTTTTTCTATCTTTCTTACACATTATAGCCATTAAAAATGCATGTGAAAGAAGGCCGGATTAACCCTAAAAAGTGATCCAAAATTGGATCTAGCCTAAAATTTCAGGATATATCCCATCCAAGATTTTACCCAACCAATAGTAAAATCCAGTAATTAAATCAAAAGCGGCTTCCATAAATATACATAATAGAAATGTGCGTGTATTATCCACACTAATGTTTTGGGTGGTTTGTTTCACAAAAACTGATGAGAATGTCCTTGCTTCAAAAAGAATTGACACTGGTGGCCAGGATCAGAGGCAGGCACACCTATATCGCATCATGAGTAATCCACAACACTCGACGGCCTTGTACACGAAGGCAGCCAGGACAACACCACACAAAGCAGGTAGATATAGCTTCCTGCAACACGCTATCAAAGGAGTAGACACATGCTAGGCATACTATGAAATAGGGTGTCAACTGGATAATCATTGGCTTATGGAAACATGAACGGCGGGGCCAAGGAGAGAGGCGCAATGGCGGCGCATGGGCAAAATCTTGGAGGGATGATAGACTGTGAGTGACCGTCAAGATTTGAGCTGATTTTCATTTGTTATACATGCCATCCATTAAAGATAGTCAAATAAAATCCCCTAGGGCTAGGGGCAGCCTCCTAGATTGGACCTTGTTAAGCATTAAGATTAACTCTAGCAGATGCTCCATATGTGGTCGATCACTATAATAACCGCTAGTATGTCGGTCATCACACAAAATGGCACTCTAGAAAGTCGCCATATGCGTCGCGATAGCCATATGTTATGGACCTCGCTCCAAAAACGACCGCATAGCCTCTAAATATGGAGGTTGTGGAAGCCATGTTTGCAGCTCGCTCCAAACCCAACTGCCGGCATGGGAGGCAAGTTTCATCTCTTTCTCCTAACGCTATATGTAGGATGAGAATCAACATGACCACCCATCCACCATCGGCAAGGGGGTGACCGTCAACCACATGGCAAATAAAAGACGCGACTGCCTCCTCAGATTCCAGTGGCAGCCCATCATATGGTCACCACGCATCACCATCATCTCCTAGATTGTTTGTGAGGCTAGGAGGCGTGTGAGCAGGCCAGCAACCGCGTATAAAAGCGCCCCTTGATGGTTGTTTGACACCTTCCCAACTACCCTTCTAATGGAGCCCATGGTGTCTTATACCGATGCCTCTCCTCTCTCCCTTATCCGTTCCTCCCTCAAGTGCCTCTCAATCCCGTCCTGTCCACCTCCAATCCACCACTTCATCATCCATGGCACAATGGAAGGAGCGCCGGGTCATCTTCAGTTTCGAGGACGAGAAGAAGAAGCTGGACCCGTTGGTCCCCTTTTCGGACTTGTACGATGTGGTGGTGGAGGAGCTTAGTGCTAGGGTATTTTATTAGTTTAATTAGTTAGCTATTCTATGAATGTAAGCCGCGATGTGACTATTTTTGCGCTACTATTATAGGAATGAGATCGGTGTTTTTTAATGTGTTCTATGAACCAAGTGTGTTCTTTTGAATTAGGGATAATTGAGGACAAATGTAGCTATGATCCAATGAGAGATGTGTCCTATTTGAAGAAATTTACGTAGATTGGTATTGATGATTCCGAGTTTGCGCATCGCCTCAACAACCTTTATATTTTTTTTGCAATGCGCTCTACATGTTACAAAGACTGCTAGTATGGTATCTCTACTAGAGTTACTCTAAGCTCCACCACAAGACGCCAGAGCTTCACTGTTGCGGGAAGTACGCCAAGTGACGGCGAGGCCGATACCATGAGGTAGGTTCACTAGTAGAAAAAGGGGCTTTCGTTCGGGCCTGGCCAGCCCATTAGTCCCGGTTCTGCCACGAACCGGGACCAATGGACGCATTCGTCCCGGTTCTTTAGCCCAGGGGGCCGGCCGGGGCCTCGCGGGCATTGGTCCCGGTTCGTATGGACCCATTTGTCCCGGTTCTAGGCATGAACTGGTACCAATGGGCCTCGCTCCTGGCCCACAAACATTGGTCCCGGTTCTTGGCTCAAACCGGGACAAAAGGCTGGGCTTTAGTCCCGGTTCCAGCCACGAACCGGGACAAATGAGTTGCCTATATATACCCCATCTCCGGCGAGCAGAGCACTCCACAGTGCTCTGTTTTTTGCTGGCCGGCGAGGAAGGGCATTTGGGTGCTCTAGCTCACCTCTTATGCATGTGAGGTGTTCGATGAAATGTCCGAGCCACACTAGTTAAGCTTTCTCCTCTCGAAGCTCGACCTCCGAGCTCCATTTTTTCCGAGATTTGTCTAGGTTTAGCGGTCCGTCACGCCCCGTCCTCGTCTTCACCGCCGTCGATCGCCCGCACCACCGTGGTGAGCCTCTTGTTCTTATCTTCTTTCTGAAAGAAAAAAAATCTTACTTTAGATAGATACTTGTCTAATTTTCTTACTTTTGACACACATAATTATATATAATGCACGCAGATGAACCGGCAATGGATGTACGGTGATAGACACACCTCTGAGTACATTAAGGGCGTGCATAAATTTCTCGAAGTGGCTGAGGCAAACAAGCAGAATGGTTTTATGTGTTGTCCATGCCCTGATTGTGGGAATACGAGGTCTTACTCTGACAAGAAAATCCTTCACACCCACCTGCTTTATAAGGGTTTCATGCCACACTATAATGTTTGGACGAAGCACGGAGAAATAGGGGTTATGATGGAAGACAGCGTAGAAGAAGAGGACGATGACAACTATGTGCCCCCTGAATACGGTGATGCTGCAACGAGGGAAGCTGAAGATCAAGAGGAACCAGACGATGTGCCCGATGATGATCTCCGCTGGGTCATTGTTGATGCAAGGGAAAAGTGTGAAAGTGAAAAGGAGAAGCTGAAGTTCGATCGCATGTTAGAGGATCACAAAAAGGGTTGTACCCCAATTGCGAAGATGGCAACACAATGCTCGGTACCGTACTGGAATTGCTGCAGTGGAAAGCAGAGAATGCTGTGCCTGACAAAGGGTTTGAGAAGCTACTGAAAATATTAAAGAAGAAGCTTCCAAAGGATAACAAATTGCCCGACAGTACGTACGTAGCAAAGAAGGTCGTATGCCCTCTAGGATTGGAGGTGGAGAAGATACATGCATGCCCTAATGATTGCATCCTCTACCGCGGTGCGTACAAGGATTTGAACACATGCCTGGTATGCGGTGCATTGCAGTATAAGATCAGACGAGATGACCCTGGTGATGTTGAGGGCGAGCCCCACAGGAAGAGGGTTCCTGCGAAGGTGATGTGGTATGCTCCTATAATACCACGGTTGAAACGACTGTTCAGAAACAAAGAGCATGCCAAGTTGATGCGATGGCACAGTGAGGACCGTAAGAAAGACGGGAAGTTGAGAGCACCTGCTGACGGGTCGCAGTGGAGAAAAATCGAGAGAAAGTACTGGGCACAGTTTGCAAGTGACCCAAGGAACGTATGGTTTGCTTTAAGTGCAGATGGCATTAATCCTTTCGGGGAGCAGAGCAGCAATCATGGCACCTGGCCCGTGACTCTATGTATGTATAACCTTCCCCCTTGGATGTGCATGAAGCGGAAGTTCATTATGATGCCAATTCTCATCCAAGGCCCTAAGCAACCCAGCAACGACATTGATGTGTACCTAAGGCCATTAGTTGAAGAACTTTTACAACCGTGGAATGGAAACGGTGTATGTGCGTGGGATGAGCACAAACAGGTGGAATTTAACCTGCATGCGTTGCTGTTTGTAACCATCAACGATTGGCCCGCTCTCAGTAACCTTTTAGGACAGACAAACAAGGGATACCACGCATGCACGCACTGTTTAGCTGACACCGAAAGTATATACCTGGAAAGATGCTGGAAGAATGTGTACCTGGGCCATTGTCGATTTCTCCTGACCAACCATCAATGTCGAAAGAAAGGCAATCATTTCAAAGGCGAGGCAGATCACCAGAAGAAGCCCGCCATGCATACCGGTGATCACGTACTTGATATGGTCTCTGATTTACACGTAATATTTGGAAAGGGTCCCGGCGGACTAGCTGTTCCGAATGACGCTGAGGGACGCGCACCCATGTGGAAGAAGAAATCTATATTTTGGGACCTACCCTACTGCAAGGAGCTAGATGTACGCTCTTCAATCGACATGATGCACGTGACGAAGAACCTTTGCGTGAACCTGTTAGGCTTGTTTGTCGTGTATGGGAAGACAAAAGATACACCTGAGACATGGGAGGACCTGCAACATTTGCACGAAAAAGACAGCATGCCTCCAAAGTAGTATGAAGGTCCTGCCAGCTACGCTCTTACGAAAGAAGAGAAGGAAATCTTTTTTGAATGCCTGCTCAGTATGAAGGTCCCGACTGGCTTCTCGTCGAATATAAAGGGAATAATAAATATTTCAGAGAAAAAGTTCCAGAACCTAAAGTCTCATGACTGCCACGTGATTATGACACAACTGCTTCCGGTTGCATTGAGGGGGCTTCTACCAGAAAACGCCCGATTAGCCATTGTGAAGCCATGTGCATTCCTCAATGCAATCTCTCAGAAGGTGATCGATCCAGAAATCATACCAAGTCTAAGGAGTGATGTGGCGCAATGTCTTGTCAGTTTCGAGCCGGTGTTCCCACCATCCTTCTTCAATATCATGACACACGTCCTACTTCATCTAGTCGACGAGATTGTCATTCTGGGCCCCGTATTTCTACACAATATGTTCCCCTTTGAGAGGTTCATGGGAGTTGAGGGAGTCCTGGATTAGGGGGTCTCCGGACAGCCGGACTATCTCCATTGGCCGGACTGTTAGACCATGAAGATACAAGATTGAATACTTCGTCTCGTGTCCGGATAGGACTCTACTTGGCGTGGAAGGCAAGCTAGGCAATACGGATATGGATATCTCCTCCTTTGTAACCGACCTTGTGTAACCCTAACCCTCTCCGGTGTCTATATACACTACTAGGGAAAAGCCTACCAGCAGCGAGGGTTTTGGGCCTCTCAGTAGCGCGGGCACCGGCGCTACTAATAAGGCGCTACTGCTAATGTATAGCAGTAGCGCCGGTTGTCCCACGCTACTGCTATACATGAATAGCTGTAACGCTCTTTGGGAAAGGGCGCTACTGATATTATCTGCAGCGCTGTTTGCTGGGACGCGCTACTGACAATGCGGCGCTACTGCTAAATTTCCCCCCTCGCTACTACTAGTTTATTTATTAGTTTTTTTCCTGCATATTTGTTTTTTTATTTGTTTTGTATTTGAATAGGCTTTATACAATAATCTTTAGCATATCATACACATACAAATGTAATCATAGCATATACATACAATTAGTCTCATCAAATCATGTCATCATCATAATCATCATCCAACACAAAGTGGTCTCTCGTCATCATCTCGAAAATAGCGATACAAGTCTCGAATGATATGCAAATACATCATCATCCATCTAAACAATGATATACGCGAGAAGAGCTATCACTTTGAGAACATGAGTTCGTATCCCTCTTTCGCATTAGCGTGAACCTCTAAACTAACTACTGCCTGTCGCTCGGAAACCGGAAGGGCCTGACACTCCGGCCACTTGTCGTATATATACTCCTGGCATAGCACTTCTTCGCCATTTATGATCTATGCACCTGCATCATCACATGAGTCGATGATATGCAACATATATAGTTGAGCAACAGAAAGAGACTGACTTGGCAAAAATAAAAACAACATATCATAAGGATAAATAACAAAGTTCATCGTACCCCAAAATGCCCTAACTAGAGTGATTTTCGCTAGTCGAGGAGGAGACGGTTTAATTACATCACAAATAAAGTTTCACCGTGCATAACTCAAAGTTTTTTCATACAGAAAGTATGGACTAAACGGACACATTGTCAGATTCCATTAGTACCAGGCAACGATATTTTCCAAATATTACGATCATGTTCAAATCGCAAAGCATTGAGACAGACATTAAGTTGAAGCCAAGGGATTCAACAAGCATGACTTTATCCATGTGTTGATCCTTTGAGATTGGAACTCTACCTAGACCCAATACCTTACTTTTACCAGTGTCAGCGAATGTGATGTGGCTCTTGTCGGATGGACGTAAGGGTGAGTCCATAAGAAGGCTTCTTTTGCCAGTCATGTGATTTGTACACCTACTGTCAATAATCCATTCTGAAGACGCTGGTGTCGTACCCTACAGTGCAGTTAGGGGGATAGGCTTCACGAAGAGAATTGTGAAGCAAAAAAATTTGACGAACCAGTGGGTTATGAAAACTTAGATCCAGATTAGGACTAATAGGGAGAGTAGCATGCGATTCAGGAACGAAGTACATAATGATGCCATTCGGGCATTTTATCTTGCGCCCTACAAGATGTTTAAGGTCCCCAGCAATAGCGTCAGAAGATTTTGGTTTTCTGCTGGAGACCTTTCCCTGCAAAAGAGAGTTAAGCTTTCTTAGCCACCCACATCTTCAAGGGTGGCTTAGAAGCAATAAGTCTAAGTGCAGCGTCTGAGAATTTTGGCTTTGGAGCCCTAGCAAACAGTCTAGCAGGTGGACAATAGTACTCATAAGAATAGGCAGAATAATTCTTGGTCATATGAACATGGCGGTTTGATGAACCGTTCTCATATTCATATGACCGAGTGTGATTTCCCTGCAAAACATTTGCGTTAGTGCGACTCAGGTGAGTCCTCGGTCTGTATGAAGCCTTTGGACCGTATGAAGCCTTTGGTCTGAGGTTTGTCTTCTTCATGTGAGGTGTCATGAAGATATTCACAGGAAGTTTTTCAAGACACCTTTTCGGAACCCAGATCTTCTTCATAGGCGGTCCATTCCTGCAGTTAGTACCAATGTACCTGGCAAACACTTCACCATTCTAATTCTTAAACAGTACATAGTTTGCATCAAAGGATTCATCAATGATAATGGGGTTAGCACAAGTGAAGCCAGATAAATTGGATGGATCTGCTGAAGGTTCCTTTGCAGCAACCCACTTGGTTTTGGGGTACTACTCAGGTTTCCAGAAAGAGCCATCTGCATTTATTTTCCTTACGAACCCAACACCCTCTTTCCTAGGGTTTCGGTTCAGAATCTGCTTCTTGAGGACATCACATAATGTCTGATGCCCTTTAAGACTTTTGTACATCCCTGTTTCAAGCAATGTCTTCAACCTAGCATTCTCATCAGCAATAGCGGTGGTATCCTCATTAGAGGGGTTAGTTACCACATCAACAGTTGAAGATATTGCAACAGCAGTAGCAGTGGAACATTCAGCAACAGAAGTAGCATTATCACGCTCAATGCATTTAAGACATGGTGGTTCAAATCCTTTCTGAGCGGAACTGATCTGTTCGGCGCGAAGTGACTCGTTTTCCTTTTGAAGATCTTCATGAGCCGCTCTCAATTTCTCAAGTTCTTGCTTCCTTTGAAGATAATCATAGGAAAGCTTTTCATGAGTTGTTGAGAGAGTATCATGACGACTTTCAAGTTCCTGATACTTAACGTGAAGATTTTTTATGTCTTCAATTAAGGATTCAGACCGAGTCATTTCAGCACCCAACAGATCATCGCTTCTGTCTAACAGTTTTTGAATATGTTCCATAGTTTTCTGTTGTTCAGTTGCAATTTTAGCAAGTGTTTTGTAGCTGGGTTTTGAACCACAATCAGAGTCATCGTCACTAGATGTTTGATAGTGAGTAGTGCGTGTGTTTACCTTGGCACCGCGTGCCATGAAGCAGTAGGTAGGAGTGGAGTATTCCTTGTCATTTGCATCGGTGTCGGTGATGAAGTCATTGTCTTCAGTGTTGAAGATGGACTTGGCGACATATGCTGTAGCCAGACTTGCAATGCCAGAATCAGACTCCTCCTCAGACTCCACCTCTGCCTCCTTAGAAGCGGACTCTTCCTCTGAATCCATTTCCTTGCCAACAAACGCACGTGCCTTGCCAGATGAGCTCTTCTTGTGTGATGAAGACTTTGAGGAAGACTTGGAAGAAGACTTTGAGTATTTCTTCTTCTTCTTGTCGTCAGAGTCATATTCCTTGCTCTTCTTCTTCTTTCTGTTCTCATTGTCCCACTATGGACACTCAGAGATGAAGTGTCTAGTTTTCTTGCACTTGTGGCATGTTTTCTTCTTGTAGTCATGAGCAGAAGCTTCATCATTCTTTGAGCTTGATCGTGAAGACTTTCTGAAGCCTTTCTTCTTGGTGAATTTTTGGAACTTCTTCACTAGCATTGCAAGTTCCCTTCCAATGTCTTCAAGATCATCAGAACTGCTGTCAGATTCTTCTTCAGATGAGGAAACAGCTTTTGCCTTCAAGGCACGAGTTCGCCCATAGTTTGGACCGTAGATATCTCTTTTCTCAGAAAGCTGAAACTCATGTGTGTTGAGCCTCTCAAGTATGTCAGACGGATCGAGTGTCTTGAAATCAGGACGTTCTTGTATCATCAGGGCTAGGATGTCAAACGAACTATCAAGTGATCTCAGCAGCGTCTTGACGACTTCATGTTTGGTGATCTCAGTGGCGCCGAGGGCTTGAAGCTCATTTGTGATGTCAGTGAGTCGGTCAAATGTGTGCTGGACATTCTCATTGTCATTTCGCTTGAAGCGGTTGAAGAGGTTGCGAAGAACACTTATTCTCTGATCTCTCTGGGTTGAGATGCCTTCATTGACCTTGGAGAGCCAGTCCCAGACCAGCTTGGATGTCTTCGAAGCACTCACACGGCCATACTGTCCTTTGGTCAGATGACCACAGATGATATTCTTGGCAGTAGAGTCCAGTTGAGTGAATTTCTTGACATCAGCAGCAGTGACACCTTCTCCAGCTTTGGGAACGCCGTTCTCGACGACATACCATAGGTCGACGTCAATGGCTTCAAGATGCATGCGCATCTTATTCTTCCATTAGGGATATTCAGTTCCATCGAAGACGGGGCACGCAGCGGAGAATTTAATTATCCCTGCAGTCGACATAGCTAAAACTCCATGTGGTTAAACCGAATCACACAGAACAAGGGAGCACCTTGCTCTGATACCAATTGAAAGTGCGTTATATTGACTAGAGGGGGGGGGGTGAATAGGCGATTTTTATGAAAGTCTTCAAAACGTGGAAGTTATGAAGACAAACAGTAGAGATATGCCTATTACTATGCAGCGGAAGGTAGACTACACTAGGCAAGCCATGGTCAAGTATTCAGTAGAGTGAAAGCACAATGACAAATGGCTGCAGTGTAATAAGGATCAGGTAGGAAGATATTATGAAGCCAAACAGATCATACAGTCACGTTGTGAAGACAGAAGATAGAACAAGCATGCAATGACTTCACAATGAGTAACAGTAAGTAAAAGGAAGTGAAGATGAAACCAGTGACTCGTTGAAGACAATGATTTGTTGGACCAGTTCCAGTTGCTGTGACAACTGTATGTCTGGTTGGAGCGGCTAGGTATTTAAACCTTAGGACACATAGTCCCGGACACCCAGTCCTGAACACGCAGCTCAGGACACCCAGTCCTCACCGTATTCTCCTTGAGCTAAGGTCACACAGACCTCGCCCAATCACTCTGGTAAGTCTTCAAGGTAGACTCCCAAACCTTCACAGACTTCGTTCACCAGCAATCCACAATGTCTCTTGGATGCTCAAAATGCGACGCCTAACCGGCTGGAGGATGCACAGTCCTCAAGTGTAATAAGTCTTCAGATCACTCAGACAAGAAGACTTAAGTGATGCCCAATTCTCTCTGGCTCTGGGTGGTTAGGGCTTTATCCTCGCTAGGTATTCTCTCTCTCACAGGCTTCGAGGTGGGTTGCTCTCAAACGACAAAAGCCGTGCACTGAATCTGAGCAGCCAACCGTTTATGGTTGTAGGGGGTGGGCTATTTATAGCCACTAGGCAACCCGACCTGATTTGTCCGAAATGACCCTGGGTCACTAAGGAACTGACACGTGCTCCAAAGGTCGGATTTAAAACTCACACGGCAACTTTACTTGGGCTACAAGCAAAGCTGACTTGTCTGACTCTGGACAAGATTTGCACTCATAGTCTTCACTTGAAGACATAGGTTTTTAATTAGGCATCACTTCAGTCGTTCTGACTGGTTCTCTTGGACCCCACTTAACAGTACGGTGGTTCCTATGACTCAACACAAATGAAAGAGAACTACGAAAGATCTAAGTCTTCGAGTTCCATAGGCTTCACGTGGTGTCTTCTCTTGTCATAGTCTTCAATGTGAATATCTTCATATACCACCATTGACTTCAATGTCTTCGTACATTTTTAGGGGTCATCTCTGGTAGTAAAACCGAATCAATGAGGGACTTCTACCTGTGTTATCCTGCAATTCTCACAAACACATTAGTCCCTCAACTAGGTTTGTCGTCAATACTCCAAAACCAACTAGGGGTGGCACTAGATGCACTTACAAAGAGCGTGGGAGAATCGGGGGTAGAGGATGATGAGGACGGCGCGCCCGCCGCTGCGCAAAATAAGTCCTCAAATTAATTAGCCTCCACCATGCAAATGAATGATTGAAATCGAAGGAAGGATAGCAGCGCGGATGACTTACACAGGATGATAAGGCACGAGAATCGCCTCCTTGTCCTTATTGGCGAGCATGAAATTGACGATGTAATCCCTCGCGTATTCACAGTGATTTGCGCAGACTCCCAAGAAGCCCCCGTGCATGTAGTACGGGTCAGCGACACAGATATGAGATATCTGCTCAACCTCGATGATGTAGTTCATGTGCAAGGCATAAAGGCGGACAAACGTAAAATCCAGCTTCTTCACGTGAAACATGTCGAATATGTAATCGAATCGGAGGAAGAACTTATCCGCGGGGAAGCAATCGACGTACGACATTTGCCGCGGAACGTTAACCACGTAGAGTGGGTATCCTGGATCTTTCGAGGCGATGAGGTCTTTCTCTACCCGCAACACATTGTCATGAAGTCTCTTTAGATCGCCGAATCTGGCCCGTAGCGCTGTTGCAGGTAGGATTGGTTGACCGGGGATATGCCATTTATCCGCACCGGGATATCTATACGGTCCTGAAGCCGAGGCTGCTGAGGCAGCTGGATCATAGAAACAACTTTTTTTGCCTTTCCTCGCTCTCTTCCTAAACTTCTATACTACCGGAAGGTCGTCCATAATATGTTGAGACGGCAATTCAGGCACCGACTCATGACGCTCAAACCCTGAGGAGGCGCCAGTATATACATACTATTCAACAGCGCCATCGTCGTCCTCATCCTCATCCATGGCGATGTCATCAGCAACTAACGGAGCCTCCTCCTTACCCCGTCCGCTATCACCCAACCCGACACCCGACGATAATTGGGTAGGTGGGGTGTTGATGTTCATACCTTGCTGAGGCTGCGTGCTCGTGGGTGTGCTCCCGGCCGCCTCCAGACGAAGCAGACTCTTTGGCCACAACAGGACCCACCCAGCATTGCAACAATCACCAAGCCGCCGCGGTGTCTCGTCGTCATCCCCCAGTAGTACTAGAGGAGGCAAATTCTCGTGGCCCAGTTTGACACTGGCCACGGAAACCATGAAGACGTTCGGGGGGATCGGCCGGCTGTGGAACAATGGTTCCTTCGGCTCCATTATCGTCGCCTTCCCCACGTCCACCTTCTGGTCGCCGATGGTGTACAATATGGTGCACGGGGTTTCGTTGGCCTGCAAAGAAAAGTCTGTGATGTGAGACATCCGAAAGGCAACGAAAACGGGAGATTATACATTTATATTGAAGGGGGCCGGTGTGACAGATACCGTGAGGGCGTCGAGCTCAGCCAAAGACGAAGCACCACCTAGCACGTCCGGTGCGGGAACCGGTGCGGGAGCAGGTGCAGCTGCAGGTGCTGGTGCAACGCTAGTCGAGCTGCTCCCCGCCAAGAAGTCAGCAAGGGGAAAGTCCGCTGCATCTTTTTTTGGATTTTGCCTGGTCCAATTGAAAACGGCCGGAACCAAGGTAGTAAAAATATCTAAAGCCACCTGTTTTGCGGCAGCTACCGCTGTTGTGACTGTCTCAGTTGATTTCTTCTCAACCGCAATCTCAACCCTCTTGTCGATGTTTTCTTCATTTAACTTCCGTCTTTCCTTTCTCTCCTCCGTGGTCTCACGGTAGTACTTCTTCCACATGGCGCCGTCTCCGACACCGTGCACGCGTCCATACGACGGTCGAGTATCCACTGGTTGTTGTTTCAATATGTTCAACGCCCGGTTGAATGGAGTGTCCCACTTGGGCCTCGCCAATGCCTTAGACGGCGAGTCGCTTTCGGCCGCAATCCTGTGTTGCTCTCTCTGCAAAAGGCACAACGATCGTTTACAAATATGACTAACATGTGCAGTCGAATTGATCAGAAACTAAAATTACCAGCAGTCTCATGAACTCCGTAATGACCGGTGTTGTCTCGTAAACCTTTTTCACTGGGTCCCAACGGTGCCGGGCCCTGAGGACGTCACGCTCCCGCAGGACGGTGAACTCCGCCAAGGGGTCTGGGATGCCCAGACTCGCGGCTTTCGCATCCTCCTTGGCCCATTTGGACCTCTTTCCGCCGTAACCACGGCTTCCGAGGTGGTGGCTCCCAATGTTCCTCTCTTGAAGCCCCTTCATGTACTTAGACTTTTTTTGGCATCTTCGGCCTTGCAAGCCTCCTTGAATATTTGAAACTACTCGTCCGTGATTGTCGGATTATCCTTTACAATCTCGGAGTAGGGATCCTTCTTGTCGATGATCCTTGCTTTCACTCGATTTTTCCAGGCGGCCAACGCGTCGCTAAACTTGGTCATGGCGTGTTTGATTATCTCCTTCATTGCCGGGTCCTCATCTGGATCTTTATAATCCTTCTCATTCCGGCCCGGGAACAAGAATATCTGGTGAAACTTCTTTAGGAGGGAGCTCCTCATATTTTCTATCTTCTGTAGTTTCTCATCGTTGATGGTGGCGGTTGTCCGTACGATGCAGCCTATTTGATTGCCGTAGCATCGACGCGCTTCCTCGGGCGCCGTTGGCTCAAAATTGCCGTCGTCCACCTCCGTGACCACCACTCTAGTAGTCCTGAGTTTGTTAGGAACCCGTTGCCTCTTTTCTTTTGGTTCTACACCGGCTCCGCTCCCCGAGGCAGCGCCGGTCTCAGTCTCAGCGCCGGTCTCGATGCCTGTCTGAGTCTGAGCACCTGTCTCAGTCTCAGCACCGGTCTGCGTGTCGGTCTCAGTCCCCGATGCCACCGGTGGGCCCAGCAATAACATCGGTTGATCATCGATAAGGCTAAAAAATTCGTCTGCCGCCCGGTAGGCGTCGTCGCAATCACCAGAACCCTGTCCTTCATCGTTGCTAGCCATGTTTCCTATGATTAAATCTAGTCAATTAATTCTAGACCTAATTAAATGAATAATGACATAAAAAAGGCCTATTGTTTTGCAGGAACGTTGACTCCTTCCTGGTGCGGCAAATCACACGGGCACTCGATATGTCCTAGTTTGTAGCACAAGTCAAGCTGAAATTCACGGAAAATTTCGGCATGACCTTTGCTAAAATGTGGACAAATCGAGAACCTGAAATTTGCCGGAACGAAAATAAATCAACATTCCGGCAAAATATATATAGGCCACTCAGCTTCATTGAAACAACAAAGCCACTTGGGCACAAACAACATGACCACTTCAATGAAAAGATATAATCAACAATAAAAGTCTAGGAAAGGATCATCTTTAAAATAAAACTTGCCTAAATAACCTAGATAATTAACCTAATCAAACTAGTTAACCTGACTAGTTCTCTGTCAAAGCCCTAACTAAATTTTTGCACTAACCTAGGTAATTAACCTAATTAAACTAGTTAACCTAACTACTTCTCTGTCAAAGCCCTAACTAAAATTTTGCCCTAACCTAGATAATTAACATAATTAAACTAGCTAACCTATGCATGAGAGAGAGAGGAGGGGTGGGGGCTTACAGAGGATGGCTCCGGTGGTGGCGAGGGAGGCAGTGGTGGCGAGGAAGGCAGGGGCGTCTCCGGTGACGGTGAGGGAGGCAGTTCTGGCGAGGGAGGATCCGGTGGCATCGATGGCGGCTCCAGTGGCGTTGATGAGGCCGCGCGGCTCCGTGGCGTTGGGGGCGGCTCCGATGGTGTCGACGGCGCACGGCTCTGGTGGCTCCGGGGGCGTCGACACCGGCAGGAGACGGCGGCGAAGTGGGGCGACGACGAATCGGGGAGACGGCGGCGGGGTGGGTCGAGAGATTTGGGGGGCAAGTGGTGGCCGGGGGGGGGGGGGAGGGGGGAAATGGTTTTTTGGTTAAGTCAAAACTAGCGGTAGCGCGTTTCGCAGAACGCGCTATAGCTAAGGTAGCTATAGCGCTTTTTCCAAAACGCGCTACTGCTATACATATGTAAGTTTCTCTCTTTTTTATTTCCTTTTCTGTTTCTATAGCGGGGGTCCTCGAAACGCGCTGCAGCTGCGTTAGCTACAACGCCTCTTACTAACACACGCTACAGCTAAGCCTTTCTCTGTTTTTTTGCTTTTTCATTTATTTTGCTTTACATTTTATTTTTTTTCTTTCTCCTTTTTCTGTTTCTTTCATTTTCATTTACTTTTCTATTTGTTTTTCATTTTATTTTATTTCCATTAGCAGTAGCGCTGTTACAGGGAAACGCGCTGCTACTCATGCCCTAGCGGTAGCGTGCTTCCTGCAAGGCCGCTACTGCTATGCGTAGCCCATCGTTCCAGCAATGGGAATATTAGTAGTAGCGCTTTTACGGGCACACACGCTACTGCTAGAATCGTATCTTCAGCGCGGTTTATTCTGAACCGCTACTGCTATCTAGCAATAGCGCCCTTTTTTAACCCGCGCTGTTGCTAAATTTCTGTGTATAAGGTTTTCCCTAGTAGTGATAAACCGAAGGGTTTTAGTCCGTAGGACAACAACGACAACATACAATCATACCATAGGCTAGCTTCTAGGGTTTGGCCTCTCTGATCTCGTGGTAGATCTACTCTTGTACTACCCATATCGTCAATATTAATCAAGCAGGATGTAGGGTTTTACCTCCATCAAGAGGGCCCGAACCTGGGTAAAACATCGTGTCCCCTGCCTCCTGTTACCATCCGGCATAGACGCACAGTTCGGGACCCCCTACCGGAGATCCGCCGGTTTTGACACTGACATTGGTGCTTTCATTGAGAGTTCCTCTGTGTCGTCGCCATTAGGGTCGATGGCTCCTCCGATCATCAACAACAATGCAGTCCAGGGTGAGACTTTTCTCCCCGGACAGATCTTCGTATTCGGCGGCTTTGCACTGCGGGCTAATTCGCTTGGCCATCTGGAGCAGATTGAAAGCTACGCCCCTGGCCATCAGGCCAGATTTGGAAGTTTGAACTACACGGCCGACATCCGTGGAGACTTGATCTTCGACGGATTCGAGCCGCAACCGGGCGCGCCGCACTGTCACGATGGGTATGACCTAGCTCTGCCGCCGAACAGTACCCCAGAGGCCGCGCCCGCATAAGCTCCGACCCTTAGCTCGGAGCCAACTGCGCCTATCGAGGACGGGTGGCTAGACACCGCCTCAGGGGCTACAGTCTCAACGGCGATCGAGCCGAACACCAGCCTAATCCTCTGCGAAGCCCATGACTCCAAGGCGCCGGACTCTTTTCCGGACTCCGAACCGTCCGTGCCCCTGCTAATCAAATCCGATTGGGCGCCGATCATGGGATTCACCGCCACGGATATCTTTCAACACTCGCCCTTCGGCGACATTCTGAATTCACTTAGGTCTCTCTCTTTGTCGGGAGAGCCCCGGCCGGACTATGGCCAACAGGATTGGGATGCGGACGATGAAGAAATTCGACGCCCACCCACCACCCACTTTGTAGCCACTATCGATTTAACCGACATGCTCGACTTCGACTCCGAAGACATCGACGGTATGGACGACAATGTAGGAGACGAACATGAACCAGCGCCTATAGGGCACTGGAAAGCCACCTCGTCATATGACATATACATGGTGGATACACCCAATGAAGGCAATGGCGATGAGATAGCGGAGGATGACCCCTCCAAGAAGCAACCCAAGCGTCGACGTCAGTGGCGCCGCTCTAAGTCCCGCCAAAGCAAAAGTGGTGATACCGGCACAGGAGATAATAACACTCTGGATAGTGCCGAAGGCAACAACAATCCTCTCCAGCAAGATTTAGAGCAGGAGGATGGAGAAGCCAGCCCTCCCGAGAGAGCGGCAGACGGAGAGGAGGAAGATGACAATTACATGCCCCCCTCCAAAGACGAGGCAAGCCTCGACGATGATGAATTCGCCGTACCAGAGGATCCCGTCGAACAAGAGCGCTTCAAGCGCCGGCTTATGGCCACGACAAATAGCCTCAAGAAAAAGCAGCAGCAGCTTCAAGCTGATCAAGATCTGCTAGCTGAGAGATGGACTGAAGTCCTCGCGGCCAAGGAATATAAACTCGAGCACCCCTCCAAAAATTACCCAAAGTGTAGGTTACTACCCCGACTGGAGGAAGAAGCGTATGATATGGCTGATCGGCCACCCCGTGGCCGCGATAGAGAGGCATTCCAGCCAAAAACTCAGCCTCCACCCCGATGCCATTCACATAAAAAGGCCTGGGGAGATACGCCAGACCTGTGGGACATATTGGAGGAAAAGCAAAGCATGCAAGATCGATCTACGGATCACGAAGGTGCACCACTCTGTGAGACGATAAACGTCATGCCGGATACAGTAAAAGCAAATCCGGCCGGGCCGAACACAGCGGGCAAGACCCATTCGAGCTGCGGCGCGATATAGCCCAATACAGAGGCGCTGCACACCCCTTATGCTTCACAGACGAAGTAATGGAACATCAATTCCCAGAAGGTTTCAAACCTGTAAATATTGAATCATACGACGGCACAACAGATCCCGCAGTATGGATTGAGGATTTCCTCCTCCACATCCACATGGCCCGCGGTGATGACTTACACGCCATCAAATACCTCCCACTAAAGCTCAAAGGACCAGCGCGGCATTGGCTTAACAGCTTGCCAGCGGACTCCATTAGCTGTTGGGAGGATCTGGAAGCCGCATTCCTTGACAACTTTCAGGGCACTTATGTGCGACCACCAGACACCGATGACTTGAGCCACATAATTCAGCAGCCAGAAGAGTCGGCCAGGCAATTCTGGACTCGGTTCCTTACAAAGAAAAATCAAATCGTCGACTGTCCGAATGCAGAGGCCTTAGCGGCTTTCAAACACAACATCCGAGACGAGTGGCTAGCCCGGCACCTTGGTCAGGAAAAGCCGAAATCTATGGCAGCTCTCACGACGCTCATGACCCGCTTTTGTGCGGGAGAAGACAGCTGGCTGGCTCGCAGTAATAACATATCAAAGAACCATGGTACCTCGGATACCAAGGACGGTAATAGCAGGTCACGTCACAACAAACATAAGCGCCGTATTAACAGCGAAAATACCGAGGATACGGCAGTCAATGCCGGATTCAAAGGCTCTAAACCCGGTCAGCGGAAAAAGCCATTCAAACAAAGTACACCGGGTCCGTCCAGCTTGGACCGTATACTCGATCGCTCGTGTCAAATACACGGAACCCCAGACAAGCCAGCCAATCACACCAATAGGGATTGTTGGGTGTTCAAGCAGGCCGGCAAGTTGCTTGCCGAAAACAAAGACAAGGGGCCGCATAGCGATGGCGAGGGGGAATCGCGGCAGCCACACACCAAAGGAAAAAAGAGGTTTCCCCCACAAGTGCGGATGGTGAACATGATATACGCAACCCACATCCCTAAGAGGGAGCGGAAGCGTGCGCTCAGGGACGTATATGCATTGGAGCCGGTCGCCCCAAAGTTCAACCCTTGGTCCTCCTGTCCGATCACCTTCGATCGCAGGGACCACCCCACTAGTATCCGCCGCACTGGTCCTAGACCCAATCATTGATGGATTTCACCTCACTTGAGTCCTTATGGATGGCGATAGCAGCTTGAACCTGCTTTATCAGGACAAAGTGCGCAAAATGGGTATAGAACCCTCAAGGATCAAACCCACAAAAACGACCTTTAAAGGCGTCATTCCAGGTGTAAAGGCCCATTGCACAGGCTCAATTACACTGGAAGTGGTCTTCGGATCCCCGGATAACTTCCGAAGCGAAGAGTTAATCTTCGACATAGTCCCGTTCCACAGTGGTTATCATGCGCTGCTCGGGCGAACCGCATTCGCTAGATTCAATGCGGTGCCACATTATGCATACCTCAAGCTCAAGATGCCAGGACCTCGCGGAGTTATTACAGTAAATGGAAACACAGATCCCTCTCTCCGAACAGAGGAGCACACCACGGCCCTCGCAGCAGAAACGCAAAGCAGCCTCTCAAGGCAATCAACCAGTTCGGCGCTTCAAAGCCCGGACACCTTCAAGCGCGCTCGGAGCAATCGGCAAATGGACCGCCTGGCATGATCTGAGCTCGCGTAGCAATACGGCGCCCACCCAAATCCCAGCCCAATGGCAAAACTCGTGCCACACGTACATAATTACGCACTAAAAATATCATGGGCATAGGTGGGGAGGGGGGGGCAAAACTGTGGCACGCCCCAAGACGCGGCTTAAACCGCACTAGGGGCTTCCCGTGTTGTAATTTTCTCTTTTTTCAGGACCTTAATCTCTGGAAACACTCTCCGGCAACACTATTGCCGAACACATGATGCAGCAACCGAGGAGGCAACCAGCTACGTCATACCACGGAATTCCCAGGTGGATTACAGTAATGAGCGAAATATTCGATTTCATATCATTCCTCAGCTTGCCCTTGGAAGGGACATAGTCCTACTCTTTGCTTATCTCACTACCTGTATCACTCTGCTTTAACGCGATCTTTTGACCAAACAATGCATGACATTACGACTATTATTGCATTCCTATTATATATATATATATATATCTATGTGTTCATTAATGACGCCTTGCAACCGTACACCTTGGTACGGCCAATACACCAGGGGCTTACGTACCCCACAATGCGGTGTGAAAAGTCCGAACACTTTCACAAGTGCGGCACCCCGAACTTGTAGCATTATATGCATCAGCTCTGAATCATGTCTTTGGTCAAATGTTGGGCTTGCCCGGCTCCTATGTTTTGGTACCTTACATTCCGCTCTATCGGCTAAGGTAGCGCTAGGAGAACTACTGCGATTGTGCCCCGGTTCTGCTGGGTTCAGCACCTCAGTAGAGAAAGCTAAAACTGACTGTCATGATAAGGCGAGAGACCGGTCGCTGTTCGGCGAGGTTTTCAAGTCCCTAAAGACTTATGCCGCTTAGAGCGAGGGGTCAGCCCTGTCCGGCTTAAAGGCGTGTATCGCGCCCCGAATTCGGCCTTCTGAATACCAGGGGCTTCGCCGAAATTTAAAATTATAGAATTCTATGGCTAAGTGAGAGTGATAAAGCATTATTAGTCCGGTTGCCTTATTCGCTGTGCTGAGCACCTCCCTCGAAGGACCCAAACATGGGAACAAAAGTGCTTAGGTTTATCCCGAACACCCCAACACTCGTGGCATGGGGGCAGAAGCCGAGGACTAGCCATCTCTCAGATTGGATAAACAGCCAAACAGAAGGCAATATTTTAAATTCAAACAAGCGTTGCATAGTGCATATGAAACAAGTTTTCATAAATACAGGATAAAACGAGCAACTCTCACTCAAATATTACATCTTTCGAACTCTTGTCCGCTATGAGACAGGCACCCGGCAGAACACCCTCGTAGTACATCTCGGGGTGGCGGTGCTCCTTGCCCTCCGGCGACCCCTCCTTAATCAGCTTCACGGCGTCTAGCTTGACCCACTACAATTTCACACGAGCGAAAGCCCGACGTGCACCTTCAATGCAGACAGATCGCTTGACGACCTCCAGCCGCGGACATGCATCCACAAGACGCCTCACCAGGCCGAAGAAGCTGTTCGGAAGGGCGTCGCCAGGCCACAGCCGGACTATAAAGCTCTTCATGGCCCGATCGACCGCCTTGTGTAGCTCGACCATTTGCTTCAGCTGGTCGCTCATTGGCACCGGGTGTTCGGCCTTAGCATACTGAGACCAGAACAACTTCTCCCTTGAGCTTCCATCCTCGACCTGGTAAAATTGTGCGGCATCGGACACGTTGCGGGGAAAATCTGCGAATGCTCCTGGAGAGCTCCGGATTCGGGTAAGTAATCGGTAATTTACTCTTACATGCTTGCTTTGCATATAGAAAGCCTTACCCGCCGCTATCTTCTTCATTGCGTCGATCTCCTGGAGGGCCTTTTGGACTTCGGCCTTGGCACTTTTTGTGCTCTCGAGGGCCGCGGCAAGCTCAAACTCCCGCGTCTTTGAGTCAAGCTCCAACGCCTCGTACTTCGCCACGAGAGCCTGGAGCTCTTGCTGCACCTCGCCCACCCGTGCCTCGTGCTTCTCTCGCTCGGTGCGCTCCTTGGCCGCTTTATCTCCGGCCTTGGTTAGCGCTTGCTTCAGGGTCGCCACCTCGGTCGTGGCCCCTGGCAAATATACGATGATCCTGTCATTTTGCAATCACGTCTTCGTTTATATATACATATCTATAGACAGGGTATTACTTACCCTTGTTCTCCTTCAGCTGCCTCTTGGCAAGGCCGAGCTCTTTCCTGGACCCCTCGAGGTCGTTGGTAGGATGAGGGGAGGTGGCGGTCGGGACTGGATCGCTATCCATGTCCGACGAGCCCAGGGAGCCGTCCGATGATACATCAATGCTGGTGTTGACACACGAACACGTCACGTGTACCCTCGACGCCGGGGGTGATGCACCGCAGCTCACGTCGAAGGAGACCCGACCGACAGCGCGATACGCAAGACAGTCGACGGGCGCTTTTGCAGACCCAAAAACCCCACACCCCCGGGAGGGACCCCGTCAGGGAGTACGGCGGCTATGGGCTGCCCTAGGTCGATTCGCTCGCCCCTAGAGCCTTGGAATTCGCAGCTCTCAAACACAAAGAACAGCGAAGAACGAGATAGAAAAACGGTCGAGAGATAAAACGTATATGAAAAAGTAGTATATTGATTTGTTCGATTGTGTGTTGTTCAATCGGCCGTCACCCCCAACATATATAAGAGGCGGCTGGACTTCCCGTACAAGTAAATGATTCATCTAGGCTTTCCTTACAAGAAAAATTACATCAATTCACGTTCTAGAGTCCTAATTCTATTCCAACTCGGATTCAGTCTGAATCTGGCCCAAACTCTGTCTTCCTTCTCGCGCGGGCCGCCGGGCTTGCATATGATCTCCGATCGAGACGGCCCAAATATCAAACGTGTGCGCCTCGACGATACGAACAACTCTCATGTTGATCATCTTTTCAAATAAGGCCATCTTGAATACCTTTCGAGGTCATCTTTATCTTCCAGTCGGACTCGGTTTTGCAGTAGACTGGATTATCCGAGTCTCGTAGTAAATTTGTAAGATATATATTATCTCTGATGATGATGACTCCAAAATCAAAATGTACCGTCTTGATGATACGCACAACTTCTGTATTGAACACTTCTTCATCCAAGGTCATTTTGATAAAGTTTCGAGCACATGTTCAATTTCACTCGGACTTGAGCTCATCCACTCGGATATTAGATACTTTCACTCGGATCGTCCGATTGGACTTTTTCACTCGGAAGACAATCTTTCACTCGAATGACTATATTTCCACTCGGATGACTATATTTCCACTCGGAAGGCACTATCTTATTCACTCGGCAAGTTTTCGTCCCGATGGTAATCTTTTCACTCGGAATATTTTCACCTGGACGACAATTTCACTCGGATGATCATATTTTCACTCGGATGACTATATTTCCACTTGGATAATAATAAGTTCATTCGGTCAGCAAACTTTCACTCGACCGTAAACTTTTCACTCGGATTTCCGACTGAAAACATAGCCCGATCTTGATTTGTCTCTCCAGGCCTCATATGATCTCGGATTGAGACGAATTATATATGAAAATCGATCGGCTCGATGAGACGAAACTTTTCCATGTTGAAGGTTTTTTTGATTCAAGGCCGTATTGATGGCCGAATTACTCGCGCAACCTATCAGACAAGTGTCTGGCACCTCGCCATATTTCCGTTGAGGTTCAGTCTGCAGTATATTGCCTCTAACTTTTGCATATGAACTCGGATTGAGATGATTTATATATCAGAATCGATTGCCTCGACGAGACGAAGACAATTCCTTAAGAATGCTCCTTCATCCGAGGTCATCTTGAAGACGTGATTGGCCAACAACCACTCGGAACATTGAACTATGCCACTCGGAGTATAGTTTCGGTCCGTAAGATAAAGTCGAATGAATATAACCGAAACATCAAAGTGGTTCCACTCGGTGATGTGAATATTTTTATGCTGAAAACTCATTCACTCGAGACCATCTTCGTTGCAATCTGTATCTTGCCAAAATCAGGTGTCAACACATGCCCCCCTGTTTTTCGGCAAAGCTTGCATGCCGAAAAATAATATGCATAGTGTTTGTTCCAAGGACAATAACAACACTCCATCGACCATTTATTTTTCTCAGGGCGATAATTATGTATCGGCCATGTTTGTGCTGAGGGCGATAATCGTATATCGGCCATTGCCCACTTAGGCTTCCTGCCACACACTCGGGTGGTACTTCTTCAAATATTTGCCATTGAGAGCTCGAGGTAACAATGCCCCTTGTATTGATTCCACCAAATATGAATTTCCGGGAACAACTCTTGTAATTCTAAAAGGACCTTCACAACTTGGAGACCACTTCCCGAATTTTCTATCTCTTGAACCAATCGGCAGAATCACTTTCCAGACGAGATCACCAACCTGAAAATTCTTCAACTTGACTTTCTTATTGTAAGCTCTTGCCACCCTCAACTTGTCTCTCTCTATGGCCTTCAAAGAAGCCAAACGTTTATCGGCAACCTCATCAATATTGTCCATCATCAAGTTATAAAAGTCTACTGCCGATAAATCATTTTGTTTGGCTATTCTCAAAGCATTCAAATTTACTTCCACTGGTAAAACAGCCTCTTGACCATATACTAGCTCATATGGAGTCACCTTCGTAACACCATGCCTTGAAATTCTGTGTGCCCACAAAGCTTTAGACAACAACTCATGCCATCTCCTCGGATTATCCTCAATCTTCTTCTTGATGAGCTTGATTAAAATTTTATTGCTAGACTCGGCTTGTCCATTAGCTTGGGCATAATACGGAGAGGAATTGAGCAACTTTATATTATAAGATTCAGCAAACTCTCTGACTTGATGTGACATAAAAGATGAACCTTGATCTGTAGTTAACGTTTGAGGAATACCGAATCTATGAATAATGTGCTCAGTTATGAATTGAATTACCTCCGTATGTGTCATGTTCTTGAGAGGTACTGCTTCAGACCATTTAGTGAAATAATCAGTTGACACCAATACGAACTGATGCCCTTTTGAGGAAGACGGATGGATTTGTCCAATGAAGTCTAAACCCCAACCTCTGAAAGGCCACGGCTTGATAATAGAATGTAACATAGCAGCAGGAGCCAATTGAATATCACCAAACTTTTGACAAGCTTCGCACCCTTTATAATATCTGAAGCAATCATTAATCATGGTCGGCCAATAAAACCCAGCACGTCGTAATAACCATTTCATATTGGGAGCCGACTAGTGAGTACCACAAATGCCTTCATGTACTTCTCCCATAGCAACTCTTGCTTGGTCTTCATCCAAGCACTTTAAAAGAACACCATCAACTGTTCGGCGATAAAGATCATCATCCCTCATAGTATATTTAAAAGCCATACGCCGAACAGCCCTGTCCACCCTTTCACTCGGATTACGCAAGTAAGCAACAATGGGCTTCCTCCAGTCGGAATTGTCACCTGCACTAGATTTTTTGTTAATGACCGAATCAGTGGGTTCAGGTTCGACCTCTCCCATATTGGCAAGACAAGACATCGGTCTTTGAGAGATATGAAACATGCCATGACCAACATGATATCCGGATGCTTGTTGTGCCAAATTCATTTGCTTTCCAATTGTCATGTCTAGATATATGAGCAATGCTAAAGCAATCCAAAGTAAAAATTATATCTAGACATCTATCAAGATAAACATTAAGTGATTCGTCCAAACACTGAAAGACTTTGGATATTTGCTGCACCACTAGTAACGAATCACCATAAGCCTCAATATGTGTAGCACCTATAGCAAGTAACATCTCTAGGCCGAATAACAATGCTTCATATTCAGCTTGATTATTTGTGCAAAAATATTCTAAGCGGCATGAGGCTTCAAAAACAGCACCATGAGGAGATATATAAACAATACCAACACCTTGGCCATTGCTACAAACTGAACCATCAAAGTATAATCTCCATGGTACTAATGAAACAAGGTTCATATCAACATCATGCTTGTTATTAATCCGATGTTCAACAATGAAATTAGCAACAATTTGGCCTTTCATGGATTTTAGAGATTCATAAGCCAAATCATATTCAATCAAAGCATAAGCCCACTTGCCAATTCTACCACTAAGAATTGGTGTATTTAATGACATCGATTTGACAAGCTACTACACAAACACTCGGCACTAAATAATGTCTCAGTTTTGTGCAAGCATAATATAAGCATAGACATAATTTCTCAATAAATGTATACCTTGTCTCTGCGTCCAATAAACGGCGGCTCAAATAAGTGATGGCATGCTCTTTTCCTTCGGTCTCTTGAGTTAGAACAGCACCAATAACTCCTTCCTCTGCTGCAATGTAAAGTCTGAAGGGTTCCCTATGCTTGGGTGCTTTCATCACCAGAGGAGTGCATAAATAATTCTTGATCATATCAAATGCTTCTTGCTGTTTTTCCCCCCAAGTGAAATCATCATCATTCTTTAATCGAAGGATAGGAGTAAATGCATCAACTTTCCCTGATAGATTAGCTATGAACCTTCTCAAATAATTAACCTTGCCAAGGAACTTTTGCATATCTCTCTTGCATGTTGGAGCCTCCACCTTCTGTATAGCCTCTATCTTTTTGGGATCAATCTCTATGCCATCTTCATGAATAATGAAACCCAAAAACATGCCAGCTGACACGCCGAAAGCACACTTCAAAGGATTCATATTCAGTCCATACTTTTTCATTCTTTCAAAAGCTAAACGCAAATCGGCCAAGTGAGATTCAAAAGCATCCGATTTGACAACAATATCATCAATATAAACTTCAAGTATGACACCGAGTAAATCATGAAAAATTAAATTCATAGCCCTTTGATACGTGGCTCCAGCATTTTTTAATCCGAATGTCATCACTGTCCACTCGAATAAACCAAGGAAACCAGGACATCAGAAAGCCGTTTTGTACATGTCCTCTTCGGCCATAAAAATTTGATTGTATCCGGCATTACCATCTAGAAAGCTAATAACCTTATGTCCAGAAGCATCATTAATAAGCATATCGGCTATTGGCATAGGATACTCATCTTTGGGTGTAGCCCTATTCAAATCTCTGAAATCAATGCACACCCTCAACTTGCCAGATCATTTCTTCTCTACCGGGACAATGTTAGAAATCCACTCGGCATACCTGCAAGGTCGAATGAAATTAGCTTCAAGCAGTCGACCGATCTCTTCCTTGATCCGGTCATATGTTTTCGGATTAAATTTTCTGGCCGACTATTTATAAGGTCTAAAACCGGCCTTTATAGACAACCGATGCTCCACTAGCTCTCGGCTTAACCCTGGCATCTCATGATATTCCCATGAAAAGCAACAAACATATTCTTTCAATAGCCCGATTAACTTAGCTTTACAATCGACTTTCAAATTTTTGTTTATAAATGTCGGTCAAGTGACTGAACCATCTCCAATATTTACCTCTTCTAACGGATCGGCTGATGTAAAACCTTGTCCAAATTTATCCATATCATCCAACTCCTCTATAGACTCATACATATCGCTCTCACTCGACCGATACTTTACAAGACGTTTTTGTAACCACTCGGAATTAGGATCCATTTAAACATATCATACCTTGGAGCCGATTGCATTCAGTCGGCTTTAAAGAGACAGGCACAAAACCATTCTTGGTCGCGCTGAGAAAATCAAACTCTGATAAGTCACGTCCCGTCAAGCAAGTAGCATTGGGATGTTGCCAATCCACCGATGCATCGGCCAAAGCAACACAGGCCGAGTTATCCGCATGAATGACTTCCACTTCATCATCAACCCACTGAATCAAAAACTGGTGCATAGTGGACGGCACGCACTGGTTTGCATGAACCCAATCACGACCTAGTATGACATTGTAGTTACCTTGCACCTCAGCGACAAAGAATGCAGTAGCCAAAGTTTTGCTTCCGACTGTAAGCTCCACATACATTACACCTTTGGCTTCAGTTTTCTCTTTGCCTTCAAATCCATTGAGCACCATATTCGTCTTTATCAGCTCTTCATCGGGGAGACCCAATTTCTTGAAGACCGAATAGGGCATAAGATTTACCACAGCACCACCATCAACAAGCATCCGAGTGAGCGGCGACCCATTGATATGAACTCTGAGATATAATGGTTTCAGATGCGTTACTGGTTCTTTTGCCTTCTCGAATATTGCGTTTTTAGGGCCAAAATCCAGCTGAGCCACCTCCCCTTCCTCATCTACAGCACGAAACTCAGTAGGTAAGTAATACACCATATTGATATCCATACCTTCATGAACCGGCGTAGACTCATAGTCCAACATATCAACCTCCTCCTCAAGTGCATCCACCGATTCTGAAATTTGTTCGAGTGAAGAGGAAGCAATAGGTAACGTGGACGATGCAATGATTTCATCATCCTCTTTTGGTAGTGTAGGTGCTGCTGTGATAGGTGTAGAAGCCACTGCATCTTGTATTTGTATGGGCCTCCACACTTGTTTTGTAGGTACCATAGACCGAGTGTCATTGAACAACTTATCCATTTTCTTCTCAGCCTCTTGTTCTGCCATCTCTTGACTCCTTAACCTTTGTAGTTTCCTCTTTTGTGTCTTTGTTAGCCCTGGAGGACACCACTTTGGCTGAGTGTATTTAGGATCTCTCGTTTTTACCTGACTGGTGCTTGCTTCATGGTCGTTAGCCGAGTGCTTTGGCGCGATAGTAAGTATCGGCTCAGTCGGATTGCCATGCACAATCGGCTGCCGTATGGCGAATGTTTCGGTGCCCAAGATAAGTGAGTCGGCATCCATTTTCTCCTTGCCTTTTCCCAACTCAACTGCTGCAACACTTGGTGACTTAACACGCCATTCTTTTCGACTTTCCAGATGCATGAAATTTCCACTCGGGCGCAGCTCTTTACTGTGATGGAATCCACTCGTATCGACGTCACTCGGATGGAATTCACTCGGATGGAATACACTCGGATGAAAGTTAGTCGGATGGAATCTACTTGGCCACATTTTTTCACTCGGATAGCTTCCACCTGGGTGCATTCTTACACTCGGATAATTTCCACTTGGTCGCATATTTTGACCAGCCGACCGATAGTCACCGATGTTGAGTCGGCCATTATATGAGTAATCAAGTCGATCCCACACAGATTGCCTCGGCTCTTCTGAAAACTGCGCCCTTGGTCCACTTGGTTTTGTATACGGACTGAACATATCAGCTGATGGTGACCTTGGTCGTTTCAGATGAGTCGGTCGATTGAAACTAGAACCGGCCGAGTGGTTAGCATACTTGGACAGCAACATATCAAAAGTTGGCTTGATCCGCTTGCGCTGCACTTTAGCTTCATTCTTCTTCCACTTGCCAATTTCCGAACTCTTGGGCTTGACAAATTTAACATGAGCATTTTCTTGCACTTGCGGTTGCCCCCCGAGTGTAGGGTTCTTGATGGTGATTTTGATCACTTCCTTGCCATCGGGTTGCTTATCAAGCACAACTTGTCTCCCCAAGACCTTGCTGTCCTCCTTGTCTTTCCTAGGCTCACCAATAATGACATTAGCTTTATTAGCAGATTCGGCTACCTCCGGCCGAATGAGTAGCTTCTTCCCCTCCAAATCCATGGTATTCATTGGAAAAGGTTGTTTGTCAACTTGCATCTCAGAAAAGTTCAATCGTCCGTCATTAATGGCCGATTGTATCTGTCGTCGAAAAACATTGCAATCATTAGTAGCATGAGAAAAAGAATTATGATACTTGCAATAAGCGCGCCGTTTCAGCTCTTCAAACAGCGGCAAAGTATGAGATATTCTAATAATTTTAGCCTGCATCAAAGCATCAAATATTCTATCACACTTAGCAATGTTAAAAGCAAATTTCATCTCTTCATCACGATTCTTATGAATCGGTTTCAGATCATTGCAAGTAAAGGGTTTGCCCTTAGATGGCCAAACAAATTCAGTAGCAAAAACATCACCCTCATCGTCCGAGTGATCACTGTCATATTCCACCATATTCATCTTTGGACGATCGGCTTTGTATCTATGCACTTCTTTGAGGTCTTTGCTTCGGCTTTCCTGAGCCAAAGCCCTTTGTAAGACTTGGTTGATATTTAAGAACTCGTAGCCTTCTAGCTTTTCTCTAATGGGAGTTTTCAAACCATTCAGCACTAGGTCTGCCAAGTCCCTCTCGGTTATCACCAAACTAAAACACCGGTTTTTTGTTTCTCTGAATCTCTTGACGTAATCGGAGACCGATTCATCATGCTTCTGTTTAACCGATGTTAGATGTGACAACTTGAGTTCATTGTCACCGCTATAAAAGTGATCATGAAACTTCTGCTCTAGCTGCGACCAAACCCGAATGGAACCATGGGGTAAAGAAGAAAACCATGAAAATGCAGTACCAGTTAATGATAAAGGAAATAAACGCACTTTCAATTCATTCAATGAGCCTGCCTCACCCAATTGTGCCAAGTATTGACTAACATGCTCCCATGTGGTTTTTGTGCCCTCTCCATTGAACTTAACAAAATCTGGAATCTTATATCCCGGAGGGCACTGGATGGCATCAAAGTACTCGGGGTATGGCTTTTGGTAAATCCGATTCCGAGGTAACTCAACTCCAAATTTCTCTCGAAGCATCTTAGCCATCTCCTCTCTAAGATTAGCTAGACCATCATCCATAGTGGACGATAAAGCTTGTGGCAGTGGCATAGGAGGAGTAGGGTTACTAGCTGTAGGTAAAAATTGTGGCATGTATGTCGACCCATAATTTGGTAGTGGTCGAGTGGTTGTAGCTGTAGGTAGGGTTTGGTTCGGCGTTGCCACCGAACCTGGCATGCTCATGATAGGACTAATGGGTGCAGCCAGAATCTGATTTGTATGAGTAGGATAATAAGCCATCGGCACGGGAGGCGCCGATGCAATAGGTAAAGCCAGATTAGGGTTTTGCACACTAGCAGCTACACCATCATTACCACTAGCCGATTGAGATATGTTCTTCTGAGCATTAGTATTTTCTATGAAAGTTTGATAGACTAGATTGTTACCATCAGCAATACGACTTTCAATCTCAGCCCACTGCTCAGGAGAAAAGGCGATACTTACAGAGGGTTTAACCTGCTCGGCTTGAAGAGGAGGGAACTTGATTTCTTCAATCGGAGTGATGTTGCCTTGGCGATCCTTCTTGAACTATGCAAGGAACTCCTGCAAGTCCTTCTCCTCGCGCGCCTTCTTGTACTCCTCATAGACTTGGCGATGATCAGCCGATATCTCATCAAGACTGGGCTTAATGATGTTATCGGCGTCTACCTCAGATGGCTTGGGAAGATCGGACATGGTGGATGATGATGATTGATCTTCGATCCCCAGCGGAGTCGCCAAAAAGTGTGTTGACACACGAACACGTCACGTGTACCCTCGACGCCAGGGGTGATGCACCGCAGCTCACGTCGAAGGAGACCCGACCGACAGCGCGATACGCAAGACAATCGACGGGCGCTTTTGCAGACCCGAAAACCCCACACCCCCGGGAGGGACCCCGTCAGGGAGTACGGCGGCTATGGGCTGCCCTAGGTCGATTCGCTCGCCCCTAGAGCCTCGGAATTCGCAGCTCTCAAACACGAAGAACAGCGAAGAACGAGATAGAAAAATGGTGGAGAGATAAAACGTATATGAAAAAGTAGTATATTGATTTGTTCGATTGTGTGTTGTTCAATCGGCCGTCACCCCCAACATATATAAGAGGCGGCTGGACTTCCCGTACAAGTAAAGGATTCATCTAGGCTTTCCTTACAAGAAAAATTACATCAATTCACGTTCTAGAGTCCTAATTCTATTCCAACTCGGATTCGGTCTGAATCTGGCCCAAACTCTGTCTTCCTTCTCGCGCGGGCCGCCGGGCTTGCATATGATCTCCGATCGAGATGGCCCAAATATCAAACGTGTGCGCCTCGACGATACGAACAACTCTCATGTTTACCATCTTTTCAAATAAGGCCATCTTGAATACTTTTCGAGGTCATCTTTATCTTCCAGTCGGACTCGATTTTGCAGTAGACTGGATTATTCGAGTCTCGTAGTGAATTTGTAAGCTATATATTATCTATGATGATGATGACTCCAAAATCAAAATGTACCGTCTTGATGATACGCACAACTTCTGTATTGAACACTTCTTCATCCAAGGTCATTTTGATAAAGTTTCGAGCACATGTTCAATTTCACTCGGACTTGAGCTCATCCACTCAGATATTAGATACTTTCACTCGGATCGTCCGATTGGACTTTTTCACTCGGAAGACAATCTTTCACTCGGATGACTATATTTCCACTCGGAAGGCACTATCTTATTCACTGGACAAGTTTTCGTCCCGATGGTAATCTTTTCACTCGGAATATTTTCACCTGGACGACAATTTCACTCGGATGATCATATTTTCACTCGGATGACTATATTTCCACTTGGATAATAATAAGTTCATCCGGTCAGCAAACTTTCACTCGACCGTAAACTTTTCACTCGGATTTCCGACTGAAAACATAGCCCGATCTTGATTTGTCTCTCCAGGCCTCATATGATCTCGGATTGAGACGAATTATATATGAAAATCGACCGGCTCGACGAGGCGAAACTTTTCCATGTTGAAGGTTTTTCGATTCAAGGCCGTATTGATGGCCGAATTACTCGCGCAACCTATCAGACAAGTGTCTGGCACCTCGCCATATTTCCGTTGAGGTTCAGTCTGCAGTATATTGCCACTAACTTTTGCATATGAACTCGGATTGAGATGATTTATATATCAGAATCGATTGCCTCGACGAGACGAAGACAATTCCTTAAGAATGCTCCTTCATCCGAGGTCATCTTGAAGACGTGATTGGCCAACAACCACTCGGAGCATTGAACTATGCCACTCGGAGTATAGTTTCGGTCCGTAAGATAAAGTCGAATGAATATAACCGAAACATCAAAGTGGTTCCACTCGGTGACGTGAATATTTTTATGCTGAAAACTCATTCACTCGAGACCATCTTCGTTGCAATCTGTATCTTGCCAAAATCAGGTGTCAACAGCTGGCTCGTGGTGGCCTGCATAATCATGTCCGGCGTTAGGGAAAGTAGTGCGACAAAGGAATACTATGAGTTACTCTGGTATCCAAATACTCACGACTTCCCCACGGGCTTGGCCCTGGGCAGCCACTCGTCTTCACCGTCGGCGACGGTGGTAGAGTTGTCCGGAAGGAGAGTTCTCCCCTTCTTGGACCCTTCGGCCTCCCCAGTTGGGGAGGCCTTCCTTTTCTTGTCTCCCCCGCCTGGAGGGGGAGCATCTTCTTCTTCCTCCTCGTCTTCGGGGGAGGAGTGTGCCGCAGAGTTATCGGACGATGAGTCCGATAACACCTGGCACCGGGAACTCTTTTGGGTTCCCTTGGCCTTCTTGGTCTTCTCCCGCACCTTGTAAGGAGCCGGAGTCAGCATCTCCGTCAGGAGAGCGCCCGTAGTATCTTCGGGCAAAGGGGCCGGATAGTTAATCTGCCCCGACATCTCCACCCAGTCCTGTCAAAGGCATGGAGATTAGACCCCGCACATAATTAAGCTAGGGAAAATAAATGTCCTACAGGACGTATTGAACTCACCGAACGCGCTAGGCGCTTTGCGCTTAGTCCGCGGTCCTCGGCGACAGAAGGAGGGACCTCGGCGCCCTTGAACAGCACCTTCCAGACATCCTTGTGCGTCGTATCAAAGAGCTCGCTCAGAGTCTGGTGCCGGGCCGGGTCAAACTCCCACAAGGTAAAATCCCGTTGTTGACACGGAAGGATCCGGCGGATGAGCATAACTTGGACTATGTTGACAAGCTTGAGCTTATTGCTCGCCATACTCCGGATACATTTCTGGAGTCCATCCAGCTCCACCGATGAACCCCACAACAATCCCTTCTCTTTCCAGGAAGTGAGCCATGTAGGGAATCCGGATCGAAACTCGGGGGCTGCCGCCCACTTGGCATCGCGCGGCTCGGTGATGTAGAACCACACCGATTGCCATCCCTTTATTGTCTCCACGAAGGAGCCTTCAAGCCGTATAACGTTGGGCATCTTGCCCACCATGGCTCCGCCGCATTCTGCTTGTTGGCCTCGTACCACCTTCGGCTTGATATTGAAGGTCTTTAACCACAGGCCGAAGTAGGGCCGGATGCGGAGGAAAGCCTCACACATGACGATGAACGCCGAAATGTTGAGGACGAAGTTCGGGGCCAGATCATGAAAGTCCAGCCCGTAGTAGAACTTGAGACCACGGACGAATGGATGGAGGGGAAACCCCAGTCCGCGGAGGAAGTGGTGGAGGAAAACTACCCTCTCTTGAGGTTCCGGGGTAGGGACGATCTGCCCCGCAGCGGGCAGCCGATGCGCGATATTCGCGGCTAAGTATCCGGCTCCCCGCAGCTTCTTGATGTCTCCCTCCATGACGGAGGAGACCATCCACCTGCCTCCCGCTCCGGACATGGTTGGAGAAGGTTGAGGTGGGAAGTGTGGACTTGGGCGCTAGAGCTCGAGTGTGCGAAACCGGATGAGCAAAGGAGGAAGAAGGCGTGGATAGAAAGGTGAATCCTTATCCCTTTATATCGGCGGACGAAACTAAGCGTCCCCACTAGCCTGGTAAAACTCGCTTATCCCCCAAGCGCCGTAATCGATGGCACGGTTGGGTTATCCACGCCCGTATTGATGAGAATCCCGTAATAAGGGGACACGATCTCTGCTTTGACAAGACGTGTCGAAAAACTGCCTCACGTTATGTGCGGGGCAAGTTAAAGGAAACGGTTCGAATAATCTCCGGGCCTTGGCATAACGTCATACTATAAAAAAAGTCAGCAAATTAGATTTGCGAAAATATTATTCTCTCTACGGTGGTATGTGGAACTTATTTTGTAGGGTCGGACACTATCCTCATATTCAAATTTTTCTATGATGTATTCGGAGAAGGAACCCGCCTTGCAATGCCGAAGACAATACTGCGCGCCAGACTCATCGTCATTGAAGCCTGGTTTAGGGGCTACTGAGGGAGTCCTGGATTAGGGGGTCTCCGGACAGCCGGACTATCTCCATTGGCCTGACTGTTAGTGAGGGAAATATGCCCTAGAGGCAATAATGAAGTTATTATTTATTTCCTTATATCATGATAAATGTTTATTATTCATGCTAAAATTGTATTAACCGGAAACATAATACATGTGTGAATACATAGACAAACAGAGTGTCACTAGTATGCCTCTACTTGACTAGCTCGTTGATCAAAGATGGTTATGTTTCCTAACAATAGACATGAGTTGTCATTTGATTAACGGGATCACATCATTAGGAGAATGATGTGATTGACTTGACCCACTCCGTTAGCATAGCACTTGATCGTTTAGTTTGTTGCTATTGCTTTCTTCATGACTTATACATGTTCCTATGACTATGAGATTATGCAACTCCCGTTTATCGAAGGAACACTTTGTGTGCTACCAAACGTCACAACGTAACTGGGTGATTATAAAGGTGCTCTACAGGTGTCTCCAAAGGTACTTGTTGGGTTGGCGTATTTCGAGATTAGGATTTGTCACTCCGATTGTCGGAGAGGTATCTCTGGGCCATCTCGGTAATGCACATCACTTAAAGCCTTGCAAGCATTGCAACTAATGAGTTAGTTGCGAGATGATGTATTACGGAACGAGTAAAGAGACTTGCTGGTAACGATAATGAACTAGGTATTAAGATACCGATGATCGAATCTCGGGCAAGTAACATACCGATGACAAAGGGAACAACGTATGTTGTTATGAAGTTTAACCGATAAAGATCTTCGTAGAATATGTGGGAGCCAATGTGAGCATCCAGGTTCCGCTATTGGTTATTGACCGGAGACGTGTCTCGGTCATGTCTACATTGTTCTCGAACCCATAGGGTCCGCACGCTTAAGGTTTCGATGACAGTTATATTATGAGTTTATGAGTTTTGATGTACCGAAGGAGTTCGGAGTCCCGGATGAGATCGGGGACATGACGAGGAGTCTCGAAATGGTCGAGACGTAAAGATCGATATATTGGACGAATATATTCGGACATCGGAAAGGTTCCGAGTGATTCGGGTATTTTTTGGAGTACCAGAGAGTTACGGGAATACGTATTGGGCCTTATTGCGCCATACGGGAAAGAAGAAAAAGGGCCTCAAGGGTGGCCGCACCCCTCCCCTTGGTCTGGTCCGAATTGGACTAGGGAAGGGGGGCACCCCCTTCCTTCCTTCTCCTTTTCCCTTCCTCTTTTCCTATTCCATATGGAGGTGGAATCCTACTCGGACTAGGGAGTCCTAGTAGGACTCCACACTTGGCGCGCCCCCTCCTAGGGCCGGCCACCTCCTCCCTTGCTCCTTTATATATGGGTGCAGGGGGGCACCCCAAAGACACAACAAGTTGATCTTCGTGATCGTTCTCTTAGCCGTGTGCGATGCCCCCCTCCACCATAATCCTCGATAATATTGTAGCGGTGCTTAGGCGAAGCCCTGCGACGGTAGAACATCAAGATCGTCACCACGCCGTCGTGCTGATGGAACTCTTCCCCGACACTTTGCTTGATCGGAGTCCGGGGATCGTCATCGAGCTGAACGTGTGCTAGAACTCGGAGGTGCCGTAGTTTCGGTGCTTGATCGGTCGGGCCGTGAAGACGTATGACTACATGAACCGTGTTGTGCTAAATGCTTCCGCTTCCGGTCTACGAGGGTACGTAGACAACCCTCTCCCCTCTCGTTGCTATGCATCACCATGATCTTGCATGTGCGTAGGAAATTTTTGAAATTACTACGTTCCGCAACAGTTAGACCATGAAGATACAAGATTGAAGACTTCGCTGCGTGCCCGGATAGCGGAACCCTAACCCTTTGTAACCGACCTTGTGTAACCCTAACCCTCTCCGGTGTCTATATAAACCGAAGGGTTTTAGTCCGTAGGACAACAACGACAACATACAATCATACCATAGGCTAGCTTCTAGGGTTTGGCCTCTCTGATCTCGTGGTAGATCTACTCTTGTACTACCCACATCATCAATATTAATCAAGCAGGATGTAGGGTTTTACCTCCATCAAGAGGGCCCGAACCTGGGTAAAACATCGTGTCCCCTGCCTCCTGTTACCATCCGGCCTAGACGCACAATTCAGGACCCCCTACCCGAGATCCGCCGGTTTTGACACTGAAAGGAGTCCTAAAGAAATATGTCTGTAACCGTGCTAGGCCAGAAGGAAGCATCTCCATGGGCCATCAAATAGAGGAAGTCATTGGGTTTTGTGTTGACTTCATTCCTGGCCTTAAGAAGATAGGTCTCCCTAAATAACGGTATGATGGGAGACTGTCTGGAAAAGGCACGCTAGGAGTGGACTCAATAATATGCAGGGATGGGCATTCTTGGTCTCAAGCACACTACACAGTTCTACAGAACTCTACCTTGGTGACCCCGTATGTCGATGAACCCAAGAATAGTCTGCGCTCCAAACACCCGGAGCAGTGTGACGACTGGATTACATGTGAACACATCATGACTTTCAGCAGTTGGTTGGAAACACGTCTCAGAGGTGACAACACTGTTTGTGATGAGCTGTACTCGTTGTCCAGGGGACCATCTTCGATTGTATTGACTTACAAAGGATACGAGATAAAAGGGAATACATTTTACACGACCGCCCAAGATCAAAAGAGCACCAACCAAAACAGTGGTGTCCGCTTTGATGCAGCAACCAAGAGGGGAAAGGACACATATTATGGTTACATAGTGGACATATGGGAACTTGACTACGGACATGATTTTAAGGTCCCTTTGTTTAAGTGCAAATGGGTCAATCTGTCAGGAGGCGGGGTACAGGTAAACCCACAGTACGGAATGACAACAGTGGATCTGAACAATCTTGGGTACACTGACGAACCGTTCGTCCTAGCCAATGATGTGGCACAAGTTATCTATGTGAAGGACATGTCTACCAAACCAAGAAAAAGAAAAGATAAGGAAGCGAATACATCATATGATGAGCCAAAGCGCCACATAGTTCTTTCAGGAAAAAGGGACATCGTGGGAGTGGAGGGCAAGACAGACGCATCCTGATAAACGATGAAGATTATCCATGGTTACGGCGCAATAAGCAAAGCACACAAGCGAAGAAAAGTGAAGACTTTCTCTCCACAACTATTGTGATGATACCACGCCAACTTTCAACCTTTTCCTAGTTCATTTGAAATGCATGTTGTAACAGACGAGTTTCCGTATGAAACCCTGATATCTCGAAACAGATTGTCCGTTTTGTTGAAATGCTTTGAATGTTTTGTTCAAATGCTTTGAATGTTGCATTTTATAAACCTCTAGTATTATTGAAACTAAAATTATATAGAATTTATGCAACTAAAATTATCACAGTATTTTCTGTTCAAAACATTAAAAGCAAAAAGAATTTTATTGATGATGTGGCTTATAGCTCAATGGTGCATTTTGAACACACAAAAAGTCACGAGTTCACAGAATTTTGATAAAGAACTTTTTTGTTACAAACTTTAATAGCAAAAAGAATTATCATAAAATAAATTAAATAATTAATAAGAAACAAAATAATATAAATTTTAATAAAATATATAAGTAGAAACAAAACAAAATAAAATAAAATAAATTTTAATAACATAAATAAACTTTACGAAACTAAAATTATCAAAGTATTTTCTGTTCAAAACATTATAAGCAACCTCTAGTATTATTGAAACTAAAATTACATATAAAATTGATGCAACTAAAATTATCAAAATATTTTGTGTTCAAAATCATTAAAAGCAAAAAGAACTTTCATAAAGAACTTTTTTTGATAGAAACTTTAATAGCAAAATTACATAATAAGTAATTAGAAACAAAATAAAATAAATATGTTTTTTGTTGTAAGTAGAAACAAAACAAAATAAATAAAGAAAAAAAATAGGGAAAAATAAAAAATATGCCACCTACTGGGTCTCAACAGCCTGAATACGACTAGAAACCCATCCATGGGCCAGGATTCAGGCCCGCAGAAGGCCCAGTAGGCCCATCAGGCATACAAGTGACAATTAAGCCAGAAAGCCTGCAATGAAGAGGAGCTCGAGAGGGGTGCGGCAGTAGGGCTTATAAACCACAGCGCGCCCCTCTCAGCTAGCGAGGTGGGACTAAACATTTGGGCACGGGCAGAACGAGGCCTTTGGTCCCGGTTGGTGCCACCAACCGGGACTAAAGGGGGGCATTGGAACCGGTTCATGGCACCAACCGGTACGAATGCCCCCCTTTGGTACCGGTTGGTGCCACCAACCGGGACCAAAGGCCGCCCCTTCCCACCTTTTGGGTTGCTGAAAACCGACCTTTGGTCCCGGTTCGTGGCACCAACCGGGACTAAAGGGGGGCATTGGTCCCGATTGTTGCCACGAACTGGAACCAATGCTCTGGGTATATAAGCTGGGCTAGTGAAAATTTCACAATCAGTTGCCCCCCACCCTCCGCCGCACCTGAGCCGCCCCTCGTCGTCGTTGCCCTCCGGCGCCCCCGAGCCACCCCCCCGTCGTCGTCATCGCCCTCCGCCCCTGCCACCGTCGCCCTTCGCCGCCCCCGCCGTCGCCCTACACCCCCCGTCGTCGCCCTCCGCCGCCCATCGCCGTCGTCGTCGCCCTCTGCCCTCCGCCACCCGCCGTCGTCGCCCTCGCCGGCCGCCCCCGATGTGAGCCCCTTTTTTCATATATGTATTAATTTTTTATTTAGATTGTTAGTAGATAGCGATTTTAGTTTAGTGCATTTTAGGTTAGTGTAGAGGAAAAAGTAAAATAAGGAAAAGGAAGAAAAGATGAAGAAGGAAAGAAGGAAGAAGAAGAAGAAAAAGAAGCATGAGAGGAAGAAGGAGAAGAAGAAGGAGAAGAAGAGGAGAGGAAGAAGAGGAAAAAAGAGGAGAAGAAGAAAGGAATAGAATTTTTTCTTCTTCTCCTATTTTTTTGTTCTTTTTTTATTCGATCTTCTCCTGTATTAATCCTTTCTTCTTCTCCTTTTTTTCTTCTTCCGGACACCGCGGAGGTGGTTAATTAGTAGTTGAACTAGTTAAACTAGTTTATTTATAGTAAATGCTTAATTAGTAGTTGAACTAGTTGATTTAATAAAAAATACTTTATTTATAGTAAGTGCTTAATTAATTAGTAGTTGAACTAGTTGATTTAATAAAACTACTTTATTTTACTATATATAGAAGTAGTTTATTTTTAATAAGTACTAGTTTATTCTATTTATAATAAGTGCTTAGTAGTTGACTACTTGATTTAATAAAACTAGTTTATTTTACTATAGAAGTAGTTTATTTTTAGCAACAAAATTAATAGAACTACTTTATTTTTTTAGTTAAAGCAATTATTCCTGCATCGATGTCGACGATGCCTATCCCGCATCCTCGTCGTCGACTCGGCGGAGGAGGCTGATGTCTACTACACAACCTTCTTCTTGTAGACGTTGTTGGGCCTCCAAGTGCAGAGGTTTGTAGGACAGTAGCAAATTTCCCTCAAGTGGATGACCTAAGGTTTATCAATCCGTAGGAGGCGTAGGATGAAGATGGTCTCTCTCAAGCAACCCTGCAACCAAATAACAAAGAGTCTCTTGTGTCCCCAACACACCCAATACAATGGTAAATTGTATAGGTGCACTAGTTCAGCGAAGAGATGGTGATACAAGTGGTATATGGATAGTAGATAAAGGTTTTTGTAATCTGAAATTATAAAAACAGCAAGGTAACTAATGGTAAAAGTGAGCATAAACGATATTGCAATGATAGGAAACAAGGCCTAGGGTTCATACTTTTGCTAGTGTAAGTTCTCTCAACAATGATAACATAATTGGATCACATAACTATCCCTCAAGATGCAACAAAGAGTCACTCCAAAGTCACTAATAGCGGAGAACAAACGAAGAGATTATGGTAGGGTACGAAACCACCTCAAAGTTATTCTTTCCAATCAATCCGTTGGGCTATTCCTATAGATGTCACAAACAGCCATAGAGTTCGTACTATAATAACACCTTAAGGCGCAAATCAATCAAAACCCTAATGTCACCTAGATACTCCAATGTCACCTCAAGTATCCGTGGACATGATTATACGATATACATCACACAATCTCAGATTCATCTATTCAACCAACACATAGAACCTCAAAGAGTGCCCCAAAGTTTCTATGGGAGAATCACGATGAAAAGGTGTGCCAACCCCTATGCATAGGTTCATGGGAGGAACCCGCAAGTTGATCACCAATACATACATCAAGTGAATCACGTGATATCCCATTGTCACCACAGATACACACGGCAAGACATACATCAAGTGTTCTCAAATCTTTAAAGACTCAATCTGATAAGATAACTTCAAAGGGGAAACTCAATCATTACAAGAGATTAGAGGGGGAGAAGAAACATAAGATCCAACTATAATAGCAAAGCTCGCGATACAACAAGATCATGCCAAATCAAGAACACGAGAGAGAGAGAGAGAGAGAGAGAGAGAGAGATCAAACACATAGCTACTGGTACATACCCTGAGCCCCGAGGGAGAACTACTCCCTCCTCGTCATGGAGAGCACCGGGATGATGAAGATGGCCACCGGAGAGGGATTCCCCTCCGGCAGGGTGCCAGAACGGGTCTAGATTGGTTTTCGGTGGCTACAGAGGCTTCTGCCGGCGGAACTCCCAATCTATTGTGTTCCCTGATGTTTTTAGGGTATATGGAGATATATAGGCGGAAGAAGTACGTCAGGGGGGCCACGAGGGGCCCACGAGAGTGGAGGGCGCGCCCAGGGGGGTGGGCGGCCCCTGCCTCGTGGCCTCCTCGTAGATCCCCTGACATGCACTCCAAGTCTTCCGGGCTTCTTCTGATCCAAAAATAAGTTCCTTGAAGTTTCAGGTCAATTGGACTCCGTTTGATTTTCCTTTTCTGCGATACTCTAAAACAAGGAAAAAAACAAAAAACTGGCACTGGGCTCTTGGTTAATAGGTTAGTCCCAAAAATCATATAAAATAGCATATAAATGCATATTAAACATCCAAGGTTGATAATATAATAGCATGGAACAAACAAAAATTATAGATACATTGGAGACGTATTAGCATCCCCAAGCTTAATTCCTGCTCGTCCTCGAGTAGGTAAATGATAAAAACAGAATTTTTGATGTGGAATGCTACCTAACATATTTATCCATGTAATTCTCGTTATTGTGGCAAGAATATTCAGATCCATAAGATTCAAGACAAAAGTTTAATATTGACATAAAAATAATAATACTTCAAGCATACTAACTAAGCAATCATGTCTCCTCAAAATAACATGGCCAAAGAAAGCTATCCCTACAAAATCATATAGTCTGGCTATGCTCCATCTTCACCACAAAAAGTATTTAAATCATGCACAACCCCGATGACAAGACAAGAAATTGTTTCATACTTTTGATGTTCTCAATCTTTTTCAATCTTCACGCAATACATGAGCATGAGCCATGGACATTGCACTATAGGTGGAATAGAATGGTGGTTGTGGAGAAGAAAAAAAGGAGAAGATAGTCTCACATCAACTAGGCATATCAACAGGCTATGGAGATGCCCATCAATAGATATCAATGTGAGTGAGTAGGGATTGCCATGCAACGGATGCACTAGAGCTATAAGTATATGAAAGCTCAACAAAAGAAACTAGTGGGTGTGCATCCAACTTGCTTGCTCACGAAGACCTAGGGCATTTTGAGGAAGCCCATCATTGGAATATACAAGCCAAGTTCTATAATAAAAGATTCCCACTAGTATATGGAAGTGACAACATAGGAGACCCTCTATCATGAAGATCATGGTGCTACTTTGAAGCACAAGTGTGGTAAAAGGATAGTAGCATTGCCCCTTCTCTCTTTTTCTCTCATTTTTTTTATTTGGGCCATCTCCTTTTTTATGGCCTCTTTTCTCTTTTTTTATTTGGGCTTCTTTGGAATCTTTTATTTATTTATTTTTGTCCGAAGTCTCATCCCGACTTGTGGGGGAATCATAGTCTCCATCATCCTCTCCTCACTGGGATAATGCTCTAATAATGATGATCATCACACTTTTATTTACTTACAACTCAAGAATTACAACTCGATACTTAGAACAAGATATGACTCTATATGAATGCCTCCGGCGGTGTACCGGGATGTGCAATGACTCATGAGTGACATGTAAGAAAGAATTATGAACGGTGGCTTTGCCACAAATACAATGTCAACTACATGATCATGCAAAGCAATATGACAATGGTGAAGCGTGTCATAATAAACGGAATGGTGGAAAGTTGCATGGCAATATATCTCGGAATGGCTATGGAAATGCCATAATAGGTAGGTATGGTGGCTGTTTTGAGGAAGGTATATGGTGGGTTTATGATACCGGTGAAAGGTGCGCGGTATTAGAGAGGCTAGCAATGGTGGAAGGGTGGGAGTGCGTATAATCCATGGACTCAACATTAGTCATAAAGAACTCACATACTTATTGCAAAAATTTATTAGTTATCGAAACAAAGTACTACATGCATGATCCTAGGGGGATAGATTGGTAGGAAAAGACCATCGCTCGTTCCCGACCGCCACTCATAAGGAAGACAATCAATAAATAAATCATGCTCCGACTTCATCACATAACGGTTCACCATACGTGCATGCTAGGGGAATCACAAACTTCAACACAAGTATCTCTCAAATTCACAACTACTCAACTAGCATGACTCTAATATCACCATCTTCATATCTCAAAACAATCATCAAGTATCAAACTTCTCATAGTATTCAATGCACTTTATATGAAAGTTTTTATTATATCCCTCTTGGATGCCCATCATATTAGGCCTAATTTCATAACCAAAGCAAATTACCATGCTGTTATAAAGACTCTCAAAATGATATAAGTGAAGCATGAGAGTTCATTTATTTCTACAAAATAAGACTACCACCGTGCTCTAAAAAGATATAAGTGAAGTACTAGAGCAAATGACAAACTACTCCGAAAGATATAAGTGAAGATCAATGAGTAGTTGAATAATTATGCAACTATGTGAAGACTCTCTAACATTTAATAATTTCAGATCTTGGTATTTTATTCAAACAGCAAGCAAAACAAAAGAAAATAAAATGACGCTCCAAGCAAAACACATATTATGTGGTAAATAAAAATATAGCTCCAAGTAAAGTTACCGATGAACGAAGACGAAAGAGGGGATGCCTTCCGGGGCATCCCCAAGCTTAGGCTCTTGGATGTCTTTGAATATTACCTTGGGGTGCCTTGGGAATCCCCAAGCTTAGGCTCTTGCCATTCCTTATTCCATAGTCCATCGAATATTTACCCAAAACTTGAAAACTTCACAACACAAAACTTAACAGAAAACTCGTAAGCTCCGTTAACGAAAGAAAACAAAACACCACTTCAAGGTACTGTAATGAACTCATTATTTATTTATATTGGTGTTAAAACTACTGTATTCCAACTTCTCTATGGTTTATACCCTCCGATACTACTCATAGATTCATCAAAATAAGCAAACAACACATAGAAAACAGAATCTGTCAAAAACAGAACAGTCTGTAGTAATCTGGATCAAACGTATACTTATGGAACTCATAAAATTCTAAAATAAATTGGTGGAACTGAGTAATTTGTCTATTAATCATGTGCAAAAAGAATTAACTAAATATCGCTCTCCAATAAAAAAATGGCAGCAATTCTCGTGAGCGCTAAAGTTTATGTTTTTTACAGCATGATCGCAAAGACTTTCCTCAAGTCTTCCCAAAGGTTCTACTTGGCACAAACACTTATTCAAAACATAAAAACTCAATAATAACAGAGGCTAGATAAATTATTTATTACTAAAAAGGAGCAAAAATCAAGGAACAAAAATAAAGTTGGGTTGCCTCCCAACAAGAGCTATCGTTTAACGCCCCTAGCTAGGCATGATGATTTCAACGATGCTCACATAAAAGACAAGAATTGAAAGATAAAGAGAGCATTATGAAGAATATTACTAGCACATTTAAGTCTAACCCACTTCCTATGCATAGGGATTTTGTGATCAAACAACTTGTGGGAACAATAATCAACTAGCATAGGAGGGCAAAACAAGCATAACTTCAAAACTTTAAGCACAGAGAGAGGAAACTTGATATTATTGCAATTCCTACAAGCATACATTCCTCCCTCATAATAATTTTCAGTAGCATCATGAATTAATTCAACAATATAACCAGCACCTAAAGAATTCTTTTCATGATGTACAAGCATAGAAAATTTACTACTCTCCACATAAGCAAAATTCTTCTCATTCGGAATAGTGGGAGTATCATAAGAAACTCGAATACTATAAATTGTTTCCACATTAAAAGAGTAATGTTCAGAAAAGGGGTAACCATAATCATGACAAGTTTCACTACTTTTTATAGCATAAGTATCATCACAATAATCATCATAAGTAGGAGGTATGCTATCATCATTATAAATTTGCATATCGAAACTTGGGAGACTAAAAATATCATCTTCATTAAACATAGCATCCCTAAGCTTGGGACAAACATTAATTGCAGCAAATATATTCTCAAAAACATCATCTTCATCAAACATAGCATCCCCAAGCTTGGGCCTTTTCATATCATAAGCATAATCACTCTCATAATTAATAGTATGGATAGCACCAATAGTATAGCAATTATCATATTCTTCTAAGAAAGTGCCAAAAAGATTTTCAAGATCATAAGAAGTATCATTATCTTCCACAATTATATTTTCATGAGGCACAATAGTAATAGGAGCAGCATTATTTGGGGGAGATATCTTTTTACCTCTCTTCCTTTTTCTTTTCTTCTTCTTCACCACATCATGTGTGGGTTAAATCCTCTTTTTGGAGCTCCTTATTAATGAGATTGGTTGAATAGGAGACTCCCCCTCGTTACCTGACTCATCATAAGAAATAATAGGAGGGTATTGGGAAGTTTCTTCCCTTTCATTAGTATTCTCTTCATCTTCTATTTGCTTTATTTTCTTTATGTAATTGGCAATATAAGGATTTTCAATGCAATTCACCGCACAATACATATAAATTTCCTCTAGATCAAAACCAAGAAGTTTATAACGGGCAAATTCAGGAAGATGATTAGTTATATGTTTCATTTCTTCGCAACCCATAAGCAAGCTAAGTTCATTATAATGTGCAAGGGAAATCAACTCATCACAATTTTTGGACACGATTAGATCATGAAACAATTTGCATCAGATAGCTAAATGACCACTTTCATTGCAAAGTCCACAAGTACGGCAAAGAAAATTTAAATTTTCAGCACAATCATCTAGCCTTTCTTGCAACAATTTAGTTTCTAAGTGCTTATGCCTCTTGCAATATCTATCTTCCCTATTTGGTGTGTACTTACAAACCCAATGCACTCCACAAAAATTGACATGTTTATAGGAGACATTTTCATCATAACTAGTGCAATCATCATTAGTACCATGGATATTCAAGGAGTTCATACTAACAACATTGCAATCATGCTCATCATTCAAAGATTTAGTGCCAAACATTTTAATGCATTCTTCTTCTAACACTTTGGCACAATTTTCCTTTCCATCATACTCACGAAAGATATTAAAAAGATGAAGCGTATGAGACAAACTCAATTCCATTTTTTTATAGTTTTCTTTTATAAACTAAACTAGTGATAAAATAAGAAACTAAAAGACTCGATTGCAAGATCTAAAGATATACCTTCAAGCACTCACCTCCCCGGCAACGGCGCCAGAAAAGAGCTTGATGTCTACTACACAACCTTCTTCTTGTAGATGTTGTTGGGCCTCCAAGTGCAGAGGTTTGTAGGACAGTAGCAAATTTCCCTCAAGTGGATGACCTAAGGTTTATCAATCCGTAGGAGGCGTAGGATGAAGATGGTCTCTCTCAAGCAACCCTGCAACCAAATAACAAAGAGTCTCTTGTGTCCCCAACACACCCAATACAATGGTAAATTGTATAGGTGCACTAGTTCGGCGAAGAGATGGTGATACAAGTGGTATATGGATAGTAGATAAAGGTTTTTGTAATCTGAAATTATAAAAACAGCAAGGTAACTAATGGTAAAAGTGAGCATAAACGGTATTGCAATGATAGGAAACAATGCCTAGGGTTCATACTTTCGCTAGTGCAAGTTCCCTCAACAATGATAACATAATTGGATCACATAACTATCCCTCAACATGCAACAAAGAGTCACTCCAAAGTCACTAATAGCGGAGAACAAACGAAGAGATTATGGTAGGGTACTAAACCACCTCAAAGTTATTCTTTCCAATCAATTCGTTGGGCTATTCCTATAGATGTCACAAACAGCCCTAGAATTTGTACTAGAATAACACCTTAAGACACAAATCAATCAAAACCCTAATGTCACCTAGATACTCCAATGTCACCTCAAGTATCCGTGGGCATGATTATATGATATGCATCACACAATCTCAGATTCATATATTCAACCAACACATAGAACCTCAAAGTGTGCCCCAAAGTTTCTACCGGAGAATCACGACGAAAACGTGTGCCAACCCCTATGCATAGGTTCATGGGCGGAACCCACAAGTTGATCACCAAAACATACATCAAGTGAATCACGTGATATCCCATTGTCACCACAGATATGCACGGCAAGACATACATCAAGTGTTCTCAAATCTTTAAAGACTCAATCCGATAAGATAACTTCAAAGGGGAAACTCAATCCATTACAAGAGAGTAGAGGGGGAGGAGAACCATAAGATCCAACTATAATAACAAAGCTCGCGATACATCAAGATCGTGCCAAATCAAGAACACGAGAGAGAGAGAGAGAGAGAAAGAGAGAGAGATAGAGAGAGAGAGATCAAACACATAGCTAATGGTACATACCCTCAGCCCTGAGGGAGAACTACTCCCTCCTCGTCATGGAGAGCACCGGGATGATGAAGATGGCCACCGGAGAGGGATTCCACCTCCGGCAGGGTGCCAGAACGGGTCTAGATTGGTTTTCGGTGGCTACGAAGGCTTCTGGCGGCGGAACTCCCGATCTATTGTGTTCCCCGATGTTTTTAGGGTATATGGAGATATATAAGCGGAAGAAGTACGTCAGGGGGGCCACGAGGGGCCCACGAGGGGCCTACGAGGGTGGAGGGCGCGCCCCCTGCCTCGTGGCCTCCTCGTAGATCCCCTAACATGCACTCCAAATCTTCTGAGCTTCTTCTGATCCAAAAATAAATTCCGTGAAGTTTCAGGTTAATTGGACTTCGTTTGATTTTCCTTTTCTGCGATACTCTAAAACAAGGAAAAAAACAGAAACTGGCACTGGGCTCTAGGTTAATAGGTTAGTCCCGAAAATCATATAAAATAGCATATAAATGCATGTAAAACATCCAAGGTTGATAATATAATAGCATGGAACAATCAAAAATTATAGATACGTTGGAGACGTATCAGAGGCCGGCTTGATCAGAGGGGCCATGTCCGGGACTGGGCTCCGTCGGGATGGTTTTGGGATGTGCTACCTTCCGGGGGGGCGTAGGTTGGTGAGGAGCCAGCTCGTCGTTGACGCAATCCTTGTTTGGTGGCGGTCGCGTGGGCCAGTGACGGTGCCGAGGCTTCCGGACACCGCGGAGGTGGTACGTCACTGTGTCAGGGAGGAGGACGAGCATTTCCGTCACTACATGGTTGCGTTGGAGGGCAGGTTCGACAATACCTGGCAGGTTCTTCAGGGATCTCACCGTGCTGATACCCATCGGGCGCTACGGTTCTAGATGTACTAGCGATGTTATATGTATGATAGTATTCGAGGTGTATTATTGATAATGATGTACGGACGCAAGAGATGATGTAGTTTTTCTTATAATTGAATGCATCCTAATTTGAACACTACTTTATTTTGCGATTTGATTTTGCTTATTGAATGCTCAAATTGGAAAACTACTTCTACTTTGAATGCTAAAATTGAAAAGCACTATGTAAGGCGTATGCATATGATTGGGTGATAGCTTATAAAGTTTTTGTTTTCACGGAAATCTAGGAGCCCCCCTCCATCATCCCCGCCGTCGTCCCCGTCACCGACCCCCTCCGACCTCGAGGTGAGACCAGCCAAATCCTTTTTATAAAGATAATTAAACGATATTTCGGGTCGACTTTAAGTCTGTCGAGTCTCCACCATATATGAGAGGACGAAGAAGCCCGACTGTTGTCGTGGGGGTCGTTTCTCCTTCTTCTCCGGGTGCTAGACCTTTGTTATGCACTAGGGGAAGAAGGAGTAACGACCATCACTGACGGTTGCAAATTTCAGAGAGGAATCAGTGAGGGAGAGTTCCACCATATATATATGAGAGGACGAAGAATCCCGACTGTTGCCGTGGGGGTCGCTTCTCCTTCGTTCCCGTGTGCTAGACATTTTGGTGTAATGCACTCGGGGACGAAGTGAGGAGCGACCATCACCGAGAGTCGAATATATACACCACGTGAGTTGAGAGTTTTCAAAAAAAGACTCGACAGACCGATAGTCAACCCGTGATGAATAATAATGATCTAACTTAGTTTTTGTAGTACATATATCTAATTGTACAAGTTTAATATTTGAATTATGAACGTTGGAAATGTCATCATCAGACGACGAAAGTCTCCCGGTGGAGTGCAGCTGGTGCCACAACGATCGAGGTCTGTGCGGCAGGTCTCACCTGGACGACGATCGGCGCTTCAGCATTAAGCTCGAGGAGACCTTCGATGTTGAAACGGTACGCAATGACGACAAGTGTTTTTTTCGTAATTAAGCATGACTACAACTATTTCAACGTGTAATTTTCATCTTTTACAATTCGAGTAGCTTATCTCATGCCATGCAAGACGCTATGTCTTGGAGAGGATGGATTTTGAAGACCATGAAAGTTTCGAAACAAAGAAAATTCACCTAAGGACTCATCATGATGTGGATTTTGAAGTAAAGCTATACAATTCTGAGAGTGAAACCTATTTTGGTTGCAAAAAATGGGAAGCACTTTGCAAGATGTATGGTTTTGATGAGGGTATGCTTGTCACCATGGATCTTGGTGATCCTGAAATCGAGCAAGACAATATGGACATTTGGGTCCTTGTTGATACGCCTCCAATTCTACCGCTATATGAGTTTCTCAAACATAGTTAGTAGCTAATTTATATTGTTTATTTCAAAATAGTTGACAGCTTATTTCCATTGACAGCTTATTTTCATTCTTCAAAGAATGTGCGGGAGATGGAAGACAAAATCCACTACACCGATGACTCCAAATCAACTTATCAGGAGAAAAATCATCTGGTCGGATTTTGTACTGATATTGAGAATTACAATATCTACAATCAAACTCCTCAACATTATGGTCAATACGTGCCACTAGTGCACGTGTTGAACTACGGTAACCACCATGGAGATACCCTGGTAAGATTTTTTACTATTACGACATCCGTGCATCTTTTGCATACTTCTAAAACTAGTACATCATTGCTAACTATGAAGTTATTACTATGTTTTTCAACAGAGAATCCCAGAGGATTGTGTGCCTCATTTGATGTCTCAGAATGGCAGCCTTCGTGTTTTGAACATATATCCAGGTCATCCTGCGAATCTCAACCGTCCATACCGGATTTCTCAAAGAAGTGGAGACATGCTAATCAAAAAATGGAAAAAATGTATGGACAGTCGTAAGGAGGTTCTTGGAAGCAAAAGGAAGTGAAGCGCAAGAATTGGAGACAGGATGATCTCCATTCTCCATAATGGAGAGTCAGGGTCTATATTATTTTATGCTATTTTACCTTAAAGAGGGTATTTAGGTTCTACCTAATACTGATGATCATGTGCTAAGAACAATTAAGTAAGGTTGGTTCGATGACTATCAGGAAGATGATCGTATGACTTGTTATTAATAACGAGTAGAAGTTGTATGATGATGATTAGTAGGACTTGTTATTATGATGATGCATGATGCGAGCATGAAGAGTTATTATATATCTGTGGGTGAAATGAACATGGATTGGATTGAAGTGAAGGCAACATGCATGTGGTGCATGTCGAAAGTAGTACAATCCAAACTTGATCAAGTTAGGATTAGTATTACTTTCGACATGCACCACATGTTGCCTCACTTCATTCTAAGTCATGTTTAGACATAGCAGTAGCATGGAGATAAGAGAGGACACATCTCTCTATTAGCTACCTATATCAACCTAAATTAACCCCCAAAACCCCTAAACCACCTCCTTTAAAAAAACAGCCCCTGAAATGCTGACGCGTGGAAGCTTATTGGTCCCGGTTGGTGCTACCAACCGGGACCAAAGGCCCTCGTGCCTGGGCTCGCCGGAGCGGCCACGTGGAGGCCTATCTGTCCCGGTTAGTATAAGAACCGGGACTAAAGGCCTAGGTATTAGTAACGACCATTTAGTCCCGGTTCCCCAACCGGGACAGATGGGCCTTATGAACCGGGATAAATGGTCCTTTTTCTACTAGTGGTTGCTTGACGGTTGAGGCGCATGTTGGGGGGGGGGGGGGGGGGGGCTAGTGGTGTTCCTGACCGAAGAACATAGAGGTTGTTTGGTTTGTGACTAACTTTGCCAAAGATTGCCATACCTAAGGTTTGGCAAGTTTGACCAACTTAGATGAGTGTTTGGTTCAAGCCACACCTTAGGCAAGCCACACTTGTGCCCCACATGGCATACACAGAAAAAGTGTGGCAAGATTCCCTTAGGCTTGCTAACTTGTGGTTCTTATTTTGATGAACCAACCTTAGGCAAGTTTGGCAAAAATGTATGGCAAAGTATGGCAATACTAATCCTAAAACCAAACAGCCCCGTAGAGCGGCAAACTTTTGGCCGATTGAATATGTTGTGTCACATCCTTTCAAACAATAGGGCATGCACGGAGAGGAATGAAAATCACTTGGTACTATAGTACGAATTTAAACGTTTTCATTTGCCATTTGATTACTATTACAAGGAAGAAAATAAGTCAGCCGTAGGTGCAAGTACGGTGGCTAGTACTGGGTACTTTATTCCGAGAAGAGTATGGACGATGCCCGCACATGACCTACGCACGCGAGGACGGCGACCAAGACCACGTGTCCATGTCAGTTTCTCATACGCCGCTGGCTCGGAAGAGCCTCATGAACCCAAAGGTGACGGTCATGGCGGCCAGTCCGCCAACCACCTCCCGCGCGCACGACCTCGCCACGGGGGCCCGCCCCAGCACGGCGCCCACGCATCCGAACGCGGCCAGCGCCAACGTCGCCACGACGACCACCACGGCCACCCGCAGGTTGTAGCCCACGATGAACCCGGCGGCCAGCAGCGGTAGGAGCGCCCCGACGGAGAAAGCCAGCGCTGAGGCCGCGGCGGCCTGTGCCGGGCTTGGCAGTGCCTTCTCCTCGTCGCCGCCACGCTTGCCGGCCTGGTCCAGCTCCGCGATCTCCACGTCGCGCTGGGAGCAGACGGACACCTACTCTCCGATGGCCATGCTGCAGGCCCCGGCCAGTAGTCCCGCGAACCCGGACACGACCATGGCCCGCGCGTCGGGCTTGACGGCGCTGACGCCGAGCATGAGGGAGGCCGTGGAGACAAGCCCGTCGTTGGCGCCCAGCACCGCCGCGCGCAGCCAGTTGGCGCGCCCGGCAAAGTCGATGGACGACTCGGAGTTGTCGACGTAGCCGCACATCACGGCCGGGTTCTCGGCGTCGACCACGGCGGCCAGCTTGGCGTTGTTCACGGCCATGGCGACTGGGAGCTAGCGAGATGGATGGAGATGGTTGGGTTCGGGGTGGTAGTAGTAGTGGTAGCGGTAGTGTGGCGAACACACGCTCCCCTGGCGTGGTTTTATAGTGAATTTGAGGAGCCATGAGGGTCGTGCCTTGTGTTCGTGTGTTGCTGTGGGCATTGCCGGTCTTCCTTTTTGACCTTTCATGCCGCTATGGCTAGTGCATACACGCCGCCACATCTTTTCCTCTGGTATTGCGCGCCCGTGGCCACCACGAGCACACACCTACATAAATCGATGCATTGTGCTTGCTGAGTGTACATCATATGCAAGGCGTTTACAATGACTAGCGATAATTTGGTCGTTGGTTCCTTATAGTCATTAACTCGCATGTGATATAGACCACGAAAAATCAGCTAACAATAAGGAATTATGAAAAGTAAGCATATACATATAACAATAATAATTACAAGAATTCAAATGATAGAAATTATGAAAAAAATATGAATCATTTCATCCGTTGACAGAGATGGAATCCGAGCAGTTTGGGGGTTTAGGGCACCCTCCGCGAAATTGGCTCCGACCCTTTCGTCAAAAGTGAAAGGACTACTGACCGAAGTCGCGGGAGAAAGCGCGTCATATACTAATTTATCACATCTACTGACAAAAGATAAAGGTTAAAATTATTCATTTCTCATCTCATTCTATATTTTCAACTATGTGCTTGCTTGCTCCTACATGCTACAAATGGTTTTAAATTTTAGTTTCAAATTTTTTTTTAGCTACATTCGAATCACTGGGTTGAATTTTAGCCATTTCGGTTATCATTTCGGTCATGGAACCAAATTTTCTATTCGAATTTTATTGAGATCTTACCAAATAATTTGTGTATACTACCGCAATTGCTGAAATATTTTAAGGGAAACCCAATAGTCATTCAATGAAGATTAGTTCGTTCAATTAAACTTGCATGAACTTTAACGCTCAGATTAGGTGGTTCTTAGTATGGACTCAAAAATACTACTCCCTCCGATTCAAAATAAGCATCACCGTTTTGAACTATGGTTGAGGGAGTATTTACTTTCCAGTTGCATTAGAAACAGTGAAACCGCTTCCTGAGAAAACACTTTTCTCGGATTCCTAGGAAAACAATTGACATTGTTAAAAAGAAACACCTTTGTAGAGACTTCGAGATAATCTCTTCTCATAAAATGTGGACTCCATACTCGCTATATGTTGATCTTTTTCTATCTTTCTTACGCATTATAACCATTAAAAATGCATGTGAAAGAAGGTCGGATTAACCCAAAAAAGTGATCCAAAAATGGATCTAGCCTAAAGTTTCAGGATATATCCCATCCAAGATTTTACCCACCCAATAGTAAAATCCAGTAATTAAATCAAAACCTGCTTCCATAAAAATACATAATGAAAATGTGCATGTATTGTCCACACTAATGTTGTGGGTGGTTTGTTTCACGAAAACCGGTGAGAATGTTCGTTGCTTCAGAAACAATTGACACTGGTGGCCAGGATCAGAGGCAGGCACACCTATAACGCATCATGAGTAATCCACAACACCCGACGACTTTGTATACGGAGGCAGCCACGACAACACCACACAAAAGAGGTAGATATAGCCTCCCACATCACGCTATCGAAGGAGTAGACACATGCTAGGCGTACTATGAAATAGGGTGTCAACTGGATAATCATTGATGTACTTATGGAAACATGGAGGGCGGGGACCAAGGAGAGAGGCACAATGGCGGCGCATGGGCAAAATCTTGGAGGGATGATAGACTGCGAGCGACCATCAAGATTTGGGATGATTTTCACTTGTTATACATGCCATCCATTAAAGGTAGTCAAATAAAATCTCCTAGGGCTAGGGGCGGCCACCCAGATTGGACCTAGCTAAGCATTAAGAGTAAATCTAGCAGATGCTCCATATGTGGTCGATCACTATAATAACCGCTAGTATGTCGGTCATCACACAAAATAGCACTCTAGAAAGTCACCATATGTGCCGCGATAGCCATGTGTTATGGATCTCGCTCCAAAAACGACCACATAACCTCCAAATTTGGAGGTTGTGGAAGCCATGTTTGCAACTCGCTCCAAACCCAACTGACAGTATGAGAGGGAAGTTTCATCTCTTCCTCCTCACGCTATATGTAGGATTTGAAGCAACACGACCAACCATGCACCATCGGCTGGGGGGGGGGGGTGACCATCAACCGCATGGCAAATAAATGACGTGGCTGCCTCCTCGGGTTCCCGTGGCAGACCGTGAGATGGTCACCACGCATCACCATCTCCTAGATTGTTGGTGAGGCTAGGAGGTATGTGAGCAAGCCAGCAACCGCGTAAAAAAGCGTCCCTTGATGGCTTTCTGCCACCTTCCCAACTACCCTTCTAATGGAGCCCATGGTGTCGTATACCGGTGCCTCTCTGAAGGAAATATGTCCTAGAGGCAATAATAAAGTTGTTATTTATATTTCCTTATATCATGATAAATTTTTATTATTTATGCTAGAATTATATTAACCGGAAACTTAATACATGTGTGAATACATAGACAAACAGAGTGTCCCTAGTATGCCTCTACTTGACTAGCTCGTTAATCAAAGATGGTTAAGTTTCCTAGCCATGGACATGTGTTGTCATTTGATAAACGGGATCACATCATTAGAGAATGATGTGATGGACTGGACCCATCCGTTAGCTTAGCACTATGATCGTTTAGATTATTGCTATTGGTTTCTTCATGACTTATACATGTTCCTATGACTATGAGATTATGCAACTCCCGAATACCGTAGGAACACTTAGTGTGCTATCAAACGTTACAACGTAATTTGGTAATTATAAAGATGCTATACAGGTGTCTCCGATGGTATTTGTTGAGTTGGCATAGATCGAGATTAGGATATGTCACTCGAATTGTCGGAGAGGTATCTCTGGGCCCTCTCGGTAATGCACATCACTATAAGCCTTGCAAGCAATGTGACTAATGAGTTAGTCAAGGGATGATGCATTACAGAACGAGTAAAGAGACTTGCCGGTAATGAGATTGAACTAGGTATGATGATACCGACGATCGAATCTCGGGCAAGTAAACATATTGATGACAAAGGGAACAACGTATGTTGTTATGCGGTTTGACCGATAAAGATCTTCGTAGAATATGTAGGAACCAATATGAGCATCGAGGTTCTGCTATTGGTTATTGGCCGGCGATGAGTCTCGATCATGTCTACATAGTTCTCGAACCCATAGGGTCCGCACGCTTAACGTTCGATGACGATCGGTATTATGAGTTTATGTGTTTTGATGTACCGAAGGTAGATCGGAGTCCCGGATTAGATCACGAACATGACAAGGAGTCTCGAAATGGTCTAGACATAAAGATTGATATATTGAATGATTATATTTGGACACCGAAATGGTTCCGAGGTGTATCGGGTATTTATCGGAGTGCCGGAAGTGTTATCAGAACCACCGGGGAAGTTATGGGCCTTATTGGGCCTTAAGGGAGAGAGAGAGGGAGCAGCCAAGGGCTGGCCGCTGATACGTCTCCAGCGTATCTATAATTTATGAAGTATTCATGCTATTATATTATCTCTTTTGGATGTTTATGGACTTTACTAAACACTTTTATATTATTTTTGGGACTAACCTATTAACCTAGAGCCCAGTGCTAGTTTCTGTTTTTTTCCTTGTTTTAGAGTATCGCAGAAAAGGAAAATCAAACGGAGTCCAATTGACCTGAAACTTCACGGAACTTATTTTTGGACCAAAAGAAGCCCACGGAGTATCGGAGATGGACCAGGAGAGTCCCGGGCTGCCCACGAGGGTGGCGGGCGTGCCCACCCCCCTGGGTGCGCCCCCCTGCCTCGTGGACAGCCCGGAGATCAACCGACGTACTTCTTCCTCCTATATATATCCATATACCCTAAAAACTTCGGGGAGCACAATAGATCGGGAGTTCCGCCGCCAGAAGCCTCCGTAGCCACCCAAAGCCAATTTAGACCCGTTCCGGCACCCTGCCAGAGGGGGAATCCCTCTCCGGTGGCCATCTTCATCATCCCGGTGCTCTCCATGACGAGGAGGGAGTAGTCCTCCCTCGGGGCTGAGGGTATGTACAAGTAGCTATGTGTTTGATCCCTCTCTCTCTCTCTCGTGTTCTTGAGGTGGTACGATCTTGATGTATCACGAGCTTTGCTATTATAGTTGGATCTTATGATGTTTCTCCCCCTCTACTCTCTTGTAATGGATTGAGTTTTCCCTTTGAAGTTATCTTATCGGATTGAGTCTTTAAGGATTTGAGAACACTTGATGTATGTCTTGCATGGGATACCCGTGGTGATAATGGGGTATTCTATTGATCCACTTGATGTATGTTTTGGTCATCAACTTGCGGGTTCCGCCCATGAACCTATGCATAGGGGTTGGCACACGTTTTCATCTTGACTCTGGTAGAATCTTTGGGGCACTCTTTGAAGTGCTTTGTGTTGGTTTGAATAGATGAATCTGAGATTGTGTGATGCATATCGTATAATCATACCCATGGATACTTGAGGTGACATTGGAGTATCTAGTGACATTAGGGTTTTGGTTGATTTGTGTCTTAATGTGTTATTCTAGTACGAACTCTATGATAGATTGAATGGAAAGAATAGCTTCATGTTATTTTACTACGGACTCTTGAATCGATCGATCAGAAAGGATAACTTTGAGGTGGTTTCATACCCTACCATAATGTCTTCGTTTGTTCTTCGCTATTAGTGACTTTGGAGTGACTCTTTGTTGCATGTTGAGGGATAGTTATATAATCCAATTATGTTATTATTGTTGAGGGAACTTGCACTAGTGAAAGTATGAACCCTAGGCCTTGTTTCAATGCATTGCAATACCGTTCGTGGCAATACCGTTCGTGCTCACTTTTATCATTAGTTACCTTGTTGTTTTTATATTTTTAGATTACAAAAATCATTATCTACTATCCATATTGCACTTGTATCACCATCTCTTCGCCGAACTAGTGCACCTATACAATTTACCATTGTATTGGGTGTGTTGGGGACACAAGAGACTCTTTGTTATTTGGTTGCAGGGTTGCTTGAGAGAGACCATCTTCATTCTACGCCTCCCACGGATTGATAAACCTTAGGTCATCCACTTGAGGGAAATTTGCTACTGTCCTACAAACCTCTGCACTTGGAGGCCCAACAACGTCTACAAGAAGAAGGTTGTGTAGTAGACATCAAGCTCTTTTCTGGCGCTGTTGCCGGGGAGGTGGAGGTTAGCGCTTGAAGGTATATCTTTAGATCTTGCAATCGAATCTTTTTGTTTCATGTTTTAGAACTAGTTTAGTTTATAAAATAAAACTACAAAAAAATATGGAATTGAGTTTGCCTCATACGCTTCATCTTTTTAATATCTTTCATGAGTATGATGGAAAGGAAAATTGTGCCAAAGTGTTAGAAGAAGAATGCATTAAAATGTTTGGCACTAAATATTTGAATGATGAGCATGATTGCAATGTTGTTAGTATGAATTCCTTGAATATCCATGATGCTAATGATATGCAAAGCCACAAGTAGCTTGGGGAAGTTATGTTTGATGAAGATGATATTTTTTCCCCCAAGTTTTGATGAGAGAATTTATTATGATGAAAGCATGCCTCCTATTTATGATGATTATATTGATGAAAGTGGATTTGGAGAGGTCATGACTTTATTTTGTGATGAATCCACTATTCCGGAAGAGGTTCCAATTGATTATGAGAACAAAGTTGCTATCTATGATGATTATTGTGATGACCTGTATGCTATAAAGAATAATGATATCCATGAAACTTGTCATCATGATTTTAGTTTTCAATTGTATTATGCCTCTCATGATAGTTATTTTGTTGAGTTTGCTCCCACTACTATTCATGAGAAGAAATTTTCTTATGTGGAGAGTAATAAAAATTCTATGCTTATGCATCATGAAAATAATGCTTTATGTGATAGCTATATTGTTGAATTCATTCGTTATGCTACTGAAATTTATTATGAGGGAGGAATATATGCTTGTAGGAATTGCAACAATATCAAGTTTCCTCTCTATGTGTTGAAAATCTTGAAGTTATGCTTGTTTTGCCTTCCTATGCTAGTTGATTATTGTTCCCGTAAATTGTTTGCTCACAAAATCCCTATGCATATAAAGTGGGTTAGACTTAAATGTGCTAGTCATATTCTTCACGATGCTCTCTTTATGTTTCAATTCATATCTTTTATGTGAGCATCATCGAAATCATCATGCCTAGCTAGGGGCGTTAAACGTTAGCGCTTATTGGGAGGCAACCCAATTTTATTTTTGTTCCTTGCTTTTTGCTCCTGTTTATAAATATAATTTATCTAGCCTTTGTTATTATTGAGTTTTTATGTTTTAATTAGTGCTTGTGCCAAGTAGAACCGTTGGCAAGACTTGGGGAAAGTCTTGTTGATCATGCTGTAAAAAACAGAAACTTTAGCGCTCACGAGATTTGCTGCCATTTTTTATTAGAGAGTGATATTTAGTTAATTATTTTTGAAGATGATTAATAGATAAATTCCTCACGTCCAGCAATTTATTTTAGAATTTTTGAGGTTCCAGAAGTTTGATTTAGTTACAGATTACTACAGACTGTTCTGTTTTTGACAGATTCTGTTTTTCATGTGTTGTTTACTTATTTTGATGAATCTATGGCTAGTAAAAGAGTTTATAAACCATATTGAAGTTGGAATACAGTAGGTTTAACACCAATATAAATAAAGAATGAGTTCATTACAGTACCTTGAAGTGGTGTTTTGTTTTCTTTCGCTAACGGAGCTTACGAGTTTTCTGTTAAGTTTTGTGTTGTGAAGTTTTCAAGTTTTGGGTAAAGATTCGATGAACTATGGAATAAGGAGTGGCAAGAGCCTAAATTTGGGGATGCCCAAGGCACCCCAAGGTAATATTCAAGGATAACCAAGAGCCTAAGCTTGGGATGCCCTGGAAGGCATCCCCTCTTTCGTCTTCGTTCATCGGTAACTTTACTTGGAGCTATATTTTTATTCACCACATGATATGTGTTTTGCTTGGAGCGTCAATTTATTTTGTTAGGATTTGCTTTATGTTATTTATAAAAATGTTTTTCATCTTTTATTTCAATAAAAGTGGCATTGGTAGCCTTTACTATGCCTATTTTACAAGTCCACATGTTGTTGTTTGAAAACAGAAAGTTTACCGCTGTTGCAAAAATTCCCTAGAAAAGTAAGAATGTGATAAAATGTTGAAACCTTTTGCATAATAAGCTCTGATAAATTTACTACAGTTGGAATTTCCTTTCATAATTTTTGGAGGTAGGGAAGTATGGATCTTGCTGCACTCTTTACAGACTGTCCTGTTTAGGCAGATTGCTGTTATGTTTGCATTGTTTGCATATGTTTGCTTCTTTAATGATTCTATTTGAGGATAGGACTATTAAATATGCAGAGGAATCTAGTATGCAATGTTGAATAATAATTTTAGTGATTTTATACAGTAGAGTATGATAAGGTTTTTGCATTGCTTTATACTAACTTATCTCACGAGTCCTTGTTGAGTTTTGTGTGGATGAAGCTTTTGAGATTTAGGGAGACCGTGATATGAGAGGAATTAAGAAAACACAAAAGCTCAAGCTTGGGGATGCCCAGGGCATCCCAAGATAATATTTCAAGAAGTCTCAAGCGTCTAAGCTTGGGGATGCCCCGGTTGGCATCCCACCATTCTTCTTCAACAACTATCGGTTAGTTTCGGTTGATCCTAAGTTTTTGCTTCTTCACATGATGTTTGCCATTCTTAGAATGTCATTTTACTTTGTTTTGATTGTTGTTTGAATAAAATATCAAGATCTGAAATTCTTAAATGAGAGAGAATCTTCACATAGCTACATAATTATTTAACTACTCATTGATCTTCACTTATATCTTTTTGGAGTAGTTTGTCATTTACTCGTGTGCCTCACTTATATCCTATGAGTAAATGGTTGAATGATTTGAATGTCATAAATCTGAAATTATATATGTTTCATATGCTTATCCCATGGGGATTAATGACATTACATATAAGAAGTAGAGGTGGTAAATTTATTGAAGGTTAGCAAACATTGTATTGGTCACTTGAACAATTCATGAAAGAATATTGAAGGAAGAGAGATTTCACATATAAATATACTATCTTGGACATCTTTTGTAATTGTGATCACTCATTAAAATATGACATGCTAAAAGGTTGATGTTGGACAAGGAAGACGGCGTAATGGGTTATGTTTTCTTATATTCGAAATAAAGTATATTGTCATGGATCGCCCAACACGTTGAGCTTGCCTTTCCCCCTCATGCTAGCCAAATTCTTTGCACCAAGTAGAAATACTACTTGTGCTTCCAAACATCCCTTAAATCAGTATTGCCATGAGAGTCCACCATACCTACCTATGGATTGAGTAAGATCCTTCAAGTAAGTTGTCATCGGTGCATGCAATAAAAATTGCTCTCTAAATATGTATGATCTTTTAGTGTGGAGAAAATAAGCTTTATACGATCTTGTGATATGGAAGCCATAAAAGCGATGGACTGCATCATAAAGGTCCCTATCACAAGTGGCAATATAAAGTGACATTCCCTCGCATTAAGATTTTGTGCATCCAACTATAAAAGCGCATGGCAACCTCTGCTTCCCTCTGCGAAGGGCCTATCTTTTATTATTGTCTTTTACCTTATGCAAGAGTCATGGTGATCTTCACCTTTCCTTTTTTTCATTTTATCCTTTGGCAAGCACCTCGTGTTGGAAAGATTTTGATATATATATATATATATATATGTATATATCCAATTGGATGTAAGGCATCATGAACTATTATTGTTGACATTACCCTTGAGGTAAAAGGTTGGGAGGCTAATCTATAAGCCCCTATCTTTCTCTATGTCTGATTAAAATTTTGAACCCATAAATATCGCGTGAGTGTTAGCAATTGTGAAAGACTAAATGATAGTTGAGTATGTGGAGTTTGCTAAATCAAAGCTCTGACATGGACTCTTCCTGAAAATAAGATGAATTGTAATTGTTTGATGACTAATAACATGGTTTGTTACTTTTCATGAAAGTTTATGATCTATACTTTAACATGTGAATAGCTTGTTACTTGATCATGAGAAGCTTTATGAGATGAGCTACTGTTATGATATATAATGATGCTAGAAAAGGTGATTGAAATAATCATTGATCAAACTTCTGCACCTGCTAGCATTCACACTTCATAAATTATTTGTTTTATCTACCTACTCGAGGGCAGGAATTAAGCTTGGGGATGCTGATACGTCTCCAACGTATCTATAATTTATGAAGTATTCATGCTATTATATTATCTGTTTTGGATGTTTATGGGCTTTACTAGACACTTTTATATTATTTTTGGGACTAACCTATTAACCTAGAGCCCAGTGTCAGTTTCTGTTTTTTTCCTTGTTTTAGAATATTGCAGAAAAGGAAAATCAAATGGAGTCCAATTGACCTGAAACTTCACGGAACTTATTTTTGGACCAGAAGAAGCCCATGGAGTATCGGAGATGGGCCAGGAGAGTCCCCGGGCTGCCCACGAGAGTGGGGGCGCACCCCCCCCCCCCCTAGGCGCACCCCCTGCCTCGTGGACAACCCGGAGACCCACCGACGTACTTCTTCCTCCTATATATACCCATATACCCTAAAAACTTCGGGGAGCACAATAGATCGGGAGTTCCGCCGCCAGAAGCCTCCGTAGCCACCGAAAGCCAATCTAGACCAGTTTCGGCACCCTGTCGGAGGGGGGATCCCTCTCCGGTGGCCATCTTCATCATCCTGGTGCTCTCCATGAGGAGGAGGGAGTAGTTCTCCCTCGGGGATGAGGGTATGTACCAGTAGCTATGTGTTTGATCTCTCTCTCTCTCGTGTTCTTGAGGTGGTACGCTCTTGATGTATCACGAGCTTTGCTATTATAGTTGGATCTTATGATGTTTCTCCCCCTCTACTCTCTTGTAATGGATTGAGTTTTCCCTTTGAAGATATCTTATCAGATTGAGTCTTTAAGGATTTGAGAACACTTGATGTATGTCTTGTGTGGGGATACCCGTGGTGACAATGGGGTATTCTATTGCTCCACTTGATGTATGTTTTGGTGATCAACTTGCGGGTTCCGCCCATGAACCTATGCATAGGGGTTGGCACACATTTTCGTCTTGACTCTCCGTTAGATTCTTTGGGGCACTCTTTGAAGTACTTTGTGTTGGTTTGAATAGATGAATCTGAGATTGTGTGATGCATATCGTATAATCATACCCACGGATACTTGAGGTGACATTGGAGTATCTAGGTGACATTAGGGTTTTGGTTGATTTGTGTCTTGATGTGTTATTCTAGTACGAACTCTATGATAGATTGAACGGAAAGAATAGCTTCTTGTTATTTTACTACGGACTCTTGAATAGATCGATCAGAAAGCTTAACTTTGACGTGGTTTCGTACCCTACCATAATCTCTTCATTTGTTCTCCGCTATTTGTGACTTTGGAGTGACTCTTTGTTGCATGTTGAGGGATAGTTATATGATCCAATTATGTTATTATTGTTGAGGGAACTTGCACTAGTGAAAGTATGAACCCTAGGCCTTGTTTCAACGTGTTGCAATACCGTTCGTGCTCAGTTTTATCATGAGTTACCTTACTATTTTTTTATTTTTAGATTACAAAAACCATTATCTACTATCCATATTGCACTTGTATCACCATCTCTTCGCCGAACTAGTGCACCTATACAATTTACCATTGTATTGGGTGTGTTGGGGACACAAGAGACTCTTTGTTATTTGGTTGCAGGGTTGCTTGAGAAAGACCATCTTCATCCTACGCCTCTGATACGTCTCCAACGTATCTATAATTTTTGATTGCTCCATGCTATATTATCTTCTATTTTGGAAGTTTATGGGCTTTATTATACACTTTTATATTATTTTTGGGACTAACCTATTAACCCAGAGCCCAGTGCCAGTTTTTGTTTTTTCCTTGTTTTAGAATATCGCAGAAAAGGAAAATCAAACGGAGTCCAATTGACCTGAAACTTCACGGAACTTATTTGGATCAGAAGAAGCCCAGAAGACTTGGAGTGCACGTCAGGGGATCAACGAGGAAGCCACGAGGCAGGGGCGCGCCCACCCCCCTAGGCGCGCCCTCCACCCTCATGGGCCCCTCGTGGCCCCCTTGACGTACTTCTTCCTCCTATATATCTCCATATACCCTAAAACGATTGAGGAGCACAATAGATCGGGAGTTCCGCCTCCAGAAGCCTCCATAGCCACCGAAAACCAATCTAGACCCGTTCTGGCACCCTATCGGAGGGGGAAATCCCTCTCCGGTGGCCATCTTCATCATCCCGGTGCTCTCCATGACAAGGAGGGAGTAGTTCTCCCTCGGGGCTGAGGGTATGTACAAGTAGCTATGTGTTTGATCTCTCTCTCTCGTGTTCTTGAGGTGATACGATCTTGATGTATCACGAGCTTTGCTATTATATTTGGATCCTATTATGTTTCTTCCCCCCTCTACTTTCTTGTAATGGATTGAGTTTTCCCTTTGAAGTTATCTTATCGGATTGAGTCTTTAAAGATTTGAGAACACTTGATGTATCTCTTGTCGTGCGTATCTGTGGTGACAATGGGATACCACGTGATTCACTTGATGTATGTTTTGGTGATCAACTTGCGGGTTCTGCCCTTGAACCTATGCATAGGGGTTGGCACACGTTTTCGTCGTGATTCTCTGGTAGAAACTTTGGGGCACTCTTTGAGGTCATATGTGTTGATTGAATAGATGAATTTGAGATTGTGTGATGCATATCGTATAATCATACCCACGGATACTTGAGGTGACATTGGAGTATCTAGGTGACATTAGGGTTTTGGTTGATTTGTGTCTTAAGGTGTTATTCTAGTACAAACTCTAGGGCTGTTTGTGACACTTATAGGAATAGCCCAACGGATTGATTGGAAAGAATAACTTTGAGGTGGTTTCGTACCCTGCCATAATCTCTTCGTTTGTTCTCCGCTATTAGTGACTTTGGAGTGACTCTTTTTTGCATGTTGAGGGATGGTTATATGATCCAATTATGTTTTTATTGTTGAGAGAACTTGCACTAGTGAAAGTATGAACCCTAGGCCTTGTTTCAACGCATTGCAATACCGTTTACGCTCACTTTTATCATTAGTTACCTTGCTGTTTTTATATTTTCAGATTACAAAAATCTTTATCTACTATCCATATACCACTTGTATCACCATCTCTTCGCCGAACTAGTGCACCTATACAATTTACCATTGTATTGGGTGTTTTGGGGACACAAGAGACTCTTTGTTATTTGGTTGCAGGGTTGCTTGAGAGAGACCATCTTCATCCTACGCGCCCTACGGATTGATAAACCTTAGGTCATCCACTTGAGGGAAATTTGCTACTGTCCTACAAACCTCTGCACTTGGAGGCCCAACAACGTCTACGAGAAGAAGGTTGTGTAGTAGACATCAGCCTCCCACGGATTGATAAACCTTAGGTCATCGACTTGAGGGAAATTTGCTACTGTCCTACAAACCTCTGCACTTGGAGGCCCAACAACGTCTACAAGAAGAAGGTTGTGTAGTAGACATCAGCCGCACCCCCCCATGGGCCTAGTCCGAATTGGACTAGGGGGAGGGGCGGTGCCGCCTCCTTCCTTCTCCTTCCCCTCTCCTTCCTTCTTTTCCTAGTAGGACTAGGAAAGGGGGGGGTCCAACACCTACTAGGATTAGGATTGCCCCCCTTGGCCGCACCCTATAGGGCCGGCCGACCTCGCCCCTTGCTCCTTTACATACGGGGGCATGGGGCACCCTAGAACACACAAGTTGACAATTGTTTTAGCCGTGTGCGGTGATCCCCTCCATAGAAACACACCTCGGCCATATTTTCGTAGTGCTTAGGCGAAGCCCTGGGTCGGTAATTTCATCATCACCATCACCACGCCGTTGTGCTGGCAAAACTCTGCATCGACCTCAGCTGGATCTAGAGTTCGAGGGACATCACCGAGCTGAACGTGTGCACATCACGGAGGTGCCATGCGTTCGGTACTTGATCGGTTGGATCGCGAAGACATTCGACTACATCAACCGCATTACTTAAACGCTTCCGCTTTCGGTCTATGAGGGTACATAGACACACTCTCCCCTCTCGTTGCTATGCATCTCCTAAATAGATCTTGCGTGATCGTAGGAATTTTTTTGAAATACTGCGTTCCCCAACAGTGGTATCAGAGCCAGGTCTATGCATAGATGTAATATGCACGAGTAGAACACAAAGAAGTTGTGGGCGTGAGTATATACATATTGCTTGCCATCACTAGTTGTTTCTTGATTTGGCGGTATTGTTCGATGAAGCGGCCCGGACTGACATTACATGACCGCGTTCATGAGACTGGTTCTCCCGACGTGTTTTGCACACAGGTGGTTGGCGGGTGTCAGTTAATCCAACTTTAGTTGAATCGGATTCAATGAACAGGGTTCTTTCTGAAGATCAAAAAGCAATCAGTATACCGCATTGTGGTTTTTGATGCGTTGGTAAGAACGGTTCTTGCTAAGCCCGTAGCAGCCACGTAAAACTTGCAACAACAAAGTAGAGGACGTCTAACTTATTTTTGCAGGGCATGTTGTGATGTGATATGGTCAAGACGTGATTATATAAATTATTGTTTGAGATGATCATGTTTTGTAACACAGTTATTGCTACGTCTTGAGCTTGCGTTGGTTTTCCCCGAAGAGGAAGGGATGATGCAGCAGAGTAGCGTAAGTATTTCCCTCAGTTTTTGAGAACCAAGGTATCAATCCAGTAGGAGCCCACGCTCAAGTCCCTCATACCTGCACAAAGCGATAGCTACCCGCAACCAACGCGATTAGGGGTTGTCAAGCCCCTCATGGTCACTTACGAGAGTGAGATCTGATAGGTAGAATATTTTTGGTATTTTTGATATAAATATGCAAAGTAAAACTTAAAAGCAAAGTAAATAGCAAAACAAGATTAAAGTGATGGAGATTGATATGATGAGAATAGACCCGAGGGCCATAGGTTTCACTAGTGGCTTCTCTCGAGAGCATAAGTTTTCTATGGTGGGTGAACAAATTACTGTTGAGCAATTGACAGAATTGAGCATAGTTATGAGAATATCTATGCATGATCATGTATATAGGCATCACGTCCGTGACAAGTAGATCGAAACGATTCTGCATCTACTACTATTACTCCACTCATCGATCGCTATCCAGCATGCATCTAGAGTATTAAGTTAAAAACAGAGTATCGCTTTAAGCAAGATGACATGATGTAGAGAGATAAATTCATGCAATATGAAATAAACCCCAACTTGTTATCCTCGATGGCAACGATACAATACGTGTCTTGCTGCCCCTTCTGTCACTGGGAAAGAACACCGCAAGATCGAACCCAAAGCTAAGCACTTCTCCCATGGCAAGAACTACCAATCTAGTTGGCCAACCCAAACGGATAATTCGAAGAGACTTGCAAAGATAACCAATCATACATAAAAGAATTCAGAGAAGATTCAAATATTGTTCATAGATAGACCTGGTCATAAACCCACAATTCATTGGTCTCAACAAACACACCGCAAAAGAAGAAGATTACATCGAATAGATCTCCACAAGAGAGGGGGAGAACATTGTATTGAGATCCAAAAAGAGAGAAGGAGCCATCTAGCTACTAACTATGGACCCGAAGGTCTGAGGTAAACTACTCACACTTCATTGGAGGGGCTATGATGATGTAGAAGCCCTCCATGATGACGGCCCTCTCCGGTGGAGCTTCGGAACAGGCCGCAAGATGGGATCTTGTGGATACAGAAAGTTGCGGCGGTGGAATTAGGTTTTTAGCTCCTGTTCTGATCGTTTGGGAGTACGTGGGTGCTGGGGAACGTAGTAATTTCAAAAAAAATCCGACGCACACGCAAGATCATGGTGATGCATAGCAACGAGAGGGGAGAGTCTGATCTACGTACCCTTGTAGACCGACAGCGGAAGCGTTAGCACAACGCGGTTGATGTAGTCGTACGTCTTCACGGCCCGACCGATCAAGCACCGAAACTATGGTACCTCCGAGTTTTAGCACACGTTCAGCTCGATGACGATCCCCGGACTCCGATCCAGCAAAGTGTCGGGCAAGAGTTCCGTCAGCACGACGGCGTGGTGACAATCTTGATGTTCTACCGTCGCAGGGCTTCGCCTAAGCACCACTACAATATTATCGAGGATTATGGTGGAAGGGGGCACCGCACACGGCTAAGAAAACGATCACGTGGATCAACTTGTGTGTCTATGGGGTGCCCCCTGCCCTCGTATATAAAGGAGTGGAGGAGGGGAGGGCCGGCCCTCTCTATGGCGCGCCTAGGGGAGTCCTACTCCCACCGGGAGTAGGATTCCCCCTTTCCTAGTCCAACTAGGAGTCCTTCCATGTAGTAGGAGTAGGAGTCAAGGCAAGGGAAAGGAGAAGAGAAGGAAGGAGGGGGCGCAGCCCTTCCCCCTAGTCCAATTCGGACTAGGCCTCGGAGGGGCGCCCAACCTCTCCTATCTCTTTCCCCTAAAGCCCAATAAGGCCCATATACTCCCCGGTGAATTCCCGTAACTCTCTGGTACTCCGAAAAATACTCGAATCACTCGAAACCTTTCCGATGTCCGAATATAGTCGTCCAATATATCAATCTTTACGTCTCGGCCATTTCGAGACTCCTCGTCATGTCCCCGATCTCATCCGGGACTCCGAACTCCTTCGGTACATCAAAACTCATAAACTCATAATATAACTGTCATCGAAACCTTAAGCGTGCGGACCCTACGGGTTCGAGAACAATGTAGACATGACCGAGACACGTCTCCGTTCAATAACCAATAGCGGAACCTGGATGCTCATATTGGCTCCCACATATTCTATGAAGATCTTTATCGGTCAGACCGCATAACAACATACGTTGTTCCCTTTGTTATCGGTATGTTACTTGCCCGAGATTCGATCGTCGGTATCTCAATACCTAGTTCAATCTCGTTACCGGCAAGTCTCTTTACTCATTCCGTAATGCATCATCTCGCAACTAACTCATTAGTTGCAATGCTTGCAAGGCTTATGTGATGTGCATTACCGAGAGGGCCCAGAGATACTTCTCCGACAATCGGAGTGACAAATCCTAATCTCGAAATGCGCCAACCCAACATGTACCTTTGGAGACACCTGTAGAGCTCCTTTATAATCACCCGGTTACGTTGTGACGTTTGGTAGCACACAAAGTGTTCCTCCGGTAAACGGGAGTTGCATAATCTCATAGTCATAGGAACATGTATAAGTCATGAAGAAAGCAATAGCAACATACTAAACGATCAAGTCCTAAGCTAACGGAATGGGTCAAGTCAATCACATCATTCTCCTAATGATGTGATCCCGTTAATCAAATGACAACACATGTCTATGGTTAGGAAACATAACCATCTTTGATTAACGAGCTAGTCAAGTAGAGGCATACTAGTGACACTTTGTTTGTCTATGTATTCACACATGTATTATGTTTCCGGTTAATACAATTTTAGCATGAATAATAAACATTTATCATGAAATAAGGAAATAAATAATAACTTTATTATTGCATCTAGGGCATATTTCCTTCAGTCTCCCACTTGCACTAGAGTCAATAATCTTGTTCACATCGACATGTGATTTAACATCAATAATTCACATCACCATGTGATTAACACCCATAGTTCACATCGTCATGTGACCAACACCCAAAGGGTTTACTAGAGTCAATAATCTAGTTCACATTGCTATGTGATTAACACCCAAAGAGTACTAAGGTGTGATCATGTTTTGCCTGTGAGAGAAGTTTAGTCAACGGGTCTACCATATTCAGATCCGTATGTATTTTGCAAATTTCTATGTCAACAATGCTCTGCACGGAACTACTCTAGCTAATTGCTCCCACTTTCAATATGCATCCAGATTGAGACTTAGAATCATCTGGATCAGTATCAAAGTTTGTATCGACGTAACCCTTTACGATGAACCTTTTGTCACCTCCATAATCGAGAAACATATCCTTATTCCAGTAAGGATAATTTTGACCGCTGTCCAGTGATCTACTCCTAGATCACTATTGTATTCCCTTGCCAACATCAGTGTAGGGTATACAATAGATCTGGTACACAGCATGACATACTTTATAGAACCTATGGCTGAGGCATAGGGAATGACTTTCATTCTCTTTCTATCTTCTGCCATGGTCGGGCTTTGAGTCTTACTCAATTTCACACCTTGTAACACAGGCAAGAACTCTTTCTTTGATTGTTCTATTTTGAACTACTTCAAAATCTTGTCAAGGTATGTACTCATTGAAAAAACTTATCAAGTGTCTTGATCTATCTCTATAGATCTTGATGCTTAATATGTAAGCAGCTTCGCCGAGGTCTTTCTTTGAAAAACTTCTTTCAAACACTCCTTTATGCTTTGCAGAATAATTCTACATTATTTCCGATCAATAATATGTCATTCACATATACTTGTCAGAAATGTTGTAGTGCTCCCACTCACTTTCTTGTAAATACAGGCTTCACCACAAGTCTGTATAAAACTATATACTTTGATCATCTCATCAAAGCGCATATTCCAACTCCGAGATGCTTGCACCAGTCCATAGATGGATCGCTGGAGCTTGCATATTTTGTTAGCACCTTTAGGATTGACAAAACCTTCTGGTTGCATCATATACAACTCTTCTTTAATAAATCCATTAAGGAATGCAGTTTTGTTTATCCATTTGCCAGATTTCATAAAATGTGGCAATTGCTAACATGATTCGGACAGACTTAAGCATAGATACGAGTGAGAAACTCTCATCGTAGTCAACACCTTGAACTTGTCAAAAAACCTTTTTGCGACAATTCTAGCTTTGTAGATAGTAACACTACTATCAGCGTCCGTCTTCCTCTTGAAGATCCATTTAATCTCAATGGCTCGCCAATCATTGGGCAAGTCAATCAAAGTCCACACTTTGTTCTCATACATGGATCCCATCTCAGATTTCATGGCCTCAAGCCATTTCGCGGAATCTGGGCTCATCATCGCTTCCTCATAGTTCGTAGGTTCGTCATGGTCAAGTAACATGATCTCCAGAATAGGATTACCGTACCACTCTGGTGCGGATCTCACTCTGGTTTACCTACGAGGTTCAGTAGTAACTTGATCTGAAGTTACATGATCATCATCATTAGCTTCCTCACTAATCGGTGTAGTAGTCACAGGAACAGATTTCTGTGATGAACTACTTTCCAATAAGGGAGCATGTACAGTTACCTCATCAAGTTCTACTTTCCTCCCACTCACTTCTTTCAAGAGAAACTCCTCTAGAAAGGATCCATTCTTAGCAATGAATGTCTTGCCTTCGGATCTGTGATAGAAGGTGTACCCAACAGTCTCCTTTGGGTATCCTATGAAGACATATTTCTTCGATTTGGGTTTGAGCTTATTAGGCTGAAACTTTTTCATGTAAGCATCACAATCCAAACTTTAAGAAACGACAACTTTGGTTTCTTGCCAAACCACAGTTCAGATTGTGTCGTCTCAATGGACTTAGATGGTGCCCCTTTTTAACGTGAATGCAGCTGTCTCTAATGCATGATCCCAAAACGATATTGGTAAATCAGTAAGAAACATCATAGATTGTACTATATCCAATAAAGTACGGTTATGACGTTCGGACACACCATTACACTATGGTGTTCCAGGTGGCGTGAGTAGTGAAACTATTTCACATTGTTTTAACTGAAGGCCAAACTCGTAACTCAAATATTTTACTTCTGTGATCATATCGTAGAAACTTTTTATTTTTGTTACGATGATTCTCCACTTCACTCTGAAATTCTTTGAACTTTTCAAATGTTTCAGACTTGTGTTTCATCAAGTAGATATACTCATATCTGCTCAAATCATCTGTGAAGGTCAGAAAATAATGATACTTGTCGCGAGCTTTAATATTCATCGGACCACATACATCAGTATGTATGATTTCCAACAAATCTGTTGCGCGCTCCATTGTTCCGGAGAACGGAGTCTTTAGTCATCTTGCCCATAAGGCATGGTTCGCAAGCACCAAGTGATTCATAATCAAATGATTCCAAAATCCCATCAGCATGGAGTTTCTTCATGCGCTTTACACCAATATGACCTAAACGGCAGTGCCACAAATAAGTTGCACTATCATTATTAACTTTGCATCTTTTGGTTTCAATATTATGAATATGTTTATCACTACAATCGAGATCCAATGAACCATTTTCATTGGGTGTGTAACCATATAAGGTTTTATTCATGTAAACAGAACAACAATTTATTCTCTTACTTAAATGAATAACCGTATTACAATAAACATGATCAAATCATATTCATGCTCAACGCAAACACCAAATAACACTTATTTAGGTTCAACACTAATCCCGAAAGTATAGGGAGTGTGCGATGATGATCATATCAATCTTGGAACCACTTCCAACACACATCGTCACTTCACCCTTAACTAGTCTCTGTTAATTCTGCAACTCCCGTTTCGAGTTACTAATCTTAGCAACTGAACCAGTATCAAATACCGAGGGGTTGTTATAAACACTAGTAAAGTACACATCAATAACATGTATATCAAATATACTTATGTTCACTTTGCCATCCTTCTTATCCGCCAATCACTTGGGGTAGTTCCGCTTACAGTGACCAGTCCCTTTGCAGTAGAAGCACTTAGTCTCAGGCTTAGGACCAGACTTGGGATTCTTCACTTGAGCAGCAACTTGCTTGCTATTTTTCTTGAAGTTCCCCTTTTTTCCTTTGCCCTTTTTCTTGAAACTAGTGATCTTGTCAACCATCAACACATGATGCTCTTTCTTGATTTCTACCTTCATCGATTTCATCATCATGAAAAGCTCGGGAGTCGTTTTCGTTATCCCTTGCATACTATAGTTCATCACGAAGTTCTACTAACTTGGTGATGGTGACTAGAGAATTCTGTCAATCACTACCTTATCTGGAAGATTAACTCCCACTTGATTCAAGCGATTGTAGTACCCAGACAATCTGAGCACATGCTCACTAGTTGAGCGATTCTCCTCCATCTTTTAGCTATAGAACTTGTTGGAGACTTCATATCTCTCAACTCGGGTATTTGCTTGAAATATTAACTTCAACTCCTGGAACATCTCATATGGTCCATGACGTTCAAAACCTCTTTAAAGTCCCGATTCTAAGCCGTTAAGCATGGTGCACTAAACTATCAAGTAGTCATCATATTTAGCTAGCCAAACATTCATAACGTCTGCATGTGCTCCTGCAATAGGTCTGTCACCTAGAGGTGCATCAAGGACATAATTCTTCTGTGCAGCAATGAGGATAAACCTCAGATCACGGATCCAATCCGCATCATTGCTACTAACATCTTTCAACACAATTTTCTCTAGGAACATATCAAAATAAACACAGGTAAGCAACAACGCGAGCTATTGATCTACAACATGATTTGCAAAATACTACCAGGACTAAGTTCATGATAAATTTAAGTTCAATTAATCATATTACTAAAGAACTCCCACTTAGATAGACATCCCTCTAATCCTCTAAGTGATCACGTGATCCAAATTAATTAAACCATGTCCGATCATCACGTGAGATGGAGTAGTTTCATTGGTGAACATCACTATGTTGATCATATCTACTATATGATTCACACTCGACCTTTCGGTCTCCGTGTTCCAAGGCCATATCTGTATATGCTTGGCTCGTCAAGTATAACCTGAGTATTCCGCGTGTGCAACTGTTTTGCACCCGTTGTATTTGAACGTAGAGCCTATCACACCCGATCATCACGTGGTGTCTCAGCACAAAGAACTTTTGCAACGGTGCATACTCAGGAAGAACACTTCTTGATAATTAGTGAGAGATCATCTTAAAATGCTACCGTCAAACTAAGCAAAATAAGATGTATAAAAGATAAATATCATATGCAATCAAAATATGTGACATGATATGGCCATCATCATCTTGCGCCTTTGATCTCCATCTCCAAAGTACTGTCATGATCTCTATCGTCACCGGCATGACACCATGATCTCCATCATCTTGATCTATATCAATGTGTCGTCACGTGGTTGTCTCGCCAAAAATTGCTCTTGCAACTATTGCTATCGCATAGCGATAAAGTAAAGCAATTATTGGGCACTTGCATCTTATGCAATAAAGAGACAACCATAAGGATTTTGCCAGTTGCCGATAACTTCAACAAAACATGATCATCTCATACAACAACTTATATCTCATCACGTCTTGACCATATCACATCACAACATGCCCTGCAAAAACAAGTTAGACGTCCTCTACTTTGTTGTTGCAAGTTTTACGTGGCTGCTACGGGCTTAGCAAGAACCAATCTTACCTACGCATCAAAACCACAATGATAGTTTGTCAAGTTGGTGATGTTTTAACCTTCGCAAGGACTGGGCGTAGCCACACTCGGTTCAACTAAAGTTGGAGAAAGTGACACCCGCCAGCCACCTGTGTGCAAAGCACGTTGGTAGAACCAGTCTCGCGTAAGCGTACGCGTAAAGTCGGTCCGGACCGCTTCATCCAACAATACCGCCGAACCAAAGTATGACATGCTGATAAGCAGTATGACTTATATCGCCCACAACTCACTTGTGTTCTACTCGTGCATATAACATCAACACATAAAACCTAGGCTCTGATACCACTGTTGGGGAACGTAGTAATTTCAAAAAAATCCCTACGCACACGCAAGATCATGGTGATGCATAGCAACGAGAGGGGAGAGTGTGATCTACGTACCCTTGTAGACCGACAGCGGAAGCGTTAGCACAACGCGGTTGATGTAGTCGTACGTCTTCATGGCCCGACCGATCAAGCACCGAAACTATGGTACCTCCGAGTTTTAGCACACGTTCAGCTCGATGACGATCCCCGGACTCCGATCCAGCAAAGTGTCGGGGAAGAGTTCCGTCAGCACGACGGCGTGGTGACGATCTTGATGTTCTACCGTCGCAGGGCTTCGCCTAAGCACCACTACAATATTATCGAGGATTATGGTGGAAGGGGGCACCGCACACGGCTAAGAAAACGATCACGTGGATCAACTTGTGTGTCTATGGGGTGCCCCTGCCCCCGTATATAAAGGAGTGGAGGAGGGGAGGGCCGGCCCTCTCTATGGCGCGCCTAGGGGAGTCCTACTCCCACCGGGAGTAGGATTCCCCCTTTCCTAGTCCAACTAGGAGTCCTTCCATGTAGTAGGAGTAGGAGTCAAGGCAAGGGAAAGGAGAAGAGAAGGAAGGAGGGGGCGCAGCCCTTCCCCCTAGTCCAATTCGGACTAGGCCTCGGGGGGGGGGGGGGGGGCGCCCAACCTCTCCTATCTCTTTCCCCTAAAGCCCAATAAGGCCCATATACTCCCCGGTGAATTCCCGTAACTCTCTGGTACTCCGAAAAATACTCGAATCACTCGAAACCTTTCCGATGTCCGAATATAGTCGTCCAATATATCGATCTTTACGTCTCAACCATTTCGAGACTCCTCATCATGTCCCCGATCTCATCCGGGACTCCGAACTCCTTCGGTACATCAAAACTCATAAACTCAAAATATAACTGTCATCAAAACCTTAAGCGTGCGGACCCTACGGGTTCGAGAACAATGTAGACATGACCGAGACACGTCTCCGGTCAATAACCAATAGCGGAACCTGGATGCTCATATTGGCTCCCACATATTCTACGAAGATCTTTATCGGTCAGACCGCATAACAACATACGTTGTTCCCTTTGTCATCGGTATGTTACTTGCCCGAGATTCGATCGTCGGTATCTCAATACCTAGTTCAATCTCGTTACCGGCAAGTCTCTTTACTCATTCCGTAATGCATCATCTCGCAACTAACTCATTAGTTGCAATGCTTGCAAGGCTTATGTGGTGTGCATTACCGAGAGGGCCCAGAGATACCTCTCCGACAATCGGAGTGACAAATCCTAATCTCGAAATGCGCCAACCCAACATGTACCTTTGGAGACACCTGTAGAGCTCCTTTATAGTCACCCAGTTACGTTGTGACGTTTGGTAGCACACAAAGTGTTCCTCCGGTAAACGGGAGTTGCATAATCTCATAGTCATAGGAACATGTATAAGTCATGAAGAAAGCAATAGCAACATACTAAACGATCAAGTGCTAAGCTAACGGAATGGGTCAAGTCAATCACATCATTCTCCTAATGATGTGATCCCGTTAATCAAATGACAACACATGTCTATGGTTAGGAAACATAACCATATTTGATTAATGAGCTAGTCAAGTAGAGGCATACTAGTGACACTTTGTTTATCTATGTATTCACACATGTATTACATTTCTGTTTAATACAATTTTAGCATGAATAATAAACATTTATCATGAAATAAGGAAATAAATAATAACTTTATTATTGCCTCTAGGGCATATTTCCTTCAGTGGGTATATATAGGAGGAAGGAGTACGTCGGTGGAGCACCGAGGGGCCCACGAGGCAAGGGGCGCGCCCTGTAGGGGGGGGGCGCCCCCTACCCTCGTGACCGCCTCCGGTACTTCTTGGAGTAGGGTCCAAATCTCCTGGGTCTTATCCGAGAAGAAAATCACGTTCCAAAAAGGATTTTTCTGTTTGGACTCCGTTTGATATTCTGTTTCTTCGAAACACTGAAATAGGCAAAAAACAGCAATTCTGGACTGGGCCTCCGGTTAATAGGTTAGTCCCAAAAAATAATATAAAAGTGGAAAATAAAGCCCAATATAGTCCAAAACAGTAGATAATATAGCATGGAGCAATCAAAAATTATAGATACGTTGGAGACGTATCAGGCATCCCCAAGCTTAATTCCTGCTCGTCCTCGAGTAGGTAAATGGTAAAAAGAGAATTTTTGATGCGGAGTGCTACTTGACATAATTTCAATGCAAAATTTCTTAATTGTGGTATGAATATTCAGATTAGAAAGATTCAAGACAAAAGTTCATATTGACATAAAGAATAATAACACTTCAAGCATACTAATAAAGTAATTATGTCTTCTCAAAATAACATGGCCAAAGGAAGTTATCCCTACAAAATCATATAGTCTGGCTATGCTCTATCTTCACCACACAAAGTATTTAAATCATGCACAACCCCGATGACAAGCCAAGCAATTGTTTCATACTCTAACTTTTTCAAAACTTTTTCAATCTTCACGCAATACATGAGCGTGAGCCATGGACATAGCACTATGTGGAATAGAAGGGTGGTTGTCGAGAAGACAAAAAGAGGGAAGATAGTCTCACATCAACTAGGCGTATTAACGGGCTATGGAGATGCCCATCAATAGATATCAATGTGAGTGAGTAGGGATTTCCATGCAACAGATGCACTAGAGCTATAAGTATATGAAAGCTCATCAAAAGAAACTAAGTGGGTGTGCATCCAACTCGCTTGCTCACGAAGACCTAGGGCAATTTGAGGAAGCCCATCATTGGAATATACAAGCCAAGTTCTATAATGAAAAATTCCCACTAGTATATGAAAGTGACATAACAAGAGACTCTCTATCATGAAGATCATGGTGCTACTTTGAAGCACAAGTGTGGTAAAAGGATAGTAACATTGTCCCTTCTCTCTTTTTCTCTCATTTTTTTATTTTTATTTTTTTATTTTTATTTTTTTATTTGGGCCTTTTTCTGTTTTTATGGCCTCTTTTTATTTGGGCTTCTTTGGCCTCTTTTTTTCGTCCGGAGTCTCATCCCGACTTATGGGGGAATCATAGTCTCCATCATCCTTTCCTCACTTGGGACAATGCTCTAAAAATGATGATCATCACACTTTTATTTTTCTTGCAACTCAACAGTTACAACTCGATACTTAGAACAAATATGACTCTATATGAATGCCTCCGGCGGTGTACCGGGATATGCAATGAATCAAGAGTGACATGTATGAAAGAATTATGAATGGTGGCTTTGCCACAAATACGATGCCAACTACATGATCATGCTAGCTATATGACAATGATGGAGAGTGTCATAATAAACGGAACAGTGGAAAGTTGCATGGAAATATATCTCGGAATAGCTATGGAAATGCCATGATAGATAGGTATGGTGGCTGTTTTGAGGAAGGTATATGGTGGGTGTATGATACCGGCGAAAGGTGCACGGTATTAGAGAACTAGCAATGGTGGAAGGATGGGAAAAGGTGCATATAATCCATGGACTCAACATTAGTCATAAAGAACTCATATACTTATTGCAAAAATCTAGAAGTTATCAAAGCAAAGTATAACGCGCATGCTCCTAGGGGGGATAGATTGGTAGGAAAATACCATTGCTCGTCCCCGACCGCCACTCATAAGGAAGACAATCAATAAATAAATTATGCTCCGACTTCATCACATAACGGTTCACCATACGTGCATGCTACGGGAATCACAAACTTTAACACAAGTATTCTTTAAATTCACAACTACTAAACTAGCATAACTCTAATATTATCACCTCCATATCTCAAAACAATTATCATGCTTCAATCTTCTCTTAGTATTCAACGCACTCAAAAGAAAATTTCACATATCTTGAACACCAAGCATATTTATACTAAGCAAATTACCATGCTATTAAGACTCTCAAAATAATTTAAGTGAAGCATGAGAGATCAATATTTTCTTTAAAACCAACCACCACCGTGCTCTAAAAGATCTAAGTGAAGCACATAGAGCAAAATTATAACGCTCAAAAGATATAAGTGAAACACGTAGAGTATTCTATCAAATTTTAATTCATAGATGACTCTCTCAAAAGGTGTGTACAGCAAGGATGATTGTGGCACACTAACAAACAAAGACACAAATAATACAAGACGCTCCAAGCAAAACACATATCATGTTGGTGAATAAAAATATAGCTCCAAGTAAATTACCGATGGAAGTGGACGAAAGAGGGGGTGCCTTCCGGGGCATCCCCAAGCTTTGACTTTTTGGTGTCCTTGGATTATCTTGGGGGTGCCATGGGCATCCCAAAGCTTAGGCTCTTGCCACTCCTTGTTCCATAATCCATCAAAAGAATTCACCCAAAACTTGAAAACTTCACAACACAAAACTTAAAGTAGAAAACTCGTGAGCTCCGTTAGCGAAAGAAAACAAAAGACCACTTCAAGGTACTATAATGAACTCATTCTTTATTTATATTGGTGTTAAACCTACTGTATTCCAACTTCTCTATGGATTATAAACTATTTTACTAGCCATAGATTCATCAAAATAAGCAAACAACACACGAAAAACAGTATCTGTCAAAAACAGAACAGTCTGTAGTAATCTGTAACTAACGCAAACTTATGGAACTCCAAAAAATCTACCAAAATTAGAGACCTAGATAAATTTTTTATTGATCAGCAGCAATTGGAATCAGTATTTTATCACGTTCTGATGATTTTTAGTAATTCGGGCACTGAACGCAAAGTTTCTGGAAATTACAGCAAGATCAAATAACTATCATCCAAGAAGGTCCAATAGGTCTAGCTTGGCACAAACACTAATTAAACACAAAAAACACAACCAAAACAGAATCTAAATAATTTATTTATTACTAAATAGGAGCAAAAAGCAAGGAATAAAAATAAAATTGGGTTGCCTCCCAACAAGCGCTATCGTTTAACGCCCCTAGCTAGGCATTAAGATTTCAATGATGCTCACATGAAATACAAGAATTGAAGCACAAAGAGAGCATCATATAGCATGTGAAAACACACATCTAAGTCTAACATACTTCCTATGCATAGGCATCTTATAGGTAAACAAATTGTCAAGGAAAGCAAAAACTAGCATATGCAAGGAAGCGGAATGAAACAATAGCAATCTCAACATAACGAGAGGTAATTTATTATCATGAAAATTTCTACAACCATATTTTCCTCTCTCATAATAATTACATGTGGGATCATAAGAAAATTCAACAAAATATCTATCACATAAAATATTTTCAATACGATCGACATGCATGCAAAGTTGACACTCTTCCAAAATAGTGGGATTATCATTAACTAAAGTCATGACCTCTCCAAACCCACTTTTATCAAAAATTTCATAAGATTGAACATTCTCCAAATATGTGGGATCTAAAGTTGACACTCTTCCAAACCCACTTTCAATATTATTGCCAACAATATTATCAATCTCATATTCATCATGGGGATTAAATAAATTTTCAAGATCATAAGAAGAATCCCCCCAATCATGATCATTGCAACAAGTAGTAGACATAGCAAAACTAGCATCCCCAAGCTTAGGGTTTTGCATATTATTAGCATAATTTACATCAATATAATTTATAATAAAATCATTGCAATCATTCTTTTTATTCAAATATCTATCGTGAAGCACTTCACCACAATTTTCAGATTTACGGATTTCATGCAAAAGCTTATAAAGATAATCTAGTGCATCCAAATCACTAGGAATAGGTTCATCATAATTGGATCTCTTAAAAAGATTGGTAAGCGGATGAGGATCCATAAACTTTTAGCAAGCGAAGATGCAAGCAAAAAGAAGGCACATGGTAACACAAGATTGAACGGAGGAAGGGTGAATAAAACGGCAAGGGTGAAGTGGGGGAGAGGAAAACGAGAGGCAAATGGCAACTAATGTAATGCGGGAGATAGGGATTGTGATGGGTACTTGGTATGTTGACTTTTTGCGTAGACTCCCCGGCAACGGCGCCAGAAATCCTTCTTGCTACATCTTGAGCTTGCGTTGGTTTTCCCCGAAGAGGAAGGGATGATGCAGCAGAGTAGCGTAAGTATTTCCCTCAGTTTTTGAGAACCAAGGTATCAATCCAGTAGGAGCCCACACTCAAGTCCCTCGTACCTGCACAAAGTGATAGCTACCCGCAACCAACACGATTAGGGGTTGTCAAGACCTTCACGGTCACTTACGAGAGTGAAATCTGATAGATAGCATATTTTTGGTATTTTTGATATAAAGATGCAATGTAAAAAGTAAAAGCAAAGTAAATAGCAAAACAAGATTAAAGTGATGGAGATTGATATGATGAGAATAGACCCGGGGGCCATAGGTTTAACTAGTGGCTTCTCTCGAGAGCATAAGCTTTCTACGGTGGGTGAACAAATTACTGTTGAGGAATTGACAGAATTGAGCATAGTTATGAGAATATCTAGGCATGATCATGTATATAGGCATCACGTCCATGACAAGTAGATCGAAACAATTCTGCATCTACTACTATTACTCCACTCATCGACCACTATCCAGCATGCATCTAGAGTATTAAGTTAAAAACAGAGTAACGCTTTAAGCAAGATGACATGATGTAGAGAGATAAATTCATGCAATATGAAATAAACCCCATCTTGTTATCCTCGATGGCAACGATACAATACGTGTCTTGCTGCCCCTTCTGTCACTGGGAAAGAACACCGCAAAATCGAACCCAAAGCTAAGCACTTCTCCCATGGCAAGAACTACCAATCTAGTTGGCCAAACCAAATGGATAATTCGAACAGACTTGCAAAGATAACCAATCATACATAAAATAATTCAGAGAAGATTCAAATATTGTTCATAGATAGACTTGATCATAAACCCACAATTCATCGGTCTCAACAAACACACCGCAAAAGAAGAAGATTACATCGAATAGATCTCCACAAGAGAGGGGGAGAACATTGTATTGAGATCCAAAAAGAGAGAAGAAGCCATCTAGCTACTAACTATGGACCCGAAGATCTGAGGTAAACTACTCACACTTCATCGGAGGGGCTATGATGATGTAGAAGCCCTCCGTGATGACGGCCCACTCCGGCGGAGCTCCGGAACAGGCCCCAAGATGGGATCTCGTGGATAAGAAAGTTGCAGCGGTGGAATTAGGTTTTTGGCTCCTATTCTGATCGTTTGGGGTACGTGGGTATATATAGGAGGAAGGAGTACGTCGGTGGAGCACCGAGGGGCCCACGAGGCAGGGGGCGCGCCCTGTAGGGGGGGCGCCCCCTACCCTCGTGACCACCTCTGGTACTTCTTGGAATAGGGTCCAAGTCTCATGGGTCTTATCCGAGAAGAAAATCACGTTCCAAAAAGGATTTTTCTGTTTGGACTCCGTTTGATATTATGTTTGTTCGAAACACTGAAATAGGCAAAAAACAGCAATTCTGGGCTGGGCCTCCGGTTAATAGGTTAGTCCCAAAAAATAATATAAAAGTGGAAAATAAAGCCCAGTATAGTCCAAAACAGTACATATTATAGCATGGAGCAATCAAAAATTATAGATACGTTGGAGACGTATCAGTTATCGGCAACTGGCAGGAGCCATATGGTTGTCTCTTTATTGTATGAAATGCAATCACCATGTAATTGCTTTACTTTATCACTAAGCGGTGGCGATAGTCATAGAAGCAATAGTTGGCGAGACATCAATGATGCTACGATGGAGATCAAGGTGTCAAGCCGGTGACGATGGTGATCATGACGGTGCTTTGAGATGGAGATCAAAGGCACAAGATGATGATGGCCATATCATATCACTTATATTGATTGCATGTGATGTTTATCCTTTTTGCATCTTATTTTGCTTAGTATGGATATAGCATTATAAGATGATCCCTCGCTAAATTTCAAGGTATAAGTGTTCTCCCTGAGTATGCACCATTGCAACAGTTCGTCGCGCCGAGACACCACGTGATGATCGGGTGTGATAAGCTCTACGTTCACAAACAACGGGTGCAAGACATTTTTACACACGCGGAACACTCGGGTTAAACTTGATGAGCCTAGCATATGCAGATATGGCCCCGGAACCCTGAGACCGAAAGGTCGAGCGTGAATCATATAGAAGATATGATCAACATAGTGATGTTCACCATTGAAAACTACTCCATCTCACGTGATGATCGGAGATGGTTTAGTTGATATGGATCACGTGATCACTTAGAATATTAGAGGGATGTCTATCTAAGTGGGAGTTCTTAAGTAATATGATTAATTGAACTTTAACTTATCATGAACTTAGTCCTGGTAGTTTTTGCATATCCATGTTGTAGATCAATAGCTCACGCATAGCTCCCCTGTTTTATTGTTGATATTTTCCTAGAGAAAAATAAGTTGAAAGATGATAGTAGCAATGATGCGGACTGGGTCCGTGATCTGAGGATTATCCTCATTGCTGCACAGAAGAATTATGTTCTTGATGCACCGCTAGGTGACGGACCTATTGCAGGAGTAGATGCAGACGTTATGAATGTTTGGCAAGCTCGGTATGATGACTACTTGATAGTTTAGTGCACCATGCTTTACGGCTTAGAACCGGGACTTCAAAAACCGTTTTGAACGCCACGGAGCATATAAGATGTTGCAAGAGCTGAAATTGGTATTTCAGACTCATGCCCAAATCGAGAGGTATGAGACCTCTGACAAGTACTTTGCCGACAAGATGGAGGAGAATAGCTCAACCAGTGAGCATGTGCTCAGAATGTCTGAGTACTACAATCGCTTGAATCAAGTGGGAGTTAATCTTCTAGATAAGATAGTGATTGACAGAGTTCTCTAGTCAGTATCACCAAGTTACTAGAACTTCGTGATGAACTATAATATGCAAGGTATGACGAAAACAATTCCCAAGCTCTTCGTGATGATGAAATTGACAAAGGTGGAATTCAGGAAAGAGGATCAAGTGTTGATGGTTAACAAGATCACTAGTTTCAAGAAAAGGGGGCAAAGGAAAAGAATGGAAACTTCAAAGAATGGCAAGCAAGTTGCCATTCCCGTGAAGAAACCCAAAGCTAGACCTAAGCCTGAAATTGAGTGCTTCTACTGCAAAGGGAAGGGTCACTGGAAGCGGAACTACCCCAAATACTTGGCGGATAAGAAGGATGGCAAAGTGAACAAAGGTATATTTGATATACATATTATTGATGTGTACTTTACTAGTGTTCGTAATAACCCCTGGGTATATGATACTGGTTCAGTTGCTATGATTAGTAACTTGACACAGGAGTTACAAAATGAACAGAAACTAGTTGAGGGCAAGGTGACGATGTGTGTTGGAAGTGATTACAAGGTTGATAAGATCACCATCGCAGACTCCCTTTACCTTCGGGATTAGTGTTGAACCTAAAATAAATGTTATTTGGTGTTTGCCTTGAGCATAAATATGATTGGATCATGTCTATTGCAATACGATTGTTCATTTAAGTCAAAGAATAATTGTTGGTCTATTTACATGAATAAATCCTTCTATGTCATACACACAATATAAATGGTTTATTGAATCTCGATCGTAGTGATACACATATTCATAATATTGAAGCCAAAAGATGCAAAGTTAATAATGATAGTGCAACTTATATGTGGCACTGCGGTTTAGGTCATATTGGTGTAAAGCGCATGAAGAAACTCCATGCTGATGGGCTTTTGGAATCACTTGATTATAAATCATTTGATGCTTGCAAACCATGCCTCATGGGCAAGATGACTAGGACTCCGTTCTCCGGAACAATGGAGCAAGCAACTGACTTATTGGAAATAATACATACTGATGTATGGGACCCAATGAGTGTTGAGGCTTGCGGCAGGTATCGTTATTTTCTGACCTTCACAGATGATTTGAGCAGATATGTGTTGGAAATATGCCCTAGAGGCAATAATAAAATGGTTATTATTATATTTCCTTGTTCATGATAATTGTCTATTGTTCATGCTATAATTGTGTTATCCGGAAATCGCAATACATGTGTGAATACATAGACCACAACATGTCCCTAGTGAGGCTCTAGTTGACTAGCTCGTTGATCAATATATGGTTACGGTTTCCTGACCATGGACATTGGATGTCGTTGATAACAGGATCACATCATTAGGAGAATGATGTGATGGACAAGAACCAATCCTAAGCATAGCACAAGATCGTGTAGTTCGTCTGCTAAAGCTTTTATAATGTCAACTATCATTTCCTTAGACCATGAGATTGTGCAACTCCCCGATGCTGTAGGAATATTTGGGTGTGCCAAACATCACAACGTAACTAGGTGGCTATAAAGGCACACTACAGGTATCTCTGAAAGTGTATGTTCAGTTGGCATGAATCGAGACTGGGATTTGTCACTCCGTGTAACGGAGAGGTATCTCTGGGCCCACTCAGTAAGACATCAACATAATGAGCTCAATGTGATCAAGGAGTTGATCATGGGATGATGTGTTACGGAACGAGTAAAGTGACTTGCCGGTAACGAGATTGAACGAGGTATTGGGATACCGACGATCGAATCTCGGGCAAGTAACGTACCGATTGACAAAGGGAATTGTATACGGGATTGATTGAATCCTCGACATCGTGGTTCATCCGATGAGATCATCGTGGAACATGTGGGAGCCGACATGGGTATCCAGATCCCGCTGTTGGTTATTGGCCGGAGAGATGTCTCGGTCATGTCTGCATGACTCCCGAACCCGTAGGGTCTACACACTTAAGGTTCAGTGACACTAGAGTTGTTATGGAAATTAGTATGTGGTTACCGAATGTTGTTCGGAGTCCCGGATGAGATCCCCGACATCACGGGGAGTTCCGGAATGGTCCGGAGATAAAGATTTATATATGGGAAGTCCTTATTCAGTCGCCAGAAGTGTTCGGGGGTTTATTGGTATTGTACCGGGACCACCGAAGGGGTTCCGGGGGTCCACCGGGAGGGTCCACCTGCCCCGGAGGGCCCTATGGGCTGAATATGGAGGGGAACCAGCCCCTAAGTGGGCTGGGCGCCAAACCCCCCTAGGGCCCATGCGCCTAGGGTTTAGGGGAAACCCTAAAGGGGGCACCCCCTTGGCTTGGGGGGCAGGCCACCCTCCTTGCCGCCGCCCCCTCTAGATCCATCTAGAGGGGCCGGCCCCCCTCTCCCTTGCCCCTATAAATATAGGGGAGGTGGGAGGGCTGCCGCACCGTTCCCTTGGCGCATCCCTGTCCCTCCCCAACACCTCCTCCTCCGTAGTTGAGCTTGGCGAAGCCCTGCCGGAGAACTGCAAGCTCCACCACCACGCCGTCGTGCTGCCGGAGTTCTTCCTCAACTTCTCCTCTCCCCATGCTAGATAAAGAAGGAGGAGACGTCCCCAGGCTGTATGTGTGTTGAACGCGGAGGCACCATCTGTCCAGCTTTAGATCGGGTCTTCCGCGATTTGAATCGCAGGCGAGTACGACTCCCTCTTCAGCGTTCTAGTAACACTTCCATTTCACGATCTTTAAGGGTATGAAGATACACTCCCCTCTCTCTCGTTGCTAGTCTCTCCATAGATTGATCTTGGTGATGCGTAGAAACTTTTTAATTTCTGCAACGATCCCCAACAGTGGCATCATGAGCTAGGTCTCTGCGTAGTTTCTGTGCACGAGTAGAACACAAGTTGTTGTGGGCGTCGATTTTGTCAATTTACTTGCCATTACTAGTCTTACCTTGATTCAGCGGCATCGTGGGATGAAGCAGCCCGAACCGACCTTACACGTACGCTTATGTGAGACTGATACGTCTCCAACGTATCTATAATTTTTTATTGCTCCATGCTATATTATGTACTGTTTTGGACATTATTGGGCTTTATTTTCCACTTTTATATTATTTTTGGGACTAACCTATTAACCAGAGGCTCAGCCCAGAATTGTTGTTTTTTGCCTGTTTTAGGGTTTCGAAGAAAAGGAATATCAAACGGAGTCCAAACAGAATGAAACCTTCAGGAACGTGATTTTCTCAACGAACAAGACCCAGGAGACTTGGACCCTATGTCAAGACACAAAAGAGGAGGCCACGAGGTAGGGGGCGCGGCTACCCCCAGGCACGCCCTCCACCCTCATGGGCCCCCTGTTGCTCCACCGACGTACTCCTTCCTCCTATATATACCTACGTACCCCCAAACGATCAGATACGGAGCCAAAAATCTAATTCCACCGCCGCAACTTTCTGTATCCATGAGATCCCATCTTGGGGCCTGCTCCGGAGCTCCGCTGGAGGGGGCATCGGTCACGGAGGGCTTCTACATCAACACCATAGCCCCTTCGATGAAGTGTGAGTAGTTTACCTCAGACCTACGGGTCCATAGTTATTAGCTAGATGGCTTCTTCTCTATTTTTGGATCTCAATACAATGTTCTCCCTGTCGGTGTCAAAACCGGCGGATCTCGGGTAGGGGGTCCCGAATTGTGCATCTAAGGCAGATGGTAACAGGAGGCAGGGGACACGATGTTTTACCCAGGTTCGGGCCCTCTTGAAGGAGGTAATACCCTACGTCCTGCTCGATTGTTCTTGATGATATGAGTATTACAAGAGTTGATCTACCACGATATCAGAGAGGCTAAACCCTAGAAGCTAGCCTATGGTATGATTGTCTGTTGTCCTACGGACTAAAACCCTCCTGTTTATATAGACACCGGAGGAGGCTAGGGTTACACAAGGTCGGTTACAAAGGAGGAGATATCCATATCCGTATTGCCTAGCTTGCCTTCCATGCCAAGTAGAGTCCCATCCGGACACAGGACGAAGTCTTCAATCTTGTATCTTCATAGTCCAACAGTCCGGCCAAAGGATATAGTTCGGCTGTCCGGAGACCCCTTAATCCAGGACTCCCTCAGTAGCCACTGAACCAGGCTTCAATGACGATGAGTCCGGCGTGCAGTGTTGTCTTCGGCATTACAAGGCGGGTTCCTCCTCTGAATACATTATGGAAGAGTTTGAATACAAGGATAGTGTCCGACCCTGCAAAATAAGTTCCACATACCACCGTAGAGAGAATAATACTTCCACAAATCTAATCTGCTGACATGTTTCGATAGTATGACATCATTCCATGGCCAGGTTATTATTCGAACCGCTTTTCTCAACCAGCTCCGCACATATCGCGAGGCGTTTTTCTTGATACGTCTTGTCAAAGAAGAGATCGTGTTCCCCTTATCACGGGATTCTCATCAATACAGGCATGGGTAACCCAACCGCACCATCAATTACGGTGCCTGGGGAATAAGCGGTTTTGCCAGGCAAGTGGGGAGACTCATCGCCTCCTCCGCCCTTATAAAGGGACAAAGATTTACTTTTTTCACCCATGCCTTCTTCCTTCTCGCTTACCCATTCCCGCACACTCGAGCTCTAGCGCCCAAGCTCGTGTTCTTCTTCTCAAACCACTCCAAGCATGTCTGGAGCAGGAGGCAATTGGATGGTCTCCTCCGTCACGGAGGAGAACATAAAAAAGTTACGGGAGGCCGGATACCTACATGCGAATATCGCGCACCGGCTGCCGAATGCGGGACAGATCGTCCCAACGCCCGAACCCCGTGAGAGGGTAGTTTTCCTTACCCATTTCGTCCGCGGACTGGGATTTCCTCTCCACTCGTTTGTCCGCGGGCTCATGTTCTACCACGGGCTGGATTTCCATGATCTGGCCCCCAATTTCGTCCTCAACATCTCGGCGTTTATCGTCGTGTGCGAGGCCTTCCTCCGCATCAGGCCCCACTTTGGCCTATGGCTGAAAACCTTCAATGTCAAACCGAAAGTGGTGGGTGGCCAGCAAGCAGAATGCGGAGGCGCCATGGTGGGCAAGATGCCTAATGTCACCTGGCTTGAGGGCACCTACGTGGATACCATAAAGGGGTGGCAATGTGGGGTGGTTCTACATCACCGAGCCGCGCAACTCCAACTGGGTGGCGGCCCCCAAATTTCGATCTGGAATCCCCACGCGGCTCACCTCCTGGAAGAAGAAGGGCTTGTCCTGGGGTTCTCCGGTAGAGCTGACCGGACTCCAGACCTGCATCCAGAACATGACGAGCAAGAAAATCAAGCTCGTTAACATGGTCCAGGTCATGATCCTCCGCTGGATCCTTCCATGCCAACAACGGGCATTTGTTTTGTGGGAGTTCGACTCAGCCCAGCACCAAACGCTGCGAGAGTTCTACGACACGATGCACGAGGACATCTGGAGGGTGCTGTTCAAGGGCACCGAGATGCCTCCCTCCCGCACCGAGGACCGCGGACTCAGCGCAAAGCGCCGCGCCCATTCGGTAGGCTTTTATATCTCTCAGGGTATTTATGCGCCCGGGTTTAGTTATGTGCTGGATCTAAGCTTTCATGTCATTAACAGGACTGGATAAAGACAGCGGAGCAGCTTGATTGCCCAGCCCCCCTGCCCGAAGATCCTGCAAACGCTCTTCTAATGAAGATGCTGACTCCAAGGGTCTCCGGCGCAAGATGGTTCTATCGGACTCATCGTCTGATGAGTCCGACGCGCCCTCCTCCCATGGAAACGAGGAGGAGGAGAAAAGTCCCCCCCCCCTTGCCGGGGGAGACAAGAAAAGGAAGGCCATCCCATCCAAGGAGGCCGAAGGGTCCAAGAAGGGAAAGACCCTCCCTCCGGACTGTGCCACGACGGCCGCCGATAGCGGCGACGAGTGGCTACGCAGGGACAAGCCCCTGGCGAAGTCGTAAGTGTCCGGACACCATAGTATTTCATGGTATGTTTTATTGTACTGCCTTTGCTCATGCTGAACCCGATTATGCAATCCGGCCCGAGCTCGTCTCGACGTACCTTCGTCGAGCGGCTCTTTGAGCACGTCGGATATGAACAGCGGTTCTCCTCCGACGGCTTCCACCCCCCGCCCTACGGACAATGCCGAGGTGGTGTCTCAAAAGGCACCGACCCAAGGGGAGGCAGTCCTGGGGGCGCCTCACGGCGACCTCCCGGACCCTGGGTACCGAGGGAGCAAGGCTCCTATGGGCTTCGAGTTCAGGCCCCAGCCGGACATTGCGCCGGAACCTTCAATGGCTCCAGACTCTGGCAGGCGGTCCCCTATTAAGGGGGGCCAACCATCCGTGCCGGTGTGCTCTGTCCAATCAGAAGCGCCGGACAACTTGCTGGAAGCACTTCACAGAGCTTCCATCGATGAAGAACACCGCACTATCATGAGTGCGGTGGTTAAGAAGGTTCAGTCCGCCAAGAATGGACTGACCGAAGCTTGCGCTAGCCTCCTAACAGGCTTTGAGGTAAGCATTCAAAATATAAAAATATTACCGCATAGATAGTAGCCCCTGATGCTCTGTTCGGTGTTTGCGAAGAAAAGCCGAATAGAGTATCAAATGATAACTCGGGAGTCTAATTATAGTATGTCTATGTGTATGTGCAGGCTTCCCTGCTGGCCGCTACCGCACGTACTGCAGAGGTCTCTGCGCTGAAGCGGTTCCTGAAGCGGACCGAGGACGAGCTCGGCCTTACCAAGGGGCAGCTCGAAGAGAGTAAAGGTAAGATATACCCCAGTTTATATAGGTAAAAAGAAGTTCGGTGTAAAGTAATAGGATCATCATGAATTTGTCAGGGGCGACGACCGAGGTGGAGACCCTGAGGAAGGCATTGTCCGCGGCTGAAGACAAAGCGGCCAAAGAACGTATTGAGCGGGAGAAACAAGAAGCCCGAGTGGGCGAGGTGCAGCAAGAGCTCGAGGCTCTCGCCAAAAAGCACGAGTCCTTGGAGCTTGACTCCAAGACGCAGGAGTCCGAGCTCACGCAGGCGCTAGAAAGCGTCCGGAGCGCCAAGGCCGAAGCCCACAGGCCCTCCAGGAGATTGATGCGGCAAAGAAGATAGCATCGGGTAAGGCATTCAATATGCAAAGCAAGCATGTGAAGGAGACTTTCCTTTTTCTTACCCGAATTCGGAGCTCTCCAGGAGCGTTTGCAGATCTTCCCCGCAGCGTGCTGGATGCCGCAGAGTTTTACCGGGCTCAGGAGGGGATCTCGGTGGAGAAGTTGTTCTGGTGTCAGTATACTGGGACCGAACACCCCATGCCCTTGAGCGACCAGCTGAAGCAGTTGGTTGAGCTACACAAGGCGGCCGAACAGGCCATGAGGGCCCTTATAGTCTGGATGTGGCCTGGCGAGCCCCTGTTCGGCAGCTACTTCGGCCTGGTAAGGCGGCTTGTGGAAGCCTGCTCGCGGCTTGAAGTCATCAAGCGGTCCGTCTGCATCGAGTGTGCACGTAGGGCTTTTGCCCGGGCGAAGGTGCATGATACGTCTCCAACGTATCTATAATTTTTGATTGGTCCATGCTATATTATCTACTGTTTTGGACTATATTGGGCTTTATTTTCCACTTTTATATTATTTTTGGGACTAACCTATTAACCCGAGGCCCAACCCAGAATTGCTGTTTTTTCCTATTTCAGTGTTTCAAAGAAACGGAATATCAAACGGAGTCCAAATGGAATGAGACCTTCGGGAACATGATTTTCTCACCGAACGTGATCCAGGAGACTTGGACCCTACGCCAAGGCATCAGAGAGGAGGTCACGAGGGTGGGGGCGCCCCCCCCCTAGGGCGCGCCCCCTGCCTCGTGGGCCCCTCGGAGCTCCACCGACGTACTCCTTCCTCCTATATATACCTATGTGCCCCCAAACGATCAGAACAAGAGCCAAAAACCTAATTCCACCGCCGCAACTTTTTGTATCCACGAGATCCCATCTTGGGGCCTGTTCCGAGCTCCGCCGGAGAGGGCCGTCATCACGGAGGGCTTCTACATCATCATAGCCTCTCCGATGAAGTGTGAGTAGTTTACCTCAGACCTTCGGGTCCATAGTTAGTAGCTAGATGGCTTCTTCTCTCTTTTTGGATCTTAATACAAAGTTCTCCCCCTCTCTCGTGGAGATCTATTCGATGTAATCTTCTTTTTGCGGTGTGTTTGTTGAGACCGATGAATTGTGGGTTTATGATCAAGTCTATCTATGAATAATATTTGAATCTTCTCTAAATTCTTTTATGTATGATTGGTTATCTTTGCAAGTCTCTTCGAATTATCCGTTTGGTTTGGCCAACTAGATTGGTAGTTCTTGCCATGGGAGAAGTGCTTAGCTTTGGGTTCGATCTTGCGGTGTCCTTTCCCAGTGACAGAAGGGGCAGCAAGGCACGTATTGCATCGTTGCCATCGAGGATAATAAGATGGGGTTTATTTCATATTGCATGAATTTATCTGTCTACATCATGTCATCTTGCTTAAAGTGTTACTCTGTTTTTAACTTAATACTCTAGATGCATGCTGGATAGCGGTCGATGATTGGAGTAATAGTAGTAGATGCAGAATCATTTCGGTCTACTTGTCACGGACGTGATGCCTATATACATGATCATGCCTAGATATTCTCATAACTAAGCTCAATTCTGTCAATTGCTCTATAGTAATTTGTTCACCCACCGTAGAATACTTATGCTCTTGAGAGAAGCCACCAGTGAAACCTATGGCCCCCGGGTCTATTCTCATCATATCAATCTCCATCACTTTAATCTTGTTTTGCTTTTAATTTTTACTTTGCATCTCTATACCAAAAATACCAAAAATATTATATCTATCACGTTGGTAAGTGACCGTGAAGGGATTGACAACCCCTAATCACGTTGGTTGCGAGTAGCTATCGTTTTGTGCAGGTACGAGGGACTTGAGCGTGGCCTCCTACTGGATTGATACCTTGGTTCTCAAAAACTGAGGGAAATCTTACGCTACTCTGCTGCATCATCCCTTCCTCTTCGGGGAAATCCAACGCAAGCTCAAAAGGTAGCAGTGCACTGGGCGAAGCTGGACGCCGTGAAGCTGGTGAAGGAGGGGCCGCCGGAGGGCAAGGAGCATCGCCGCCCCGAGAATTATTACAAGGGTGTCCTAGAGGGTTCCCGTCTAGTGGAAGATGAGTGTGCCAAGGATGTAATTTTTGAATGAACATGATCATGTGATCCTGTAATATGAAACAAGTTCATTTGCGCCATGCGACACTTTCTTAATTTAAAATATTACCTTCTGTGCGGCCGTTTATAAAATCTGAGAGTTGGCCAGTCGTCGGCTTCTGCCCCCATGTAACTAGTACCGGGGTGTTCGGGATAAACCTGAACACTCTTTACCCCAATTTTGGGTCCTCCAAGGGAGGTGTTCAGCGCAACGGACCAGGCAATCGGAATATAATGCTTTAACACTCTCACTTAGCCATAGAAGTCTATGACTTAAAAATTTTGGCGAAGCCCCTGGTATTCGGAAGGCCGAATTTGGGGTGCTATACACGCCTAAGCCGGACAAGGCCGACTCCTCGCCCGAAGCATGGGAGCGACCAGACCTCTCGAACAGCGACCAGTCTCTCGCCTTATCATGACAGTCAGTTTTTGGCTTTCGCTACAGAGGTGCTCGTCCGCAAGAACCGGGACACAATCGCAGTAGTTCTCCCACTGCTACCTTAGCCAATATAGCGGAACGTAAGGTACCAAAGCATGGGAGCCGGGCAACCCAACATTTGACCCAAGACATGATTCGGAGTTGATGCATATAATGCTATAAGTTCGGGGTGCCGCACTGTCGAAAGTATTCGGACTTCTTGCGTCGTATTACGGGGTAAACGAGAGCCCCTGGCATACTGACCGTACCCGAGCGTGCAGGTGCGGAATATCGTAAATGGACATATAAGAGAAAGAGAAAAACTTAAATAATGCAATGACAGATTAATAATATGCATTGTTATTTGAATAATACGTCGAAGCATACTGGTACAAGTAGTGCAATAAGCTGAAAGTAGGACGATTCAAAATGTCCCATCCAAGGCAAGCTACACATAAAGAGTGAAAAGCGGGTATATCAAGTATTACTAGAGACCACCTGGCAGTTCCCGTGTTCATCTTAGCTTCTTGCCACCTAGGTTGTTGCTTCCGGAATGTGTCCGGTAGTCGTACTGCCGGAAAGGCCTTCCGAAGAGTTAGGCCCTGAAAGAGAAAAGGAATGTCAAAGGTATACAACCCCTGGTGTGGTTAAGCCACAATGTGGGGCGTGTCCTGATTGTGCCCCCGCCTATGTCCATGGTATTTTCAATGCGTAGTTATGTACGCACGGCACGAATTTCGTTGCTGCACGGGGACTGGGGGCCGAATTGCTAGGTGAGCGCAGATCGCGCCAGGCGATCCTGTTGCAGATTATTCCGGACTCGCTTGAAGGTGTCCGGGGGCTGTAACGCCGAATTAGTGGTCTGTCTGAACAGGCTGCTTTGTGCCTCTGCTGCAAGGGCCGCAGTGTGCTCTTCCGTATGGAGCGAGCATTCTGTATTTCCATTTACTGTTATGACCCTGCGAGGACCTGGCATCTTGAGCTTGAGGTATGCATAATGCGGCACTGCATTGAATTTTGCAAATTATGTCCGTCCGAGCAGTGCATGATAGCCACTGCGAAACGAGACGATGTCGAAGATTAACTCTTCGCTTCGGAAGTTATCCGGTGATCCGAAGACCACTTCCAATGTGATTGAGCCTATGCAATGGGCCTCTACACCTGGGATGACACCTTTGAAGGTGGTTTTGCTGGGTTTGATCCTTGAGGGATCGATACCCATTTTTCGCATTGTATCCTGATAAAGCAGGTTCAGGCTGCTGCCGCTGTCCATAAGGACTCGAGTGAGCTGAAATCCGTCAATGATGGGGTCTAGGACCAATGCGGCAGATCCGCCATGACAGATGCTAGTGGGGTGGTCCCTGCGATCGAAGGTGATCGGACAAGCAGACCATGGGTTAAACTTCGGGGCGACGGGCTCCATCGCATAGACGTCCCTTAGTGCAAGCTTCCTCTCCCTCTTGGGAATGTGGGTTGTGTATATCATGTTCACTGTCTTCGCTTGTGGGGGAAACCCCTTCCGTCCTCCTGGGTTCGGCTGCCGGGGCTCCTCCTCGTCATCGCTATGCAGCCCCTTGTCCTTGTTTTCAGCATTTAACTTGCCGGCCTGCTTGAACACCTAGCATTCTCTGTTGGTGTGATTGGCTGGCTTTTCAGGGGTGTCGTGGATTTGACACGAGCGATCCAGTATGCGATTCAGACTGGACGGAGCCCGAGTATTTCTTTTGAGTGGTTTTTTCCGCTGACCGGATCAAGAGCCTTTGAATCCGTCGTTGACTGCCGTATCTTCGGTGTAATCGCCGTTATTGTGGCGCTTTGGTCTATTACGACGCTTCCTACCGTTAACGTCTTTGGTATCCGAGGTATCTAGATTCCTTGATGTGTTGTTGCTGCAAGCCAGCCAGCTGTCCTCGCCCGCGCAAAAGCGGGTCATGAGTATTGTGAGGGCTGCCATAGATTTTGGCTTCTCCTGGCCAAGGTGGCGGGCGAGCCACTCATCGTGGATGTTATGTTTGAATGCCGCTAGGGCTTCTGCATCCGGACAGTCTACGATTTGATTTTTCTTGGTCAGGAACAGTGTCCAGAATTGTCTGGCCGATTCCCCTGGCTGCTGGGTTATGTGGCTCAATTCATCAGCATCCGGTGGACGCACATAAGTGCCCTAGAAGTTATCAAGAAATGCATCTTCCAAATCCACCCAACTGCCGATGGAATCTGCTGGCAAGTTATTCAGCCAATGCTGAGCTGGTCCTTTGAGTTTTAGTGGGAGGTACTTGATGGCATGTAGATCGTCACCGCGAGCCATGTGGATGTGAAGGAGGAAATCCTAAATCCATACTGATGACCCACAAGTATAGGGGATCTATCATAGTCCTTTCGATAAGTAAGAGTGTCGAACCCAATGATGAGCAGAAGGAAATGATCAGCGGTTTCCAGCAAGGTATTCTCCGCAAGTACTGAAATAAGTGGTAACAGATAGTTTTGTTATAGGATAGTTTGTAACGAGCAACAAGTAACAAAAGTAAATAAAGTGCAGCAAGGTGGCCCAATCCTTTTGTAGCAAAGGACAAGCCTGGACAAACTCTTATATGAAGTAAAGTGCTCCCGAGGACACATGGGAATATCGTCAAGCTAGTTTTCATCACGTTCATATGATTCGCATTCGGTACTTTGAAAATTTGGTATGTGGGTGGACCGGTGCTTGGGTGCTGCCCTTACTTGGACAAGCATCCCACTTATGATTAACCTCTATTGCAAGCATCCACAAATACAACAAAAGTATTAAGGTAAACCTAACCATAGCATGAAACATATGGATCCAAATCAGTCCCTTACGAAGCAATGCATAAACTAGGGTTTAAGCTTCTGTCACTCTAGCAACCCATCATCTACTTATTACTTCCCAATGCCTTCCTCTAGGCCCAAACAATGGTAAAGTGTCATGTAGTAGACGTTCACATAACACCACTAGAGGAGAGACAACATACATCTCATCAAAATATCGAACGAATACCAAATTCACATGACTACTAATAGCAAGACTTCTCCCATGTCCTCAGGAACAAAAGTAACTACTCACAAAGCATAAACATGTTCATAATCAGAGGGGTATTAATGTGCATATAGGATCTGAACATATGATCTTCCACCAATTAAACCAACTAGCATCAACTACAAGGAGTAATTAACACTACTAGCAACCTACTAGCACCAATCCCGGACTTGGAGACAAGAATTGGATAAAAGAGATGAACTAGGGTTTTGAGATGAGATGGTGCTGATGAAGATCTTGATGGAGATTGCCCTCTCCTGATGAGAGGAGCATTGGTGATGACGATGGCGATGATTTCCCCCTCCGGGAGGGAAGTTTCCCCGGCAGAACAGCCCCGCCAGAACCCTAGATTGGTTCCGCCAAGGTTCCACCTCGTGGCGGCGGAGTTTCGTCCGAGAAGATGGCTTATGATTTATTTTTTCCATCGAAAGAGTCCATATAGCAGAAGATGGTCACCGGAGGGCCACCAGGGAGCCCACGAGGTAGGGGGCGCGCCCCCCCACCCTCGTGGGCAGGGTGTGCCCCCCTGGTGAAGTTCTTACGCTCAATGTTTTTTATATATTTGGAAAACATCATCCGTGAAGTTTCAGGACTTTTGGAGCTGTGCAGAGTAGGTCTCTAATATTTGCTCCTTTTCCAGCCAGAATCCCAGCTGCCGGCATTCTCCCTCTTTATGTAAACCTTGTAAAATAAGAGAGAATAGGAATAAGTATTGTGACATAATGTGTAATAACAGCCCATAATGCAATAAATATTGATATAAAAGCATGATGCAAAATGGACGTATCAACTCCCCCAAGCTTAGACCTCGCTTGTCCTCAAGCGAAAAGCCGAAATCGAAAAATATGTCCACATGTTTAGAGATGAAGGTGTCGATAAAAATAAAATACGGACATGAGGGCGTCATGATCATTCTTAGAGCAGCAACTTATATAATACTTGTCATATGATATCTTATGTTAGAGTAATAATTCAATCACAATATCAAGTATGAATCATAAACTTCATTGAAAACTGACAAACTATAATCTCAGTCATTGAAGCAATTGCAATTTATCATAACATAGGAAAGAATCAATGTATAAGAGCTTTTCAGCAAGTCCACATACTCAACTATCGTATAGTCTTTCACAATTGCTGACACTCACGCAATACTTATGGGTATGGAGTTTTAATCGGACACAGAGAAAGATAGGGGCTTATAGTTTTGCCTCCCAACATTTTACCTCAAGGGTAATGTCAACAGTAATAGTTCATGAAAACCCACATCCAATTAGCCATATATACCAGGATCTTTCCAACATATTGTGCTTGCCAAAGGATAAAATGTAAAAATGAAGGGTGAAGATCACCTTGAATCTTTTGCAGTATAGGAGATAAAAGTAAAAGATAGGCCCTTCGCAGAGGGAAGCAGAGGTTGTCATGTGCTTTTATGGTTGGATGCACAAAATCCTAATGCGAAAGAATGTCACTTTATATTGCCACTTGTGATATGGACCTTTATTATGCAGTCTGTCACTTTTATTACTTCCATATCACACGATTGTATAAAGCTTATTTCTTCCACACCAATCAATCATACATATTTAGAGAGCAATTTTTATTGCTTGCACCGATGACAACTTACTTGATGGATCTTACTCAACCCATAGGTAGGTATGGTGGACTCTCATGGCAAAACTGGTTTAAGGGTATTTGGAGGCACAAGTAGTATCTCTACTTGGTGCAATGAATTTGGCTAGCATGAGGGGGAAAGGCAAGCTCAACATGTTGGAGGATCCAAGACAATATAATTTATCTCAGATGTAAGAAAATATAACCCATTATGTTGTCTTCCTTGTCCAATGTCAACTCTTTAGCATGTCATATTTTAATAAGTGCTCACAATCATAAAAGACGTCCAAGATAGTATATTTATATGTGAAGACCTCTCTTTCTTTATTACTTCCTATTAATTGCAACGATGACCAAAACTATGTTTGTCAACCCTCAATAACTTTTATTCATCATACTCTTTGTATGTGAGCTCATTACTCTCCATAAAAGTCACGTGATCTTTTTGTTTCTTTTTATTTCTTTCTCTTTTCTTTTATTCACTTAGGATCATGGAAAAATAATCAAGCCCTTGACTCAACACTAATCTTTATTATATAGCTCATGGACTTGATTACATAGAGGGGTAATAAAGCAAAACTCACAACTAGATCATACTAAGTACTTTTATTCTACTAGATCAAGATATTACCAAAAGGATCGAACTAAGAAAAATGGTAAAGATAAAATTGATGGTGATACGATACCGGGGCACTCCCCCACGCTTGGTAGTTGTCAAGTGGAGTGCCCATACCAGATACTCAATCCTTCTTTGTTGGAGGAGACGGTGGTGATTTTGTTGATGGCGTAGGCTTGTCGTCCTTCTTCCAAGGCATAGGCTCACCATCATAGAAGGATGATCGAGTCTCCGGGATCCTCAAATCTGCAGCCAAACTCATCCTTTTGAATCTATATTCATACTCACAGTTTTGGTTTTGCAGGTCATAGATCTGAGCTTGAAGGTGCTCGATTTTCTCGTGAAGCTTGAAGATGGTCTCCCCGATGTTGTCGGCATCCAGCTTGTGTTTGTTGGTGAACTCTACGATCATCATGTAGTTGGAGTTGAGTCCACACTCCACCATCCCCTGACACTTGAAAACTTGTTGCTCCATTGCTTCGAGCCTCGTCTCCACGCTTCCGTTCCCCTTCGGCCCCTCAGCATCACGGATGTGCAGCAACCCATCACCCATCTCAATGGTTTGAGGGTGTCGCTGCACCTCCGCGAAGTAAGGGTTGATGACCTTCTCGAAGAAATTGTCCTTGGGAGCACTTGGAGACGTCATGATAATCTAGATCTGTCAGAAAAACAGCTCGAAACAAAGACAGGAGATTTTTGCATGATACGGGAGTCAAAACCCCCGGGAGGTTATATAATGAATTTTTACCGACCAAAATACGTGTCCTGTAAGAAAACAGAGTCCGGAGAGCACACGAGGTGCCCACGAGGTAGGGGGGCGCCCAGTAGGGTAGGGCGCGCCCTCCACCCTCGTGGAGCCCTCGTGTCCATTCCGGACTGCTGCTTATTTTTATATTTTCTAAATATTCCAAAGCGGAGAAATATTGCCTTAAAACTGTTTTGGAGTCGGTTTACTTACCGTACCACATACCTATTCCTTTTCGGAGTCTGAAACGTTCCGGAAAGTGTCCTTTATGTACTCCTCCGGGGTTACGGTTTCAATAACATTGGTTTCAACATTTATGGGATTACCTGAGATATAGTGTTTGATTCTTTGACCGTTCACCACCTTCGGATTTGTGCCTTCGAAGTTGTTGATTTTTATGGCACCGGAACGGTAGACCTCCTCGATAACGTAAGGACCCTCCCATTTAGAGAGAAGTTTTCCTACAAAAAATCTTAAACGAGAGTTGTATAGCAATACATAATCACCTACATTAAACTCACGCTTTTGTATTCTTTTATCATGCCACCTTTTAACTTTTTCTTTAAACAACTTGGCATTTTCGTAGGCTTGGGTTCTCCATTCATTAAGTGAGCTAATATCAAATAACCTCTTCTCACCGGCAGGTTTAAAATCATAATTAAGTTCTTTAATAGCCCAATAAGCCTTGTGTTCTAGTTCGAGAGGTAAGTGACATGCTTTTCCATAGACCATTTTGTACGGAGACATACCCATAGGATTTTTATATGCAGTTCTATAGGACCATAATGCATCATCAAGTTTCTTGGACCAATTCTTTCTGGACCTATTAACAGTCTTTTGCAAAATTAATTTGAGTTCTCTATTGCTCAATTCTACTTGACCACTAGACTGAGGGTGATAAGGGGATGCAATTCTATGATTAACATCATATTTAGCAAGCATTTTACGGAAAGCACCATGAATAAAATGTGAACCACCATCAGTCATTAAATATCTAGGGACTCCAAACCTTGGAAAAATAACTTATTTAAGCATTTTAATAGAAGTGTTATGATCAGCACTACTAGTTGGAATAGCTTCTATCCACTTAGTAACGTAATCAACAGCAACTAAAATATGTGTATAACCATTAGAGGAAGGAAAAGGTCCCATATAGTCAAAGCCCCAAACATCAAATGGTTCAATAACAAGTGAATAATTCATAGGCATTTCTTGACGTCTACTAATATTACCAATTCTTTGACATTCATCACAAGATAAGACAAACTTACGGGCATCCTTGAAGAGAGTAGGCCAATGAAAACCAGATTGCAGTACCTTATGTGCAGTTCTATCTCCAGCATGGTGTCCTCCATAAGCTTCGGAGTGACACTTGCATAGGATCTGTTCCTGTTCATGCTCAGGTACACAACGTCTAATAACACCATCTACTCCTTCTTTATAAAGATGTGGGTCATCCCAAAAGTAATGCCTCAAATCATAGAAGAACTTTTTCTTTTGCTGGTATGTGAAACTAGGTGGTATAAACTTAGCAACAATATAATTAGCATAGTCAGCATACCATGGAGCAGTATGAGAAGTATTTATGACATTTAATTGCTCATCAGGAAAGCTATCATCAATAGGTAGTGGGTCATCAAGCACATTTTCTAGCCTAGACAAGTTGTCTGCAACGGAGTTCTCGGCTCCTTTTCTATCAACAATATGTAAATCAAATTCTTGTAGCAAGAGAACCCATCTAATAAGTCTAGGTTTAGCATATTTCTTTTCCATAAGATATTTAATAGCAGCATGATCAGTGTGAATAGTTACTTTAGAATCAACAATATAAGGTCTAAACTTATCACAAGCAAATACAACTGCTAAGAATTCTCTTTCAATAGTAGCATAATTTATTTGAGCATTGTCTAGAGTTTTACTAGCATATTGAATAACATTTAGTTTCTTATCAACTCTTTGTCCTAGAACAGCACCTACGGCATAATCACTAGCATCACACATAATTTCAAAGGGTAAATTCCAATCAGGTGGCTGAACAATAGGTGCAGAGATCAATTCTTTCTTAAGTATTTCAAATGCTTCTACACAATCATTATCAAAGACAAATGGTATATCTTTTTGTAATAAATTAGTCAGAGGCCGAGAGATTTTTGAGAAGTCCTTAATGAACCTCCTGTAAAAACCGGCATGACCAAGGAAACTTCTTATTCCTTTGATGTCCTTGGGACATGGCATCTTTTCAATGGCATCAACCTTGGCTTTATCAACTTCAATACCTCTTTCGGAAACTTTATGCCCCAAGACAATACCTTAATTAACCATATAGTGGCACTTTTCCCAATTCAAGACAAGATTAGTTTCTTCACATCTCTGCAAAACTCGATCGAGGTTGCTCAATCAATCATCAAAAGAAGATCCATAGACGGAAAAGTCGTCCATGAATACCTCACAAATCTTTTCACAAAAGTCAGAGAATATAGCCATCATGCATCTTTGAAAGGTAGCAGGTGCATTACATAAACCAAAAGGCATACGTCTATAAGCAAAAGTACCAAAAGGGAAAGTAAAAGTAGTCTTTGATTGATCTTTGGCTGACACAGGTATTTGAGAGAAACCAGAGTAACCATCTAGAAAGCAAAAATGTGTATGTTTGGATAATATTTCTAGCATTTGATCGATAAAAGGTAAGGGTAATGATATTTTTTAGTAGCCTTGTTTAATTTGCCGAAATCAATTACCATCCTATAACCAGTAATAATTCTTTGAGGAATCAATTCATCTTTATCATTAGGAACAACAGTAATACATCCCTTCTTAGGGACACAATGGACATGACTTACCCACTTACTATCAGCAACGGGATAAATTATACATGCCTCAAGGAGCTTTAGTATCTCCTTTCTTACCACTTCTTTCATTTTAGGATTCAGACGGCGTTGATGATCACGAACTGGTTTAGCATCTTCTTCCAAATTAATTTTATGTTGACATAGAGTGGGACTAATGCCCTTAAGATCATCAAGAGTATACCCAATAGCAGCACGGTGCTTCTTCAGAGTTTTTAATAATCTCTCTTCTTCATGTTCAGAAAGGTTAGCACTAATAATAACAGGGTATATATTTTTCTCATCAAGATAAGCATATTTAAGAGTATCAGGTAACGGTTTAAGCTCAAACACGGGATCACCCTTGGGTGGAGGAGGATCCCCTAGGATTTCAACAGATAAATTGTTTTTCAGCATAGGTTCCTGTTTAAAGAATACTTCATATAATTCCCTTCTTTCATTCATAAACATATCATTTTCATGGTCTAGCAAATATTGTTCTAAAGGATCACTAGGAGGTACGGCAATAGAAGCAAGACCAATAATTTCATCCTTACTAGGTAATTCTTCTTCACGGTGTTGTCTACTAAATTTAGAATAAATAAATTCATGAGTCATATCATCTAAACCGACAGTAACAACATCCTTTTTGCAATCTATGGTAGCATTAACAGTATTTAAGAAGGGTCTACCAGATATAATGGGACAAAAACTATCTTGTGGGGAACCAAGAACAAGAAAATCAGTAGGATATTTAGTTTTCCCACACAAGACTTCAACATCTCTAACAATTCCCATTGGTGAAATAGTATCTCTATTAGCAAGTTTAATTGTGACATCAATATCTTCTAACTCAGCAGGTGCAATGTCATGCATAATTTATTTGTATAAGTCAATAGGTATTGCACTAGAACTAGCACCCATATCACACAAGCCATGATAACAATGATCTCCTATTTTAACAGAAATAACAGGCATGCCTACCACAGGTCTAGGTTTATCTGTATCACGGGGTTTAGCAATTCTAGCAGTTTCATTACAGAAATAAAAAATGTGCCCATCTATATTATCAGACAAGAGATCTTTAACAATAGCAATATTAGGTTCAACTTTAACTTGCTCAGGAGGTGTATATGTTTTAATATTGCTTTTACGAACCACAGTTGAAGCTTTAGCATGATCCTTTATCCTAACAGGGAAAGGCGGTTTCTCAACATAAGAAGTAGGAACAATAGGATCATTATAAGTAATAGTCTTTTCTTCAACTTTAATAGGTGCAGCTACTTTTACTTCTACGGGAGGATGATATTTAAACCACTTCTCCTTGGGGAGATCAACATATGCAGCAAAAGATTCACAGAAAGAAGCTACTATCTCAGAGTCAAGTCCATATTTAGTGCTAAGTTTACGAAAAATATCGGTATCCATAAAAGATTTAACACAATCAAAACTGGGTGTCATACCTGACTCCTTACCATTGTCGAGGTCCCAATATTCGGAGTTGCGTTTAATTCTTTCCAATAAATCCCATTTGAATTCAATAGTCTTCATCATAAAAGAGCCAGCACAAGAGGTATCAAGCATGGTGCGATTGTTACCAAAAAGCCGAGCATAAAATTTTTGAATAATCATTTCTCTTGAGAGCTCATGATTGGGGCATGAATATAACATTGATTTAAGCCTCCCCCAAGCTTGAGCGATGCTTTCTCCTTCGCGAGGCCAAAAATTATATATAAAATTGCGATCACGATGAACAAGATGCATAGGATAAAACTTTTGATGAAATTCCAATTTCAATCGTTTGTAGTTCCAAGACTCCATATCATCACATAGCCTATACCATGTTGATGCATCTCCCCTCAAAGATAAAGGGAAGACCTTCTTCTTAACAACATCTCCGGGTACACCTGCAAGCTTAAATAATCCACAAACTTCATCCACATATATTAGATGCTCATTAGGATGTTTTGTTCCATCTCCTAAAAAAGGATTAGCTAGCAGTTTTTCTACCATACCCAAAGGAATTTCAAAGCAAGCATTTTCATTTTCAGTAGGTTCAGTAGGTTGAGGAGAAACTCTTTGCTCTACTGGTCGGGTGAAGATACCCCGAACAAGCCCCTCAGAGGATTACTTTCCATAGTAACAAGTGACAGTAAATTTCAGCACACTATATAAATTTTTCCTTACCAAATTCCACTTACCAAAGGTGCTTCACTCCCCGGCAACGGCGCTAGAAAAGAGTCTTGATGACCCGCAAGTATAGGGGATCTATCGTAGTCCTTTCGATGAGTAAGAGTGTTGAACCCAACGAGGAGCAGAAGGAAATGGTAAGCGGTTTCCAGCAAGGTATTCTCTGCAAGTACTGAAATAAGTGGTAATAGATAGTTTTGTGATAGGATAGTTTGTAACGAGCAACAAGTAACAAAAGTAAATAAAGTGTAGCAAGGAGGCCCAATCCTTTTGTAGCAAAGGACAAGCCTGGACAAACTCTTATATGAAGTAAAGCGTTCCCGAGGACACATGGGAATATCGTCAAGCTAGTTTTCATCACGTTCATATGATTTGCGTTCGGTACTTTGATAATTTGGTATGTGGGTGGACCGGTGCTTGGGTGCTGCCCTTACTTGGAGAATCATCCCACTTATGATTAACCTCTATTGCAAGCATCCGCAAATACAACAAAAGTATTAAGGTAAACCTAACCATAGCATGAAACATATGGATCCAAATCAGCCCCTTAGGAAGCAACGCATAAACTAGGGTTTAAGCTTCTGTCACTCTAGCAACTCATCATCTACTTATTACTTCCCAATGCCTTCCTCTAGGCCCAAACAATGGTGAAGTGTCATGTAGTCGACGTTCACATAACACCACTAGAGGAGAGACAACATACATCTCATTAAAATATCGAATGAATACCAAATTCACATGACTACTAATAGCAAGACTTCTTCCATGTCCTCAGGAACAAAAGTAACTACTCACAAAGCATAAACATGTTCATAATCAGAGGGGTATTAATGTGCATATAGGATCTGAACATATGATCTTCCACCAATTAAACCAACTAGCATCAACTACAAGGAGTAATTAACACTACTAGCAACCTACTAGCACCAATCCCGGACAAGAGATACAAGAGATGAACTAGGGTTTTGAGATGAGATGGTGCTGATGAAGATGTTGATGGAGATTGCCCTCTCCCGATGAGAGAAGCGTTGGTGATGACGATGGAGATGATTTCCCCCTTCGGGAGGGAAGTTTCCCCGGCAGAACAGCCCCGCCAGAACCCTAGATTGGTTCTGCCAAGGTTCCGCCTCGTGGCGGCGGAGTTTCATCCGAGAAGATGGCTTATGATTTTTTCCCATCGAAAGAGTCCATATAGCAGAAGATGGCCACCGGAGGGCCACCAGGGGGCCCACGAGGTAGGGGGCGCGCCCAGGGGGGTAGGGCGCGCCCCCACCCTCGTGGGCAGGGTGTGGCCCCCTGGTGAAGTTCTTGCGCTCAATGTTTTTTTTATATTTGGAAAACATCATCCGTGAAGTTTCAGGACTTTTGGAGCTGTGCAGAGTAGGTCTCTAATATTTGCTCCTTTTCCAGCCAGAATCCCAGCTGTCGGCATTCTCCCTCTTTATGTAAACCTTGTAAAATAAGAGAGAATAGGCATAAGTATTGTGACATAATGTGTAATAACAACCCATAATGCAATAAATATTGATATAAAAGCATGATGCAAAATGGACGTATCACATACCGCGGGATCTGTTGTGCCGTCATATGATTCAATATTTACGGGTTTGAAACCCTCCGGGAATTCGTGATTCATAACTTCATCAGTGAAACATAGGGGGTGTGCGGCGCCTCTGTGCTGGGCTATATCCCGATGTAGTTCGTATGAGTCTTGTCTGCTGTATTCGGCCCGGCCGGATTTACTCTTGGTGTATCCAACGCGACGATCATCGTCTCGTGTGGGCGCACGTGTTCGTGTCCCGTATATTGACCTTGCGATTTTTTCCTTGTTGTCCAAGATGTCTCGCAGGTCCTCTGTGTTTCCCCAGGCCTTAGTATCTTTGACTGAGTGGCGACAGGGTGCGGGCTGAATTTTGGGCTGAAACGCCTCTCTGGCTCGGCCGCGTAGTGGCCGGTCAGCCACATTGTACACTAGTGAATGAGGTTTGAATGCTTCCTCCTCGAGGTGAGGTAGCAACCTGCGTTTTGGGTAACTCTTGGACGGGCGCTCGAGTTCATGCTCCTTGGCCGCAAGGACTTCGGTCCATCTTTCTGCTAGCAAGTCTTGATCAGCTTGAAGTTGTTACTGTTTCTTCTTTAGGCTATTTGCCGTGGCCATAAGCCGGCGCTTGAAGCGCTCTTGCTCGACGAGGTCCTCAGGCACGATAAATTCGTCGTCGCCGAGGCTCGCCTTGTCTTCGGAGAGAGGCATGTAATTGTCCTCCTCTGGTTCTCCATCTGCTGCCTGCTCTAAAGGGCTAGCTTGTTCGTCCTCCAGCTCTTCGCCGTGCTGGAGGGGATTGTTGTTGTCTTCGGCGCTATCCGGAGTGTTATTATCTCCTATGCCGGTATCACTGCTCTTACTGTGGCGGGACTTAGAGCGGCGCCGCTGACGTCGGCGCTTGGGTTGCTTCTTGGAGGGGTCATCCTCCGCTTTCTCCTCGCCATTGGCTTCTTTGGGGGTGTCCACCATATATATATATCATATGATGAGGTGGCGGTCCAGTGCCCCGAGGGCGGTGGATACTGTTCGTCTCCGTATTCGTCGTCCATACCGTTGAAGTCTTCGGAGCCGAAGTCGAGCATGTCAGTTAAGTCGTCGACAGTGGCTACTAAGTGGGTGGTGGGTGGGCAGCGAATTTCTTCATCGTCCGCATCCCATTCTGGTCGGACATAGTTTGGCCAAGGTTCTCCTGACAGGGAGAGAGACCTTAATGAATTTAGCACATCTCCAAAAGGTGAGTGCTGAAAGATATCCATGGAGGTGAACTCCATGATCGGCGCCCAGTAGGACTCGACGGGCACGGATACGAGTGGCTCGGAGTCCATGGCCGAGGATGAATCCAGTGGTTCGGCAACACGGCTCTCGTAAGGGGTGAAGTCAGTATCCGGCTCTATCGCTGCTGAGAGTGCGGCCTCCATGGTGGGGTCCATCCCTCCGCTCTTGGATGGCGCGACTTGCTCCAGATTAAAGGCCGGAGTAGCTGCGGATGCGATCTCCCGAACACTGTGCGACGGTAGAGTTACGTCTTGCTCGTCGTGACTGCACGGCGCGTCCGGCATGGGCTCGAATCCGTCGAAGATCAAGTCTCCGCGGATATCGGCCGTGTAGTTCAAGTTTCCAAATCTGACCTGATGGCCAGGGGCGTAGCTCTCAATCTGCTTCAGATGGCCAAGCGAATTGGCCCACAGTGCAAAGCTGCCGAATATGAAGATCTGTCCGGGGAGGAAAGCCTCACCCTGGACCACATCGCTAGCGATGATCGAAGGAGACATCGATCCTTATGGTGACAACACAGTGGAACTCTCAATGAAAGCACCAATGTCGGTGTCAAAACCGGCGGATCTCGGGTAGGGGGTCCCGAACTGTGCGTCTAAGGCGGATAGTAACAGGAGGCAGGTGACACGATGTTTTACCCAGGTTCGGGCCCTCTCGAAGGAGGTAATACCCTACGTCCTGCTCGATTGTTCTTGATGATATGAGTATCACAAGAGTTGATATACCACGAGATCAGAGAGGCTAAACCCTAGAAGCTAGCCTATGGTATGATTGTCTGTTGTCCTACAGACTAAAACCCTCCGGTTTATATAGACACCGGAGGAGGCTAGGGTTACACAAGGTCGGTTACAAAGGAGGAGATATCCATATCCGTATTGCCTAGCTTGCCTTCCACGCCAAGTAGAGTCCCATCCGGACACGGGACGAAGTCTTCAATCTTGTATCTTCATAGTCCAATAGTCCGGCCAAAGGATATAGTCCGGCTGTCCGGAGACCCCTTAATCTAGGACTCCCTCACTCCCCCTCTCTTGTGGAGAACTATTCGGTGTAATCTTCTTTTTGTGGTGTGTTTGTTGAGACCGATGAATTATGGGTTTATGATCAAGTCTATGTATGAACAATATTTGAATCTTCTCTGAATTATTTTATGTATGATTGGTTATCTTTGCAAGTCTCTTCGAATTATCAGTTTGGTTTGGCCCACTAGATTGATCTTTCTTGCAATGGGAGAAGTGCTTAGCTTTGGGTTCAATCTTGCGGTGTCCTTTCCCAGTGACAGTAGGGGCAGCAAGGCACGTATTGTATTGTTGCCATCGAGGATAACAAGATGGGGTTTTCATCATATTGCATGAGTTTATCCCTCTACATCATGTCATATTGCTTAAGGCGTTACTCTGTTTTTAACTTAATACTCCAGATGCATGCTGGATAGCGGTCGATGAGTGGAGTAATAGTAGTAGATGCAGGCAGGAGTCGGTCTACTTGTCTCGGACGTGATGCCTATATACATGATCATACCTAGATATTCTCATAACTATGCTCAATTTTGTCAATTGCTCAACAGTAATTTGTTCACCCACCGTAGAATACTTATGCTCTCGAGAGAAGCCACTGGTGAAACCTATGGCCCCCGGGTCTATCTTTATCATATTAATCTCCTACTACTTAGTTATTTCCTTTGCTTTTTACTTTGCCTTTATTTTACTTTGCATCTTTATCACAAAAATATTATCTTATCATATCTATCGGATCTCACTCTCGTAAGTGGCTGTGTAGGGATTGACAACCCCTATTCGCGTTGGTTGCGAGGATTTATTTGTTTTGTGCAGGTACGAGGGACTCACGCGTAGCCTCCTACTGGATTGATACCTTGGTTCTCAAAAACTGAGGGAAATACTTACGCTACTTTGCTGCATCATCCCTTCCTCTTCGGGGAAAACCAACGCAGTGCTCAAGAGGTAGCAAGAAGGATTTCTGGCGCCGTTGCCGGGGAGGTCTACGCAAAGGTCAACATACCAAGTACCCATCACATACCCTTATCTCCTGCATTACATTATTTGCCATTTGCCTCTTGTTTTCCTCTCCCCCACTTCACCCTTGCCGTTTTATTCGCCCTCTCTCTCTCTATCCTCCATCTCTTTCTCTATTTGCCTCTTTTTGCCCGCTTGTTTTTTGTTTGCTTGTGTGTTAGTTTGCTTGCTTGCCTCAATGGCTCTACCTAAATTTGGTGATCTCCACCTTAAAAGGTTAGGAGAGATCAAAAGCAATGTCAGGAGTTTTATGGTTTTGCAATTTGACCATAATAGTTTCTTAAGAAACGAGCTTAAGGAACAGAAAAGTTTTATGAGTTTTATGAATAAAGAGCTTGATGATATGTCTAAAGAATATGATGGTTTAAGATCCTAGATTGCTCGTCTTGAGAAATTGACTGCTAAAATTTTGGATAAGCAGGCCACCTTAGTTAATAGGATGGCCGCTAAAACGGATTGCTATGAAAATAATGATGAAGATCTAAAAGTTATTGATGTGTCCCCTATTAAATCTTTGTTTTGCAATATGAATCTTGATAATTATGGGACTGAATATGATCCACCTTTACCTAGAAGGCGTTCCAAGAATTCGGAATTTTTTGATCTTGATGCTAAAATTGATAAAAGTGGGATTGAAGAAATTAAAACCCTAGATGTTGCTAAACCCACTATTATGGATTTCAAGGAATTTAACTATGAAAATTGCTCTTTGATTGATTGTATTTCCTTGCAATCCGTGCTAAATTCTCCTCATGCTTATAGTCAAAATAAAGCGTTTACTAAACATATCGTTGATGCCTTGATGCAATCTTATGAAGAAAAACTTGAATTGGAAGTTTCTATCCCTAGAAAGCTTTATGATGAGTGGGAACCAACTATTAAAATTAAAATTAAAGATCATGAATGCTATGCTTTATGTGATTTGGGTGCTAGTGTTTCCACGATTCCAAAGACTTTGTGTGATTTGTTAGGTTTCCGTGATTTTGATGATTACTCTTTAAACTTGCACCTTGCGGATTCCACTATTAATAAACATATGGGAAGAATTAATGATGTTCTTATTGTTGCAAATAGGAATTATGTGCCCGTAGATTTTATTGTTCTTGACATAGATTGCAATTCTTCATGTCCTATTATTCTTGGTAGACCTTTCCTTAGAACGATTGGTGCAATTATTGATATGAAGGAAGGAAATATTAGATTCCAATTTCCATTAAGGAAAGGCATGGAACACTTTCCTAGAAAGAAGATTAAATTACCTTATGAATCTATTATGATAGCCACTTATGGATTGCCTACCAAAGATGGCAATACCTAGATCTATCCTTGCTTGTTATGCCTGGCTAGGGGCATTAAACGATAGCGCTTGTTGGGAGGCAACCCAATTTTATTTTTATTCCTTGCTTTTTGCTCCTGTTTAGTGATAAATAATTTATATAGCCTCTGTTTTGGTTGTTTTTTTTGTGTTTAATTAGTGTTTGTTCCAAGTACAACCGTTGGGAAGACTTGGGGAAAGTCTTGTTACACTTGCTGTAAAAAACGGAAACTTTAGCACTCACGAGAACTACTGCCATTTTTATTTGGAAAGCTCTATTTAGTTAATTCTTTTTGAATATGATTAATAGATAAATTCCTCACGTCCAGCAATTTATTTTAGGATTTTTGGGGTTCCATATCTTGCGCTAGATACAGATTACTACAGACTGTTCTGTTTTTGACAGATTCTGTTTTTCGTGTGTTGTTTGCTTATTTTGATGAATCTATGGCTAGTAAAATAGTTTATAAACCATAGAGAAGTTGGAATACAGTAGGTATAACACCAATATAAATAAAGAATGAGTTCATTACAGTACCTTGAAGTGGTCTTTTGTTTTCTTTCGCAAACGGAGCTCACGAGATTTTTTACTTTAAGTTTTGTGTTGTGAAGTTTTCAAGTTTTGGGTAAAGATTTGATGGATTATGGAACAAGGAGTGGCAAGAGCCTAAGCTTGGGGATGCCCATGGCACCTCGAAGATAATATAAGGACACCTAAAAGCCAAAGCTTGGGGATGCCCCGGAAGGCATCCCCTCTTTCGTCTACTTCTATCGGTAACTTTACTTGGAGTTATATTTTTATTCGACACATGACATGTGTTTTGCTTGGAGCGTCTTGTATGATTTGAGTCTTTACTTTTTAGTTTACCACAATCATCCTTGCTGTACACACCTTTTGAGAGAGCCATGCATGATTTGGAATTTGTTAGAATACTCTATGTGCTTCACTTATATCTTTTGAGTTATGTAGTTTTGCTCTAGTACTTCACTTATATCTTTTAGAGCACGGTGGTGGATTTGTTTTATAGAAACTATTGATCTCTCATGCTTCACTTAGATTATTTTGAGAGTCTTAAATACTATGGTAATTTGCATTAAATCCTAATATGCTTGGTATACAAGATTAATAATAAAACTTTCGTATGAGTGTGTTGAATACTATGAGAAGTTTGATGCTTGATAATTGTTTTGAGATATGAAGATGGTGATATTAAAGTTGTGCTAGTTGAGTAGTTGTGAATTTGAAGAATACTTGTGTTAAAGTTTGTGATTCCCGTAGCATGCACGTATGGTGAACCGTTATGTGATGAAGTCGGAGCATGATTTATTTTTTGATTGTCTTCCTTATGAGTGGCGGTCGGGGAAGAGCGATGATCTTTTCCTACTAATCTATCCCCCTAGGAGCATGCGCGTAATACTTTGCTTTGATAACTTGTAGATTTTTGCAATAAGTATATGAGTTCTTTATGATTAATGTTGAGTCCATGGATTATACACACTTTTCTCACCCTTCCACCTTTGCTAGCCTCTCTAATATCGCGCACCTTTCGCCGGTATCATACACCCACCATATACCTTCCTCAAAACAGCCACCATACCTACCTATTATGGCATTTCCATAGTCATTTCGAGATATATTGCCATGCAACTTTCCACTGTTCCGTTTATTATGACACACTCCATCATTGTCATATTTCTTAGCATGATCATGTAGTCGACATCGTATTTGTGGCAAAGCCACCATTCATAATTCTTTCATACATGTCACTCTTGATTCATTGCATATCCCGGTACACCGCCGGAGGCATTCATATATAGTCATATTTTGTTCTAAGTATAGAGTTGTAATTGTTGAGTTGTAAGAAAATAAAAGTGTGATGATCATCATTATTAGAGCATTGTCCCAGTGAGGAAAGGATGATGGAGACTATGATCCCCCACAAGCCGGGATGAGACTCCGGACGAAAAATAAATAAAGAAAGAAAAGAAAAGAGACCATAAAAAAGAGGATAAAAGGCCCAAATAAAAAAAGAGAGAAAAAGAGAGACGGGGCAATGTTACTATCCTTTTACCACACTTGTGCTTCAAAGTAGCACCATGATATTCATGATAGAGAGTCTCCTATGTTATCACTTTCCTATACTAGTGGGAATTTTCATTATAGAACTTGGCTTGTATATTCCAATGATGGGCTTCCTCAAAATGCCCTAGGTCTTCATGAGCAAGCAAGTTGGATGCACACCCACTTACACTACAAAAAATTACACTTCCGTGATGATACGTGTTTGTCACAGTACGTCGCGTTTTTTGTCATGCATGTACATCCATGACAAATTTATGACAGAATCAAGATAGTCATACCTGTGCTGTCGTAGAAGTGTTCCATGACATTACCCAAATTATCATCACGGAAGTGTCCACTTCCATGACGATAAATCGCGTGTCACAAAAGTGCTTTCGTCAAGGGTGACCGACACGTGGCATCCACCATAACGGAACGCTGTTAAGCTATCGGGTCGGGTTTTGGATCCGATAACCCATTAATAGCCCCGACCAATGGGAATTTTCCACGTGTAAAATCATCATTGGCTGGAGGAGACACGTGTTAGGTCCGCGTTGGCACAGGTGTCACTCATCCAATGGGCGAGACGCGCCTATGATATGTTGACACATGGACCGGCCCATCAAGTTTAAATGGGCCGGCCCAACTGAAGGCCCACAAGATTTTGTGGACCATAATGGGCCGGCCCAGCTAAAGGCCCATGAGATTTTGCAGACCATAATGGGCTGGCCCAGCTAAAGGCCCATAAGATTTTGCGGGCCATAATGCGCCGGCCCAGGTAAAGGCCCACAAGATTTTTGTGTGCCATAATGGGCTGGCCCAGGTAAAGGCCCACAAGATTCTTGCGGATCATAATGGGCCGGCCCAGCTAAAGGCCCACGAGATTTCGCCGACATTAATGGGCCGGCCCAGCTGTAGGCCCACAAGATTTTGAGGACCCTAATAGGCCAGCCCATTAAGTGGCTGCCATGTTTTGGGCCAAATGTCGGCCCATATTTGATTTGGTTCATTAATGGTCTACCACGCTCCGGTCCTAATAGTGGCCCATATGAGATCCGGCCCGTTAAAAGCCTACCACGTTCTGGGCCAAATTACGGCCTAGATCAGGTCCGGCCCTTTAAGAGGCTTTGTAAAGTGCATACGGACCTGAATGTCGCAGATCTGTTGACTAAACCTCTTCCATGAGCAAAACATGATCAACACCAGAACTCTATGGGTGTTCGATTCATCACGGTGTAACTAGATTATTGACTCTAGTGCAAGTGGGAGACTATTGGAAATATACCCTAGAGGTAATAATAAAATGGTTATTATTATATTTCCTTGTTCATGATAATTGTCTATTGTTCATGCTATAATTGTGTTATCTGGAAATCGTAATACATGTGTGAATACATAGACCACAACATGTCCCTAGTGAGCCTCTACTTGACTAGCTCGTTGATCAATAGATGGTTACGGTTTCGTGACCATGGACATTGGATGTCGTTGATAACGGGACCACATCATTAGGAGAATGATGTGATGGGCAAGACCCAATCCTAAGCATAGCACAAGATCGTGTAGTTCGTCTGCTAAAGCTTTTCTAATGTCAAGTATCATTTCCTTAGACCATGAGATTGTGCAACTCACGGATGCCGTAGGAATACTTTGGGTGTGCCAAACATCACAACGTAACTGGCTGGCTATAAAGGCACACTACGGGTATCTCCGAAAGTGTCTGTTGAGTTGGCACGAATCGAGACTGGGATTTGTCACTCCGTGTGACGCAGAGGTATCTCTGGGCCCACTCAGTAAGACATCATCATAATGAGCTCGATGTGATCAAGGAGTTGATCACGGGATGATGTGTTATGGAACGAGTAAAGTGGCTTGCCGGTAACGATATTGAATGAGGTATTGGGATACCGACGATCAAATCTCGGGCAAGTAACGTACCGATTGACAAAGGGAATTGTATACGGGATTGATTGAATCCTCGGCATCGTGGTTCATCCGATGAGATCATCGTGGAACATGTGGGAGCCGACATGGGTATCCAGATCCCATTGTTGGTTATTGGCCGGAGAGATGTCTCGGTCATGTCTACATGATTCCTGAACCCGTAGGGTCTACACACTTAAGGTTTGCTGACACTAGAGTTGTTATGGAAATTAGTATGCGGTTACCAAATGTTGTTCGGAGTCCCGGATGAGATCCCGGACGTCACGAGGAGTTCCAGAATGGTCCAGAGATAAAGATTTATATATGGGAAGTCCTTATTCGGTCGCCGAAAGTGTTCGGGGGTTTATCGGTATTGTACCGGGACCACCAAAGGGGTTTCGGGGGTCCACTGGGAGGGTCCACCTGCCCCGGAGGGCCCTATGGGCTGAATATGGAGGGGAACCAGCCCCTAAGTGGGCTGGGTGCCAAACCCCCCTAGGGCCCATGCGCCTAGGGTTTAGGGGAAACCCTAAAGGGGGCGCCCCTTGGCTTGGGGGGCAAGCCACCCTCCTTGCCCCCCCCTCTAGATCCATCTGGAGGGGGCCGGCCCCCCTCTCCCTTGCCCCTATAAATAGATGGGAGGTGGGAGAGCTGCCGCACCTTCCCCTGGCGCAGCCCTCTACCTCCCCAACACCTCCTCCTCCATAGTTGAGCTTGGCGAAGCCCTGCCGGAGAACTGCAAGCTCCAACACCACGCCGTCGTGCTGTCGGAGTTCTTCCTCAACTTCTCATCTCCCCTTGCTGGATCAAGAAGGAGGAGACGTCCCCGGGATGTACGTGTGTTGAATGCGGAGGCGCCGTCCATTCGGCATTAGATCGGATCTTCCAAGATTTGAATCTTCGCGAGTACGACTCCCTCATCCGCGTTCTAGTAACGCTTCCGTTTTGCGATCTTCAAGGGTATGAAGATACACTCCCCTCTCTCGTTGCTAGTCTGTCCATAGATTGATCTTGGTGATGCGTAGAATTTTTTTATTTCTACAACGATCCCCAACAATATGGGTACATCTACTTGATGAAACATAAGTCTGAAACATTTGAAAAGTTCAAAGAATTTCAGAGTGAAGTGGAAAATCATCTTAACAAGAAAATAAAGTTTCTACGATCTGATCGCGAAGACGTATATTTGAGTTACGAGTTTGGTCTTCATTTGAAACGATGTGGAATAGTTTCGCAACTCACGCCACCTGGAACACCACAGCGTAATGGTGTGTCCGAACGTCATAACCGTACTTTATTAGATATGCTGCGATCTATGATGTCTCTTACCGATTTATCACTATCATTTGGGGGTTATGCATTAGAGACAGCTGCATTCACGTTAAATAGGGCACCATCTAAAAATCCATTGAGATGACACCGTATGAACTATGGTTTAGCAAGAAACCTAAGTTGTCGTTTCTTAAAGTTTGGGGTTGCGATGCTTATGTGAAAAAGTTTCAGCCTGATAAGCTCAAAGAGAAGTGCGTCTTCATAGGATACTCAAAAGAAAACTGTTGGGTACACCTTCTATCACAGATCCGAAGGCAAGATATTTGTTGCTAAGAGTGGATATTTTCTAGAGAAGGAGTTTCTCTCGAAAGAAGTGAGTGGGAGGAAAGTAGAACTTGATGAGGTAATTGTACCTTCTCCCGAATTGGAAAGTAGTTCATCACAGAAATCAGTTCCGGTGATGCCTACACCAATTAGTGAGGAAGTTAATGATGATGATCATGAAACTTGAGATCAAGTTACTACCGAACCTCGTAGGTCAACCAGAGTACGTTCCGCACCTGAGTGGTACGGTAATCCTGTTCTGGAAGTCATGTTACTAGACCATGACGAACCTACCGACTATGAGGAAGCGATGATGAGCCCAGATTCCGCGAAAGGGTTTAAGGCCATGAAATCTGAGGTGGGATCCATGTATGAGAACAAAGTATTGACTTTGATTGACTTGCCCGATGATCGGTGATCCATTCAGAATAAATGGATCTTCAAGAGGAAGACGGATGCTGGTAGTAGTGTTACTATCTACAAAGCTCGAATTGTCGCAAAAGGTTTTTGACAAGTTCAAGGTGTTGACTACGATGAGATTTTCTCACTCGTATCGATACTTCAAAGTCTGTCCGAATCATGTTAGCAGTTGCCGCATTTTATGAAATCTGGCAAATGGATATCAAAACTACATTCCTTAATGGATTTATTAAAAAAGAGTTGTATATGATGCAACCAGAAGGTTTTGTCAACCTAAAGGTGTTAACAAGGTGTGCAAGCTCTAGCGATCCATCTATGGACTGGTGCAAGCATCTCGGAGTTGGAATATACGCTTTGATGAGTTGATCAAAGCATATAGTTTTATACAGACTTGCGGTGAAGCCTGTATTTACAAGAAAGTGAGTGGGAGCACTACAGCCTTTCTGATAAGTATATGTGAATGACATACTATTGATTGGAAATGATGTAGAATTTTCTGGAAAGCATAAAGGAGAATTTGAAAGGGGGTTTTCAAAGAAAGAATTACCTGTAAAGCTACTTACATATTGGACATCAAGATCTATAAAGATAGATCAAGACGCTTGATAAGACTTTCGATGAGTACATACCTTGATAATATTTTGAAGGAGTTCGACATGAATCAGTCAAAAGAAAGAGTTCTTGCCTGAGTTGTAAGGTGTGAAATTGAGTAAAGACTCAAAACTCGGCCACGGCAGAAAATAGAAAGAGAATGAAAAGTCATTCCCTATGCCTCAATCATAGGTTCTATAAAGTATGCTATGCTGTGTACCAGACATATTGTATACCTTAGCATGATTTTGGCAAGGAAGTAGAATAATGATCTAGGAGTAGATCACTGGACAATGGTCAAAATTATCCTTAGAGGACTAAGGAAATATTTCTCGGTTATGGAGGTGATAAAAGAGTTCGTCGTAAAGAGTTACGTCGATGCAAACTTTCTACAACGATCTAGATGACTCTAAGTCTCTATCTAGATACATATTGAAAGTGGGAGCCATTAGCTAGAGTAGCTCCGTGCAGAGTATTGTAGACATAGAAATTTGCAAAATACATACGGATCTGAATGTTGCAGACCCGTAGACTAAGCTTCTCTCACAAGCAAAACATGATCACTCTTTGGGTATTAATCACATAGCGATGTGAACTAGATTATTGACTCTAGTAAACCCTTTGGGTATTAGTCACATGAAGATGTGAACTAATCACATAAAGATGTGAACTATTGGTGTGAAATCACAAGACGATGTGAACTAGATTATTGACTCTAGTGCAAGTGGGAGACTGAAGGAAATATGCCCTAGAGGCAATAATAAAGTTGTTATTTATATTTCCTTATATCATGATAAATGTTTATTATTCATGCTAGAATTGTATTAACCGGAAACTTAGTACATGTGTAAATACATAGACAAACAGAGTGTCCCTAGTATGCCTCTACTTGAATAGCTCGTTAATCAAAGATGGTTAAGTTTCCTAGCCATGGACATGTGTTGTCATTTGGTAAACGAGATCACATCATTAGAAAATTTAGTGATGGAATAGACCCATCCATTAGCTTAGCACTATGATCGTTTAGTTTATTGCTATTGCTTTCTTCATGACTTATACATGTTCCTGTGACTATGAGATTATGCAACTCCCGAATACCGGAGGAACACTTAGTGTGCTATCAAACGTCACAACGTAACTGGGTGATTATAAAGATGCTCTACAGGTGTCTCCGATGGTATTTGTTGAGTTGGCATAGATCGATATTAGGATTTGTCACTCCGGTTGTCGGAGAGGTATCTTTGGGCCCTCTCGGTAATGCACATCACTATAAGCCTTGCAAGCAACGTGAGTTAGTCACGGGATGATGCATTATGGAACGAGTAAAGAGACTTGCCGGTAACAAGATTGAACTAGGTATGATGATACCGACCATCGAATCTCGGGCAAGTAAACATACCGATGACAAAGGGAACAACGTATGTTGTTGTGCGGTTTGACTGATAAAGATATTCGTAGAATATGTAGGAACCAATATGAGCATCCAGATTCCGCTATTGGTTATTGACCGGAGATGAGTCTCGGTCATGTCTACATAGTTCTCAAACCCGTAGGGTCGCACGCTTAACGTTCGATGACGATCGGTATGATGAGTTTATATGTTTTGATGTACCGAAGGTAGTTCGGAGTCCCAGATGAGATCACGGACATAACAAGGAGTCTCGAAATGGTCGATACATAAAGATCGATATATTGGATGACTATATTCGGACACCGGAATGGTTCCAAGGTGCATCGGGTATTTATTGGAGTGCCGGAAGGGTTTTCGGAACCACCGGGGAAGTTATGAGCCTTATTGTGCCTTAAGGGAGAGAGAGGGAGCAGCCAAGGGCTAGCCGCCCCCTCCCCCCCCCATGGGCCTAGTCCGAATTGGACTAGGGGGAGGAGCGGGACCCCCTCCTTCCTTCTCCTTCCCCTCTTCTTCCTTCTTCTCCTAGTAGGACTAGGAAAGGGGGGGTCCAACTCCTACTAGGAGTAGGATTGCCCCCCTTGGCCGCGCCCTATAGGGCCGGCGGCCTCCCCCCTTGCTCCTTTATATACGGGGGCAGGGGGCATCCTAGAGCACACAAGTTGACAATTGTTTTAGTCGTGTGCAGTGCCCCCTTCACAGAAACACACCTCGGTCATATTTGTCGTAGTGCTTAGTCGAAGCCCTGCATCGGTAACTTCATCATCACCGTCACCACGCCGTTGTGCTGGAAAAACTCTCCCTCGACCTCAGCTGGATCTAGAGTTCGAGGAACGTCACCGAGCTGAATGTGTGCAGATCGCGAAGGTGCCGTGCTTTCGGTACTTGATCGGTTGGATCGCGGAGACGTTCGACTATATCAACCGCGTTACTTAAACGCTTCCGCTTTCGGTCTATGAGGGTATGTAGACACACTCTCCCCTCTTGTTGTGTTAGGGTAATTGACCACGGGTACCCCGGAGACGGCAAGACAATATTTTAAAACATCGGGGCTAGCAAAGCCCCTCAGCCCGAACCAACTCGTCACCCGGCCTGCTCCCCGTCCGGCTGCTCTAGCCAGCCGGCTGCCGACTGCGCCAACGGCCGGCTGCTTGAAGTCAACCGCCGACACCGACGAGACCGCCGTACCCGGCACTGTGCACGCGTCACCTCAAGCCATCATGTACAGTGTCACTTGTCCTTGGGCACTATTTATAATGTGACCCAGGAGACAAGCATGACACGGCTAAATTACATGTTTTGACCCTTTTGTGAAACTTTATCGAGATCTGACCTTAGTCTCAAAAAATTTTGAGATCTGGCCTTTTTCCTACCGTCAGGGTTGATGACGGTAGGGTATAACTGCCTACCGCCAGAGTCATTGATGGAAGGACTTGACTGCGTCGTCACCTTCATTTAATATGGAAAATACCCTACCGCCAGAGCCGTTGGCGATAGGCTGTGTACCGTTAAAGAATTTGGCGGTAGGTGCATGCAGCACATCCATCCATCCATGCATGCACACAGGGCCGATGCATTCAGTGCACACCATGCAGCGCATCCATCCATGCATGCAGCAAGCACATCCATCCATCCATGCATGCACACAGCGCCCGATGCATTCAAAGCACTGCATGCAGCTCATCCATTCATCCATCTCATGCATGCACACGGTAGCACAGAGTAGCACCCAGCAGCCCACGTGCAGCCAACTTTCTGTTTGAGGGGAGCAGTGCAACGCAGTTTATCAGAACAGCGCGGGCTTTTGTTTCACGGCCCTACCGCCAAGGACCCTTGGGATAGGGTATAATGGGCTATCGCTAAAGACTTTAGTGGTAGGATATTTTTCATATTAAACAAACGATTACGGTGCAGTCAAATCCTACTCTCTACCGCTAAAATCAATGATGGTAGAAAAAAGATCAGATCTCGAATTTTTTTAAGACTAGAATCAGATTTCGATTAAGTTTCACAAAAAGGTCAAAACACACAAAATTGAGCCGCATGACACCCCATCATGTCACTAGCTAGTTAGCTTACATCCTAAGCTACCCACAAGCCTATATAAGCTAGCTAGCAAGCACACATCCATCCACCCTCACACTCACGCATGCATGCTTAGGCACATGCGGCCACACACACTTGTGCTCATATGCATATACGAGATCAGATGTCTACGGCACTGATCTGAGATACAGCTCCAGGAGCACATTGTACTGTCAGATATACGTCCTACATATATATCCAGACAAGTAGGAGTAGGGGTATTATTTCTCTAGAGAGCCCCGAACCTGGGTAAACTAGCGCGTGTTACTCGCATACCCGTCCCTGGATATTCCGACAGTAGTCTTGCTCTCACACTCAAGCCACCCTATGGCATCCGTCGTCTCACCCTCGCGAGAATATCACGACAATTAGCACCCACCGTGGGGCAAGCTGCTGTTGGTTTCGCAATCCGGGCGGGACCCCTTTCGCCATCATCACCACGGCGTCGCCGCCATCTCTCTGGTAGCGCTCGGGGACCCGACATTGACACGCCCCCGGAGCGGTCGCGAGGGGCGGCGCGTCCTCGTTGTCGGCCTCTTTGTCATCACCACCGCAACGCCGGCCGTCCGTCCGCGCGTGGTGCCTCGCTTCGGTCGGCCGCATCCATTCACGCGCCGCTCGCATCTGCTCCCCTTCGCGTTGTGCCTTGCTCCGGCCGAAACGCGTGTTCGCCACTCCATATATCATCCATACAAGCTAGCTAGATGCAAGTCATACAATGGTCAAACCATTAGCCATATCATAGTCAGATATCGCTTGTACACAACCCATGTCAGCATTAATCTTGATCATGTAGATGGCAGCGGGGCGCTGCGGCTGTTGGTAGCGGCCGTTGGAGTCAGTTGGAGGCAGTCGCGTCGTGCGCGCGGCCGGAGCTGCATGAAGTTTGATCGTGGGTTAGTGGATGTGTGATAGCCGGGTAATGCGTGCGTGCGTGTAGTGTGTGTGTGCACACGTCTGGGTATAAAAGCCCTCCGTGTATTGATGTAAACCTGAGCGCGGGTGTGTGTGTCAAGGTGTTGTAGCGATGTAGCCTGGGGTGAACGAGTTCGTGCTCGTGGAATACAACGCCGTTCGTGCGGCGGGCGGAGTACGTGCTCCGGGAAACACCTGTGTCCAGTATCCTTCTTCCTCCTTCATCTTCTTCTTCGTTGTGTCAGAGAGAGAACGAGCGGGAGGTGCAGCGAGAGAGAGGAAGACAGAGGCGGCGCCAACAATTGGTATCATGAGCTTGGTGTCTTGCGTGCTTGCCGTGCCGGAGGCGTGGCAGCGATGGCGGCGCTCGCCGGCGGCTGCGCGATGGAGCTCTGGGCCGTGTGTCGGCCTATGGAGGTGGGTGGCGCTGTGGCTGCCATGGCACGTGGCAGAGGCGGCGGGCGGTGACGGCGTACGTGCGGCGACCGCGGAGGCCGCCCAGGCGCTGCGTGGTGGCGCGGCGGCACCGCACGGCGTGGAGGCACTGCATGGCGGCATGGAGTCCGCAGCGGTGCAGGGCAATAAGGCGTGGCGGCAAGCCGGGCGCGACCGGTGCGTGTTATGGGTGCACAGTGGACGCGTCGGGACCGCGAGAGTGGACCGCGTCGAGGCGCTGGACCTGGTTGCGCAGATCGTGTACGTGCGCGGCGGGAGCGCGGGGACGTGGGGAGTGCGCACGAAGGGCACGGCGATCGCGAAGACGAGGAGGTCGCGAAGGACCTGCGTGGTGGCGCAGAGGTCGCAGCGGCTCGGCGCGACAATCGTGGAGGCTCGTGGCACGGAGCCGCGGCGCTCGTGTCGGATGCGTCAGGCGCGTGTATGGGCGCGCGGCGGGACCGTGGTGTAGGGTGGCCGTTGACGAGCGGGGGTGTGCGCGTTGAGCTGGTCCATCGCGGGCTCGCCGCGCCCAGACGTGTGCGTGCATGTCGGAGGGGGCGCGGGCAGAGCGGGCGGGACAAGCGCTCGACGTGGGCTGGGATGTGGGTGCGTGCCCGGCGCGTCCCTGGGTATAAAACCCCCGTGTACGTTGTAATGGCAGTGCCTGGAGTCGAGTTCGAGCTCGAGGTAATCAAGGGCGTTGGTGCGCCAGGAAGAGAAGCTGTGGCGTGTGTCGCCGAAGATGAAGAAGGGCGTTCTTCGTGGCGGTCGACGACGATCCATGTCAAGATTATGGGGGAAAATTGTCAGCATTAATCTTGATCATGTAGATGGCGGCGGGGCGGTGTGGCTGTTGGTAGCGGTCGTTGGAGTCAATTGGAGGCAGCCGCGTCGTGCGCGCGGCCGGAGCTGCATGGAGTTTGATCGTGGGTTAGTGGTTGTGTGGTAGCCGGGTAATGTGTGCGTGCGTGTAGTGTGTGTGCACAAGTCTGGGTATAAAAGCCCTCCGTGTATTGATGTAAACCTGAGCGTGGGTGTGTGCATCAAGGTGTTGTAACGATGTAGCCTGGCGTGAACGAGTTCGTGCTCGTGGAATACAACGCCGTTCGTGCGGCGGGCGGAGTACGTGCTCCGGAAAACACCTGTGTCCAGTATCCTTCTTTTTTGGAACGTAGGCTTAAGAAGAGCCCGGCTTTAAATTAACAAAGCCATCAACTGGCCAGGATTACAACTCCGGAAAACAACCACATTCCAACTAAAAGGAAAGAAAACAAACAGCAAAGATACAGATATAAGGGCGCCTAGGAGCAGCTCACAGAAGCATACAACAAGCTAGCACACATAGCTAGAGATGCCAGGAACCCCATACACGCCGAGAACCAAGGCAAAAACGCTAAACGGCTCAGGAAAGAGCACCGACGACGAAGCACAAGCACGCCATTGCCAAACGCCTGGGTTTGAAGTAGACACATTCATCCAGATCCATCATTACAGAAGGCCCCTGCCTCCTCGCCTAGCTCGAGGCGCCGCACCGGTGAGCGATGGACATGCTCACTCTAAAACCTACATGAATGGCATCGCATGAACCTGCATGAATGGCATCGTCCAGTATCCTTCTTCCTCCTTCATGTTCTTCTTCGTTGTGTCAGAGAGAGAACGAGAGGCGGCGCCAACAACCCATACACCAGCCAATACGAGTTGGATAGAGTCTGTGCATTAGTCAGATCATATGCCCAGGCGATGGGTTTTTTCAGCAACATGCTTCGTGCATATCCGTTGCACAGCCCCGGCCTCCGCCAACTCCGTGCCCGGGCCGACTTCTCGTCGCTGACTGCCCCGCGCCCGGCTCTGCTCGTCGCCCGCTCTGTGCCCGGCTCCACTTGGCCTTGCTGCGCCTCGCGCCCTCGGCCGTCCGACTGCTCAGCCTCGATCGCCTGCGTGCCGGCTGGCCAAGGCCGGCTCCGGACCCCACGTGCGCACGCACCCGCGCGCCTGCATCCGGCCCTAAGGCCGGCCATCCCCGTGCTGGCCTCCGCCCCCTCGCACTGTCTCGTGCTGGCGTCCGCCCCGCCGACCTCCGGCCCGAGCGCCCGTGCCATTAGCCGGCAGAAAAGAAGAAATAAGAAAAGGGGTGCTCGGGCAAGAAACAAAAACAAGAGACAAGAGAAGAGTTTTGTCACAAGAGAAGAAAGGAAAAAAAGGCGCTGCCAGACGCCTGGCTGAATGTGCCAAGCTGGCTTGGCCGCATCCCGCTCACCCATGGCCGGTCAAGCCCGACCGGCTGGACCCTCCTCGAGCGCCCGGAGGCTCGAGGGCTACACCAAGTGGGTGCGCCGGCGCGCTCCGCGAGCGCCGAGCCGTGTCAGCTGTCTTCGGCAAACTCCGCCTCGCATACACGAAAATCAATGTGAGCTCCTCACCCGCATATTTTTGCACCGCGAAAGCACGGATAATCTCGAGCGATGCTCGGGGGCTACCTCCGCATTTTATTACAGTTGCATCACTGTTCGCCCCGGCGCCAGCCAGAGTTGGCCCGGAGGCTGGCCGCTTGGTCTGAGACGTTCTTTCCTGCATAAGGCTTAGTAGCGTGCATGGTATCAAAGGCTCAGACCACAGAGCGGCTGTCCGGCTAGCAAGAGCGAACGCTGGAGACCACCCACGCGAAAAATGTCTCGGGAGAAAAAACGGTTCGGGTGATCCGGCCATTTGCTTTATGAGTATCTGCTCGGTTAAATCTGCTCCCAGAGTCATAATACTGTACACTCCACTTCACGGCCCACTCTCAGTCACAGACCGCAGAGCGGCTGTCCGGCAAGCAAGAGCACAAGCCAAAGAGCGGAGGAAACACGAAAAAGATTGAAGGGGGCTCGGGCAAAACCGAGGTGATATATTTGTGTGGACTAACTTTGTCTTTTGCATGATCATTTCCGTGGGGAACCCCCCTCCCTCCTCGCTCGGAGGCTCGGAGGCTACACCCAGCAGGTGCACTTGCACGCCCCCGCCGGAAGCAAGCCGCGCCGGCTGCGGTCTGCAGCCGGCCGTCATCAACATCTTCTACATCAACACCCGCCAAGAAACCTCCGCCCAACTTTGCCAAGTTGCCCAGAGGCTCGAGGTCTACTGTCGGGGTAATTGACCACGGGTACCCCGAAGACGGCAAGACAATATTTCAAGACATCAGTGCTAGCAAAGCCCCTCAGTCCGACTGCTCAGGCCACCCAGGCGGCCCCCTGTCCGACTACCCGAACCGACTCGCCACCCGGCCTGCTCCCCGTCCGGCTGCTCCAGCCAGCCAGCTGCCGACTGCGCCAACGGCCAGCTGCCCGAAGTCAACCGCCGACACCGACGAGACAGCCGTACCCGGCACTGTGCACGCGTCATCTCAAGCCATCATGTACAGTGTCCCTTGTCCCTGTGCACTATTTATAAAGTGACCCAGAAGACAAGCATGACACCCCCACCATGCCACTAGCTAGTTAGCTACCATGCCTACCTAGCTTACATCCTAAGCTACCCCCAAGCCTATATAAGCTAGCTAGCAAGCACACATCCATCCACCCTCACACTCACGCATGCATGCTCAGGCACATGCGGCCACACACACTCATATGCATATACGAGATCAGATGTCTACGGCACTGATCTCAGATACAGCTCCAGGAGCACATTGTACTGCCAGATATACGCCTCACATATATATTCAGACATGCAGGAGTAGGGGTATTATTTCTCCGGAGAGCCCCGAACCTGGGTAAACTAGCGCGTGCTACTTGCATACCCGTCCCTGGATATTCCGGCAGCAGTCTTGCCCTCACACTCAAGCCACGCTATGGCATCTGTCGTCTCGCACCCCCCCCCCCCCCCCCGAGAATACCACGACACGTTGCTATGCATCTGATAGATAGATCTTGCGTGATCGTAGGCTTTTTTTTGAAATACTGTGTTCCCCAACACTCTCTTCTCTCCCTTATCCGTTCCTCCCTCAAGTTCTTCCCAATCCCGTCCTGTCCACCTCCAATCCACCACTTCATCGTCCATGGCACGGTGGAAGGAGCGCCTGGTCATCTTCAGTTTCGGGGACGAGAAGAAGCGGCCGGACCGTTGGTCCCCTTTTGGGACTTGTATGATGTGGTGATGGAGAAGCTTAGTGCAAGGTTATTTTATTAGTTTAATTAATTAGCTGTTCTATGAACGTGAGCCACGATGTGACTAATTTTGCGCTACTATTATAGGAATGAGATCGGTGTTTTTGAATGTGTGCTATGAACCAAGTGTGTTCTTTTGAATTAGGGATAATTGAGGAAGAATCTATGATCTAGTGAGAGGTGCATCCTATTTGAAAGGAATTTACGTAGATTGGTATTGATGATTCTGAGTTTGCGCATCACCTCGACAACCTTTATATTATTTTGCAATGCGCTCTATACATGTTACAAAGGCTGCCAGTACGACATCTCTACTAGAGTTGCTCTAGGCTCCACCACAAGACGTCACAACTTCACTGTTTTGGGAAGCACGCAAGTGACAGTGAGGCGGATACACGAGGTGGGTTGCTTGAGGCGTATGTTCTTGGCATTGGGGGGGGGGGGATAATGCTACACATACGTAAGGATTTCTACGTAATTAACATAACTGATTAGGTGGCACATTTTCGTTAGAGGAAATAAGGGGAGGGGCCGGTTGAAATCAGGGGGCCCGAAGAGATTAGTTAAGGCAAGTGAGGATAATGCTACACATACGTAAAGATTTCTACATAATTAACGTAACTGATTAGGTGTCACGTTTTCGTTAGAGGAAATAAGGGGAGGGGCCCCACCCCTGATCAGGGGCCGAAGAGGAATAATACTACACCTACGAAACTGACACGAAGCTTTACGTAATCCTTCCAACCAACTAATCTCCCCCCCCCCCCCCCCCCCGATTTTCAGGGGGGTGGGCCTCTCCCTCTCCGTACACCCAATTTTTTTTAGAAAAGGAGAATGCACCCCCGGCCTCTGCATCTGGACGATGCATACGGCCATTTTATTAATTATTAAGCACAAAAGACCTTACAAAGTAGTACATCAGTAAGCCTGAAGCCACCATCTAGGCAACATCTGTCGCTACTCCTACCCCCTTGATGCAGTAGTGCCGAATGTTCGAGCCTAATACCAAACAGACATCGCACTAAATCCTAACATCTAATGCCGGATGCCCCATCCTAGCCACATACCGGATTGGGTCACACGCCGGTCCGGCGCACTCACCGAGGCTGCCGCCGCCTTCTTCCATCGATCCATCTACAGAGCAGGTACTGACGCACAGACCTTGCCAGGCCTGCCGTCGACGCCACCATGGCGCCAGACAGCTCGACCACCCTGCGCTCGTCCATCCAGCCGCATCTGTCGTCGATATGCAGCTGCACCATGCCGCCACCACTCGTCGTCAATGACGCGGTAGATACAACGCCGCACCACCTGGCAACCTCCACACCATCGCCACTGCTGGAGCTACTCGGAGCCCACCATCCACAACATCTCTCCCCTGAACATCAGTTCCTCCCAAGACGGCGCCTCCATGGAGGATACGACGCGCAGGACGCCGCCGCCGCCCAATCCAGACTGAATTTTGGACTTTCGTCCGGGAGGGGTTTGGGGGTGGATAGTGGGGACCTCGGCTTCGCCTCTAGGAAGCGTAACGGCGTCAAGTGACGTCGCCGATGCCGGGCCGAACACGCCGAACAAAGTTTCCTTCGGTCCCCATCCTATGCCATCAAATCTCCGTGTACTCCGGATCCGGCAAGCCACGATCCGAACCCCAAGAAGATGAAAGAGCTATGGGGCTCAACCCACCAGAAAGAAGGATCGAGAAGAACTCCTTGTAGATCTCCAGACGCCGAATCCAACGATCCGACGTGGCCAGCGACGATCATCACCACCCCGCGGCGGCCGACGGAGTCCGAGGAAAGGATCCAGATGGATCCGATCTGGATCCGGCGGCACCCGCGACCACCGGTCAGGCCAACGCAGCCACCACCTCACGACACGCAGGTCGTCACCGCCGCGCCGCGCACGACGCCGATGGGAGACCCGCCCGCCGCGCCGCCGGACCCCACGTTCACCCGGTGTTCCTCTGGACCCCGTTGTCCCGCGCCAGCCAAGACGGAAAGGATGGGGAGAAGCCCCGCCGCCGCCCAGCCGCCCAGGCTTCGCCCGGCGGCGCTATGGACGGCGGCGAGGAGGGGGGAGGAGGAGGAGACTCGAGGGGCGGCGGCTAGGGTTTTCCCCCCGGGTCGCCCGCGGGGGCGACGCGAGGGGCGAGGGGTAGTACGCGACTTGTCCTCTCCCTACACCCAATAACAATGCCCCACGTTGGACAGCCCGTTAGTTTATGTAGTTTTTTTTTAGGTAGTTCTAGCATTGCTCAGCCGAAAAGATTAGTTAAGGCAAGTTGCTTAACATGACGTATGTCGTACGTAGATCTACCCTACCGAAAAACATAGAGCGGGTAAGTGCAAACCTTTGGCCAATTGAACATGTTGTGTCACATCCTTTCAAACAATAGAGCATGCATGGAGAGGAATGAAAATCACTTGGTACTATAGTACGAGTTTAAACGTTTTCATTTGCCGTTTGATTACTATTACAAGGAAGAAAATAAGTCAGCCGTAGGTGCAAGTACGGTGGCTAGTACTGGGTACTTTATTCCGATAAGAGTATGGGCGATGCCCGCACATGACCAAGACCATGTGTCCATGTCAGTTTCTTATACGCCGCTGGCTCGGAAGAGCCTCATGAACCCAAAGGTGACGGCCATGGCGGCCAGCCCGCCCACCACCACCCGCGCGCACGACCTCGCCACGGGGGCCCGCCCCAGCACGGCGCCCACGCATCCGAACGCGGCCAGCGCCAACGTCGCGACGACCACCACCACGGCGACCCGCAGGTTGTAGCCCACGATGAACCCGGCGGCCAGCAGCGGTAGGAGCGCCCCGACGGAGAAAGCCAGCGCTGAGGCCGCAGCGGCATGTGCTGGGCTTGGCAGCGCCTTCTCGTCGTCGCCGCCTCGCTTTCCGGCCTGGTCCAGCTCCGCGATCTCCACGTCGCGCTGGGAGCAGACGGACACGTACTCTCCGATGGCCATGCTGCATGCCCCGGCCAGTAGTCCCGCGAACCCGGACACGACCATGGCCCGCGTGTCGGGCTTGACGGCGCTGACGCCGAGCATGAGGGAGGCCGTGGAGACAAGCCCGTCGTTGGCGCCCAGCACCGCCGCGCGCAGCCAGTTGGCGCGCCCGGCAAAGTCGATGGACGACTCGGAGTTGTCGACGTAGCCGCACATCACGGCCGGGTTCTCGGCGTCGACCACGGCGGCCAGCTTGGCGTTGTTCACGGCCATGGCGACTGGGAGCTAGCGAGATGGATGGAGATGGTTGGGTTCGGGGTGGTAGTAGTAGTGGTAGCGGTAGTGTGGCGAACACACGCTCCCCTGGCGTGGTTTTATAGTGAATTTGAGGAGCCATGAGGGTCGTGCCTTGTGTTCGTGTGTTGCTGTGGGCATTGCCGGTCTTCTTTTTGACCTTTCATGCCGCTATGGCTAGTGCATACACGCCGCCACATCTTTTTCCTCTGGTATTGCGCGCCCGTGGCCACCACGAGCACACACCTACATAAATCGATGCATTGTGCTTGCTGAGTGTACATCATATGCAAGGCGTTTACAATGACTAGCGATAATTTGGTCGTTGGTTCCTTATAGTCATTAACTCGCATGTGATATAGACCACGAAAAATCAGCTAAAATAGAAAGGAACGGAAAATATCCATATTAAGAAAAAGTAAGCATATACATATAACAATAATAATTACAAGAATTCAAATAATAGAAATTATGAAAAGAAAATGAAACATTTCATCCATAGACAGAGATGGAATCCGAGCAGTTTGGGGGTTTAGGGTACTCTCCGCAAAATTGGCTCCGACACTTTTGTCAAAAGTGAAAGGACTACTGACCGAAGTCGCGGGAGAAAGCGCGTCATATATACTAATTTATCCCATCTACTGATGAAAGATAAAGGTTACAATTATTCATTTCTCGTCTCATTCTATATTTTCAGCTCAGCGCTTGCTTGCTCCTACATGCTACAAATGGTTTTAAATTTCAGTTTCAGAATTTTTTAGCTACATTCGAATCACTGGGTTTCGTTGAATTTTAGCCATTTCGGTTATCATTTCGGTCATGGAACCAAATTTTCTGTTCGAATTTTATTGAGATCGTACCAAATAATTTGTGTATACTACCACAATTGCTGAAATATTTTAAGAGAAACACAATAGTCATTCAATGAAGATTAGTTCGTTCAATTAAACTTGCATGAACTTTAACGCTCAGATTAGGTGGTTCTTAGTATGGACTCGAAAATACTACTCCCTCCGATTCAAAATAAGTGTCACCGTTTTGAAATAAGGTTGAGAGAGTATTTACTTTCCAGTTGCATTAGAAACAGTGAAACCGCTTCCTAAGGAAACACTTTTTTCGGATTCCTAAGAAAACAATTGACATTGTTAAAAAGAAACACCTTTGTAGAGACTTCGAGATAATCTCATCTTTCTTACGCATTATAGCCATTAAAAATGCATGTGAAAGAAGGTCGGATTAACCCGAAAAAGTGATCCAAAAATGGATCTGGCCTAAAGTTTCAGGATATATCCCATCCTAGATTTTACCCACCCGGAAATGTGCATGTATTGTCCACACTAATGTTGTGGGTGGTTTGTTTCACGAAAACCGATGAGAATGCCCGTTGCTTCAGAAACAATTGACACTGGTGGCCTGGATCAGAGGCAGGCACACCTATAACGCATCATGAGTAATCCACAACACTCGACGGCCTTGTATACAGAGGCAGCCACGACAACACCACCAAAAGGAGGTAGATATAGCCTCCCGCATCACGCTATCGAAGGACTAGATACATGCTAGGCATACTATGAAATAGGGTGCCAACTGGATAATCATTGATGTACTTGTGGAAACATGGAGGGCGCGGGGGAGGGGGGGGCAAGGAGAGAGGCGCAATGGCGGCGCATGTAGGGCTGGGCGTTCGGTTCCCCCGAACCGAACGGTTCGGTGCTTCGGGTTTTAATGAATTTCGGTTTTGAGATTTGGCAGACCGATCGGTTTCCTATAAAAATACTAACCGAGAGTTCGGTGTACCGATGCTTCGGTTCGGGTCTCGGTTGAGACCGAACAACTGACGAAAACAAAACTGAGCAGGCAACGAAGATAGAGGAAATATGACAGCGACAAAGATCAGTTGTGGCAAAAATCGAATCAAAAATCAAATCCTCAGATCCGTGCGCAAAAACAGAATCAAAAATCGAAGATCTGCAGCACGGATCTGCGCTCGGTAGGTCGAAGAGAGATGGTCGCCGCCTCGCCTCCATGAGCAGCAGCACTGACGCCGTCATACCGGGGATGGATATAAGCAGAGGGACATGGATGAGAGGTGGAAGTGGAGCCGCCGCCGCCGCCGGACGCAGGGATGGATAGAAGTCAAAGGCAGTGGCGACTAGGTTGCGGTGGTCGAGGCACAGACACTCGCGGGCGGCGGCTAGGGCGCGGTCGAGCGTTTAGGGCTCGAGATGCTGCTGATGTGAATGTACGACTCGCTCTATCCAGGTTCAGTAGTTGGGCTGTGGGCCGTGGGCTACGTAGATTTCTCGTGAGTTGAAAATTGCTTCGGTACTTCGGTGTGTTCGGTTACTTGATACATGCACCCGAATCAACCGAAGAAAGTTCGGTTCTCCAGATTGGCTGACCGAAGTTACGAGCGAACGAATCGGTTTCCGTGCGTTCGGGTTCGGTCCCGGTTATTTCGGGTCGGTACTTCGGTCATCGGTTTATATGTCCACCCCTAGGCGCATGGGAAAAATCTTGGAGGGATGATAGACTGCGAGCTACCGTCAAGATTTGGGATGATTTTCACTTGTTATACATGCCATCAATTAAAGGTAGTCAAATAAAATCTCCTAGGGCTAGGGGCGGCCTCCTAGATTGGACCTAGATAAGCATTAAGAGTAACTCTAGCAGATGCTCCATATGTGGTCGATCACTATAATAACCGCTAGTATGTCCGTCGTCACACAAAATGGCACTCTAGAAAGTCACCATATGTTGCCGTGATAGCCATATGTTATGGATCTCACTCCTAAAACGACCACATAGCCTCCAAATATGGAGGTTGTGGAAGCCATGTTTGCAGCTCGCTCCAAACCCAACTGACAGTATGTGAGGAAAGTTTCATCTCTTCCTCCTCGGGCTATATGTAGGATTTGAAGCAACACGACCAAGCATGCACCATCGATTGCGGGGGGGGGGGGGGGGGGGGGGAGGGGGGGGGCCTTCAACCGCATGGCAAATAAATGACTGTGGCTGCCTCCTCGGATTCCTGTGGCAGCCCGTCAGATGGTCACCACGCATCACCATCTCCTAGCTTGTTTGTGAGGCTAGGTGGCATGTGAGCAGGCCAACAATCGTGTATAAAAGCGTCCCTTGATGGTTGTCTGCCACCTTCCCAACTACCCTTCTAATGGAGCCCATGGTGTCTTATACCGGTGCATCTCTTCTCTCCCTTATCCGTTCCTCCCTCAAGTGCCTCCCATTCCTGTCTTGTCCACCCCCAATCCACCACTTCATCGTACATGGCACAGTGGAAGGAGCGCCCGGTCATCTTCAGTTTTGAGGACGAGGAGAAGCGGCTGGACCGTTGGTCCCCTTTTGGGACTTGTATGATGTGGTGGTGGAGAAACTTAGTACTAGGTTATTTTATTAGTTTAATTAATTAGCAATTCTATGAACGTAAGCCGTGATGTGACTAATTTTGCGCTACTATTATAGGAATGAGATCGGTGTTTTTGAATGTGTGCTATGAACCAAGTGTGTTCTTTTGAATTAGGGATAATTGAGGAAGAATCTATAGATCCAGTGAGAGATGCATCCTATTTGAAAGGAATTGTAGATTGGTAGTGATGGTTCTGAGTTTGCGCATCGCCTCGACAACCTTTATATTATTTTGCAATGCGCTTTATACATGTTACAAAAGCTGCCAGTATGACATCTCTACTAGAGTTGCTCTAACCTCCACCACAAGACGTCACAACTTCATTGTTGCGGGAAGCACGCCAAGTGACGGTGAGGCCGATACACGAGGTGGGTTGCTTGAGGCGCATGTTCTTGGCATTTGTGGGGGGGGGGGGGGGGGGGGGGATAATGCTACACATACTTAAGGATTTCTACGTAATTAACATAACTGATTAGGTGTCATGTTTTCATTACAGAAAATAAGGGGAGGGCCCCACCCCCGGTTGAAATCAGGGGGGCCGAAGAGGAATAATACTACACCTGCGAAACTGTTATCTATAGTACGAGTTTAAACGTTTTCATTTGCCGTTTGATTACTATTACAAGGAAGAAAATAAGTCAGCCGTAGGTGCAAGTACGGTGGCTAGTACTGGGTACTTTATTCCGAGAAGAGTATGGACGATGCCCGCACATGACCTACGCACGCGAGGACGGCGACCAAGACCATGTGTCCATGTCAGTTTCTCATACGCCGCTGGCTCGGAAGAGCCTCATGAACCCAAAGGTGACGGCCATGGCGGCCAGTCCGCCCACCACCACCCGCGCGCACGACCTCGCCACGGGGGCCCGCCCCAGCACGGCGCCCACGCATCCGAACGCGGCCAGCGCCAACGTCGCCACGACGACCACCACGGCGACCCGCAGGTTGTAGCCCACGATGAACCCGGCGGCCAGCAGCGGTAGGAGCGCCCCGACGGAGAAAGCCAGCGCTGAGGCCGCGGCGGCCTGTGCCGGGCTTGGCAGTGCCTTCTCCTCGTCGCCGCCACGCTTTCCGGCCTGGTCCAGCTCCGCGATCTCCACGTCGCGCTGGGAGCAGACGGACACGTACTCTCCGATGGCCATGCTGAATGCCCCGGCCAGTAGTCCCGCGAACCCGGACACGACCATGGCCCGCGCCTCGGGCTTGACGGCGCTGACGCCGAGCATGAGGGAGGCCGTGGAGACCAGCCCGTCGTTGGCGCCCAGCACCGCCGCGCGCAGCCAGTTGGCGCGCCCGGCGAAGTCGATGGACGACTCGGAGTCGTCGGCGTCGCAGCACACCACAGCCGGGTTCTCGGCGTCCGCCACAGCAGCCAGCTTGGTGTTGTTCACGGCCATGGCGACTGGCAGCTAGTGAGATGGATGGAGATGGCAGTGATGGTATTGTGCAGTGGCAGGCAGCAGTAGTGTGGAGGACACACGCTGCCCTGCCGTGTTTTTATAGTGAACTTCAGGGAGGCACGAGGGTTGTCTGTGGGCATGCCGGTCTTCTTCTTTTTCTCCCCCGGTGCTGGGATTTCCAGCTTTCATGCCGCCATGGCTAGTGCGTACATGCAGCCACATCTTCTTTTTCCTCCGGTATTGCGCGCCCGTGGCCACCACGAGCACGCACATACATTAATCGGTCCATCGTGCTTGCTGAGTGTACATCATACCAAATGAGTCTACAACGACAAGCTAGGAGAATTAGGTCACTTGCTCCTACGCACAACAGAAACTATTATTAGATCGCCCGGCCCAATTCTTCAAACACTTGAAACGAGTGTTTGCCAATTTCATGCTGAATATATGCCATGGCTCTTACTTTTATTGTTAATGTTACGGGGAGGTAGGGTATAGCTATTCGTGTTTGCAAATATGTGTCACCACTCACTACTTGTTCTACAGTACGTACGTGTTCAATGAAACGGTGATGATGCTGACTAGTACTACCAAACTGAACGCCATGTATTGCATGCTGACGAATGCTGCCGAACTTGCATGCCGACAAACTTCAAGGATCACATCGATCGCTGACAAAAGAAAAGCTACAAACCTTAGTTAGATTCGACGCGTTGCAACTGATCATTTCTAGTTTTCGTACGTGTGAAAGAAATTGCAATCGACGTATCTGAGCTCTGTATAGTACTTCTTAAGTAAAGAAATATAAGAGCGTTTAGATCACTATTTCTTTACAGTGGGAGAGGGAGTAAGTGTTTTTCAGCTAACCTGCCATGACGTAGCCGAACTCCTTGTCAAGATGGAACCGTGTCATCTCAGGCTCCGGGCAGTGGGCTACCGTTCACTTCGGAAATGGAATTCCACCATGCAGCTGACAAAGGAAAAGGTGAAATTAGCAAGCACCTATATCTGTGATCGGTTGGAATGGCGTCTGGCTAGCTAAGCTAGCTAGCCATTAACCGCGACATCGTTGCTCGCCAACGAACCCACTTATTGGATCGTGAATCACCGAGCTAAAAATATCAAGGATATACTTTTCAGTTCATAAAAATCAAGTATACATTGAGCTGTCTGCATCTTCAACCACAGACGAAGACAGTTTATTTTTATTATCTTTATGAAAGGGGGGAGCAAGCAAAGGGATGGCAAGTGCATGCATGTCCATCTCGTGGTAATTATTTGCGTTCCTATTTATCCAGACAAAAGAAGAAGAAAGAGCGGAAATTGCTTTTGGAGGCTGAGCTACATGGAGGCCTTCAAATGCAAAATTCAAAATCCGTGAAAATCCATATTTTATATTTTAAGAAATTCTAAAAAAATATAGACATATATGAAGGCATAAGGCACAAGTGTATAAATTTTCTGGAGAAATATGTTGAAATGAGGGTTGCGCAAAAGTAAATAAATCAAAGGCTTTTGTTGTCAAAAGATTAGATCTATTATAAAGATTCATCGAAAGTACAAAACACCTCAAACATAATAAAAATACATCGAGGTCCATGGACCATTGAATGACCATTGCCGTAGCCAGAACAAGCCGCTGACACGCTGCTCTCATACGGGAGCCGGCCTAACCTTGTCGATGACAGCCGGTAAGTCTTCGTGCATGTGCCCCTAAGGACCACTGCCTCGGAGCCACAGTCATCCCCACTGAATTGATCTGAAGAATTTGACACCAAATATCGCCGTTGCGTACGCACAACGAGAAACACTAACCTCACCGTCCCGAGGAGCTGGCAGGAATCTACACAAGAGCTCCATCTAATCAGTCCCAGCGGACGAACTTGAGAAGAATCCGAATAAGAAGCGTCGTCATCTGTCCAAACACTGCCCCAGCGAGAATTAAAACCCTATATATCTACTAACCGGAGACGAGGCACCAGAAATCCCCTCCCCGCCATCAGCCTCCGGAGCGGTAGGTGAAGCGGAGGCGAACCCACAAGCTCGCCGGGGAGATTGAGGGGAGGAAGGCTTTCCCTAACCACCTTGCGTGGGGAGAAAGAAAAGCAACTTTTCAAATTAACAGATGATACTATATTCATCTTCCTAGACCATGAATTTATCTTCTTCTTTTTTGTACAGATCACATTTCAATGTATTTCATCCTGAGACTTTACACAAACTCACATCCTTGTTTACTTGTACAAATATTTTCAGGGTTTTTGAAACCGAAAAATTTTGAATTTGATTTTTTCAAAAATTCGGCCTACATGGAGGCCGAGATCGAAAACGCCATACTCAAGAAAGAGACCCTAAAAAATGTATGAATATATGGTGCGGATTGAGCGTAGCTCAGTCGGTTAAGTTACTTGTGGTGAAAACAGTCAGCCCGGGTTTAACTCATATATTTGGCATGGGCGGTCACTTTTTCTTGGATTTATTCCATGATTTGATAGCTTAATTCTTTCGGTGGTAAGTGGTATTCAAAAAACATATACTATGAACATATAGTACTACTCCAGTTTGGAGTCTTGAACCAATACATGTTAATTACTCGCAGCACAATGCGCTTTGTTAACGCTAATTAATGGCGGCCAAGATCATACTCCGAGGAGAACACGGCCTTTGAGACCAAAGCGGCTCATGAACACATGGTCATCGCAGCTCATGGCTCTCGTGTTTAATTTTGAACGCGCTTCAACCCATGAGGTGGTATAGTACTTACTGAAAATTTCACAAACCACAAACTATTAAGGTTGGTTTTGCGCAGAACACCTGCTATACAGGCTTGTTACACAAAACATGTTAGCTCTAGTCTATCACTTGACTCGGTTGACATGATTCTTCCCAGGTCGGTCCCACTTTGTAAAGTGCACACATGGCAATAATAAAAACTAACCACATTAGTCGGCCAACTAAAACTACCAATCGATGAGGTTGATCTTTGGTTGAAAATGGCAGAGCTAGACATCCCATGGATCAGGGGCACTAAACCAACGACTTGATCTTGGTCCCACCTCCCTACTTACAGTAGTATAAAAGAAAAATGACCCCGCCCATTGAAAATTAACGATCTCATACGGGAGGCCGTGTCCTTCTCTAACACCCGATGCTAATAAGGTTCTAAAGGAGATGAACGTCGTTTACCATCGCCAGCCACCACATGGTGCCAACGGTAACCCTACTGCCATCTACATCTCCGCTGTCCACCCTGACACCCGCAGACATGGGTAATGGCCTGAGTTGAATCTGGTCAATATCCACTTCCACACTATTTATATGTTCCAATCACGAGATTAAGATCATGTTCATGTTGATTCTAAAGATTTAATGCTAGCACAGATACATACCAAAATCTGGTGCAAATGAGTTGCAATTGCCCCAGATCAATACTTGGTACATGTATGATCCAATTGACAAAATTCACAAGATTCTCGAAATGTACCCATTGGCTATTGAATTCTGGAATTCAATTTTTTGGTTCAAATTTTAAGGCTTTGAGAAAATGGATAAGTGGTAAGAAAATCATACATGCGCCAACACGGGTCTTGAAATTTTTTAGCTCATCTCGGTTGGATGACTTATGTGATCCTCTTTTTGTCATGCATGTACTTACAGGTGGGGCCGATTCATCAGACTACCCACAGTGGGAGTAACATAGATGGCATGTAATTAATGAAGAAAGAGAGGCATGTGATAACATAGCTAGTTATAATAACATCACACATATGAAAAAAAAGATGAGTCTACAACCTAATAAATGAAGTGATGCATGACACAACACATATGTTACTACTCACTGTGGAGGTAGTAACATAGACTAGTAACATATGCATGTTACTACTCTAAGTTACTCCCCACTGTGACTAGTCTCAGAATTCATCTCAACCGAATCAAATGATGGATTAGAGCTAACTGCAATGAATCACACCAATAAATGGTAATTTATGCAACAAACCTTTAGAACCAGTAGTTGGTCGTTTAGGGGATCTTCAACGCCGACCCTCAAACCACCCTCAACCATCCGGACCATACGAGACACGATCCGGACGTGTTTTGTCATTCAACGCGGTCCTGCATTGGTCCGTTCAGAGACAAACCGAGGAAGGGGATTGCGGGCGTCCGAACCGTTGCCATGTCTGTGTCTAACTAATCTGGCAGCTGCCTACATTTGGCGCAGAGCGGATGCGACCACGGCGAGCGGTGAAATATCTTTGCATCAGTATAACACATCAGTTAATGTTTCAAGTTTTTGACAGAACAACCAAGTTCAGATAGCCTCAGCCGCCCGCGGCATATCTCGTTCCATATTTCCGATGTCTGCTCTGCTCCAGTTCCATCGAATCCAGTCACAGATGTACTCCCTCCGGTCCTTTTTACTCTGCACATTGGATTTGTCGAAAGTCAAACTGTCAGCACACCGGGTAGCGCTTCAGATGATCTGGCAACAGCGACAACAGGTGACGACACTATTCATCATCCGACAAGCAGAGAAGAAGCGGCAGAGTTCAAAACTTCTCGTGGGCCTGCGGTGCGGCCCACTCGGGTGAAGACGAAGCCCAAATGGCACGCCGGCCCGGAATGGCTGTAGTTTAAATACCCTTGTAACATTCGGATGGATTGGCTTTGGACGGACGGCGGCTTCGGCCGATTGTAATAGTTGTAGTACAGAGGGAGGTTGGGAGGATAAACACGCCATCGAATTTTCCCCATTCCGCCATGAACCCTAGCTTCCACGCTTAGATTGATCGCGACTCTTACACTTGGTATCAGAGCCGGAGGTCCTGGCGCTTCCCCAGCATCATCACGAGACGCGGTGGCGAAATCGGCGGCGATGGAAAAGCTGTCGGAGGATGGGCGCGGTGTCTACGAGCTTCTGCGGGCGGATCTCGCGATCGACCTCGACAAGCGCTTCCGTGACCAAGGTGCGGATCTCCTCAAGGCCATGGAGAAGCTGATCTCGATGAATACCTCGAACCTCGACGGCTTGCTCTCGTCGCGCGTGGACGGGGTCCGAGACGAGTTGTTGATGGAGATGGAGCAGCTCCGCGGCGACCAGTTGAAGGGGAGTACTCCTCCGCAGGAAGATCCGTCTCCGTCGCGTGTGGCTGGGAATGGTCGCGGCGGTGGCCCGACTGATTCCCTCGGCTTCGACAACGATTACCGGGGGAAGGCGCATAATACTTATGTCCCTCCTCCGATCAGAGGTGCGCGCGAGTCCAATTTTTCGTTCCGTCCTTCTCTGGGTCGTGAGTCGAGTTCCTTTGATGCTGCTGATTCGTTTGCGTTTGGTGCTCGCCTGGAATTGCCGGGATTTGATGGTGCCAATCCGCGTCTGTGGCAAACGTGGTGTGAAGATCAGTTCAGGTTGTGGTGTACACCGGCTCACCGATGGATTTCTCTGGCAACAGCTCAATTTGAGGGTGCTGCTACTCGTTGGTTGGAATCGATGCAACGTCGACAGCCGCAGGCAAGTTGGTCTGAATTTTGTCAGAGTCTGCAGAACCGTTTTGGGCGTAATCAACATCAGACATTACTCCGTAAGTTGTTCAAAATAGCTCAGACCTCAACTGTAGCAGATTATGTGGAGCGCTTTGCTGATTTGTATGATCAACTATCTGCGTATGAAGAGGCGCCCAATTCCCTGCACTATACAACTAGATTCCTGGATGGACTTAAACCTGGTGTCCGTGTCGCTGTAGCTCTGCAGAAACCACGCGATTTGGATGCAGCGTATGATTTAGCGTTGTTGCATGAGGAGTTAGGTGAAGGCATTACTCCCATTAATCATGTCCCTGCTGCTAGATCAGGGCCAATGCCATTGCCATTGCCACCGTATAAACATCGCACTTCTGAAGACAAACGAAGTGTTGAAGTTCAGAAACCAAGTCAGACTAAAGATAAGTGGTCTGCCTTGAGGAATTATCGTAAGTCCAAGGGATTGTGCTTTGTTTGTGGTGAGAAATGGTCGAAGGATCATATATGCAAGTCGTCAGTCCAGTTGCGCATAGTGCAGGAGCTTATTGATCACATTCAATCGGAAGAAACAATATCCAGTGATAGCAGTATTCAGGACCAGATGTATGTCTATAGTATGCAATTGTCTGCTGCTGCTGTAGGGAAACAATCTAATGCGCCCACTTTGCAGTTGTTGATTGAGTTGCAAGGCATGGAACTTATCTTTCTTGTTGATTCAGGCAGTACGCATTCTTTCATTGGCAGCAGCTTGCAACACAAATTGACAAATGTTCAAACACATGAACCTGTGACAGTATCTGTAGCTGGAGGAGGTACATTGTGATGCGATTCTGTTTTAAAATCCTGCTCCTGGAGTTGTGGTCAGGTGGAATTTGCTACTAGTTTTCGATTACTTCCCCTAGCCAGTTATGATGGAATTATAGGCCTGGATTGGCTTGCTCAGCACAGTCCTATGCAGGTTGATTGGGTTCAAAAGTGGATGTCCTTTTACTATCAAGGAGATACAGTTACATTGCAAGGGCTGTTACCTGAGGATGTAGCAGTTACAGTGTTTTCTGTCTCTCTGATTAGACCTGTGGAACAGAAAGTTGTTCAGCCAGAGTTGCAAGTTTTGCTGGATAAGCATGCTGTAGTGTTTGGAAATCCAACTACACTACCTCCTAGAAGACTTAAGGATCACACTATTCCATTGATTCCTGGAGCCAGACCAGTGTCCGTTAGGCCCTACAGGATTGCTCCACATCTGAAAGATGAGTTGGAAAAACAGATTAAAGAGCTGCTGGATTCAGGGATGATTAGGCATAGTAACAGTGTTTTTTCTTCTCCTGTGTTGTTAGTTAAAAAGAAAGAAGAAGGAACTTGGAGGATGGTAGTTGATTATAGACAACTCAATGCTATCACCGAAAAAGGGAAATATCCAGTGCCTGTAATAGATGAACTTTTGGATGAACTTGCAGGAACCTGTTGGTTTTCTAAGCCGGACTTGAAAGCTGGATATTATCAGATCAGATTAGCACCAGGAGAGGAATATAAGACTGCATTTCAAACTCATAATGGACATTATGAATTTACTGTGATGGGCATGGGTCTGACAGGAGCACCTGGATCATTTCAAGGGCAAATGAATTTTGATCTGTCTCCAGTCTTGAGGAAGTTTGCCTTGGTTTTCTTTGATGATATTCTGGTATTCTGTAAGACATTGGAAGAACACTGGAAACATTTGGATGAGGTGCTATCTATTTTGCATAAGGAGCAGTGGAAGGTTAAGATGTCTAAATGTGACTTTGCTCAGCCCAAGATAGCATATCTAGGGCATGTTATTTCTGCAGAAGGGGTTTCCACTGACCCTGATAAGATAGTGGTTGTTCAGCAATGGCCTACTCCAAAAAATGTGAAGGAAGTGAGGGGTTTTCTTGGTTTGAGTGGTTATTATAGAAAATGCATTAAACATTATGGGATTATTGCAAGGCCTTTAACTGATTTGCTTAAGAACGGAGTTCCTTTTGTATGGACCAGTGTTACAGAGGAGGCTTTTGTCACACTTAAGCATGCTCTAGTGTCTGCTCCTGTATTGGCCTTACCAGATTTTAGTAAGCCCTTTATGATTGAGACTGATGCTTGTGAATATGGTATTGGTGCAGTGCTGATGCAACAGGGACACCCACTGGCATTTGTTAGTAAAACTTTGGGACCCAAGAATAGGGCCCTGTTAGTATATGAGAAAGAATATTTGGCTATTTTATTGGCAGTGGATAAGTGGAGGCCTTATTTGCAAGTTCAGCAGTTCACTATTAAAACTAATCAAAGAAGTTTGGCTCATTTGCAGGATCAAAGATTGCATACAATCTGGCAGCAGAAGTGTCTTACTAAACTTCTTGGATTGCATTATCAGATTCAGTACAAACAAGGTACAGCAAATAGTGCAGCCGATGCTCTGTCCAGGAGACCTCATGATGGTTCTCAGTTGTTTTCCATTTCCAGTAGCCAACCCACATGGTTAGTTGAAATTATTGACAGTTATAAACATGATGAACGAGCCCTGACAATTATGCAACAACTAGCTGTGCAACCAGCTTCTAAGCCACCCTACAGTTTGGTTAATGGTATTCTGAAATATAAGCAGAGTATTTGGGTTGGCCCTGTTCCTGCATTACATCAGAAAATTTTCTATGCTTTTCATGATAGCCCTTTGGGGGGTCATTCAGGTTTTCCAGTGACATACAAAAGGATTCATGCTCCGTTCACTTGGTCTGGAATGAAGAAGTTCATCTTAACACAGGTGCAGTCTTGTGTGATATGTCAGAAAGCTAAACCTGAAAGAGTTCCTTATCCTGGCTTGTTATCTCCCTTGCCAGTTCCACATAAAGCCTGGGATACTGTGTCTATGGATTTTATTAATGGTCTTCCCCAGTCATCTCAGTACAACTGCATTTTAGTGGTGATTGACAAATTTTCTAAATATGGTCATTTTATTCCACTCAAACACCCTTTCAATGCTCAGGAGGTGGCTGAGGTGTTCTTGGATAATGTTTACAAGTTGCATGGTCTGCCTAGTGTGATCATATCTGATAGAGATCCACTTTTTACTAGTCAATTCTGGAAATTGTTAGTTGCAAAAACAGGGACTCAATTGAATATGAGTACAGCAAATCATCCTGAAACAGATGGGCAGACTGAGCGAGTAAATCAGCAAGTGGAGTGCTATTTGAGATGTTTTATCAGTGCTCAACCACACAAATGGAGTAAATGGTTGCCTTTGTGTGAATTCTGGTACAATTCCAATTGGCACTCTGCTTTGGGGAAATCTCCTTTTGAAATCTTGTATGGGTATACTCCCAGATATTTTGGCATCTCTGCAACTGATACAATTGCTCCATTGGAAATGCAAGATTGGTTGCAATCTCGCCAAGCAGTCACAGAAACAGCTCGACAACACTTGTTAAGGGCACAACAACGTATGAAAATCAGGCTGACAAGAAGAGAACTGAACGGGTTTTTGCAGTAGGGGATCGTGTCGTTCTCAAGCTGCAACCCTATGCTCAGTTGTCATTATATTCCAGGGCAAATCAAAAACTGGCCTTCAAGTATTGTGGTCCTTTTCCAATCCTGGAGCGCATTGGAGAGCGAGCTTATCGATTGGATCTTCCTAATAACAGCAGGCTACACCCTGTCTTTCATGTTTCTCAGCTCAAGAAGTTTTTACCTCGAGAGACGATTCCCAGTCACACATTGCCTACAGTCAGGGCAGCTATACAAGTCCCTCTCAGTATACTGCAGAAGCGAGTGCGATCTCAAGGTAAAAAGACTGTTGCCCAAGGGCTAGTTCACTGGTCTGAATCTTCTCCTGCAGATGCTACTTGGGAGGATTTGGAGCATTTGAAGCAGCAGTTTCCCCGTGCTCCGGCTTGGGGTCAAGCCGGCTCTCAAGGAGGGAGGAATGTCAGCACACCGGGGGGGCGCTTCAGATGATCTGGCAACAGCGACAACAGGTGACGACACTATTCATCATCCGACAAGCAGAGAAGAAGCGGCAGAGTTCAAAACTTCTCGTGGGCCTGCGGTGCGGCCCACTCGGGTGAAGACGAAGCCCAAATGGCACGCCGGCCCGGAATGGCTGTAGTTTAAATACCCTTGTAACGTTCGGATGGATTGGCTTTGGACGGACGGCGGCTTCGGCCGATTGTAATAGTTGTAGTACAGAGGAAGGTTGGGAGGATAAACACGCCATCGAATTTTCCCCATTCCGCCATGAACCCTAGCTTCCACGCTTAGATCGATCGCGACTCTTACACAAACTTTGCTAAGTTTGACCAAATTTATATTAGAAATTATTAGCATCTATAATAAATATAATATGAAAATATATTTCAAGATGAATCTAATGATATTGGTGTTGTTATATGTGAATGTCTATAATTTTTTATATAAACTTGATTAAAGTTGGATGAAATTGACTTCGGACAAACCTAATATGGAGAGTAAAAAGGACCGGAGGGAGTACTACAGTATATTGAAGCCACAATGTGTGCCGCAGTTCACTCGTCGCCGCACACGTAACCGACACTTAAACCAGGTTGTCAACTTCTCGCATCTTTGCCCATCTTGCGTCGCCATTAAGCTGTGACTGAACTGTGAACCCTCCAACATTTTCAATGCCTAGGTCTTCACTGAACGAGCAGCCAGCCCGTGACTGAGCTTGTTTACATCCTCCAAGAATTTAAAGGCGTCGCCGAGCTCGATGCGATCGATCCGGCAGCATCGATCCTCATGTGGTTGACCCCGGTAATCCTGCGGCACCTTCTCAGTCGAGTCTGCACTGCATATATCCTTCACTTGACCGTGGCTGGCCCCGCACACTACAGTCACTCACTTCACTCGCCAGGAGCCATGGCCTTGGCTAGGGAGCGCCTCCTAGCCAGCCTATCGGCTCTTGCGCTGATGATCGCCGCCTGGGCCTCTCCGGTTGCCGGTGGTCGCCCGGCGGACCAGCTGCAGATACTGTGGGGGCAAACGAAGGTGCTCAGCGACGGCAACGGCGACCAGACCATCGCGCTGATGCTGGACCACGCCATGGGGTCGGCTTTCAAGTCCAAGACCTCCTACCTCTTTGCCCGGATCGACGTGGACATCAAGCTCATCCCCAGGAACTCCGCCGGCACCGTCACCACCATATATGTAAGTGAGATCATGCCATGTCCATCGTCTCGTCATCCATGCACGGCATGCACGAGTTCCTGGCAAAGTAATGGTACATATGCTGTGTGCTGTGGTGCAGATGATCTCGGAGAAGGACTGGAAGACCCACGACGAGATCGACCTCGAGTTCCTGGGCAACGCCACCGGCCAGCCCTACACCCTGCACACCAACATCTTCGCCAACGGCGAGGGCGGCAGGGAGGTGCAGTACCGCCTCTGGTTCGACCCCACCAAGGACTTCCACACCTACTCCATCGTCTGGAACACAGACGAGATCCTGTAAGCCTCGCCTTATTCTACACACCAGTACTCTGTTGGACATGTCTGAAACTCTGAATGCTTTCAAGTTTCCATGGCATTTACTGTATGTTGCTGAAGGCATTGTCGGGGTGGTCTGCAGGATCCTGGTGGACGGCGTGCCGATCCGGCAATTCAAGAACCACTGGGACGCCGGGGTGCCCTTCCCGGTGTACCAGCCGATGCGGCTGTTCGGGTGCCTGTGGGACGCAGACGACTGGGCCACGCAGGGCGGGCGCGTCAAGACCGACTGGTCGCAGGCGCCGTTCGTCGCCTACTTCCGGAACTACACCGCCTCCGGGTGCGCCCCGAGCGCCGGCGGCTCGTGGGCTTGCGGCCCGGACCCCTCCGGCTCCGGCGGCAGCAGCGGCTGGATGGACCGGGCACGGGGAGGAGGGCGGCTGGACGACGACGTGAAGCAGCAGCAGCAGCTGAGGGAGGTGCAGGGCAAGTACATGATCTACAACTACTGCACCGACGAAAAGAGGTTCCCCAATGGCTTCCCGAAGGAGTGTGGGCTCGCTTAGGCATTATTGTTACTACTAGGATGAGATCGATAGAAGTGATTGTGATGATGGAGCTGGGTGGGAGTTGTGCGTCTTGGCAATAACATTATTTCATTCTTCTTTTGGCTATTTATGAACGGCAATTCTTCTTTTCTTCCTGGAGAAAGAAAAACAAAAACAAAAGAAATAGCAACCGTTTCTGGTCATGTGTAATACGATGCAGAGATTTGTTAATTATATATACTGATTCCGTGAAGATTAAAGAGTGGACACGTACCAACGCATGGTCATGAGTGTAAGCACGGTAGCACAGAGCAGTTTTCCCATAGAAACAAGTAAACAAAATTCTACACCGATCGGGATTTGCATCCATGCGAGTAAAGACGCCGCTACCTAGCTAGCTAGTAGTACGATGCTTCCGAGTTCCGAGGCTAGTGTGATAATTTATCCAAGCGAAGGTTCTAAAGATGCCGCGATCTAGCTTAGCTAGCACGATTCTTCGGAGCTCAATGTGGTACTCCCTCCGGTCTCAAACGGTATCTAGCATTGAGATATGCCTAACTACATCCAGATAACTAATGTAGATTGAAGGGAGTAAAATTATTAGAGCAAAATCCAAGTGAAATCTTAGAGGGGCCCTCGCGTTCGTGCTGGGTGGTGGCTTCAGTACCTCGGCAATGGCTAAGAAGAACGGAGCAGGACAGGCCTTGGCAACGGATGACATAGCTACACATATCTTTGACAGCTTGGTGAATGTTAAGTTGGGAGATGGCAAAAAGGTGTTGTTCTGCCGTGACCGATGGACTATTTTTTTTTGTTTTTGAAAAAGAAAACATGTTAATATTGCAAAATATCAATTACACCTAGCCTCTGCATGACAAGCGACATCCAAAATGCACACAGTCAAAGAAAACATCTAGAATGCACACGGTCAAAGAAAAAAATAGAAAAGAAAGAAAAAAAACAAAGGTCCTGCCACATGATCAACTTTCTCAGCAACTAGACGCAAACCATCACCAAATACAATACCCGAAAAATATAAAAGGTCTTCAAAAACAACACCTCAAAAAAACAGTGCACAAGCACCATCTTTGCTGGATCTAAGATCTTAGATTTTCACTTTAAAGAAGTCCGAGCTCTCAAAACAATTCCTTCAACAAGGCAATTGGCAGGTACAACCGATGAAGGTCATACCTCACGTTTTCACCCTGAAGGTCATGGATCGACAACCGAGGAGCACCACTAAAAATGAATTCATATAGTGTTGCCGCCCTCACTTGACACTGTTGCTCCTGAGAGTTATCAAACACCTGGCTGACTCCATCGTCTGGAAGGATCCGTCCGCCTAACTGATCATCCGATCTCGGCCACCATGACCTTCTCCACAACTGTCTACACCATAGAAATCGAGAAGCCAACATGTCTCATGGTGTCAACAAAGAATAGAGGTTCGCGCCTCGCCGTCGTGGAACCTCGTAGGCTGATATGACGTGCACGACCGAATTCTATCAGATCCAAATATCTTGAGAAGTGATAGGTGGGAACCCGATGAACGAGTTCACACCCGAGGGTGGCCCGATCTTCACGTCGTAGAATCGAATCGGGAGGGATAACTAGCTGCCAGCAACCGGGATACTAGCTTTATACCTGCCAAGGTTGGATGCAACCCGTACGTCGGGGTAGGCTGGCCGAAACTATAAGAACTCCAACCCGCTGTCCGAACAATCGCAGAACCACAAATCAGGACTAATCCACACAAAACGGTTGGAACCGTAGAGCGCGAACTAGGGGGAACCAGAGGCTTCTTCTAGCGAATCTGAATGAACTCATAAGAGCAAAGGTAGCAAGATCTCTTGGATCTCTCTAGCAGTCTTGCTGCATAAGCTTGTAGCTGAATGGTTTGACAAAAGGTTTTTTCTAGAGGATGGGGAAGATGGGGTTTTATAGCAGGGACAACCCCCCTTAGCTCGGTGTGAAAATGGTTTCAAAAGTAAGCATGTTTGCATGGCTTCCTTAGGTGAATAAGCAGTCAACTTTGGGAGTTGTTGGAGAGCTCCTCGGAAATTCGTGAAGCCTTCACAGCCTGGACACCTTTCACGAGAATGACTATAACTTTTGACTCACAGCTCCAAATGATGTGAGGTTTTTTGCATTGGAAAGATAATTTGATGTAGCTTATGTTGACGTACCCCTATGGCCCCGTCCCTCCACCATATGGATGTGCCACCATGAAACATCATAGGTAAAATCTGACAGCATCAGCTTCACTTGAAACTTGTTTTCTCCAAACTTGTTTCTCCAAACTGGTTGCTTCAAGAGCTCATAAGTTGTTGGATTTATTCCATGTGATACCTAAATTCAACCAACAACAATGGAGATGAAAGTGCAGCCATGTATTCAAGATTATAGTATGAACTTAAGTTAGCGTTCACCTGGGCATGTGTTTGCTTGATTCGGCTTAGTAATTCTTTCCAACCAAATTTTGCACTTTTCTGAAATGTCATGTATGATGTACCCATGTGCTCATCATCCTCCCTCCCTTGATGAAGAGTCGTCCTCGACTCTCTTTGATCTGCAAAAGATAAGTAGAAGGGGAGTAGATAATATCAATGCAAAGAAATGATGCAATCCTCATTTGTAGCTTTCACCTTTGAATTGTGTTGCATCTGATCATGTACTTCTTTTTCACAACTTAGAATTTGTTCAGGAATGATTTGTGTTGTTTCAATGATGAACATGTCCTCATCATCCCCCCTCTCTTGAAAAGGAGTCGTCCTCGGCTCTACCTGGTCATCACACAAAAGAAAGCAGGGCAATACCAAATCATAATGCAAAGGTTTCATGATATAGAGAATTTTAATTTTCAACTTTGCTATCTTATGGACGATGTCAATATGATGCTTTGTTCGACTTAGGAGTTCCTTCCAGCAAACGTTTCCATGGAGTACAAATTTGCAATCGACAATGATCATGTTCATATCAGCATCCCTTTCTAGGAGAAAAGTCATCCTCGACTTCATTTGGTCCACAAAATTATAACACGAGGACAATTTGAAATAACTAGGAAAAGAAAATGATGAATAATCATGTGCAACATTTAGTTTTATTGGATATTTTATAGCCTCTTAAAGATTAACAAAACCATATTGATGGATGGATGATGTACCAAACAATTTTTCTCTAATCTTATCACGCCATTGCTTCAAAAACTCATAAGTGCATACCTCTGGCTTCATCAAAATGGAAGATCCTTTTTGTTTTACCTCATTGAGTACTTGAATGCCTTTCTGAAAATCGATCTTCACACATGCACCTTGTGTAGTGGTGTTCCACGTGCACCACAATTGTTCGTGGATCTCGTCCCCCCATTGTTGCAAGAGAGCTGATAGGTATGACTTTTGCATCTGCACATATCGTAAAGAAAGAAAATTTTGTGAAAGGTTAGTAATTGAATACTCCTTTCTCTTTTCATTTGGTGGATCACTCATCTCTTTCATATTATGGGGAAACACCTCAAGCTCATGTTTGGTGGACTCACACAACTCACTAATCCTCTCTCTTGGATGATGTGGTATATTATGTTGTGGTTCACTCATCTCTCTAATGAGGTGCGAAATGATCTCAATCTCACATTTTGTGGACTCACACAACTCATTAATCCTCTCTTCCTGAATGTGTGGTATATCTAGGTGGAGATCTTGTATTTCTCTAATCTCATGATGAACAATCTGATCCTCACATTTTGTGAACTCACTCACCTCACTTTCCTTATCACTCTCAATATATGGAATCGTGGAAAGTGGACACTCTTCCTCACATTTGGTGGAGTCACTCAACTCATTTTTCTTTTCACTCTCAAGTGCTGGGATTTTTGAAAGTGGAGATTCTTCCTCACTTTTGGTGGATTCACTCAGCTTGCTTTTCTCATCACTCTCAAGTTGTGGGATTTTGGATTGTGGACTCTCTACCTCACGTGGAATTTGTAGCACATCTTTCTTGGATGTTGGGATAATATTGGTGGTCAAGATGGCAACATTAGGAATGAGCTTCTCATGTAAACATGGGCTATGAATTATTGGATTTGGTTCATCAACAACGGTCATGCTTTGTGGTGGATCATCGGTGTGCCGACGGGAGCCATAACTTTGTCGTCGGGCATGACGTCCTTGCTGCGATTCATGAGCAGCAGTAACATGCCTAGGGGCAAAAACAGCTTGCCCTCGAGCATGCCATCCTTGCCGCACTTCAGGAGGAGCAGCGACACGCCCACGAGAAGCAACACCATGCCCTCGAGCATGTCTTCTTTGTTGCATTTCATGAGTAGTAGTGACACGCCTATGGGCAGCAACATCATGCTCTCGAGCATGTCTTCTTTGCTGCACTTCATGAGCAACAGGGTATTGTCGGTGTCAAACCCCATCACCACCTGCTGGAGGTCGGTCATGAAAACATCCTTCCAAGGTCTCGAGCCATGTTCCGTAATTCCTTAAAATCAGCACGTGTGACCGGGGCATCTTCTTCCCCATGGTTTTCTCCATGAACACTCGATCTAGATCCTGCCATGTTAGTAAGGCCAAAAGTGGAAAAGGATAATTTTGTGGAATCACACAACTTCACCTCTTACTCACCAAATTTCGTATGAGTTAACATCAGAGTGTGCTTCTCCCGAATGTGTTAAAGCGATTGAAAGACAAGGATAAAAGAACTAGCTTTGATTTTTGGTGGAGCTCGGTGGGGTAAACAAAAGGGGGCTTGTGCTGAAATCAAGTTGATGCAAACCAAGAAAAATATGTGGATGGATTTGCTGCACCTTTGCACCAAAATTGAAAAACACAACACACAAGCTTCTGAAATTTTTCTATCAAGCTCAAACTTTTGGATCTTACACAACACTTTCTTTTTCTCTCTTGACTTTTTTCCCACTCTTTTTTTCTCTCTTTGATTTTTTTGCCACTGTTTTTTCTCTTTTTCCAAAGCACAACAACCAAATCTGAAAGCAATTATGAAGATGAACTTGGTGCAGATCTAAAAGATGAAGAACATGCAAGGTATGCAACAACAAGATCTCAGCACCAACAAGACTTGGCTTTATTTTTGGTGGGGCTTTGGACTTCTAGGACAGAAAATATAGCATGAAAAACACTCAATCTAAAGGGATGATAGCAAGATAAACTTGGATAACAGATCCTACCGTGTCAACGAAGGCTCTGATGCCAGATGATAGGTAGGACCCCGATGAACGAGTTCACGCCTGAGGGTGGCCCGATCTTCACGTCGTAGGATCGAATCGGGAGGGATAACTAGCTGCAAGCATCGGGATAACTAGCTTTATACCTGCCAAGGTTGGATGCAACCCGTACGTTGGGGATGGCTGACCGAAGCTACAAGAACCCCAACCCGCTGTCCGAACAATCGCAGAACCATAAACCGGGACTAATCCACACAAACCGGCCGGAACCGTAGAGCACGAACTAGGGGGAACCAGAGGCTTCTTCTAGCGAATCTGAATGAACTCACAAGAGCAAAGGTAGCAAGATCTCTCGGATCTCTCTAGCAGTCTTGCATCATAAGCTTGTAGCTGAATGGTTTGACAAAAAGGTATTTCTAGAGGATGGGGAAGATGGGGTTTTATAGCAGGGACAACCCCCCTTAGCTAGGTGTGAAAATGGTTTCAAAAGTAAGCAGGTTTGCATGGCTTCCTTGGGTGAATAAGCAATCAACTTTGGGAGTTGTTGGAGAGCTCCTCGGAAATTTGCGAAGCCTTGACAGTCTGAACACCTTCCACGAGAATGACTACAAATTTTGACTCACAACTCCAAATGATGTGAGGATTTTTGCATTGGAAAGATAATTTGAGGTAGCTTCTGTTGATGTACCCCTATGGCCCCGTCTCTCCATCATATGGGTGTGCCATGACGAAACATCATAGGTAAAAACTGACAGCATCAGCTTCACTTGAAACTTGTTTTCTTCAAACTTGTTCCTCCAAACCGGTTGCTTCAAGAGCTCATAAGTTGTTGGATTTATTCCATGTGATACCTAAATTCAACCAGCAACAATGGATATGAAAGTGCAGCCATGTATTCAAGATTATAGTATGAACTTAAGTTAGCGTTCACCTGGCCATGTGTTTGCTTGATTCGGCTTAGTAATTCTTTCCAACCAAATTTTGCACTTTTCTGAAATGTCATGTATGATGTACCCATGTGCTCATCAGGAAGGATCTCCGGCAGCAGTTTCGAAACACGTCGATGACCAGATCAAGGAGGACCGATCATGTAGGATGTTTCCATGATGTGAGAAGAGCAGGAGGACAACCACCGTTGTTATCAAGGTAGCATGCCCCCATGCCGCCCCAATCCAGCTCGCTACCGCCTGCCTGCCAACGTCCGTCCATGGCCTGAAGCCTACTGACCAGAGCCCCGGGCCGCATCAGCCGACGAAGGACACGGTCGAACGCAGGTTTGGTTTGAGCTCCACCAACCCACCCAGATCAGATCGAAGGGATCGGCAACCAAAGCCATCTCTACAAGACGGGGCACACCACTAGGCGGAGCACCACACCACGCCTGTCACCGAGCAGCGCCACTGTCAGAGCCTCGTAGCGAGCCGCCACCGGATCGGTGTCGCGTCGCCGCTGGGGAGGGAAAGGAGCCACGCCGATGGAAGGCCCTACTGCTGTCGGCACTACTCGGGCTTCGCCTGACAAAGACCCTTGGCTCCTGCGAGGGAGAGGGGCTGGAGGGGAGGGCCGACAATCGACGGAAATAGGGTTCCCCGAGCCGCCACTGCGAGCAATGCGGGGGTAGGGCTGAGAATGAGTCTTCATGGATTGAGGCTGCTACCGCTGGATAAATGGATGCATAACGTAGGGTGAATTGCATAAAACCACCACATTGACACTTATGTTTGCAAAAAACACTCTTCTACGAGTTTCAGCCAGAGACCACTGATTCCCGGCCTAATATTTTGCAAAAAAACATTGATCGGTCCCTTTGGGCATTTTAACCTCGATTGTGACATATGGGTCCGCAAAAGCTGGCATGGCGTAACTGTTGGTCCCACAAGGCGTTAGACAAAGTGTGATATGAAATTACCAAATAGTTCTTGATATTTTTGCATAGGCGCCCTTCGATTAGAATAGGAAAATGCAATCAAGTCCTTAGCCTCCTCACCACCCGCAGCAGGCCATCCCCGAGCTCGGGCTCGAGGTTGTCGCCTGCCTTCAGCATTGGGAGGCGGCGTCCAGGCCGTTGCCTCACACATCTCTGGCACCGGGAGCCGCCATCGGGATGCTGGCTACGATGCACTTTATCAAGGACCTGCTGCTGAGCGGAGTTGGAAAATGCGAAGAGGTGCCGGCGGCGACCCGAAGCGGCTGCTGGTCCTGGCCGGCAGAGGCCCGCGGTGGCTGGTGGTCTTGGCCAACGGCGGCAAGAACCCGAGCTGTTGCGTGTGCTTCCTGTGTGGCGCGGTGGATCTCGGCGCGGGTGGGCGGCGAGGCGCCCCTCAGGCAGATGAGGCGGATGCAGGGGCAGCTCGAGGTCGATGAGGCCTGCCATAGCTGACGGTTTCCGGCTGCGGCGGACGGCTGAAGATCGGCGAGGCGGCGAGGATTTGGGGGCGGCTCGTGTTGCGTGCTCCGGTGACACAGCCTGTAGCAGTGACAGAGAGAAGGTCACGGGAGGAGAGTAGGGGCGGCGCCGTGAGCAGGTCTACCGGCGGCGGGGCGGCACGCACGGAGGAGGGGGGTGGATTGGTTGTTTTGTTTGTTCAGGAAGGAGCTTTTGGCAACAAGAAAAACTAACGACGTCTTGTCCGAACCTTTGCGCCACGTTATAAAAAACAGACCCCACGTGTCATAATTGAGATTAACATACCCAAAGCGACATGTCGGTGTTTTCTGCAAAAGATTAAGCTCGGAATTAGTGCACCCCTCCTCCAGTGCTAAAAGATGTAGAAGGGTGTCTCTTGCAAATCTAGACTTCAATGCGGTGGTTTTCTATAATTCACTTCGTAACAGGAGAAATTGCACCCTTGGTTGTCCAACTTGTCAGAAAAAGAGCCTTCAACAAATGTACGGTGGTCAAGGCAACCACAAATGCACGCTGGGTAGATGACATTTCGGAGCAGCTCTGCCCACAGGGCCTCGATAAATACATCCTCTTCTGGTGCAAGTGCATCCACTGCGGACATGCAAGTGCATGCTACAATTGAAACTGAACTCTAAATTTTAATATGCTTGCAAGAGTTAATCGATCAATGTTTTTAATATATTATGGGTGTTTGTGGGACATGGTGCCACGCGCATCCCTTATAAATAGTAAATTTGGAAAGAAAACATTAAAACAAAATTGAAATATTTTTTACATCGACTAGTACACTCATGTATGAAGTTTCACGAGAAAAAAAATGACATTTGTGGTATTCTGAACAAAAAATACAAAATCAAAGCTATATCCATAAACACTACTCCCTCCGTTTTTTAATATAAGATGTTTTAGGTGTTCTACATGTTGTCTAGATTCATACTAAAATGAATGAATGTACACACTAGAACATGTCTAGATACATTTAATACGTGTGGAATGTGGCGAAAAGCTAAAACATCTTATATTTATGAACGGAGGGAGTATTTAATAATAATAAGATAGATTGTATTTTCTTCACTAACAAATATGTAGAATGATCGTTATTTATAGCATTTTTTAAATTTACCATTCACGTGGATGTGTGTGGAACCATATTCATCATTGTATTTTTTTTGTACTATATGCTAACATGTTGGCGTGTAGTACCCGTTAGCAAAATGTGCTTGCTTCTGTACACCCCCCCCCCCCCTCCCCAACCATATAAGGGCGGTATGGTCATTTACCCACCTCCATATGTGGCACACATGAGCTATACCCACCATTTACTTCCACCTGTTATAACCAAATAGGATAGTTGATTTGTTGTGCCTAGTTACTTCTTTTATTCTTCTTGTTGTTCATCGTCTTAGACTTTCTTCTCTTTTATGTTTATTTGGCCTTTTTTTCTTTGGATGAATTTATTTTCTTTATTTCTTCAATAGTACACACCCCCTCTCACCTGGGCTTGGCCCAATTTACTTTCCTTTTCTTTTTTACAACCTTTAAAAAATAAAGGCATTATGTCAGACTCAAACTCAGAACCACATTGTTCATAACCAGACGCGTTAACCACATGGGATACCTTAACTCCTATGTCTAAGTTCTTCTTTTTCCATCTTTTGTAGTGCATCAAATATGACGCTAAAAAGAAAGACTTTGGTTTTCCTTTTCAATCGGGTTGTTCTGGCGGTTCATTCTTCTGTTTTTACTCAGGTTTTATATTCTTCTATTTTTATTTCCTTTTCGTTTTCCATTTTTCTTTTTCTTTTCTTGGATTTTTTCAAATGCGTGATTCTCTTTAAAAAAATTGACACTTTTTCCAAATTTGCAATCTTTTTCAGCACCATAATTTCTTGTAGTTTTTTGCTAACACTCTAGTGAACTTTTCCCAATTCCATGCACTTTTTCACTATATTTTCATCTTTCCTTGCAAAACCATAAACTATTTTCAAATCTAGAAACTATTTTTCAAATTCCGGAATATTTTTCAAATTATAGATTTTTCCCTAGAAAACCTGCGTCTTTTCTCTTTTTTTTTGCCTTTCAATTGTTTTGATTTTTTCCAAGAAATCCTCACGCTTTTGGAAATTTGTCCAAAAGTTCAATAAATGTTCGTTCTTTCAAATTTTGTTCAAAACAACAAATATTCTTATTTTAGTAAATTGTACATAATTTCATAATAAAATGTATGTGTCTTAAAAAATTGCTAAGAATGACAAAACATGAACACTTATTTTTTTAAGAGAAAAAATTTCATCACTAACATTTTTGGGTTTTTCAAACATCTTTTCAAAAAATCATAAATATACGAACAAAAATTTGAAACCATTAAGTGTTTGAATTTCCCCAAAGATTTTATGTATTTGTATAGAGTAGAGTTGAAAACAGGAACATTTTAAAATGCGAAACAAATTTTGAAAGCATGTACATTATTTGAAAGTCCCCAAACATTTTTTTGAATTTGTGAACTAGTATTAAAAAAGGAACATTTTATGAATTTGAGAACCAATTTTTAAAATATGGACATTTTTCGAATCGGTGAACTTTTTCAAAATCATGAGCGCTAGGCTGGTCCAAAAGGTGCCCGATGGGAGCGATGTCGTTGCCTAGTTAGGCCAAGGCCTGAGCGTTTATTCTATTTTTTGCCTTCTCTTTTTGTCGTTAATTCATTTTTCTACCTTTTGAACTTTATTATTCTTTTATAAACCTGTCCTAAAGTTTGAAATATTTTTTGGAATACGAAATAACAATTTTAAGTAAGTGTTTTAAATTCCTTTTTGCTTCAAATATTTTATTAAATTATTTTGAAAAGAGATTTATTATTTAAATCATGATTTTAAATACTTTGTTCCTTCAAGCCTGACATTGATATCTACCATAGGCATGTCCACCAGCTTACAATTGGGGTAATTTCAAGAATGTTCAAAAAAACACCGTGTTCAATCTAGGGTGTCTGGGTAGGCCAAAAGGCTCCATTTGAGAGCACGTTATTTCTCGACATCCGTCAAGTGGCTTGAAAAAACTTCCATTTCCTTATTGACCAATTGAAGATACCATGCCAAGTTATTTTGGTTTTCTGCAAATTTTGCATTTTCTGAAGTTTTCATCGTGATAAAAGGCAGAGACATGGTTGGATGTGTCGTAACTTATATATGGTGTCGAAAATCGTTCAAACATGATATGGATGCCTACAATGGGCATGCCCACCTGCTTCCAAAAGTTGGAGTCATTTCAAGTATGTCCAAAAATAGACCATGTTGAATGGAGGCTGTTGTTTCTCGACATCCTTGAAATGGCTTCAATTTTTTCCATGCCCTTGTGTGACTAATTCAAGGCACCATGCCAAGTTGTTTGGGTTTTTGATAATTTTTTGCATTTTTTGGATTTTCCTCGGTGAAAAAGGCTGATAAATGGTCGTACGTGTCGCAACCTGTATACAGCGTCGAAAATCATTCAAACCTGACATGAACGCCTACAATGGGCATGCACACCTGCTGGAAAAATATGGAGTCGGAGTCATGTCAAGGTTGTCCAAAAATACACCATGTTGAACGGAGGATGTTCGGGTAGGTGAGAAATCTCCATCTGAGAGCACGTTGTTTCTCGACATTCTTCAAATGGCCCCAATTTTTCCATTTCCTTGTACGACCAATTGAAGACACCATGCTAACTTTTTGGGTTTTTAATAAGTTTTGATTTTCTAGAGTTTTCCTGTGAAAAAAAGAAGATAAATGACCAGACGTGCCGTAACATGCATACGGTGTCGGTAATCGTTCAGACTTGGCATGGATTCTACCATGGGCATGTCCATCTTCCTCCAAAAGTTGGGCTCATTTTAAGGATGTGCAAAACTATACCATGTTCAATGAAGGTTGTTCAGGTAGGCAAGATTGATCTGTTTGGTAGCATCTCATTTCTCGCCATCCCTTAAATGGCCTCAATTATTTTCATTGGCTTGTATGACTAATTCAAGGCACCATATATATTAAGTTGTTTGAGTTTTCAACAAGTTTTGCATTTCGAGGAGTTTCCTTCGTAAAAAAATGCCGATAAATGGTTGGACATGTTGCAACTTGCACATGATATCAAAGTTCGTTCAAACCACGCATGGATGCCTACCATTGCATGCCCACCCGCTTGCAAAAGTTGGGGTCAATTTAAGGATGTCCAAAAATAGACCATGTGCAACGGATGGTGTTTGGGTAGGGCGAGAAGGGTCCGTTTGAAAGATGTTGTTTTTCAACATCCGTCAAATGACCCCAAATTTTCGCCAACTGCTTCTATGACCAAAGTTTTGCATTTTCTGGATTTTTCTCGGTGAAAAAGTATTGATAAATGGTTGAGCATGTCGCAACATGCGAATGGAGTCGGTTGTCGTTCAAACTTGGCAGGGATGCCTCCTATGTCCGAGCCAAGCTACTACAAGAAGTTAAGATCATTTAGCCGTAGTCCAAAAAACCACCAGTTGAGAAGAGTGTGCTAGACTAGGGCAGACGGGTGCATCCATGAGCTTGTCATTTTTTCTAACCATTACTTGAAATTTGTTAATAATTTTCGAATTTTGAATTGTGTATGATTTTTTTATTTATTTGAACACCTTTTTCAAAAAATTTAAAATTTTTCCAATAATTGATGATGAACACAAAATGCAAACCACATACTTTTCTAAAAAATTATCAACTTTTTTGAAACACAAACATTGCTTCATTTTGTGAACACAAAATTCAAAAACTGGAACATTTTTTAAATTCCAGAATATTTTATAAATTTTAAACAATATTTGAAAACAAAAACATTTTCTAGTATTCCAAACAATATTTCAAAATTTTTAAAAGGTTTCAAAAAGAATAATAAAGTGCGAAGACAAATGAATGAAAAAAAAGGGAAACTGTCGCTGTAGCGAGTGGTGCTAAGGATCCAAGCGGACAAGCCCACGCCAAGTAGCGAGTGGAGCTCGCTCGGTGCATGCAATATGGGCTGACCCGGCCACGAAGGCCCAAACCTGCGCGAGCCTTTCAATCACGAGCCGCCCATAGCGCTCAATTTAGTCTCACCCCACCGAGCAACGAATATGTGGGTAGAGAGCTCTGCTATATAATGCGCGAGTATCATAATATAAAGCATTACATTTGACGAGTTTGCCCGGTGTAAATTGAACGCCGAACTGAGTAAGCCAATTAACCAAATTATGGGTTAGCTGCTTTTTTCTGTTCATTTCGGTTTATAGTTTTGCTAACCAAAATTTAAAATAAACGAAATGGTAAAAACTGAGTTTTCGGTTTCAACTTCCCACCCTAAGATTAAAGAAAACTTCACGGTTTGAAAAAAGTACGACAAAAGAATTCATGAAATTGAAAATATTCATTGACTTAAAAAAATCACGAATTTGACACAAAAGTTCATTAATTGGGAAAAAGTTAGTAAAATTGAAAAAAAAATCATCTATTTACGAAATGTTTATGAATTTGACACAAAGGATCATGAATTTGATTTATTTTGCAAAAACTAAAAACATTCATTCATTTAAAAAAAGCACTCATTTAAAATATAAGTTCACAGATTTAGAAAATGTCCATGAATTTAAGAAAATGTTCACAAACTTTAGCAAATGAAAAAAAAAGATAAAAAGAAGAAGAAACAAAGAAAAATAAAAAAACTGAAAAAAGGCCCAAACAACAGCTAAACAAAAAAGAAGAAAACCAGATTGAAAAGATGCACAACAAGAAGAATGAAAGAAGGAATTAGACAAAGCAAGTTAGCTGTCCTAACTGGTTATAGCGGGTGGAAGTAATCCAAGATGTTTGGGGTTCGAATCCGACCCTGACCCAAGACCCAAGCTATGCCATTGGCAAGGAGAAAGGAATGTCCGGTGTGGGCTAAATTTCATGTTTTGACCTTTTTTCAAACTTATTCGAGATCTGGCCCTAGTTTGAAATTTTTTTCGAGATCTGACCCTTTTGCTACCGCCAAAGACCATGGCGATAGGGTATAACAGCCTACCGCCAAGGACCCTGGCGGTAGGGTTGCATGCCCTACCGTCAAAAGCCTTCTAAGTATTGAACACAGTGCGTGCTCGTGCTTACCGCCAAGCACCTTGGCGATAGGGGTGTTCACGCTACCGCCAGCCCGTTTGCCGGTAGCGATGTTTCCTACCGCCAAAGTCCCTGGCGGTAGGCTGTTAGACCCTACCGTCATGGGCTTTGACGATAGCAAAAGGGTCAAATCTCGAAAAAATTTCAACCTAGGGTCAGATCTCGAATAGATTTCAGAAAAAGGCCGACACACGAAATTTTACCTCCGGTGTGGCCCAGATGTATTGTGTCCTTCTTGTGCTCGCCTGCTATTTGAGATCCATCGGCATCAGCACGAGCGACCGAGAGAAACAACGGCGAAGAAGATGGCCGTCGAAAGCATACTCCCGCGCGCGCACGAGCGCTTGACCAACTCTCCCGTTCTAAATTATTTGACCGCTGTCCCACTCGCAGTGGCTCCGGCGGACCGGTCAAACACCGCAACTTGCTGCTGCCTCTCTACCTTCAGCCGCTACCACCAACCTGGGAATACTTCTCCCCTCCAAAATCTCAGCCCCAGTCTTTGTTTTCTACTCCTATATAAACGCCCCCAAAAGCCAGGAGCCCAGGATAGAGAGACAGACACAACCTGCGACTAGAGCATACGTACTCCTTTTCGGCGAGAAGAACAAGTCGTCAGCAAATCAAGGACAGAGCCGTACGTGCTCGCTCGGTCAGGCAAGATCCATGGCCAGCAATGGCGTCAAGGTCACCTACATCGAGACGCAGTTCGTCACCTCCGACGCCGCGGGCTTCAAGTCCCTCGTGCAGCGCCTCACCGGCAAGTCCGCCGAGGCCGGAGCCGAAGCAGCCGCACGTCCGCTCCACCGGCCGCGCCCCAGCCGCCCAGCCGCCGAGGGGAGGAACGCTGCCGCCGGAGCACGAAGCCATTTCATGCCCGCCACCGCGGGCGCGGCCGGTACAGCCGGGAACGACGTGCGGGCTGCCAACGCCAACGCCGGCGCCGCGCAGCAGACGTTTCCGGACGAGCTGTACGGCCTCTGCGATTACTCGGAGCTGTTCTGCGCGGGCGACCGGCGCCATGGCGGCAGTTACAGTGATTTTCTCTATTGAAGTGTAAATACAAAATACTCCCTGGTTACGGCGTCGGCAAATTCAATTCATTTTTTAGATGCTCTGTATTTCTGCCTGTTCTGTCTATTAGCATCAGCATCCCAATTTGGGAAATTGCAAATATAAGGAACTACTCCTGCCACAGATGATTCATTTGCATTGCGCTCCTGTCACAGCTTTTATGATTTGGACGTGTTCGGTTATTGTATGCGGATGAGTTGGTTGTATGCATCTCCGATGCAGAGACGTGGCAACGAAAGCTTCCATTCACGAAATGAAAACGACGTCTTGCAACTTCTGGGAGTTGTGCCCCTTTTCCAAGAAAATGGGAGTAAAAACATCATTTTCTTTTGAAAATGGATGATCCTCAGCCCCCGCGCCATTTTGGTGCACACCGTCATTCATATTTAAATGGTAAATATCAAAGGCCTAATCACAACCGCCCGATAATAGAATCACTGGCTTATCAACCAGACCGATTGATATATCACGTGTTACCGTCTCCCAACATCCGGTAGCAATAGATAGCACGGATGTGACCCGCAGAAGATAATCTCCAAAAGAATTACAGTTGCTGTTTGTAGTAAAATGTAATCCATACGGTAATTCCAAATTTGGACAAACTTCAGCCAACCAACTCCAAACATATTTGGTGTTCTAGTTGCTGATCAGCATAGATTAAAAGCTCCATGAACAACCGGCCAGTGAGTTTAGTGATTGGCGTGGGGGAAGACAAAAGAATGTTGATTTGTTTCCTCCTAGTCACAGAAACACCACTTCTTACTGCTTGCGCTTTGCAAGTCATCATTCATGAGTACAACACCATGATCTAGAAACCGCATGATCGTTTTTATCTTATGTGGGAGTTTTGTCTTTCAAATGCGGTTATTTCGGAGGGCTGGTCCAACGTTCATCTAGGTTGCACCGATATAGATATATGTGTCAGTATCGAGTTGATGTGTATAAAAATGCATTTTTGAAGCATTAAAATGAGGATATGTTTGACTACTTTTGAGTATGTATTTAGTTTGTGTGGTCCATTCTCTTATATCATTGTACTCTGAATTTCAACAAAAGTCAATAAGGCTGGTCATAGTGGGAGTAACTTAGCAAGTAACATAGCGCATTCCAAGACAAGTTTGCTTATGTGGCATATAGTTAATGAGGAGAGAGGTGTTTGGAGTAACATAATATGTTACTGTAACATAACGTAAACCAAAGCAAAATGAGTCTATAATGTAATAAATGCAATCATCTATGATACTACTTGTATGTTACTTTGCACTATGAAGGTAGTAACAAAGACTAGTGTCATATGCATGACACTAGTCTAAGTTACTCCCCACTATGACCAGCCTAAGGCTAACCATAGTAGGGGTAACTTAGGTAGTAACTTAACACATCCCAAAACAATTTTGCTTATGTAGCAAGTATTTAATGAGAAAAGAGGTGTTTGTGGTATATGTTACTGTAACATAGCGCTTTCCAAGGCAAAATGAGTCTATGAGCTAATAAATGAAGCAATTTATGACACTACTATTATGTTACTTTGCACTATGAAGATAGTAACTTAGGAGTAGACTAGTGTCATATGCATGACACTGGTATAAGTTACTCCTCACTATGACCAACCTAACTAACAGCCAAACCGCAACATCAAATTTGACTGAGCTAGGTCGTATCAAGGAAGGATCAAAGGAGTATTGAAAACGCATCCACATTAATTTTATTGCATATATTCATCGCTACTTTATTGCTACGTATCAAGGAAATATCGAACTAATAATATTGATATCGGATATAAATACGATGGTTGTTGATTATGGGTGGTTCTGAGGTGTTCATGAGATTCACATACATGAATTTAACCAAGAAATAAACTACAAGTGTTCTGCCAACGGAATACATTTGAACCTCTAGTTAGGTTGACCGTCATCCACATGCTTACCAGGTGGAGCCAAACAACTCAAAACTAAGCTTTCTATTCGGCAAGTGCTCTGAACTTGTAGTAGTCTGAATTTTGATAAGGTCCCTAAATTGCCGCAAAGAAAAATATAAGATCCCTAAATACAACCTACCACCGACAGATTGAGTTCTGTCAAATTTTGATCTTGCCAATCAGAAATTTGCCATTTGGAACGCCCAAGTGGATAAATATAGCTTGTGTCCACATTAAATTCTGTCATATTTTGATCTCACCAATGCATGAAAGAGCAAGGGTCATGCATGTGGCATTGACATGCTCGTTATTGATGTGAAGCACGGCAAACAGGAAAGGAGTGAGTCGTATTGCAAGTCAGGCAACTACTAGCAGCAAAGTTTGCATGAGGAATCCAATATCTCCTACTACAATCTGCAAGGTGCCTATGAATCCGACTAACATCCGTGCAAAATCAGGCACCCATGCCACCACGGGATGCTCAGCTCCGGCGCGCGGGGCACGTGCACGCCCCGACGCCGCTCCTCCGGTACGGATGATGGCAGCGGGACCGCGACGACGTGCGCGACCCAGCGTCAGCTGGCACCGGCGGCGACGGAGGAGACGCGCAGGGGGCGCGGTCAGGATATGCCGCCGCGCGCTGGGGACGCGTCGGGGGCGTGTGCTGCGGGGACGCCGCGCGCCGCCACGGAGCAGTCGGCACGTACTCCGGCGAGGCCGCGCGCCGCGAGGAGGCCGACGGGGAGTAATCCGGTGACGGCGAGCGCCGCAGAGGAGATGTCGACGCGGCGTAGTCCGGCGAAGGAGGTCGCTGCTCCAGAGGTGTCGACGGGGTGTCGTCGGCGGGGAACACCGCCAGCGCGCGCCTCCAGTGGTCAGCCAGCGGCATATATTCCGGCGACGCCACGCGGCACGGCGAGGTAGGAGGGGAGTAATCCGGCGACGACGAGCTCTGCCGCCCAGGCGCCGACAACCGGGTGTGCTGGCTGGCCGCCGCGCGCCCGCGCCACCAGGGAGTCGACGGGACGTACTCCGGGGACTCCGCGCGCCACGGGGAGGTCGACGGCGCGTAATCCGGTGACGCCGCGCGCCTCCAGTGGTCAGCCGACGGCATATACTCCGGAGACGCCACGCGGCACGGCGAGGTGGACGGGAAGTAATCCGGCGACGACGAGGACGAGCTCTGCCGCCCACCTGCCGACGACCGGGTGCGGTGGCTGGCCGTGACCGTCACGCGCCCGCGCCACCAGGGAGTCGACGGGACGTACTCCGGGGACTCCGCGCGCCACAGGGAGGTCGGAGGCGCGAGGTCAACCGACGCCGCTCGCGACTGATGGCACGACGGCACGTACTCCGGCGACCCCGGGCGGGGCGGGTAGTCCGGCGACGACGCGGATCTCTCGCGGCCGAAGACGGGGAATGGATCCATCGGGGAAGGGGTGGGTAGTCTGGGGAGCAAGAGACGCCGCAGAAGTCGCCGGCGGGCGCCGGATCCAGAGAGGGTTGCGTGAGAGCGTGGCGGTCAAGAATCCGAGACGGCGGAGGCCACTCGCGAGAATTTCTAGGGGCGATGTCGCGTGGATAGCAAGTCCGCGGCTCTGCGCTGGCCTCGAGTTTAAAAGCTTGCTCGAATTGGCTTCGGCTGTAGCTAGTGCTCAGATCGGTTCATCTGCGAGTGGGCCAGACTGGCATACCGTCCACTCACCCGTTCCTCTGAGCGTGGGCCAGGCTGCCGTACGGGTCCACTCACCCGTTCCTCTGAGTGTGGGCCAGGCTTCCGTACGGGTCCAAAGACCAGGCTCGCTGTATAAATCATGAGGGCACTTTCTTTTTATCAAATGGTAAGTGCCACACGTGTGACACGAAGTAACACCTCGTCATTTTTCTACGCGGTACATGCTTAGATGAGATGCTAAGTGCTAAATACACGAAAGGGCTTAGTACCAATTTGTAATTTTTTAATGTATATATACGTGCTTAGCCTTTTGTAACTAAGCTTCCTTCATTTAAATTGTTTAGCAATTAAACTATTTCATGCATAAGTGTTTGTGTAGGCGGAAGTACTCTTCTAGTCCCACGCTTGAATGAGCTCGGTGAACAGTAAAATAAAAAAAAGCATAAAATTCTTTGAGCTTGGGACATTTGTAGAGTTCATGGCGACACAATGAACTTTTTTTTTGCGGAAAGCGACACAATGAAACTTGCAAGCGTAAATTTTTTTTGTCAATGTTTGTCACAATTTTATTCAGAATTGTTTGATTTTTTTTCATTTTTACTGTTCAACGACCTCGTATGAGCTCGAGCTAAGAAACTTCATGTCCTTATGTAGGTACCATTGTTTCTGCTTTGAGTCATTAAAATGTTCTCTCTTCTTAATTACTTTATCACATTAGTTTTTCACCTACGTGCTATCCTTCACAACTTTACATCTTCCCATTCCTCTGAGCATCTAACCGTAGGCCATACTAGTGTACTGGTTAGAGGAGATGCTAAGTGCATGAAAAGATTTATCAACTCAACTTTTAAATGCATAAGTGCTTATCTTCTTATTGCTAAGCTTTCTATTTAATTATTTAACAACTAAAGTCTTTCATGCATAGTTGTTCTGCATAAGTCGATGTGCTTAGCATGGTTTCTTCTTCGAATCACCAAAGTGCTCTATGCTTTGTCACGTCATTTTTTTTGTATGTGTGACATCCTTAGAGCATGTACACACTGAGAAGGGCCAAAAAAGGCGTAGAACCATGCTAGTACGTTCAAATAAAACATAAAACATGGTTAAATCTAAGGCCAGACTGCCATCAAGGCGTATTAATGATGCTGTTGTTGCCAAAATGGTAGAAATGACCCCGTGATTTTATTGGATTTTTTACTCCATTTATTAATTACTAAAAAAATAATGAGTTTAATTGCATTTCAAAACTAGGGGAAACGGAGGAGGATAGTTTAATCTCTATGTATTAAGTGACCCAGATGGTTTAGAACCCATGACACAATTGGTTCCCTCACATTATCATCTTTGCTAGATGATTAGCGGCATGATCGAGGTTCCATGAAAAAGCCAAGCGGTTCTTTTGTTCTATATTTCCCTATATACATGCATGTTGAGCAACATCATCGCTTTCATTTGGTGATTAGTGTTGCTAGCCATGTGGACCCATCAACTTCACATCAAGTTCTCATTTTCCATTGATTTATGTCAAGTTTAATAATCCCTAACCAGCCCCTAACAATGATGTTGAAATGTTGCAACTGGAATTAGCCCATGATTATGATGTTGAAATGTTGCAAATGGACTTGGTTGGAATGATCAATTGGAAACAATGGAGGTGAGTGTATTTGGTGGAAGACCATCTCAAGGTGATGGTGTTTTAAAAATATATTCAAAGTTAGGTATTTTTAAAGTTCTTAATGTGACATGTTGGCAGAATTTGAGTATCTAGCTTGAAGGAGTTAGATGCTGTTGGAAATATGCCCTAGAGGCAATAATAAAAGGATTATTATTATATTTCCTTGTTCATAATAATTGTCTTTTATTCATGCTATAATTGTGTTATCCGGAAATCATAATACATGTGTGAATACATAGGCACCAACATGTCCCTAATAAGCCTCTAGTTGACTAGCTCGTTGATCAACAGATAGTCATGGTTTCCTGACTATGGACATTGGATGTCATTGATAATGAGATCACATCATTAGGAGAATGATGTGATGGACAAGGCCCAATCCTAAACATAGCACAAGATCGTATAGTTCGTTTGCTAGAGTTTTTCCAATGTCAAGTATCTTTTCCTTAGACCATGAGATCGTGTAACTCCCGGATACCGTAGGAGTGCTTTAGGTGTACCAAACGTCGCAACGTAACTGGGTGACTATAAAGGTATACTACGGGTATCTCCGAAAGTGTCTGTTGGGTTGACACGGATCAAGACTGGGATTTGTCACTCCGTATGACGGAGAGGTATCTCTGGGCCCACTCGGTAATGCATCATCATAATGAGCTCAAAGTGACCAAGTGTCTGGTCACGGGATCATGCATTACGGTACGAGTAAAGTGACTTGTCGGTAACGAGATTGAACGAGGTATTGGGATACCGACGATCGAATCTCGGACAAGTAACGTACCGATTAACAAAGGGAATTGTATACGGGGTTGCTTGAATCCTCGACATTGTGGTTCATCCGATGAGATCATCGAGGAGCATGTGGGAGCCAACATGGGTATCCAGATCCCGCTGTTGGTTATTGACCGGAGAGTCATCTCGGTCATGTCTACATGTCTCCCGAACCCGTAGGGTCTACACACTTAAGGTTCGGTGACGCTAGGGTTGTAGAGATATGTATATGCAGTAACCGGAAAGTTGTTCGGAGTCCCGGATGAGATCCCGGACGTCACGAGGAGTTCCGGAATGGTCCGAAGGTAAAGAATTATATATAGGAAGTGCTATTTCGGCCATCGGGACAAGTTTCGGGGTCACCGGTATTGTACCGGGACCACCGGAAGGGTCCCGGGGGTCCACCGGGTGGGGCCACCTATCCCGGAGGGCCCCATGGGCTGAAGTGGGAGGGGAACCAGCCCCTAGTGGGCTGGTGCGCCCCCCTTGGGCCTTCCCCCTGCGCCTAGGGTTGGGAACCCTAGGGTGGGGGTGCCCCACTTGCCTTGAGGGCACTCCACCCCCACTTGGCCGCCGCCCCCTTGGGAGATTGGATCTCCAGGGCCGGCGCCCCCCTTGGGGACCCTATATATAGAGGGGGGAGGGAGGGCAGCCGCACCCCATGCCCCTGGCGCCTCCCTCTCCCCTCCAAGACCTCCTCCTCCTCCGTAGAGAACGGCGAAGCCCTGCTGCGGTGACTGCTGCATCCACCACCACGTCGTCGTGCTGCTGGATCTTCATCAACCTCTCCTTCCCCTTGCTGGATCAAGAAGGAGGAGACGTCACGCTGACCGTACGTGTGTTGAACGCGGAGGTGCCGTCCGTTCGGCGCTAGGATCTCCGGTGATTTGGATCACGTCGAGTACGACTTCCTCATCCCCGTTCTTTGAACGCTTCCACGCGTGATCTACAAAGGTATGTAGATGCAATCCGATCACTCGTTTCTAGATGAACTCATAGATGGATCTTGGTGAAATCATAGGAAAATTTTTGTTTTCTGCAACGTTCCCCAACAGTGGCATCATGAGGTAGGTCTATGCGTAGTTCTCTTTGCACGAGTAGAACACAATTTGTTGTGGGCGTAGATGTTGTCAACTTTCTTGCCGCTACTAGTCTTATTTTGCTTCAGCGGTATTGTGGGATGAAGCGGCCCGGACCGACCTTACACGTACGCTTACGTGAGACTGGTTCCACCGACTGACATGCACTAGTTGCATAAGGTGGCTAGCGGGTGTCTGTCTCTCCCACTTTAGTTGGAGCGGATTCGATGAAAAGGGTCCTTATGAAGGGTAAATAGAAGTTGACAAATCACGTTGTGGCTTTTACGTAGGTAAGAAAACATTCTTGCTAGAACCCTATTGCAGCCATGTAAAACTTGCAACAACAATTAGAGGATGTCTAACTTGTTTTTGCAGCAAGTGCTTTGTGATGTGATATGGTCAAAGTTGTGATGAATGATGAATGATATATATGTGATGTATGAGATCATGTTCTTGTAATAGGAATCACGACTTGCATGTCGATGAGTATGACAACCGGCAGGAGCCATAGGAGTTGTCTTTATTTTTTGTATACCTGCGTGTCATTGAGAAACGCCATGTAAATTACTTTACTTTATTGCTAAACGTGTTAGCTATAGTAGTAGAAGTAATAGTTGGCGAGCAACTTCATGGAGACACGATGATGGAGATCATGATGATGGAGATCATGGTGTCATGCCGGTGACAAGATGATCATGGAGCCCCGAGATGGAGATCAAAGGAGCTATGTGATATTGGCCATATCATGTCACTATTATTATTTGATTGCATGTGATGTTTATCATGTTTTTGCATCTTGTTTACTTAGAACGACGGTAGTAAATAAGATAATCCCTCATAATAATTTCAAGAAAGTGTTTCTCCTAACTGTGCACCGTTGCGACAGTTCGTTGTTTCAAAGCACCACGTGATGATCGGGTGTGATAGATTCCAACGTTCACATACAACGGGTGTAAGACAGATTTACACATGCAAACACTTAGGTTGACTTGACGAGCCTAGCATGTACAGACATGGCCTCGGGACACAGAAGACCGAAAGGTCGAGCATGAGTCGTATAGAAGATACGATCAACATGAAGATGTTCACCGATGTTGACTAGTCCGTCTCACGTGATGATCGGACACGACCTAGTTAACTCGGATCATGTTATACTTAGATGACTGGAGGGATGTCTATCTGAGTGGGAGTTCATTATATAATTTGATTAGATGAACTTAATTATCATGAACTTAGTCTAAAATCTTTACAATATGTCTTGTAGATCAAATGGCCCACGTTGTCCTCAACTTCAACGCGTTCCTAGAGAAAACCAAGCTGAAAGACGATGGAAGCAATTATACGGACTGGGTCCGGAACCTGAGGATCATCCTCATAGCTGCCAAGAAAGATTATGTCCTAGAAGCACCGCTAGGTGACGCACCCGTCCCACAGAACCAAGACGTTATGAACGCTTGGCAGACACGTGCTGATGACTACTCCCTCGTTCAGTGCGGCATGCTTTACAACTTAGAACCGAGGCTCCAAAAGCGTTTTGAGAGACATGGAGCATATGAGATGTTCGAAGAGCTGAAAATGGTTTTTCAAGCTCATGCCCGGGTCGAGAGATATGAAGAAAAATAGTTCTGTCAGTGAGCACATACTCAGTATGTCTGGATTACATAACCGCTTAACTCAGCTGGGAGTTAATCTCCCGGATGACGCGGTCATTGACAGAATCCTTCAGTCGCTTCCACCGAGCTACAAGAGCTTTGTGATGAACTTCAATATGCAGGGGATGGAAAAGACCATTCCTGAGGTATTTTCAATGCTGAAATCGGCAGAGATAGAAGTCAAAAAGGAACATCAAGTGTTGATGGTCAATAAAACCACCAAGTTCAAGAAAGGCAAGGGTAAAAAGAACTTCAAGAAGGACGGCAAGGGAGTTGCCGCGCCCGGTAAGCAAGCTGCCGGGAAGAAGCCAAAGAATGGACCCAAGCCCGAGACTGAGTGCTTTTATTGCAAGGGAAGTGGTCACTGGAAGCGGAACTGCCCCAAATACTTAGCGGACAAGAAGGCCGGCAACACAAAAGGTATATGTGATATACATGTAATTGATGTGTACCTTACCAGTATTCGTAGTAGCTACTGGGTATTTGATACCGGTGCGGTTGCTCACATTTGTAATTCAAAGCAGGAGCTGCGGAATAAACGGAGACTGGCGAAGAACGAGGTGACAATGCGCGTCGGGAATGGTTCCAAGGTCGATGTGATCGCCGTCGGCACGCTACCTCTACATTTACCCACGGGATTAGTTTTAAATCTCAATAATTGTTATTTAGTACCAGCTTTGAGCATGAATATTGTATCAGGATCTCGTTTAATTCGAGATGGCTACTCATTTAAATCCGAGAATAATGGTTATTCTATTTATATGAGAGATATGTTTTATGGTCATGCTCCTATGGTGAATGGTTTATTCTTAATGAATCTCGAACGTAATGCTACACATATTCATAGTGTGAATACCAAAAGATGTAAGGTTGATAATGATAGTCCCACATACTTGTGGCACTGCCGCCTTGGTCACATAGATGTCAAACGCATGAAGAAGCTCCATGTAGATGGACTTTTAGAGTCTCTTGATTATGAATCATTTGACACGTGCGAACCATGCCTCATGGGTAAGATGACCAAGACTCCGTTCTCAGGAACAATGGAGCGAGCAACCAACCTATTAGAAATCATACATACTGATGTGTACGGTCCAATGAGTGTTGAGGCTCGTGGTGGCTATCGTTATGTTCTCACCCTCACTGATGACTTGAGTAGATATGGGTATGTCTACTTAATTAAACACAAGTCTAAAACCTTTGAAAAGTTCAAGGAATTTCAGAGTGAGGTTGAGAATCAACGTGACAGAAAAATCAAGTTTTTGCGATCAGATCGTGGAGAAGAATACTTGAGTCACGAATTTGGCACACACTTAAGAAAATGTGGAATAGTTTCACAACTCACGCCGCCTGGAACACCTCAGCGTAATGGTGTGTCTGAACGTCGTAATCGCACTCTATTGGATATGGTGCGATCTATGATGTCTCTTACCGATTTACCGCTGTCATTTTGGGGCTATGCTTTAGAGACTGCCGCATTCACTTTAAATAGGGCTCCGTCGAAATTCGTTGAGACGACACCGTATGAATTATGGTTTGGGAAGAAGCCTAAGCTGTCGTTTCTAAAAGTTTGGGGATGCGATGCTTATGTCAAGAAACTTCAACCTGAAAAGCTCGAACCCAAGTCGGAAAAATGCGTCTTCATAGGATGCCCTAAAGAAACTATTGGGTATACCTTCTACCTCAGATCCGAAGGCAAGATCTTTGTTGCCAAGAATGGATCCTTTCTAGAGAAAGAGTTTCTCTTAAAAGAAGTAAGTGGGAGGAAAGTAGAGCTTGATGAAGTACTGCCTCTTGAAGCAGAGAGTAGCGCAGCTCAGGAAAATGTTCCTGTGGTGCATGCACCAATTAGAGAGGAAGTTAATGATGATGATCAAGATATTTCTGATCAAGCTCCTACTGAACTTCGAAGGTCCACAAGGACACATTCCACACGAGAGTGGTACGGCAACCCTGTCTTGAAAATCATGTTGTTAGACAACGGTGAACCTTCGAACTATGAAGAAGCGATGGCGGGCCCAGATTCTGACAAATGGCTGGAAGCCATGAAATCCGAGATAGGATCCATGTATGAAAACGAAGTATGGACTTTGACTGACTTGCCCGATGATCGGCGAGCCATAGAAAATAAATGGACCTTTAAGAAGAAGACAGACGCGGATGGAAATGTGACCATCTATAAAGCTAGGCTTGTCGCTAAGGGTTATCGACAAGTTCAAAGGGTTGACTACGATGAGACATTCTCTCCCGTGGCAAAGCTGAAGTCCGTCCGAATCATATTAGCAATTGGCGCATACTATGATTATGAGATATGGCAAATGGACGTCAAAACGGCATTCCTTAACGGCTTTCTTAAGGAAGAATTGTATATGATGCAGCCGGAAGGTTTTGTCGATCCTAAGAATGCTGACAAGGTGTGCAAGCTCCAACGCTCGATTTATGGGCTGGTGCAAGCATCTCGGAGTTGGAAAATTCGCTTTGATGAGATGATCAAAGCGTTTGGGTTTATGCAGACTTATGGAGAAGCCTGCGTTTACAAGAAAGTGAGTGGGAGCTCTGTAGCATTTCTCATATTATATGTAGATGACATACTTTTGATGGGAAATGATATAGAGCTTTTGGACATCATTAAGGCCTACTTGAATAAGAGTTTTTCAATGAAGGACCTTGGAGAAACTGCTTATATATTAGGCATCAAGATCTATAGAGATAGATCAAGACGCCTCATAGGTCTTTCACAAAGCACATACCTTGATAAGATATTGAAGAAGTTCAATATGGATCAGTCTAGGAAAGGGTTCTTGCCTGTGTTGCAAGGTGTGAAATTGAGCTCAGCTTAATGTCCGACCACGGCAGAAGATATAGAAGAGATGAGTGTCATCCCCTAAGCCTCAGCCATAGGTTCTATTATGTATGCCATGCTGTGTACCAGACCTGATGTAAACCTTGCCGTAAGTTTGGTAGGTAGGTACCAAAGTAATCCCGGCATGGAACACTGGACAACGGTCAAGAATATCCTGAAGTACCTGAAAAGGACTAAGGAAATGTTTCTCGTTTATGGAGGTGACGAAGAGCTCGTCGTAAAGGGTTACGTCGACGCTAGCTTCGACACAGATCTGGATGACTCTAAGTCACAAACCGGATACGTGTATATTTTGAATGGTGGGGCAGTAAGCTGGTGCAGTTGCAAGCAAAGCGTTGTGGCGGGATCTACATGTGAAGCGGAGTACATGGCAGCCTCGGAGGCAGCACACGAAGCAGTCTGGGTGAAGGAGTTCATTACCGACCTAGGAGTCATACCCAATGCGTCGGGCCCGATGACTCTCTTCTGTGACAACACTGGAGCTATTGCCCTTGCCAAGGAACCCGGGTTTCACAGGAAGACCAGGCATATCAAGCGTCGCTTCAACTCCGTTCGTGAAAGTGTTTAAAATGGAGACATAGAGATTTGTAAAGTACATACGGACCTGAATGTAGCAGATCCGTTGACTAAACCTCTCCCTAGAGCAAAACATGATCAACACCAGAATTCCATGGGTGTTCGATTCATCACAATGTAACTAGATTATTGACTCTAGTGCAAGTGGGAGACTGTTGGAAATATGCCCTAGAGGCAATAATAAAAGGATTATTATTATATTTCCTTGTTCATGATAATTGTCTTTTATTCATGCTATAATTGTGTTATCCGGAAATCGTAATACATGTGTGAATACATAGACACCAACATGTCCCTAATAAGCCTCTAGTTGACTAGCTCGTTGATCAACAGATAGTCATGGTTTCCTGACTATGGACATTGGATGTCATTGATAACGAGATCACATCATTAGGAGAATGATGTGATGGATAAGACCCAATCCTAAACATAACACAAGATCGTATAGTTCGTTTGCTAGAGTTTTTCCAATGTCAAGTATCTTTTCCTTAGACCATGAGATCGTGTAACTCCCGGATACCGTAGGAGTGCTTTGGGTGTACCAAACGTCGCAACATAACTGGTGACTATAAAGGTATACTACGGGTATCTCCGAAAGTGTCTGTTGGGTTGACACGGATCAAGACTGGGATTTGTCACTCCGTATGACGGAGAGGTATCTCTGGGCCCACTCGGTAATGCATCATCATAATGAGCTCAAAGTGACCAAGTGTCTGGTCACAGGATCATGCATTACGGTACGAGTAAAGTGACTTGCCGGTAACGAGATTGAACGAGGTATTGGGATACCGACGATCGAATCTCGGGCAAGTAACGTACCGATTGACAAAGGGAATTGTATACGGGGTTGCTTGAATCCTCGACATTGTGGTTCATCCGATGAGATCATCGAGGAGCATGTGGGAGCCAACATGGGTATCCAGATCCCGCTGTTGGTTATTGACCGGAGAGTCATCTCGGTCATGTCTACATGTCTCCCGAACCTGTAGGGTCTACACACTTAAGGTTCGGTGACGCTAGGGTTGTAGAGATATGTATATGCAGTAACCGGAAAGTTGTTCGGAGTCCCGGATGAGATCCCGGACGTCACGAGGAGTTCCGGAATGGTCCGAAGGTAAAGAATTATATATAGGAAGTGCTATTTCGGCCATCGGGACAAGTTTCGGGGTCACCGGTATTGTACCGGGACCACCGGAAGGGTCCCGGGGGTCCACCGGGTGGGGCCACCTATCCCGAAGGGCCCCATGGGCTGAAGTGGGAGGGGAACCAGCCCCTAGTGGGCTGGTGCGCCCCCCTTGGGCCTCCCCCCTGCGCCTAGGGTTGGGAACCCTAGGGTGGGAGGCGCCCCACTTGCCTTGAGGGGCACTCCACCCCACTTGGCCGCCGCCCCCTTGGGAGATTGGATCTCCAGGGCCGGCGCCCCCCCCTTGGGGACCCTATATATAGAGGGGGGGAGGGAGGGCAGCCGCACCCCATGCCCCTGGCGCCTCCCTCTCCCCTCCAAGACCTCCTCCTCCGTAGAGAACGGCGAAGCCCTGCTGCGGTGACTGCTGCATCCACCACCACACCGTCGTGCTGCTGGATCTTCATCAACCTCTCCTTCCCCTTGCTGGATCAAGAAGGAGGAGACGCTGACCGTACGTGTGTTGAACGCGGAGGTGCCGTCCGTTCGGCGCTAGGATCTCCGGTGATTTGGATCACGTCGAGTACGACTTCCTCATCCCCGTTCTTTGAACGCTTCCGCGCGTGATCTACAAAGGTATGTAGATGCAATCCGATCACTCGTTGCTAGATGAACTCATAGATGGATCTTGGTGAAATGTAGGAAATTTTTTGTTTTCTGCAATGTTCCCCAACAGATGCCATATTTGAAAATACTCATGTCGGTGGGGAAACAACCTCCATTTATGCAGCAGTGAGGTATAAGAAAACGATGATTTGGAAGCTCATGCAAAATCATTGAAGATACAGAGGGGAAAACATTGGGTAAATACAAGGCTAAATCCAACATAAAAGTTGAAGAGGACAAGCACCAATTTCTATGTACGTAGCAGCAAAGCTTGGGTAACATAAACTAAAGAGTGAGTGGTGAAGCATCAACCAACCATGTCCCCAAGATGATTGCTCCTGCCATGGACAAAGTATTTAATTTGTTAGTGGAGTGTGGAACTACGGAAATGACCTTGTCATTCCACACCGCCACCAAGATCCTGATGAAGCCGGAGTATGGTGAGTTGTTCATGTTGATCAAAGACAAGGAGAACATGTTTCATTGGGTACCGAAAGACCATGAAGCAATAAGCAAGCATTATGTTGTAATCCACGCATTAATTATTGTTGTCATTTTGGAGTTATCTATATTTTTATGTATGAACTTTGATACGAAGTTTACTCCCATTGTTATCAGATGGACAGATTCACACATGACACAAGGATTTTCAATTATACCTTGGTGAAGTGTACACGTAAGTTTCAAAAGTATCTGATTTAGACACAACATAGAAGTATCGGAAGTCCCTTTCTACACCGAGCTCAAATGAGCCCGGGATGAACAGTAGCTTATTTTTTTTAAAATGTTCAAACAAATTGATTTTTTATGGAAAACTTTGACAAATGTTTTAAGAGATTGCAAAGTTTCATCACAAAATAACATTTGTGGTAGTTGTGAAAGAAAACAAAATTATTACTCTGAAAATGCTTGTCAAAGTTTGCCGTAAAAAGAATTCAGATTTTTTGAAGAGTTAAAAAAAAAACCGTTCACCCGAGCTCATTTGAGCTCGGGTGCAAAAACTTCATGACAAGTACGCACATAAGTCGGCCTTTTACTTTGTTCTGAAATATAAGATGTTTTTTCCTTGAAAAGTCCAACTTCTTTAGGTGTGATCAAATTTATAGAGAACAAAGGGCATCTTAGATTTGATTAATACCAAGGAAAACAAAGGCCAATATAATGGATGAATAACTAGACGTATAACAATTAACAAATAATAAAATTACATTAAAAAGTATACTAGTCTTTTTCTTCATTTGATTTTACGCTACCCGCCAGAGATTGAAAATTGCACTGAACCAACAACAAAGAAAAACGACACTTGCAAACGCCCTGGCCATACCAGGCTTTGAAGACTACAATAGTCACTCGTCCTTTGAGATGAGATCTAAAAATCGATGAAGCAACATCGGCTGGAGAATCACGCCATGTAGAAACAGGCTTGCAATCCATCACCACCAATCCAGAGGGTTAGAGAAATCAGACCAAGTCATAGAACAACACCGAAGAAGATCTTGAAGTCGCCACACCAATAGATAACCAAAAGCTCTTCTTGAAAGAAAAACAAACTGCCAAGATCTGAAGTGAACCAACGGATTTTGGGACACAAACTCTCACAGGCCCTTCTTCAACGTCGGATCGGACATCGTAGAAGTAGGCAGAGACCGAAGAGACCTTGTTCCAACATGCCATTGCCGTCGTCGTCTCGTCGATGTTGCTGGAGAAGCAAAACCTACGCAAAAAAAGAGATGGACGGATCCCGGCTGCCGGACGAGGAAGAGGAGGGGGACCGAGGCGGCGGCGGAACCTGTGGCGACCCTTAGGGTTGGGAGGCGGCGGCTGTGTTCTAACACCGGAATGAATCACTTCAATCTCTTCTAACATTTTTTAATACTTTGACCTAGTATCGATGAAAAGCGAGAGATAGACTCTTGGTATTAGAGCTGTCTTCAGTCTCCTTGTGGCTCAGGGGCATTACCCTCACGTCTCTAGCATACGTGTCGTGTGATGTAACCTAAATATGTACTGTACTCGCTATTCCGTTCTTCTATATATGAAAGGATCCGCAAACTTTGTGTATTTATAAAAAAAGTATATTTTAAAAGGGAGGGAGCCTTTTTGAAAAAGGACAAGTGGAGTGACACAGATAGGCTATAGCCGCCAGCTCAAATCTGATGGTCGTGGACCGCAAATCGCCGAGATGAGGACGAGACGAGCAAAAGGGGTTCCGCTGGAGGCCAACGAACGAACGGACTGGAAAAAAAGCTGAGCTTCCACAGTTTACCTCTTCCCTCTCCGGACCCGATCTCGGCGGATGGCCATTTACTTCGGCCCCTCTCCTTCTCCCCACGGATGCTGCTTCCCTCTCTCTCCACCCCCCAAAATTCCCCAACCCCGTCGACAAGGCCAGCACGGGCGGCCTCAGGTGAGCGACTCTCTGAATCCATCCGTATTCTCTGTTTCTTCCCTCCTCTCCGAATCAATGCGGGCTTTCTTGCGGATTTCGGGACCGAAACATGGCCCGATTGCACGCACGGTTTCTTTTCGCCGATCGTCGTGGCGATTTGGGGGATTATGGGCACAACCTTTTTTATATCGGGGTGTTGGGATTGGGTGGATTGCTGAATTCGGGGGCGCTTGCAGTGTCGCGGATTTTGGCGGCGAATTATTGGTTCTGTTAATAATATATAATGGGTGATCATTTTTCTGTTACCTCTTTGCAGCGTAACGCCAGCGCCCCTCTGATTCGAGGGTTCTTCGGCAACATCCATCATGTCTATTTCTATGAAGAATTTGGATCCGGCTTTCCGCGGGGCTGGACAGAAGGAGTATCCTTTTCATGGCTTTTAATCATCAGTTTTGCTAAAGCACTTTAATCATCGCTATTTCTAGCTTTTTTTTCTTGAGATTATAGGCCGGGCCTGGTCAGGACGATTTTCCTCGGCAGAAGAAGCAGAAATCATCTAGGTCTATTATATCGATGGGATAGAACTGTTTCTAACAGTAAACTTTGTTGAATTTCTATTCTGAATAGTATTAAGGATGTAGACAACAAGTAATGCTTATTTAAATTTCTTCATTCAATTGCCACAAGTCATACCCCCTCCCCATTCCAAGTCATACTAGTAGTTCTTTCATGGTTAAAATGCTGCGCTAACACAGTTCAGTTATTAGCAAGCATGAACTAGAAGACCTATCATGTCGTCAATGCTCATTGTTTAGTGGTAGAAGTAAGGGCCTTTTGTAATTTGTATAATGGTCACAGTGTTGCGTTCTTCTTTCTACAAAGACGCTCAAGCTTTTCTGCATTATGGACAAGAAGTAGAAAAATGGCTAGATACACTATATTGGAACGGTGAGTAAACAAAACAGTAAGGATGATGAGTCTAAAGCAAAGATCAGGCAAACAATAGTAAATGCTGATAAAGAATGCATTTTTTTTCCTTTCGAAGTTCCTTTTCTTCATTGATCCCCATAAGTACTGTTCATAGGAGTGTCATATACGCCCATAGTGCTCCTTAATTACAATACAGCGGTTTGGAGATATGGCGTATTGAAAATTTCAAGCCAGTTCCTGTACCGACATCTTCACATGGAAAATTTTACATGGGTGATTCATATATCATCTTAAAGGTATGGGCATATTTATGCCTTGTTATGCAGGCATTTTTTGTTTGGAACATTGTTGGTGCATAATTGTAGAAGTAGAAGAATTTTTTATTTTGAAAATAAAAAAACTTAGGTCAAAATATAATATTAGCTTTCTCATCACTATATCAGTACAATGTTTAATCATTTTGGTGCATCGCATTATTCATATCCATAACAAGCTAGGTTGTTTATGCCAATACACTTATTTTATCTTGATGTTCGGATTGTGTATGGCTCGAGTTCAGCTCCTTATGTTATTGCTTACGGCACCAAAAGATCCCGCCCTCATGTTCTTTTGTCTCCCTACAGACAACAGCCTTGAAAAACGGTTCCTTCCGCCATGATATCCATTATTGGCTTGGTAAAGATACTAGTCAGGTATATTCTCAAATCATTTGGCAATGCACCACTTGATTTAGCTATTCCGACCTGTTTCCCAGGCTTTGCGACAACTAACATGCTGAATATTTGTCCTTGAAGGATGAAGCAGGAACTGCTGCAATTTTAACTGTGGAGCTTGACGCTGCACTTGGAGGGCGTGCTGTCCAGTACCGGGAATCGCAAGGCAATGAAACTGAAAAGTTGCTCTCATATTTTAGACCATGTATCATGCCACAGCCAGGAGGGGTAGCTTCTGGGTTCAATCATGTAGAAGTCAATGAGCAGGAGCACGTTACCAGGTTATATGTGTGCAGAGGAAAGCATGTTGTTCATGTTAAGGAGGTAAGCTTTCTAATGTCCTGTTCAATTTAAGTTTAGTTCATTTCTTGATTGTGCTGGCTACTTCACGAACCAGGTTCGTTTTGCTCGATCTTCCCTCAACCACGACGACATATTTATTTTGGATACCAAGTCCAAAATATTCCAGTTCAATGGCTCCAACTCATGTATTCAAGAGAGAGGAAAAGCTCTCGAAGTTGTGCAGTATATCAAAGATACTTTCCATGAGGGGAAGTGTGAAGTCGCAGCTGTTGGTAAGCAACTCTCATAATGTGCCTCGAGTATTTCAAATCACGTTTACAAGATCTGACAAGTGAGAGTCCTCTGTAGAGGATGGAAAGTTGATGGCTGATGCCGAAGCTGGTGAATTTTGGGCTTTGTTTGGTGGCTTTGCTCCTCTTCCGAGGAAGACAGCTTCAGAGGAGACTGGGGAAGAAACAGAAGCTGCAGTCAAATTGCTATGGTAATTGATTACCACTAAATACCCATAGCACAACATCATCAGTAGCCAATAGAGTAATTTGATATCCACATGATTTCATCCATGACTGTGAGATATATTAACTCTTGAATATCCAATTGAGTAGCTATTTTTGTGACTTCTCAGTTTTAATCAAGGACAGCTGGAGCCTATTGGTTTTGAATCGTTGACGCATGATTTGCTTGAGACAAACAAATGCTACTTGTTAGATTGTGGTGCTCAAATGTATGTTTGGATGGGCAGAACTACTTCTTTGCAACAGAGGAAAGGTGCAAGTGAAGCTGCCGAGGTAATTTGTATGCCTAGATTGATTCTACTACATATTAATTACATCTATGCAAAGGTATTATAAAGCCTGAAGGCTCTGATGACCAGAGTGTAAAATTTTCACTAAGTGGGAATATGACAGTGACCCGGTTGTAGGGGGAGGCTGCTTAACCTCCTCACCAACCTCAGTTGAGTTCTGGGAACTGTTTGGGTGCATGTCGCCTTGAGAGCGCTTGTCATTTTTTTTAATATGAATGTTCTCACTTGCTAGCTGATACTATAATATGTCCTGTTGATTCTCAACAGTCAACTATAGTTTTGTAGAGAAGTATGATAATGTTCTGGAGCAACTTGGATGCATTAATACATGTTCTTTTTGACGGTTTACTTATTTCCGTCTCAGAACGACAACAATACATTATATATTCAACTGACTTAAGAAAAAGTACCACCTTGGAGAAATATCATATAGCATTCTCTGGAAATATCTTTCTAATCCTACAATCAAAGTATGCTCATGTTTTATATTTGATGTAGCTGCGTGCTCAGTATGCTTTACTTTTGTACAGAAATTGCTCACTGGTGATAGCCGAACAAAATCGCATGTTATGAAAATGATTGAGGGATACGAAACAGTAACGTTCAAGTCAAAATTTAATGAGTGGCCACCAACTCCTGATTTGAAATTGTCGTCTGAGGACGGAAGAGGCAAAGTTGCAGGTTACTGTCTATAAATTATCAGTTTTGGTATTACGGATTGCCAAAAGATTCATTAAATCACACATATTTATCTAGTATTTTCTTTATACAGCTCTCCTCAAAAGTCAAGGATTAGATGTCAAGGGCTTGATGAAAAGTGCACCTGTAACAGAAGAACCTGAGTCTTATATTGATTGCACTGGTCATTTACAGGTATTCTTTTTGATGACTTCCTATAAATTTGTATTGTATGAGTAGTGATCAGTGGTTATCTGTCTTGTGCATACATGTTTTAAGGTGCTAGTCTGCTAGGTCTCTTTGAATAGTCCACATACAAATTAGTCATCTTGTAAATCCCTAAACCCAGCCATGCCATTGATCTGCACTCGTTTACCTTTCGTGCTCACCCTCCAACAAAATTTTCTTTGCATAACAGCATTCACCCATTTTATCTTGGTCCATGTTTGATGGTGGTTTTGTATTCTACATCTTGACATCAGGTCTGGCGTGTAAATGGAAATGCCAAGACTCTTCTGGCATCATCCGAACAATCAAAATTTTACACTGGAGATTGCTACATTTTTCAATACACATATACTGGAGAGGACAAAGAGGAATGTCTTATTGGAACATGGTTTGGGAATAAGAGTGTTGAGGTACTACCCATACACAAAACCAAGTTGAGATATGAGTTTGGAATTGATATGACACATGGGTGGTAATCAGTAATTGGTATCTGTTCTGAATTTGTTAGCCAAAATAACTGAAGATTAGCAGTCTTAAGCTGCTAGTCGTTTCCTGTTCTCTGTTGATAAGACAACAGATTTTTGGACGAATAGTTGTGTATTTGCCTATTCTAAATGCGGATTTGTGCATTCAAATGATCTTAATTGCTTTCAGGAGGAGAGGGTTGCAGCAATTTCACTGGCTAGCAAGATGGTTCAGGCTGCAAAATTCCAGGCTACCATGGTAGTAACCCATTAGTTTTTCATATGTGAATCTTGTTTCCACTCTCTAATTTATTCTTCTGTGCAGGCTCGCCTTTATGAAGGGAAAGAACCAATTCAGTTCTTTGTCATATTTCAGAGTCTCCAAGTGTTTAAGGTTTGCTTCTGACAGACTGAAGTTGTTAGATAGATAATTCGAGTTGAATGTAACATCTATTATCTCACTAATTTCCGATGTAGGGTGGTCTTAGCTCTGGATACAAGAAATTCATTGCTGAAAATGGTCTGGATGATGATAGTTACTCTGAAGCTGGACTCGCGCTATTCCGGATTCAAGGCTCAGGACCAGAAAACATGCAAGCAATTCAAGCAGATGCAGTAAGTTCATAATCTTTTTTTTTGTGATTAAGATCATATCTTCATATCATTTGCTTTATCTCTACCATCCTTTCACTAGGTGTCTTCATCCTTAAATTCGTCATATTGTTACATTCTACATGATGGAAACAGTGTGTTCACATGGATTGGGAACCTGACTACCTCACTGGATCAGGAGTTAATTGAGAGACAGCTAGATGCAATTAAGGTGTGAACAATCTTTCCTAGGCATTTTTTTTTGTATTTATGCAACTTTCCTCTGTATCAGTTGCAAATTCAGTATCTGAGCTCATTAGTCTTGAAGGAACAATAGATGACATAAAATGAGCTCTTGTTTACATTATTAGTATATGTTCTCCAATTGCCATGAAAAAGGAAAAAAAGAAGTGCCCACAAGAGTAAATGGCGTCTACTCATTTTAATCATGATATATATAATTCTAATAATTATCTGTGGTTATCTGATGTTTTGAATCGTATTGTTTGGTTATCACCATTGTCACCGCCCTCCTTGCTATCTTGGTTGGTTTGATTTGAATTGTGTTATTTGATTATGCTCTGAAATAGCTTTGACTTCGGTTTGGCTATCCATTTGTTTATCTTTTAATTTGTGGTTCCCCTTTTGGTTATACAGTCAGATCTGCCATCCAGATCACAGAAGGAGGGCAGAGAAACTGATAAATTCTGGGAATTACTGGGTGGTAAAGTGAAGTATTCAAACAAGAAAATAGAAACAGAGCAGGAAAGTGACCCTCGTCTTTTTTCATGCATCTTACCCAAAGGTATTCACAAAGTCATTGTATGATGTCCTACTCAGTGGAGTTTGCATTCCAACATGTACTGACACTTCTGTTCTTCCGGTGCCAACAATATTGCTGTTGGGGGGTTCAAGATGGCAACTTGAGGGTAAGCAAAACAACAACGTGAAGGTTTTCTACCTGAGAATGCCCGTTGCATGTCTAATGCCAATTTCTTTCAAATTCTACTTGAACAGGTCAAAGAAGTATATCACTTTACTCAGGATGATCTGATAGCAGAGGATGTTTTTGTTCTAGATTGTCACTCGTACATATTTGTTTGGTTTGGTCAGGAGGTTGATGCTAAAGTGAAAACACAAGCTATGGATATTGGAGAGGTAATAACAAAATCTTGCGTAGTCTAATTAGAACTTACATTTCCTATTTGCTCTCTTACTATCTTTTTTTCATTGCAACTGTGCCAGAAATTTCTCGTGCGCGATTTCCTTAGGGAAAATCTCTCCCGGGAAACAACGATTTTCACTGTCTCGGAAGGAAGTGAGCCTCAATTTTTTACTAGGTTCTTCACCTGGGACTCTGCAAAATCTTTGGTACGTTTTTCTTCTTTTTTGCTTTTTTGGTGAGGCATTGCTTGTTAGTTGGTATATAAATTGCATGCGCTTGTTGTGAAATTAATTGCAGTTTCTGTTTATTTATGATTGCACAAGCACCTAATTATCCCTTAATCCTTATTTAGTTCTAGAATAAAATGCATCTCACTAACTCTTATTTTTGTTGCAGATGCATGGCAGTTCATACCAAAGGAAGCTTGCCATTTTAAAGGGTGGAGCAACTAAATTGCTTGATGTAAGTCTTAATCTAATCATCTTGCAGTCCTCGGTGGAAATCTTAGGTTCCATGGCTTGTAAACGATACTTCCATTCTGTCATTTCTTTGCTTTGTTAGTGGCTGGCTGAGTCTTCCCATGTTTTGTGATATACTCTTGCGTTTGCGGATATTGGTGCTGAAGTGTGCATATATGCATGTGACTACTGACTAATGATCATTACCTCTCGTACAGTCGACAGTCCTATGAATGAGCCCATTGTTCAGCATTTGTAGAGCCATTTTGTCATCTACATGAATGAGCCTAAACACAATGCTGCACATTAGTTTGAAATAAGGAGATAATTGAGTATCACTTAGTTGGATGTCTGTCCTCGCTCAGCCCACCCAGGGTCGATGCCTGGCCTCCCTGTGGTCCTCGGCTGTTTGTTCTAAATAAAAGTACCACAGGTGGCTAGTGCCTGGTGACGAGTTTATTATTTTACTTTATTTTGAAATAAGGAGTACGAACTGGGTAACAGTAGTCCTGTAGTGGAATAACTGTTTTTTTCTTGTTCCATTACATAATTTGGAACTGATCAATACAGTTTTACTTTTCGTCATGTATGGTGGCACTAATATCTTTTAACTACAATCTTAAGTAGTATGCATCTTGGTATTATTTTGTTTTACTGATAAATTGCTTTAATGACCCTCTGCAAAACATCTCTACTCTGTGTTGTCAGAAACCAAAACGCCGAACACCAGCAGTTTCAGGAAGAGGTGCAACACAAGATAAAGCTCAGCGCTCAAGAAGCATGTCCACCAGCCCGGAGTGCCACCGCGTTCGAGGCAGATCTCCGGCCTTTGCAGCATTAACTTCTGCCTTTGAGAAACCTAGTACCAGGAATCTTTCCACCCCTCCCCCTGCTGTTAAAAAGCTTTTCCCTAAATCAACCGGACCTGATACGTCGAAAGAGGCAGCTATCAGTGAGCTCACCAGTTCTTTGGAGGGTCCCTTGAAAAGAACAATACCGAAGTCAGTAAAAGGTATTGTGCAATACAACTGCTTAGACTTTGTGATGCCAATTGTGATAGCACTTCTGTTGCCTTACATATCTCCTTTCTGGACCTTTGCAAAATTAAGCGAGCCAAGAGGCAGGGAAGGCAATACAGGAGGAAGATGGCGCAGGCGACGACGAGCCAGAGGATGACGAGGGGCGTACAGTCTTCCCGTACGAACGCCTGGTAACCACATCCGAGGATCCTGCGCCCGACATCGACATCACCCAGCGAGAGGTGACTGATGAACTGTTCCTCTTCCACTCCCTACCCCCTCGTGTACTGCTACCTGACATGTGCTGCTGCTTCTGTAAACCGAATGCAGATCTACTTATCGACGGCCGAGTTCCGCGAGAAGTTGGGCATGAAAAGGACAGCGTTCTACAAGCTCCCCAAGTGGAAGCAGAACAAGCTGAAATCTGCAGTGCAGCTCTTTTAGCCCCGTCGAATGCCGACCAATTTTGCGGGGTTCTTCTCTTCGCCTAGCTCGAGTCAATTGTTTTCCTAGGCTCTGCTTCTTCTTCCAGTAAATATAGGTCTTTGAGGGGTGTTTTTCTCTACTGAATCAGAGCTCAGGCAGGTTCTTTCTGTTGTGGGGCTCAGCGTTTTTGTATTCTTTTAATTTTTTTATAAGGTTGGTCGTTTGTGTGCCTGCCGGGCAGCAGAGATAAACAGGGTTGAAAATGAGTTGTAGCCTGGTGCCTAAACATATATGTACAGCAGACTGTCGAACCTGCTCAGTCGCCAAATTCGTTTTGTTTATTGCATCAATAAAGCCTTATTGCGTGGGTAGCTGACATTAAATCCATCTATGGTTAACTCCTGCTCCATCTGTGGTTTTTGGGCCGTTGGATTGGAAAACGATGGACAAGACGCACACTTTGTAGAAGTAACTATGTATCATCAAAGCCAATCTGTGCTCCGAAACGATGGACAAGACGCACACTTTGTAGAAGTAACTATGTATTCATCAAAGCCAATCTGTGCTCCGATTTCCGCTTTCATTGCTGTTCCTTTGTTTCAAGTTGCTCATGCACAACATTTCAATTTAACTGTGGCTTTCAAATATATATATTTTATAAGGTTAACAAAGATTACTTGAGTCTTAATTTAGGATTCGGTTATTCATTGTATGTCCCCTCTTATTGATGCTTAACTGGAATTTAGCCGAGGTTAAAAAAAGGATTAAGCGAGGGATTCAACTATTCATTGTGCTTTCTCCTCGTCGTCGTCATTTCAATGATGTTTCCCACAACTAGTGAGATTTCAAATAAGTTTCAAAGTCTAAAATGAGGCTTGACAGAAACTCGGTAAAACTCAAACCACAATTTTACCACAGTGAAACCCATATGAAGCCGAGAAATCATCAAGCAATCCTGAAACTTAATGAAACACAAATTGAAACTCCACGAAGAAATGTGTGGTTTTAGAAAATTTCATATTTGTCAATCAAGTTGCAAAAAAGTGAATATTTCAAACTTTGAAAACATATTCGACATTGGTGTTGTTTCAAAGATGATCAAAATGGATTTGAAATTGGACATTCGGTTCAAATTTTATGACTTTTTTGTTTGGACATACAAAATAATACGTTTATTGATGGGATAGTGAGATGCGTTCCACAGGTTGCTTTTGATGAAATAAAAGGTCTATTTTGAAGATGTGTGCTGCCGATATTGTAGCCTCATAATGGCCCTCTATTTTCTGTCCAATTGCTCAAATACCATGGGTGAGGAGTCTTCCATGGGCGGGCTCGATACGCCATGTCCATAAGCCACACCTCTTGCTTTAGGTGCACAGTGTCATCTCTACATTTTGTGGTGACTATATAAATGGACAGAGTTGTGACACTTGAAATTTATGTAGTGGCACGAGGAGTGTGGAGTTATGGGCGAGGCCCCGCAGGCATACAATCCGTTGCCAAACTCCACTTGAGGCAACTTGGTTTTCCAACGTTTTTGCCAACAAGTCGATTTGAGTGAGCTGGATTGGGTTTAGCTCAACCCATAATTTTAAAAAGCGAGCGAGATGGATTCGACTCGATCTACGCAATGTAAAATTTGAGTTCAGCGTGTTTTGTAATGTAAAATTTCTAGCGTCCGCTTATTGTTGCATTGCACAAGAGCTACGGTCTTACAAATGAGAGGCCTATGCAAGTAGGCCCTTTGATACCTTTTAGTCTGTGCATAATTTACCTCAAAAAAATCCGCAATGGTCTGCATGGTTAGATCTTTTGCCTATTCTTTCCAAGAATGCCCCTTCCCTTCCATCGCATTGATTACGCCAGCTCGCTCGCCTCCTTTCTTCCTCGTACGCTACGCCAATCAGCACGCACACCTCCTCCTCCTCCTCCTCCTGTATCTTTGCCTTCTACTACATCGATCTCTTCTCCTTCCAAGCTCATCTTCATGGAAGATAACCTCTTGTGGGAAGACCGCCAGCCCGTCGAAGAATTCGAGATAGCGCTAGCTCATCCCGTGCATGTGTGCGAGGGCAATTTTGTCCACAAAGCATGCAGTGGAGCTTGTCTTGGTATGCGTGTCTCCTATGCGCGAACAAAAAAAAAGGATTGGAGAGAGTACTTATTGCCTTAGGCCTCTTATTTGTACGACTAGCTTAGCCTGCATGAAAGATATTCAAACTGGCATGACGGTGTCAAGCAATGTAAGAGGGTAAAAGTGTAAATCTTGATCAAACTAACAAAACAAACTTTACGCGGTTCATACGAGTTGAGATGGCAAGTGCTATTACAAGGCAAGTACAATGTATTAAGCTACATCAACTACTTCTAGAACCAAGCAATGTGAAAGACATGTTTGTTCATGAAAGAATAAACAAACTACGCCAACGATCGAGAACAACCGCTTAGGAATGTGCCCTAGCTTAGAGGCAATCATGTGATGATCAAGTTCAATGTGCCTTAGCGTAGAGGCAACCATGTTATGGTCAAGTTCCTTGTATTCATGAGATATTAAACACTAGCCCTTGAATACCATCTTAGACATGGAATACGTGATTAGTTCGTGAAACTATATATTGTACCATGACATTATTCTAATGTCCCTGGTTGTGGATGATATGGGGAGGGGGGGGGGGGGGGCACATATCCAAAGTGTAGCATGTCTATCAGCTGATGATCATGTTTGAAGGGTCATGGATATAGAGATATCGATCCGATAGATGTGACTGAGTTGGACTATTGTGTTTTCGGATGCAACGAGTAGTGACAGTATAGAAGTATGGATATAGGAAACCGAGATTTGTATAGAAGATCAAGCCAAGCCCAAGAGTTGGAGTTGGGGCGCGGAGTGGAGGTCGGCTGCTAGGAAAGTAGGTCGGTCCATCTATGATGGGCCTCTCCATATAACCCCTCAGTTGGTATCCCAAAGGGGAGACTCTTTCGAAAAGCCCTAGATCCAGGTCTTCCCTACCTACCACCACCTTCGACCTCTCCGCTGCGAGGTTTATAAACACTATAGGATTACAATTACCAAAGCATGAGTTTCAAACGGAGGTAAGTGATATTCAGACGTACCTTACACTACAAGGCCACAAGCAAAAACAAACAAACAGAAACCAAACTAATACGGAAGAACACAAGCCGTGGGCCGTTTTTGACCTCCAAATATGCTTAAGTTTAATATAGTACGTACAGTACATAGGAGATGAGGAGACTTTCCGGTGAAGCGAGTTGGTAAAAAAATTGATCCTATTTGGAAATGATCTTGGACAAGGCAAAAAACAAGAGGGAAAATGGTCGGTGGGAACGGCAGCCGAGGGAATCGACACATCGGACGAACAAATACCTTCATCGTGGCTGCATTGTGCGACGCTAACCGGGGCAACCGGCGGGAGCCACGGCGCCGACGCCCTGGCTGGCCCAGATTGCGCGTCGGTGGCCACTAGCCACGGCGCAGGCCGAGGCCGTCGCTACGGCGCCCGAGGCACGAGACGGAGCGCACACAGAAACTGGAGGCGGAACCTTCGCACGCATCGGACGAAACGGAGCGCCACGTGAACCACCCGCAGGGCCGGCCAACTGCAGAACCGAGAGATGCCCGTTGTCCCTTCCGGCTCGTGCCCTCCCGCGGCGCCGCCCCCGGCCGGTGGCCTTGCACAACGGCTACGCCTCCTCGGTCAGCGGCGCGCGGGACTGCTTATAAAGCCACAGCGGCAGCTCCGCTTTCCTCCATTTCCTCCTCCACCCCAGTAGTAGAGATCATGGCGAGGAGCGCGCGCTCGATGGCGTTCTTTGTGCTCGTCGCCGTGGCCGTCCGAGCCATCTCCGCCGTCACCGACGGTAAGAAGAACTCGGAAACTTCATCCCACGAATTTCAGTTTCTGACCATCTTGTCGCGTGCAGGGCTGTTGCCCAACGGGGACTTCGCGCAGGGGCCGGACAGGTCGGAGATGAACGGCACGGTGGTGACCGCGCGCCACGCCATACCGCGCTGGGAGATCTCCGGGTTCGTGGAGTACATCGCGCCCGGGCACAGGGAGGAGGACATGATCCTGCCGTTGCCGCCCGGCGCGTCGGCCGTGCGGCTGGGCAACGACGCCACCATCCGGCAGCAGCTCAACGTCAGCCGCCACATGTTCTATTCCGTCTCCTTCATGGCCGCGCGGTCGTGCGCCCAGGCCGAGAAGCTCAACGTGTCGGTCGACCCCGAGTTCGGCCTGCTCCCGATCCAGACCGTGTACACCAGCACCGGCTGGGACACCTACTCCTGGGCCTTCAAGGCCAGGCACGGCACCGGGTGGCTGACCATCCACAACACCGGCGTCGAGGAGGACCCGGCGTGCGGCCCCCTCCTCATCGCCGTCGCCATCAAGACCCTCTACGCCCCCCACCACACCAAGGGTTCGTCGTACCATATATAATTCCCAGCATGTCACCATGATCAGTTTGGAAGTCTAACTAGCTATCTCGATCGACAGGTAACATGCTGAGGAACGGGGACTTCGAGCAGGGGCCGTACATCTTCCCCGGCACCCCGTGGGGCGTGCTGGTGCCGCCGATCACGGAGGACGTGCACTCGCCGCTGTCGGGCTGGACGGTCATGTCGGACACCAAGGTGGTCAAGTACGTGGACGCGCCGCACCACGCCGTGCCGCGGGGCGCGCGCGCCGTGGAGCTGGTGGCCGGCCGGGAGAGCGCGCTGGTGCAGGAGGTGCGCACCGTGCCGGGGCGGACGTACAGGCTCTCCTTCGCCGTGGGGGACGCCGCCAACGGCTGCAGCGGGTCCCTGGTGGTGGAGGCGTACGCGGGGCGGGGGACCCTGAGGGTGCCCTACGAGTCCCTCGGCACGGGCGGCTCCACGCCCGCGGCGCTCGAGTTCACGGCCGTCGCCAACGAGACGCGCGTGGTGTTCCAGAGCTCCAGCCACCTCATGAAGTCCGACGCCACGCTGTGCGGGCCCGTCGTCGACGACGTCTCCCTCGTCCCGGTGCGCGTGCACGCTGCCCGCCGGCTGCGTTTGTAGCGGATATCTATCTTTTTTGCAGTAGTTTCGGAGTTCGTTGCGTTTGTACCGGCCGGCATTCGGTGCGCCCTGTGTCTGACCGCCGCGCTGGAGGCCTTACGTGTCTCGTTAGTCGCGTGTCTGGGTGACACAATATATAACAGTCTCCGTGAACGGAGACTTCAACGACGCAAAACTCCCCAGCGTGGGCTGCGTAAGTTGCTTGAAAATTTTGCACAGAGAAGAAGTGGGCAGGGCAGAGGCGCGCGTGGAGCTCCGTAGCCGAGGCGAGGACGCTGGAAGATGCATAGGAGCCTTTGGATTTAAATCGGACGGCTCAAATAATCGACCAACACCAAAAAAAAAACAATAGGCAACATGCACATGCATGCATGCCGCGCGCTCCGTGTAGTTAGCACGAACACATTCTAACAGCCGCCCAATGCGCGGCGCCCAAAAAACGGATTTACAGTGCGCAAGTAGATTTTTTTAGAGCGCTAGAAGATGTTTGCTTCAACAAACGCTGCAAAATATGCTGCGCGCGCGAGTCCAACGGTCCCAATCAAGCAGTCCCATCTGCAGCAGCCCAGAGTTTGCAGCGCGCGACCGGGCACATTAAATATGCTGCACGCGATGCCTTTTTGATGCGCGCGCTGCATTAGTTATAGCGCGCACGCTTTTTGTGCGGCCGCTGGAGACTCCAAAACCGGATCCGCGCGCGCTAAAAACAGTTTTTATACCACGCAGTGCTCATATAGCGCTTCTGTCGGAGATACTCTTACACATCAAACATGGGCACTCGTATGATTTAAATGTAATATGTTTGCATCAACATACGAAAGCCAGCTATAGTCCCTACACAGGTACTTGCTTGATCACACATGCGTACGGAGTAAATAGCATAAAACTACTAGTTTACAGGTTAGGGTTTCAAAAAACTACCACTTTTTAATTTTTCTCAGAAAGCTACCAAACGCGCGGTCCGCTGTTTCAAAAAACCCAAACCCGCGGTGACTAGCGATTTAACCGTTTTTCTGACGGATTGGGCCCACATGCCAGGCCACCTGGCCACGTGCGCTCACGGCGCGGCCGTTGACGGCCGTTAGCTGACGCGGTCCGGTCGGAACCAAAGTAGGCGGTCAGGCCAGACACTCTCTCGCTCCCCCTCCTCTCCACCTCCTCTCCCCCACAGTGACCTAGGTGGGCGATGGCGGCGGCGCAGCCAAATGTCGTCGTCGGCGAGCTGTTGAGCCAAGGCGGCACCGGCCAGGAGGGCGGTGGACAGTAAGAGGTGGAAAAATGGCTAGGCAGCTCGAGCTTCCCGGCGCAGCGGTCGCAGCAGCCATCACCGCCCGCGGCTCCTGTGGATCCGCTGAGCTCAGATCCGGAAGTCCGCGCGGCCAGGGCAGTGGCAAAGCGCATCCACGCTGATCCAGCAGGCGGCCACCATTGGGCGTCGTCCTTTGGTGGAGTGAGGTAAACACTGTTTGTTCTTAGCATGCTACTGTATTTTTGGGTGCTTTACTTCAAATTAGAACTAGAGATAGTAATTGTTTGTTCTTGGCATGCTACTGTATTTTATTGGTTAAGTCAGTGTAGAAGAAAGTGCATTTGGTTAGTTCATTTGGTCAGTGCATTCACTGTAATTAGAAGAAAGTTCAGTAATGTTCAGTGACTTAAAAAACGGTTGTTTGTCAATTTAATCCTACAGCTTAGATGAAGAGATTTGGGACTTGAGGCTACATTTCCAAGGAATAGATAATATGGAGAAAAAGTATTCAGTTTCCTCAGATATCAGTTATCTGACCATATTAGCATTGGTTGAGTTGGAGGGCTATGGCATGGATGCATTTCTTACATATGTAAAGGAAGAGGGAAAGGGGCTGGAGGGTGTGGAGGCCCTGGATAGTGAGGAGGCATTAGAGGAAATGCTTGACTTATTTGTTGATAATAAGGTACTGAACATCAGTGTCAGAAAAGCTACTGATCCAAGCCCAGCAGATGAGGAACAGATCCCCATTGATCATGATGGTGATCCTGTTGTTTACAGAGTTTCACAAGAAGGTGTTCTGTACCCTGCCTCTAATGCTAGTTTGCCAGCTTTAACCCCTGATGAGCCCTACATGAACACACAGCAAAGCATCAATTTTAACAAAGGGAAAACAGTTGTGGAAGAAGAAGATGTGGAAGAAGAAGATGTAGAAGAAGAAGCAGATGAAGAAGAAGAAGATGTACCAGAGGAAGAAGATGAAGTTGAAGATGACAAATCATCTTCAGATTTTGAGTTCTTTAGGGGTGATTACAGAGGGGAGAAAATTTCTTACAAAGCTTGGTGTAGGGGTGAAGATGAGGCTGGCACTGATACTGCAGAGCACTTTTGTGCAGCTAACTCAGAACCTTCTGAGTTTTGGGAGGAAGAACCAGTTGTTTCTGAAGATGAAGTAGTAGAGGATCCTGCTGTAACTACAAAAGCAGCCAAAAAGCTTAAGCCAGTTAGAAAACCTGGCCCAACTAGCAAGTCTCACAGTGATCCTGAGCACAACAAGTTTGAAGATTATGTCCCTGAAGCTGATGAGTACTGTTTTCCAGGTGATTTTGGCATAAGTGATGAAGATGATGCACCAAGGCTGCCATCTGGAAGGAAGAGTAGGAAGAAGCAGAAGAAGGAGAGGATATGGTATGATCCATCAAGGCCTGATGCACATGAGCAGTTTGCAATGCATTTGTGCTTTGAAAATGTAGTTGAGTTCAGAGAAGCAATTAGAAATTTTCATGTGAGGACTCTTAGGAATTTTGAGTATCACAGAAATGAACTAACTAGGGTTATTGCTTGGTGCTCTGACAGAAAACATGGTTGTGAGTTTTACATAGTTGCCTCCAAGATAGCTCATGAGGCAACTTTCAGTATCAAGAAGATGAACCTGGATCACACTTGTGGAGCAAGTGGAGAGAACACAAAGGTGACAGTCAATTGGGTTGCTAAGGTTTGTGAGGATACAATCAGATCCAACCCTGGAGCTGGTGTTGAAACAATTATGTCATACACAAAGAAGAAGTTTGGTGTGCATGTGCCTAAAAGCTTGGCATATAGGGCAAGGAAGCAAGTAGTTGAGGTTGTGCAAGGAGATCACAAACTCCAGTATCACAGAATAAGGGACTACCTGCAGTGTATGCTAGATACTAACCCTGGCAGTAGGTGCATAGTAACAACACATGAGGACCCACTTAACCCAGCTCCTACCCCAAGGTTTCACTATATGTTTTACTGCTTGTTTGCATGCAAGGAGGGTTTTCTGAATGGATGCAGGCCATTTATAGGTAAGTATTCAGAAATTTATATGCTTTTTAAACATTGATGTACTTAGGCACTCATGTTATCATGTTAGCAGGTCTGGATGGTTGCTTCATCAAGCTAAGTACTGGTCAGCAGATATTGGCAGCTACAGGGAGGGATGGCAACAATAACATCTTCCCAATAGCTTTTGGTGTTGTTGATAAGGAAGAGACAGACAGTTGGACATGGTTTCTCACACAGTTGAGAACAGTCATTGGAACTGGCAATAAGTTTGGCAAATACACAATTATGTCTGACAGGCAGAAGGTATTGTTCTGAACCTAGTCTTTACATTTGCCTTTACATTTGCCATGAGTAAAATGTTATTTAGTAGATGAGTAACACTTAAGATTACCTTACATTGAACAGGGATTGTTGAATGCAATAGATGATGTATTCCCTGACTCTCCACAAAGGTTTTGTCTTAGACATATTTATGCCAATTTCCAATCTGCTGGTTTCAGAGGAGAGGAACTTAAGAAACATGTAGATCAGGCTGCCTATTCCTTTACCAAACATGGACATGATTTAGGCATGGAGAATTTGAAAAAAGAAAGTTTAGAAGCTTGGCAGTGGTTGTCACAGATACCAGAGCATACCTGGGCTAGGTATTAAATGGACACTGTGTGCAAAACAGACCTGGTAGTAAACAACCTTAGTGAGGTTTTCAATAAAATGATATTGGATGTTAGGAACAAGCCAATCAGGACTATGTTAGAGGGCATAAGAACAAAGCTAATGATTAAGTTTCAGAAGATCAGAGAGAAGATAGAGATATGCAGATGGGAAATCACACCTACTTATTCAGAGATTTTAGAAGAGGGGAAGAAGTGGGCTAAATATTGTGAAGCATACATGGCAGGGCCAGGGATATGGCAGGTCACAAGTAGCTCTGAAAACACATATTGTGTTAATTTGAACAATGAGACCTGTGACTGTAGGAGGTGGGACATGACAGCTATCCCCTGTAGTCATGCCATTGCTGCAATGCAGAAAGTGAAGATACACCCTGAAGACTATGTTTCTACTTTTTTCAAGAAACCCATGTATTGTGAAATATATAAGCACATAATATTCCCTGTGCCAGGTCCTGACCATTGGCCTCATACACCTGGTGATGATATTTCTCCCCCTGTGTTTAGAGAAAAGAAAGGTAAAAAACAAACTGCCAAGAGGAAAGGCCTGTTTGAGGTACCAACTAAAAAGGATACTTCTAGGATTGGTACAGTGACATGCAACAACTGCAAGAAACAAGGGCATAGGATCAACAATTGTGGTGTCCCTTTGAAACCTAAGTTCCAGATGAGGCTGAACAAGCACCAGGTATGTCCATTCATTCCATTGTTATATTCATTGCATTGTTACATTCATTTCATTTGTAGGAAAATAGTTCTAACTAATATTGTTGTGTAGGAAAATAGAGCAAACTACTCTGAGGCTGGTTCTTCAATGGCTGCAACTGCACAAAGGCCACCAAGGGTACCTGCTGCCTCTGCACTTGCACCAACTCCTCCTCCAACAACAACTGAGTCAACACAGACAGCTTCTAGGTCAAGGAAGAGGGAAGCACCAGCTACAACAGCAGCAGCACCACCTCTCAAGAAGAGCAGGACCAACACCTCTTCTGCAACAGTAGTACCACCTCCCAAGAAGAAGAACACAACTATTTCTGGCAATGGATCAAGGTCTTCTCCAGCAAAGACCACCAGGTCATCAAGGTCTTCTCCAGCAAAGAACACCAGGTCATCAAGGTCTTCTCCAGCAAAGAACACCAGGTCAGCTGCTGCCAATAGAGCTGGCACTGGATCAAAGAGGATCAGGAAGCCATCTAATAGGCTGAAAGATTACTTTCATGCAAGTGGTAACTAGCTGAAGTTGTTGAACTCCAAGTGCTTGATACTGTTTGATTTGGTTTGTAATAACATTGCCTCACTAAGTACTTGATACTGCACTGTTTGATTTGGTTTGTAATATGGTACTGTATGTGGATTCTGCACTTGTTTGCAACTTCATTTCATCTGTAACTTTTATCTATATGTGGATTCAACACTTGATATACACCTTACAGATAGAAACATAGATAGAAAGATAGTCTCATAGATAGTCTCATAGATAGTCTCATAGATAGAAAGATAGATCTCTAGAAACATACATAGATAGATCTCTAGATAGATAGATAGTCTCATAGATTACATAGATAGATAGTCTCATAGATTACATCAAAATCTCACAAAAACTACCAAAACTCTCTCTCAAATTGACTTAAAGATAGAAAGATAGATAGCTAGATCAGTCATAGCGCTCAAAGAAACGGACCCACTTGGCCCTAGTTGCTGGATGAGGAGCCATGACTGCCCTAATCCTTGCCCACCTAATTATCTCCATGAATGATCTTCCCCTGCCTCCAGTGAAAACCAGCTCTAGTTCTTCATCATTGCACTTATCCAGTACCTTGTTGGCAAGTCGGCGGTTGAACTCCTCTTGCTGCTCATCCTGGGCCGCCTCTAGGGCCCTCTGCCTGCGCCTCCTCCTCCTCCTCCTCCTCTGTGCAGCTGCTGCTGTCCTAACCTCCACAGCCTCCCCCTCTTCCTCTGTGACATCTCCCATGTCAGGATCCATCTGTAGGGTTTATTTTGGGTGGCGGCTGGTGGAGTGACTGCGAAAGGGTGGGGGTGGGGAGGGGTTTATATTGACAGATGGATGGGGTTGGGTTTAGTAGGCCTAGGGTTGCATTTGGTCAGAGAATAGTGGGCCACCAAGCCCAATTAACCACAGAAATAATATATGTAGGCTAACAAATAACATCTAAAGGATAGAAGATCGATTTGAACACTTAATAGCATACAAGATCCATTTCCACAACTTAGTAGCATAAGAGATCCATTTTCCACTACATAATAGCATAGGAGATCCATTACAACACTTAATAGCATAGGTGATCCATTACAACTTAACAACATAGTAAATAAGGTTCTTACACTATGTTAAACTTCACATTCCCCCAAAATGTACACCCATAATCACTTGCAGTCATGCCAGGCCACATCCTTATATAAAGGCCTTTGGATGTACTTACTTCACCAACATATCAAAGCCACTTCAAGAATCAAGGATGACCTTGATTTGCTCTAACTTCTCCTTGCTGCCATACCCTTCTTTCAGCAGCTCAGCAACAACAAGCTCAAGCTTTGCCTTCTCCTTCTTAAGAACATCTCTGTCAACTTGAACATCCTTCATAGCCTTCCTGGTGTTCTTGATGATATCAGCTTGGCTCTGCAAAATGCACCTCTGCTCTTTTGCAAGTTTGAGCTTTTCCATCTGCACCTCCAACATAGCTTTCTCCTCTAGCTCCTTCTTCTTCTTCTTCTTCTCAAGTTCTTCCTCCTCCACTTGTTTCTGGTGCACCTTCTTGTCCACCCTATCATCCTGCCAATCAAACATCTTGGATACATCATCAACAAGATTGGTGTACTCAATGCAAAGCTTGTCATTTTCAGCCCTAAGCTTGGCCAACTCCCTTTCATGTTCACTCTTAAGCCTGGCCAACTCCTTCTCAAACTTCTCCTTGTCCTGTACCCTTCCAAAGTTCTGCTCATGGAACATCTCCCATAGCTTGCACAAACATCTCTGAAGAACAGTTGGCCAAGGCCCATCAACCCACTCTACAACACCACAATTCACACCATTTTCCTGCATTTATAAATGTGATAAGTTATTACAAATGGACTAGGAGCTTATTTCAGTTCCATGATTAACTTGTATATACTTGATAATTTCTAAAATGAATAACATAAATGAGATATGATAAGTTATTATAATGCCATGATTAAGTTTCCAAAGTAACAAAAATACATAGCAGAAAAATGTTTATTGGCATCATATCAAACAAAGTGCTGCATCATATCAATCATCAGTGACCATACATAGCAGAAAAGTTTATTGCCATCTAACCTGGACTGGGCAGCCATAGAAATGCCTTCCTGTTAAAGGCCCTTCAAAAGCAACACGCTTAATAGGCCTCATTTGATGCAAAATGCACTTGGGATGAGCAAGCTCAAGTTGGCCACAGAAAAGGGGCTCCACAGTGGTGTCTGGTTCCTCCTGCAACCAAAATAACCAGCAAACACTAGTTTCAATCTGCACTCAACACCAGAATATACTTGCACGCTTCATTAAACATGAACACTAAAAAAATCCCCAACTCAGCATGAACCCTAACACTGTACTGAGATGAACCCTAGCTTACATCAATCCTACAATCAAACCCCAGCCTCACTATTGAACAAGAATCCTACAACACCAACACTACACTTAGCAAGATCCATGGCGGTAGCCTAGGCCTACTCGGCCTACTAGCACCTAACCCTAACCCTAGGTGGCAAAGAACTTACCATAAGTCCCATGTCCATGCTGACGACCTCGCAGTCCTCCTCCGAGCTAGTTTCCTCGTCGTTCCAGGAAGGCATGGTGGCAAGGAGGTCAACGGCGAGCCACCTCAAAGACGGCGAGCGGCGGCGAGCTCGTACTGGAGCAGGGGAGTGAGAGCAGGGGAGTGAGCGAGCAGAGCAGGGAGAGAGTGAGTGAGCAGGAGCGACCGACCGAGGGGGTTTATTTACCCCTGTTCCGACCGGGCCGCGTCGGCTAACGGCCGTCAACGGCCGCGCCGTGAGCGCGCGTGGCCAGGTGGCCTGGCATGTGGGCCCAATCCGTCAGAAAAACGGTTAAATCGCTAGTCACCGCGGGTTTGGGTTTTTTGAAACAGCGGACCGCGCGTTTGGTAGCTTTCTGAGAAAAATTAAAAAGTGGTAGTTTTTGGAACCCTAACCTGTAAACTAGTAGTTTTATGCTATTTACTCATGCGTATGTGACATATATGTGTACGTCCCAGCACAGGTTTGAAACCAATCAATTATCGAAAACAAACTTCTCATACAAATAATATCGGAAATGTTAACGCCCACACGTGTGGCATTTAGAAACCCGCCCACACGCATTCGATGCCGTTCGATCCATCTGCACGAATTTTATAGCAATTGCAATCGGGGTCAAAAGCCACGTAAGCAAACGGTGTTGTGTGGGAGAAACACTCCTCGCCCGAACGCGTGCGGTAGTTCACAATTCAGCCCGAACGTTTAGGGCCTCTTTGATTCGTAGGATTTTAAAAATGTAGGAATAGGAAAAGTATAGGGTTGGAGTGGCATGCCCACTTGAATCCTATAGAATTAGCAATGAGTGTTTGATGTCACAGAAAAAACAAAGAAATTGTAAAAAGAGGTTGGAGTGGATGTTAGGTTTCCTATGAAATGTAGTACAAAATATTCCATAGGAAAAATTCCTATGAAATCTAATCCTATGAATCAAAGGACCAACATAGGAAAAAATTCTAAGGATTTCAATCCTCTAGAAATCCTATAAAATTCCTTTGAATCAAAGAAGCCCTTAGATGTTGAATCTTCAAGCATCTGCCGAAGGACCAGCGCACCTTATCCTCTCGCCTCAGGCCCCCACCCCCACTCCACTCGCTAGAGCGGCTGTGGCGGAGCCTTCCCCCCGCATCGACGGCGGCCTCCGCGTCAACAGCGGCGGGCATGGAGGAGTGCAGCTACGCGACGAGGAGCTCCGCTGCTCCCGCGGAAGCCTTGCGCCGAGGAGCTCCCCTCCACCCACCCCGCATCGACGGAGGCCCCTGCTTCGACGGCTGCGGCCTCCCATGACGGCCTGACATGGAGGAGTGCGGCGGCGGCGCTCTCCCTTCGTCTCCGTGCGCGGCGGTGGCGCTCTCCCTTCGTCTCCGTGCGTGGCGGCGGCGGCGGAGGTGTGCATGCGCACAGTAGAAGGATGGTGCCACGAGCAGTTTTGGCGGCGGGTTCGATTCCGGCGAGGACAAGAAGGCCGCCGCGCTTGGGGCTGCACGGTCCGACGACGTTTCTGCTACGCAGGCGATTTGGGCTCGGCTCCACCCCTTGCAGAGGCTGGTGCCCCCGACGACTATCGCCTCTTGCCGTGAGCCCGAGCATCAGTGCTACCGCGGCGCTCTTGGTACTGCTCGTCGCAACCCCAGAGCAACCTCCTCCCACTCCTCTAGCTGGCGCCACTGCCCTCCATGGTGAGTCCATCCCCTGCTAGATACGTCCGGGGGGCTAGCCGCTGGATGCTCTGCTTCAACAGTGTCGCACTGCCCCCAAAATTTGGCGCTCTGCATTTTGCTAACTGTTGCTGCTAACTGCTATTTTGGTCCATGTTCTGTAGCGTTGTTGCTGACTAATGTGTGCTAGTAGCTAACTCATGGAGATGATAGGGGGAATGGAACGATGTGCATTGGTCAGTAGAGATTCCCCTGGCTTCCTCCTAGCCTTGCTTTTTTCTGTAGCAACTTCATCATGTGAGAGGAAGCCAAGGGGATCACGAAGTTATGTAGTGGAGTTGCCATGAAAAATTTGTTGCCATGGGCATAATATGTTACGAGTAGTTGCCCTGGCTTTGATAAAAAAAATTCATGGCAAATTTTGAACATACATTTGCCATGGCAATTTTTCATCATTTTCCTTATCATTTCATATTCGTGGCAAATTATTCTATGAAACCATGGTAAATTTGAAAAAAAATCCAACTACAATTTTTGATTATGCATTTTTTCCATGGCAAATTTGATCATTTTTTGTGTTGTTTCACCTACACAACAATTTAATCATACTAAAAGATGGCAAATATTGGTAAAATACCATGGCAAATTTGAACATGCATTTTTGCCATGGCAAATTTGATCATACATTTGCCATGGCAAATTTAAAATATGCATTTTTTTTCCATGGCAAATTTGAAATATTCATTTTTTCTGCCATGGCAAATTTGAATATGCATTTTGCCATGGCAAATGTGAAGTATGGCAGTTTTTGCCATGTCAAATCTGAATATGCAGTTTTGCCATGGCAAATTTAATCATTTTTTGTGTTGTTTTCTCATACATGGCAATTTTAATCACATAAAATATGGCAAGTTTTGGTAAATACCATGGCAAATTTGAACATGCTTTTGCCATGGCAATTTTCTCTTTCTTTTTAACATGGAAAAATTGCTTCATATTTTTTGACCATGGCAATTTACTTTCATGGAGCATGGGCAACTGTAGTTTACGGAGCATGGCAATTTCTTTTGTTTGCAACATGTCCAAAAATCACTTTTGTTTGGACCACAGATTTTAGTTTAATAGATCGTGGAAAATATAGTTTATGGAACATGGCAATTTTATTATATGGACCATGGCAAATGTCTTCTCTTTTTTTTGCAGCATGGCATTTTTCTTTTTGAACGGGCCCATGGAAAATTTAGTGAATGCATCATGGGACTTATAGTTTATGGATCATGGCATTTTTTAGTCTATGCCTCATACAAATTTTCTATTTTTTGAACGGGACCATGGCAAATTTTCTTTCATGGCAGTTCGTGGAGCGTGGCAATTTTTCGTCCTTCTTTGCAACACGGCAAATTTTCTTTTTGAATGGGACCATGGCAAATGTAGTTTACGGGGCATGGCAAATTTTTAATTATATGAACCATGGCAAATTTTCTTTCTTTATTGCAACATGGCAAATTTTCTGTTTTCAATGGGACCATGGCAATCTCAGTGCATCTTTCATGGCAACGGTAGTTTATGGAGCATGGCAGATTTTCTTCCTTCTTTTACAAGCTTGCAAATTTTGTTTTCGAACAGGACCATGGCAAACTTAGTGTGTGTATCATGGCAAATGCAATTTTCGGAGCATGGCAATTTCCAATTTTAAGGACCATGGTAAATTTTCTCCTTTTTTGCAACATGGCAAATTTTCTTCTTTGAAGGGACCATGGCAAATTTAACGGGACCATGGCAACATTAGATTTACTCATGTTTCAAAAATAGATACCATCGCAATTTTATTTGCCCCATGGCAAATTAAGTTCAAGCATGGCAAATGTAGTTTAAGGGTCATGGCAATGTTCTTTTCCTTTAGCAACACGGCAAAATCTACTTTCCATTTGACAATGGCAATGTAACTCCTCCCCGGCCTAGACGTCGACTAAGATGCCGACCAGGAGGTCGTCCTCCATGATGACGACCATGATTTTTTGTTTTGTTTTTTGAAAACATGGCATTTGTTTGAATTTTTATGTGATGGCAAGTTGATATGCACCCCCGCTGCAAAACTTGCCATGTTTTTAGCTTGGGAAACAACAATATTTTCCATGGCAAATTCATACAATTTGCCATCATATAGCAGTAGAGATGTCATGGCAAATTTTCAACCAATTTTTTTCCTTGGGTATAATCAATATGTAGTTTTTGCGTTGGCATTGTTTACTGCTTAGACCATGGTAATTCCAATACTTTTAGACCATATTTTTCATAACCAGATCAATAACAGCAATTTTAATAGAAATCATTCGTATACAGCAACTCTATCAAACTTGTTGCGCCATGGCATTACATATATATGTATATATATATCATTTTATACAATACTTTTCCATGTACACTTTGCAAACTTGTTGCCATGGCAAAAAAATTCTGACACAAGTCAAATTGTTTTTGTTGGCACGTATGTACTATACGGCAACTGTATTGTTTTTAATTTTTATAAACACATGTTCCTGGTGCTGTTTTTTGGCTTGTTTTAGTGAAGCAATAGGTAACTGGGCTGCATGTGCTTTTTTCGTTGCCAGCGTCATGTTGTGCCAACAGGAAATCATTCGGTCTAGGTTCGATCCCGCACGAAACATGTATGTTGATACAGGGGTGTGTGGTAGGGTGTTCCTCCTGCCACACGTGTGGGCGGTTCTAATATTCGCCCACACATGGCACGTGTGGGCTGTCTTCTACTCACACCACACACGGTGTGTGGGCGGGTGTTGCTCCCACCACACGTGTGGCAGTTATTGGTTTCCAATAATATCTGCATTCCAGGTGGGTGGGGCTCGCCCGCATGTCTTCCAAGGCAATGGAGCAAGTCTGGACGGCCGCCTCGTCAAGAAGCTTCCGCTTGCATGATTGAGCCAGCGTCGGCATGCTCGACATGGCAACGTTCCACTTTCATGTTCGTGCGGCCAGTGTCATCCGTAAAGCAATTTCGAAGCTAAAGTCGTACCCTTCATGAAATTGCAACCGTCAACGCTTCGCCTCTTCGACGATCTTCCTCACAATACCATCGAGGGTGATCATCTCCCACTCTTTGTCATTGAGATGTAAATGAGTGAGTGGATCCATCAGCCGCGAACTGCACACCAACATTTTGCGTTCGTGTTGGACGGGTCCCCATGCAGAAAAGGCTCTCCAATTGTGAACTGAGGGCCATGTAAGGGTATTGATCATGCATGTTAGAATCCCCTTCTACCCTTTGGATCTTGAACGACGTGGTCACGTCCAGTGGCGGAGCTAGCGAGGAAGAGCAGAGGGGGCAAATGACGAAATACAATTTGTGCCACCCAAAATAGAGTTTCTTTAGAAAAAGTTCATGGACTGGGGGGGGGGGGGCATGGCCCCTGTAGCAATAGAAATAGCTCCGCCAGTGGTCACATCACATCCAACGGTCAAGATGAAACGTTGGTTGTTGTCGCCTATGGCCTTCCAGGTTGTGAAGAAAGCAGTGGACTCGGCTTCTAGGTATCACTTCCGAACAAAATCACCGCCCATCTCTATGATGCACGTTGTCGTACAAACTACACCAATGACCGTCATCATGATATAGTCGACATTAGTGGGGAAGGAAGTCAAGCAATGATTAGGGTGATGATTTGGAGAGGAGTAAGGTGGTTTCAAGAGTATACAACAAAGATGACGACAGTTAAGGGCGAGAGGGGGTGGGGGTAGAAAAGGCAACACCTTCATAATTGGAATTTTTATCGATCATGTGGACGTGGAAAACCACATGTTACATTTTCGATAGTTGTTGATGTGTCGATCCAATCCGAGCAATCGCCCGAGAGCTGCATCTTATCATTAATTACACTCAACTGACAAAAATATGGCATGGTTAGCCAACCAATAAAACTGAAGTAAATATTATGTTCGCCTCCCTCACACGTATGGTTGGTCCGGCATGTCACACTAGAAACCAATGTTGCCTCCGTTGTGTCGCTCATCGAAGGCAGCAACGTCGTCGGCTTATTATATCACCGGCATGTGAGACTGTTTGTGTGCAAACATAGTAAGCCAAAACTCATCTCTCCATTGCGTATGAAAATTTCCCGAAAATCCTTCTCCACCATGCTTGAAAATTTCACTATTTTTTTTCATGTTTTCTTTTTAGTTAAGTGTTAAGAGTTGTCTTTTTCAAAGAGGAAAAAGTGATGTACTGAAGGACTCACACAAGCGTTGGATAAAAATTGAGCGGTGGAGAATACCGATGGGAGCATGTACACGGAGAAGGTAGAGCAGCGTCCGTGTAAATAACGGCCGTGGCAACCATCCCGTCCACGTGGCGCCCAACTGCTGGTCCAGCAGATCGATTGCCCATCCAACACCGGCGCACTACACCCGGGAGGCGCGAACGAAAGCCACAAACAAACGACGCGCCCCCGTTCTTCTTCTACCGGGCGCCATGGCCGCCGCATTAGCAGCGCCTACAGGCCTCCTCAAGCTCCCTCCTTCTTACGCGCCGCCTTCTTCCCCCTCTCCCCCTCTCTCCAGCACCTCCTACGGGCGGCGCTCGCGGAGACGGCCTCGCCTTTGGCGCCGCGGAGCCCCGCTGCTCGCGGTGGCGGCCGGGGAGGTGTCGTACACTGAGCCGGAGGAGGCGCTGCTGGAGGCCCTCGTCGGCGTACAGGGCCGTGGCCGTGCAGTCGCGCCGCGCCAGCTCCAGGCAAGGAGCCAGCCCACTTGCCTTTGAGACTTGAGCACACGCGTGTTCTGCGCAGCCGCGCGCCATGTGCTTGTTGAAATGTCAGTGTTACTGATGCAAGCGTGGTGATCCGCATGTGCAGGAGGTGGAAAGCGCAGTGCAGACTCTGGAGGCGCTGGAAGGTGTGCCCGATCCGGTAGGTGGCCTTGTGCTTTTTTTCTGTATGATTTGTGCTTGAAGGTAGGTATTGAGTTACCTGATGAACTCATGGAAGTGTATATTTGTGTTTTACAAAAAAGGACAAAAAATAACCATCATTTGTCGGCAGCATGTGCATATTTGTCTCGAAATACTTTGATCTTTAAATGGGCACAACTGAAGATATGCATATTGTGCCATGAAGTGAATTGCCATCAACAATTTTCATTATTCTAGAAAAAATAAAATCAAATGATCCAATCATGTTTAACTAATTAATTGTACCAGTTCAGAAGATGTTCTTCCTCCGTTTAAGTTTACTTGTCACTTTTGACTGTAGCATGGTTACCAAGGAAACAAATTCATTCATCCAGTGTGTCAAGAACTGAAATGCATCTATAACCGAAGATGAAGTATGGTGAATGAAGTATTACATTGTTCTTAGCATTTATTGAGGTGACTATTAGAGAAACTACAAATAATGAATACCTCCATTAGCATGCATGTATTTGACTGCTGTAAATTTTCTAGAAAAATATATTAGAAAACAAAGGTTGCTGCTTAGCATTTATGGTTTATATGCAGACCTCTTCAAGTTTAATTGAAGGTAGTTGGAAGCTCATATTCACTACAAGACCAGGGACGGCATCCCCCATTCAGGTAGAATAAAACTAGCATGCTCATGTGAGCAACTATATGTTCCATTTTGTATTTTATCTATGCATTACGTATTCAGCTGTTGGATTGTTCACACCTGTAAAAGTGACTAAATTTGTTCTCAATTCACATTTGATGCAGAGGACATTCGTTGGAGTTGACTCTTTCAGCGTCTTTCAGGAAGTTTACCTTAGAACAGATGATCCAAGGGTGGTCAACGTTGTCAAGTTTTCAGAAACAGTTGGTGAACTGGCAGTACAGGTAACTGCTCTGTCGATAACTCAATGTCGCCTTAGCTTCAAATGTATAGGGAAGCTTTGTGTATTTTGATGTTTCCTATTCAACCATAAATATGCTCGTGATAGTCTTGCCCCAAATTCTGCTGCTTCATTTATTGCTGCCCTCAGTGTCTAATTGTGTCTTCCAGAGTCTGGTTCTATATAGAAACTCATCGGGTTGTAGAAGAATTATATAATAATATATGTAAAGTAAGCTTCAATGTCATGCTAGAGGGAAGTGCATGGGTATTTCCTGCACAGAGTAAATACAACGCTGGAATTAATATGAGGACCAATATTATCAGGAGCTAAACAACAAAATTAATAAATATAAATTCACTTGATCATCTGATTTTTTTGCTAATAACAGTGTTTTAGGATAGACCGGAGGGGATACGGTAGCGCTATACTGAAACACGTTGTATAATACATGATACCATTATGGGTGTCCTGATCTTTCGATGAAAACCATGATATTGATTCGGTGGAGTAGACTTTGACAACTGGATTACTCTGTGCCCAAGAATTCTTTTTTACCTTCATGGAGAGGCTTCATTTTATAATATAAGTCACCAAGCAACACATTGTCTTCATGCACTGTCTTCATCTTGAGTGACATGATCGTCATTTTCTTCTTGGTCTTGACATTGATTCCTCTTTTGAACTTAGATTCTTGGTCTTAACTTGTGCTTGAACCTTCTTTTGACCAGCAAGTGGAAGTAGAGGTAGTAGTGGTTCTATCTACGGTGGTCATGTCCTCGTTAGTACATTACAAAGCCGGTAGTAGAGCCAAACACATAAATATCGTTCATTTTTCTTAGTGTGGTTCTTTCATAAGACTTGGCGGATAGAAGATTACTGCTGAATTAATATGTATTTTTTTATTATTGGAAATGTTGAAGACTCACTGAGTGTTCAATTGATCTATTGCCATAGTAAAAATGTAGAATGTTGGGAAGAGATGGCTTCTGCTCCCTTAAATATGGATACCTAAACTAGTAGTCTGGAACTGTTGATTATATTCAAGGAGGATATATGCTCTTACTTATTCTACTGCTAAGTGGTACATCTATAGTGCTTTAAGGATGTTCTACATGATTTTGCAATGAGGTTTGTTAAACAAAATATCAGGCAGAAGCAACTATAAACGATGGGAAGCGCATTCTCTTCCGTTTTGACCGAGCAGCATTCGCTTTCAAGTTCTTGCCATTTAAGGTTCCATATCCGGTGCCATTCAGGCTTCTTGGGGATGAAGCAAAGGGTTGGCTTGACACTACATACTTATCTCGTAGTGGGAACATACGTATTTCAAGGGGAAACAAGGTATGTAATACATTGTCTGCATGTAACGTTGCAGCCATGGATTTAGGGTTTTGAATTGCATAATTATTCTCTCAATTTTGTTGAACCCATGGTGGAGTATATGTAAAGCACTTCTCCATAAAATATGCGGTTTTTCCAGACCTCCTTGTATTTTATTAGCTTTCCAAAACAACATGTAGTGCAGGGAACCACATTTGTTCTCCAGAAAAGTGCAGACCCAAGGCAAATGTTGTTGTCAGCTATATCTGCAGGAACCAGAGTAAAAGAGGTGTGTTATTATATCTTGGACGTCCGTCATAGCAGTAACATGAGGTATTCATTTGTACAATATGCTTGTTGGCCAGGCTATAGATGATCTTACTTCAAGCAGAAAAGGGGTTGTGGTTGATATGAATACCCTAGCGGGAGAATGGCAACTGTTATGGGCTTCAGAGGTCAACCTTTACATAAGCATTACAACAGCGATTTGAGATTTCTATGCATGCCATTTCTTTTCTGTAGAGCTTGATTTCTTGTTGGTCATGATTTTATTATGATTGATTAGTTGACTATGGAAATCAAAATATAACAAAGCACTCCCAGACACTTATGAGTAACATCATTTTTCTCTATCTTCTTTTCCAGTAATCATATTGTACAGTTTGTTATGATTTCTGTGTAAATCTATTTACACTAGGGTTCTTCCCAGCCACCCTTATAAAAGAACATAAAAAATTGTACGGGTATCAGACCGAGATTGAAGTTATGATTCTCGCTAGAGTCAAAGAAGGTGGATGCTTTTCTGCATTTTTGAAGGGCCTGAGAGCTAATGCATATTTATGTTTGACGAATGCAACTGACTTGGTAGTCATGACTCCTGTTATTCACAATTTTTTTGGCTGTCCTGAATGCAATCTAATGGTTCAGAGACTAACTCTTTTCTGTGTAAAAATACGAAGGTTTTAAGAAAATGGGTTCAAAACTATCTGACTCCCGTGCAATTTTCCATGTAATCGCATAAGTAATTAAGTATTTTCAAAATGATACAGGAGAATATATACTATACTTTAGAGATGGCATATGAGGGGTAGGGGTAACTTCCACTGCTTGTAGGATGTGTTTTCCCTTTCATATATTTAGTTGTATCTGCAGAGTGAGAGTGGAGGTGGAAGCTGGTCATCTGTTGCATCTGCCGGTCTCAAGGATTTCCAGGTAAGCTACAGAACTTCAGAAAAGCCGAGGAAAAAGATGATATGATACTCTCGTGTGTTTCTTGGTACTTGACGCGAATCAACTATTCATTCAGACCATAAAGGAAGATGGGCAACTGAAGAATTTGGTGAACCCCTTTCCAGGTGTCAGCCTCAGTGCAAGAGGCAACATATGGTAAGTTTGAAGAACTGCATATATGTTTATGTGTATTTCCTCTCTCGGATCGTTTCAATCGTCAACGATAATGAAGCAAATATAGTGTGAGTATCTTTACTCCATTCCGTCAGTACATGTGATGTACAACTCTTAAAACTAATATGTTGACAAAATCAAATAAAACGGTAATATATTTCCTTAATGCCAGAAGGAAATGCGAACATGCATTGACTGTACAGTACAATATTCTGTACACATGGTCACATGCAGGAGAGGTGATGTTACACGTGCTGCGTAAAGACTATAAGAATGGTACATACAAATGACTTCATAGATGTTTAAACCATCGGGACATTGACTCACTTCATGACTACTTTCATACATCAATACGCTGTTGCCGCACAAGCTTCATACAGCAGTCTGTTACTATCCATTATGGACATGTATCAAAATTCGGGTCACACAGATTTTTTCTGTTCCTCTCTTGGAGTTCCCTTGTGATCCTGATTTATACACCTCCACTTCAACACTACTACAAAAGGTACACTTATATTTTTGTGCTAAGTATGTTGTGTTGAACTTGCAGCAAAACTGGGAACAACAATACCTTCAGCGTGTCCATGAATGAAGGCGTTACTCAAGTTGGTGGCGTACAGTTTCCTTTAGAAACCGGAGGAGAATTTGTCATGGAGATCTTGTAAGACTCGACTCCCATTTCCCTTTTTTGACTTAAAAGATAAGAGTTATGGACTGACCAATTTGTTGGTGGTCATTGTTGGCTCGACATATTTGATAATTAATTCTTGTCCTGACACCTATGAATTTCCTTTCAGGTACATTGACAATAAGATAAGAATATCTAGCCTCAACCAGCACAAGCTTGTTCATTTATGCATTGTAAATAAAACATAAATGGCCAAATTGCTTGAGCTTATTGCTGTAGAAATTGTTGTATATAACACAGTACTTATATTGATGAAATAACTGTATTTTAATGTAATATAAGAGATTTCTCAAATCATTATGTGATACACCCATTTTTTATTTTCCCTAATTATCATTTCCCCTGGATTTATGCTTTTAGCTAGGAATCTTTTTCTCTGCTAGTCATGATGTTTGAAGAATGCCAAGACCTCCACCATATATAAATCTTGTTATGACATTCCTCAATCCGCATCCACCAAAAATACCTCCCCCCAGTTCCCCATTTTACCCCTTGGTAAAAAGCCTCCAAAAATAATATGAAGAATTCCACCATTTGCATACACTCACAAAGACTCTTATAGGTATAGCATCACGAGGGTAAAAAATATGTCTAACCATATCCTCATCCCAACTCTTTGTCCCGGAGAGGAACATGTTACACCCACTTAATCCTTCATCTATCTCTCTTGCTAGAATTTTTTAGTCCAGACTTTCTTGGCAGCCAATTGTTCAGCAAATATTGACATTCTTTCCACATACACTCTCCACATGACTCTTTTTTCAATAATTCCAAACCATGCATGATTTACTTGCCACAACAGTGAAAAAAATAGAGGAAAAGGATTGTCCAATAAATGATCATTAGGATAATATTATCTCTTAGTAGTCTAGCATAAAAAGGTATGGGATTCACTAGGAGGTGTCAAGCCTGTATTGCCAAAAGAGCCACATTAATAAATGTAAGTCACGAAAACCCATGCCTCCATGCCCTTTTGGCTTGATAGTTTTTCCCCATGAGTACCTTTTGTGCTTTTCTCCTTCTCCCCCACTAGTAGTCCCTAATCAAATGAGACAAGTCGTCGCATAAAGCAGCGGGAAATCTAAAAGTCCCTATCACATAAGTTGGCAAGGCCTAAATGACAGATTTAATCAAACTCTCCTCAATCGCTCTAGAAAGATACTTCTTCATCCAATTCACTAATTGCTTCAGGAATTTGTCTTTTGTAGATTGAAGTTTGCCATCTTTCATGTGTCCCTCGAGAATTGAGAGTCCCAAACATTTGCCCTCGAAATTGTCCGTGACCACCTGAAGAATCACCATGATGCCTACTTGGTCCTCAAACTGCACTTTTTGCCAAACATAATATAAACATTTGGATGAACTTAAATTTCCGTCTCGCACCCAATTCTTACGAAGCCAGTATATTCTTGATGACCGGCAATTGATCAACGAATGTTTTACAAAATAATTGCATTCGAAATTTCCATTCGGTCGGTCGTGAGTTTGATTCCACCACTTTTAATTTTGGCGAAATGTGTTCTATCGCTGCATTCGAAAAAGTTTTTTTTGGGGGGGTAAAATTCAGAAAATGATATTTTTTGACTCCTCCTTGTATGAAAAAAAAATAAAACTACTTTGCCCCCTTGTACGCGTTTTTTTTTTGCGGGGTTCGGCTACATGTTAAGGTGTATAAAAAGCTGATGTGAATGTGATGCTCAGTTGGAGCAATAATTTTATCTTATAACTAAGGCTGTGAAGCAAACCAATATGTAGTTGTATAGTTAGGAGGAATAGTTAGGAGGACAGCAATATCATCAGCCCATCACTTAACACCAATACTCGTATTTTTCAGTACTTATTTCAGGCCTTGAGACGATGTATCTTCAATGGAAGAAGACATTTTCGTTGTGTTTCCCAACTTTCCCAAGGCGAGGCACAAAGGCCATAATCAATAAGCCATACCATAGGAGGTAGCGCTTGTGCGCGTCAAACTTCACCAAACTCTTTTGATGCAACGGAGCGGACGGCGACCAGTGCTGCTCGTCAGCGTACGGCCACACCGCCGGAGGTCGCCGTCGCCGAGCAGCTCCGCCCTCGTGCGGATATACAATAGTAGGCCCAATACTACTCCGACGATATCATATTGGCAGGAGACGACGACGCAGGTCGCGGTCGGGCCGGTCAGTTCCCTGTCCCCACCGGCCGGGGTCCGGCAACGTCCGCGCCGCACGCACGCACGCACGCCACGCGCGCGGCTCACAGGCGTCCGTCTCGCCGTGCCGCCACGACCCATCGCCCCCTCCCCCGACGCACGCATGAGCGGCCGCGGAGGCGTGACCGGTCGGCTGTCCCGTTCCGGATGCCCACCTACGTCGGCGGATCTCCATCCGGGAGATATATGTCTGCGTACGGTTTGCTCGTTATGGCCACAGGACTTTGCCGGTGCGTACAAACCATCGCACGTTCGAAAGATGCTACCGGCACATGCCCGCTCCTCGAGGCGGGCGAGATTTCGAAGATACCGGTACACACGTAGCCGGCCACGGGAGACTGAATTGAAGGCGCAGAAATTTCAGGATTTTTGAGAAGAATGTTCGGGTCTCACAGAAACGTGCTCTCGGAAGGAGAGTATCGGCGGGTGGAGTGCGCCGTGGTTGACTTGAGCGAACAGGAGCTCCACACGTGCCACCATGTGAGGCGGAGGTTGAAGCCCCGTGCGTGGGCCTGAAAACGGTATGCTGAAAATGTTGTGGCCACGCACGAGAGTGAAGAAGAGTCGGTGATCTGCTCATCATCGTCATAGCAGTGACATGCGGGCCCATGGGTTGGTACAAAGATATATAGAACCAAAAAATGCACTATGTAGATCTATGGACTACTTCCTCAGTTCACAAGTACTCCCTTTGTAAACTAATATGTCACGACGTTATAAGATGTTTTGAATATTTTGGTAGGAACTACATACAGACCAAAAAATTAGTGAACAAACATACTAAAACGTGTCTACATACATCAGGTTCGGAAAAAAATTTAAACCACCGAAAGGAGTACAAACTTAAAAATGTATGAACCCACGAAAGATTCACATTATATTGTGTGCTTTCAACATCTTTAAAATTTATGGAGCATCGAAGAAGAAAAATATCCGGAACATGTTTCCTAAATTTTATAATACGTTGGCCCCTTGTACATTGTACGGTGAAGAGCTATGAGCGCGCCGACATGGTATTATTTCTACTCCCTCTATTAACTTTTATAAGGCTTTGTAGATGTTTCAGACAGTGTGCAAACCAACTCAATTTCACTTGTCTGAAATGACTTATAAAAATGAACGGAGGGAGTACAATTTTCCCACATCTGAATGCACCATCGTCTTCCTTTTGGCAGTAACATCCAAGTAGATAGTCCGTCAATAGCCCGCGACAAGCCACAAAATGTACACAAACCTTGCATCGCACCATCTTCATATCTCATGGATCATAGAAGAAACCAAACTCTAGAACGTGTTTTCTACAAAATTTAATAGGTCATGACATCTTCTGTAGAACTTGCATTCTACTGAATTCATTTTATTTTGTGTTCTTTCACCCTCTTCAAATCTTATGGATCATCGGAGAAACCAAACTACAAAATGTATTCTCTACAAAATTCTATAGGTCAAGACATCTTCTGCAGAACTTGCATTCTACTAAAATTGACTTTTCTTTTGCGTGCCTTCACCCACTTCAATTTGTATGGGCACATAAAAAAAACAATCTCGAAACATGTTTTCTACGGAATTCAACATGTCACACTCTAGAATTTTCCATAACTGAAATGCTTGATATGCTTGTGTGTTGCCTTGTGCCTTTTGGCAATACCATCCAAGTAGCTAGCCTGTCAATAGCCCGCGACGAGCCACAAAATGTACATCTCCTGCAAAACTTGCATCATACTAAAATTCACTTTTTTTGTGTGCCTTCAACATCTTCAAATATTATGGATCATGGAAGAAACCAAACTCTAGAACATTTTGCTGAAGTTCAATATGTCACGACATTGTCTGCCAAACTTGCATTCTACTAAAATTGAATTTTATTTTGTGTGCCTTCACCCTATTCAAATTTTATGGCACATAAAAAATTATCTCAAAACATGTTCTCTACGGAATTCAACAGGTCATACTGTAGAATTTTCCATAGCTGAAATGCACGATATGCTTGTGTGTTGCCTTGTGCCTTTTGGCAATACCATCCAGGTAGTTAATCCATCAATAGTACGCAACGAGCCACAAAATGTACATCTCCTACAAAACTTGCATCGTACTAAATTCACTTTATTTTGTGTGCGTTCATCATCTTCAAATCTTATGGATCATCCAAGAAACCAAACTCCAGAACATAATGCCTACGAAGTTCAATACGTCATGACATCTTCTGCCGAACTTGCATTCTACTAAAGTTCACCCTTTTTATGTGTTCCTTCACCCTCTTCAAATCTTATGGACACGTACAAAATATATCTCAAAACGTGTTTTCTACGGAATACAACAGGTCACACACTAGAATTTTCCATAACTGAAATGCATGATATGCTTGTGTGTTGCCTTGTACCTTTTGGCAAACCATCCAAGTAGCTAGCCCTTCAATAGTCCGCGACCAGCCAAAAAATGTACATCTCCTGCAAAATTTCATCGTACTAAAATTCACTTTATTTTGCGTGCCTTAACCATCTTTAAATCTTATGGATCGTCGAAGAAACCAAACTCCAGAACATGCTACCTATGAATTTCAATACGTCACGCCATCTTCTGCCGAACTTGCATTGTACTAAAATTCAGTTTATTTTGTGTGCCTTCACCCTCTTAAAATCTTATGGATCATTGAAGAAACCAAACACCGAAATGTGTTTTCTACGAAATTCAATAGGTCACGACATCTTCTGTAGAACATGTATTCTACTAAAATTGACTTTTACTTGTGTGCCTTCTCTTCAAATTTTATGGAAACATAAAAAAGCCAATCTTGGAATGTGTTTCATACAAAATTCGACATGTCACGCTCTAGAATTTCCATAACTGAAATGCACGAGATGCTTGTGTGTTGCGGCGTGCCTTTTGGCAATACCATCCAAGTAGCTAGCTCATCAATAGTCCGCGACGAGCCACAAAATGTACATCTCTCGCAAAACTTGCATCATACTAAAAATCACTTTGTTTTGCGTGCCTTCACCATCTTCAAATCTTATTCATCATCAAAGATACCAAATTCTAGAACATGTTGTCTATGAAATTCAATATGCCATGATATCTTCTACCGAAATTGCATCGTACTAAAATTCACTTTATTTTGCGTGCATTCGCCCTCTTCAAATCTTATGGACCATCGAAGAAAACAAACCCTTAACGTGTTCTATACAGAATTCAATAGGTCACGACATCTTTTGTCGAACTTGCATTCTACTAAAATTCACTTTATTTTTGCGTGCCTTCGTCATCATCAAATTTATGGACATATCGGAAAAAACAATCTCCGAATGTGTTTTCTATGGAACTCAGCGGGTCACTTTGTAGGAATTTCCATAACTTAATGCAGGTGAAGGTTGTGCACTGCTACCTCTTTTAGCACTGCGTTGGTTTTCCCCGAAAAGGAAAGGATGATGCACCAGAACGTGATAAAATAGTGATTTCAATTGCTTCTGGTCAATAAACAAATTTCCTAGGTCTTCCTAGTTTGGCTGATTTTTTGTAGTTCCAGAAGTTTGCGTTATTTACAGATTACTACAGACTGTTCTGTTTTTGACAGATTCTGTTTTTCGTGTGTTGTTTGCTTATTTTGATGAATCTATGGCTAATAAAATAGTTTATAATCCATAGAGAAGTTGGAATATAGTAGGTTTAACACCAATATAAATAAAGAATGAGTTCATTACAGTACCTTGAAGTGGTCTTTTGTTTTCTTTCGCTAACGGAGCTCACGAGATTTCTGTTGAGTTTTGTGTTATGAAGTTTTCAAGTTTTGGGTGAAATTATTTGATGGATTATGGAATAAGGAGTGGCAAGAGCCTAAGATTGGGGATGCCCATGGCACCCCCAATATAATCCAAGGACACCAAAAAGTCAAAGCTTGGGGATGCCCTGGAAGGCATCCCCTCTTTCGTCTACTTCCATCGGTAACTTTACTTGGAGCTATATTTTTATTCACCACATGATATGTGTTTTGCTTGGAGCGTCTTGTATGATTTGAGTCTTTGATTTTTAGTTTACCACAATCATCCTTGCTGTACACACCTTTTGAGAGAGCCATACATGAATTGGAATTTGTTAGAATACTCTATGTGCTTCACTTATATCTTTTGTGCTTTATAGTTTTGCTCTATGTGCTTCACTTATATCTTTTGAGCTTTATAGTTTTGCTCTAGTGCTTCACTTATATCTTTTAGAGCACGGTGGTGGATTTGTTTTATAGAAACTATTGATCTCTCATGCTTCACTTAGATTATTTTGAGAGTCTTAAATAGCATGGTAATTTGCTTAATAATAATAATATGCTTGGTATTCAAGATTTGTAAAACTTTCTTTTGAGTGCGTTGAATACTAAGAAAAGTTTGATGCTTGATAATTGTTTTGAGATATGAAGATGGTAATATTAGAGTCATACTAGTTGAGTAGTTATGAATTTGAGAAATACTTGTGTTAAAGTTTGTGATTCCCGTAGCATGCACGTATGTTGAACCGTTATGTGATGAAGTCGGGGCATGATTTATTTATTGATTGTCTTCCTTATGAGTGGCGGTCGGGGACGAGCGATGGTCTTTTCCTACCAATCTATCCCCCTAGGATCATGCGCGTAATACTTTGCTTTGATAACTTCTAGATTTTTGCAGTAAGTATATGAGTTCTTCATGACTAATGTTGAGTCCATGGATTATACGCATTTTTCCTATCCTTCCACCATTGCTAGCCTCTCTAATACTGCACACTTTTCGCCGGTATCATACACCCACCATATATCTTCCTCAAAACAGCCACCATACCTACCTATCATGGCATTTACATAGCCATTCCGAGATATATTGCCATGCAATTTTCCACCATCCCGTTTATTATGACACGCTCCATCATTGTCATATTGCTAGCATGATCATTTAGTTGACATCGTATTTGTGGCAAAGCCACCGTTCATAATTCTTTCATACATGTCACTCTTGATTCATTGCATATCCCGGTACACCGCCGGAGGCATTCATATAGTCATATTTTGTTCTAAGTATCGAGTTGTAATTGTTGAGTTGTAAGAAAAATAAAAGTGTGATGATCATCATTTTTAGAGCATTGTCCCAAGTGAGGAAAGGATGATGGAGACTATGATTCCCCCATAAGTGGGGATGAGACGCAGGATGAAAAATAAAAAAAAGGGAAAGAAAAAAAAGAGGCCATAAAACAAAGAGAAAGGCCCAAATAAAAAAAAGAGAGAAAAAAAGAGAAGGGACAATGTTACTATCCTTTTACCACACTTGTGCTTCAAAGTAGCACCATGATCTTTATGATAGAGAGTCTCTCATTTTGTCACTTTCATATACTAGTGGGAATTTTACATTATAGAACTTGGCTTGTATATTCCAATGATGGGCTTCCTCAAAATGCCCTAGGTCTTCGTGAGCAAGCGAGTTGGCTGCACACCCACTTAGTTTCTTTTGATGAGCTTTCATATACTTATAGCTCTAGTGCATCCGTTGCATGGCAATCCCTACTCACTCACATTGATATCTATTGATGGGCATCTCCATAGCCCGTTGGTACGCCTAGTTGATGTGAGACTATCTTCCCCTCTTTTTGTCTTCTCCACAACCACCATTCTATTCCACATATAGTGCTATATCCATGGCTTAGGCTCATATATTGCGTGAAGATTGAAAAAGCTTTGAAAATGTCAAAAGTATGAAACAATTGCTTGGCTTGTCATCGGGGTTGTGCATGATTTAAATACTTTGTGTGGTGAAGATAGAGCATAGCCAAACTATATGATTCTGTAGGGATAACTTCCTTTGGCCATGTTATTTTGAGAAGACATAATTGCTTTGTTAGTATGCTTGAAGTATTATTATGTCAATATGAACTTTTGTCTTGAATCTTTCGGATCTGAATATTCATACCACAATTAAGAAGAGTTACATTGAAATTATGCCAAGTAGCACTCTGCATAAAAAATTCTCCTTTTATCATTTACCTACTCGAGGACGAGCAGAAATTAAGCTTGGGGATGCCTGATACGTCTCCAACGTATCTATAATTTTTGATTGCTCCATGCTATATTATCTACTGTTTTGGACCATATTGGGCTTTATTTTCCACTTTTATATTACTTTTGGGACTAACCTATTAACCGGAGGCCCAGCCCAGAATTGCTGTTTTTTGCCTATTTCAGTGTTTCGAAGAAACGGAATATCAAACGGAGTCGAACGTGATTTTCTCAAAAAATATGATCCAGGAGACTTGGACCCTCCGTCAAGAAAGAAGAGAGGCGGTCACGAGGGTGGAGGGCGCCCCCCTAGGGCACGCCCCCCTGCCTCGTGGGCCCCTCAAAGCTCCACCGACGTGCTCCTTCCTCCTATAAATACCTACGCACCCCCAAACGATCAGATACGAAGCCAAAAACCTAACTCCACCGCCGCAACCTTCTGTACCCACGAGATCCCATCTTGGGGCCTGTTCCGGAGCTCCGCCGGAAGGGGAATCCACCACGGAGGGCTTCTACATCATCACCATAGCCCCTTCGATGAAGTGTCAGTAGTTTACCTCAGACCTTCGGGTCCATAGTTAGTAGCTAGATGGCTTCTTCTCTCTTTTTGGATCTCAATACAATGTTCTCCCCCTCTCTCGTGGAGATCTATTCGATGTAATCTTCTTTTTGCGGTGTGTTTGTTGATACCAATGAATTGTGGGTTTATGATCAAGATTATCTATGAGCAATATTTGAATCTTCTATGAATTCTTTTATGTATGATTGGTTATCTTTGCAAGTCTCTTCGAATTATCAGTTTGGTTTGGCCTACTAGATTGGTTTTTCTTGCAATGGGAGAAGTGCTTAGCTTTGGGTTCAATCTTGCGGTGTCCTTTCCCAGTGACAGTAGGGGCAGCAAGGCACGTATTGTATTGTTTCCATCGAGGATAACAAGATGGGGTATTTATCATATTGCATGAATTTATTCCTCTACATCATGTCATCTTGCTTAAGGCGTTACTCTGTTTTCTTGAACTTAATACTCTAGATGCATGCTGGATAGCGGTCGATGAGTGGAGTAATAGTAGTAGATGCAGGCAGGAGTCGGTCTACTTGTGTCGGGCGTGATGCCTATATACATGATCATACCTAGATATTCTCATAACTATGCTCAATTGTGTCAATTTCTCAACAGTAATTTGTTCACCCACCGTAGAAATACTTATGCTCTTGAGAGAAGCCACTAGTGAAATCTATGGCCCCCGGGTCTATTCTCATCATATCAATCTCCAATCACTTTATTATTGCTTTGCTTTTTTACTTTCCCTTTTATTTTACTTTGCATCTTTATATCAAAAATACCAAAAATATTATCTATCATCTCTATCAGATCTCACTCTCGTAAGTGACCGTGAAGGGCTTGACAACCCCTAATCGCGTTGGTTCCGTTGAGCTATTTGTTTTGTGTAGGTACGAGGGACTCGCGCATAGCCTCCTACTGGATTGATACCTTGGTTCTCAAAAACTGAGGGAAATACTTACTCTACTGCATCACCCTTTCCTCTTCAAGGAAATCCAATGCAGTGCTCAAGAGGTAGCAGCAGCCGAGAGCGGAGGGTGGTGTAGCTGTGGTCGAGGTAGCCGTGCGAAGAATGTCGTGGTCGATGTCGAGTCAGGGAGCCGGTGTCGAGGATGTCGTTGTGGAGCCGCGGGCGCAAGGGGGCGCCTAGTTAGTATGGGCGCAGTGGTGTCGAAATAGTGGTGCGCCGGAAAGGAGATGTTGTTGACGACGCGTCGCGCCGGGGTTGCCAACCCTGGGGACATAACGTAGACGAAGGCACGCGTCGGTGTTGCCAGCACCGGGCATACGTAGACAGACGAAGACGAAGTTGACGAAGCGCCGCACCAGGCTTGCCAGGCCCGGGGACATGTCGTGGACGAAAGCACGCGGCAGTGTTGCCGGCACCGGGCATGCGTAGACTGGGACCTGCATGAGCTGTACGCCATGTCGAAGAAGTATGAGGCCAGCAGAGAAGGACTCAACGACGGTTGCGGCGTCCATCGGCGCGGGGCTGAAGTCACCCACAGTTGTCGGAGTAGACGAAGTGCTCGGGGTAGATGACGGTGACGCTGGTGACGGGCTGGTGCTGGACGAAGATGAAGGAGGTGGACGGGCGACGGCGGCTACGTGGGTAGCGGCGGCGGCGGCCAAAGAAGAGCGGCGGCGGCGGCGGTGCTCGAAGTAGGCGAAGAACCCGACAACATGACAAAGACCGGCGCAGACGGTGGCGTTCCCACGCCAAGGGAGGCGGCACAACGCATACCACGGGAAGTTGACGCGCGGGGACGACGAAGTGGACCGCCGGCCGCCGCGCTACGGCCCGAAGGGGTGACGCAGCGGCGGCGGGCAGGTTGGGGCGATGACAAGAAGACCTCAGGGTGGCGGCACGGACCGCGGGCTGCGGCGCGACAGCCCGAAGGGGCGGCGCGGCGGATTAGCGCGGGTCACTGCAACCGCGGGGACGGCCTCAGGACGGCGGCGTGGACCGCGTGCCACGCTCGCTACGGCCCGTCGGGGCGACGCAACGGCGGCGCGAGGGTCCGTGCTACCACGGGGATGACTTGGAGCGGACGGCCTCGGGGAGGCGGTGGACCGCGAGCTGCGGCACTGCGGCCCGAAGGGGCGACGCAGCGGTGACGCGGGTCGGTGCAGCCGGGAGAGGAACCACGGGGCGGCGACGCTGCGGCCCGACGGGGCGACGCAGCGGCAGCCCGTTGCTCGATCGGTAGAGGGGCGTGCTAAACTCGGGACAGTCTTCACAGGGCCTGCGGAGGCGTGTGCAACCGACGGGCCAGGTCGGTCGCAAGGCATAGATGAGGCAGATTGCAGCGGCGGGCGGGTGATCAATCTGATCGCGCGCGAGGTCCGGGTCGCTGCTCGATGGAGACGGGGTGGCGGCGGAGTCCGAAATGAAACCAACGATGATGGACGGCGTGGGACGACGTGCGAATGAGCGCGTCAGCACCGACACCCGAGCCACCAAAGCAGCGCTGGCGCCTAGGCAGCGAGACCCGAGCGACCAATGGAGCAGCGGCGCCCAAGCTCAAGGCAGCCACGGGCCTGATGCAGCTGGGGACGAGGCCGGCGAGGCAACCCGCAGGGCTGCCGTGCAAACGCGGCGGAGGCGGGTGGCGTGGATCAAATGGCGGGCCGATGCGCGAGCGGCGGCTATGATTGGCCGCTGCATGGCGCGAGGCCGCCGGGTGTAGGCGATGTAGTTGTCCCGGTCGGAGCAGGGCGGTGATGGCCGGCGCGCGGACGACGGCCTTGAGGGGCCGCCTGTCGCTCGAGGCCGCCTGGTCGGTGAAGTAGCCGGCCGGTCGCGCCGGTGTTGGAGTAGAGGCGCGGGGTGTCGACGGCGGCGGCGAGTGACGTAAAATGATCAAGCAGAGATCGAAAAACCAAAAAGAAAACACCGATCAAAACGACCGGCGAGAGAGCGAAAAAACCCGGTGCTAGGCCTCGGTGAAAGGATCGAGAAGAGGTGTCTAGAGGGGGGTGAATAGACTCTTAGCAAGAAAAGTGGCAGTTTTTACTTTCTTCAAGTTGAAGTGGAGTTTTAGCACATGTTTCACAATTCACAATACATATCAAGCAAGCATGATAAGAGTATATGAGCAGCGGAAAGTAAAGCATGCAATTTGCAAGAATGTAAAGGGATGGGATTGGAGTGTGCAAACGCAATTGGAGACACAGAGATTTTTGGCGTGGTTCCGATAGGTGGTGCTATCGTACATCCACGTTGATGGAGACTTCAACACACGAAGGGTAACGATTGCGCGAGTCCACGGAGGGCTCCACCCATGAAGAAGCAACCTTGTCTATCCCACCATGGCCATCGCCCACGAAGGACTTGCCACACTAGGGTAGATCTTCACGAAGTAGGCGATCTCCTTACCCGTACAAACTCCTAGGTTCAACTCCACAATATTGATGGAGGCTCCCAAGTGACACCTAACCAATCTAGGAGACACCACTCTCCAAAAGGTAATAGACGGTGTGTTGATGATGAACTCCTTGCTCTTGTGCTTCAAATGATAGTTTCCCCAACACTCAACTCTCTCTCATAGGATTGGATTTGGTGGAAAGATGATTTGAGTGTGGAAAGCAACTTGGGGAAGGCTAGAGATCAAGATTTATGTGGTTGGAATGGAATATCTTGACCTCAACACAAGTGTAGGTGGTTCTCTCTCAGAAAATGTATGTTGGAAGTGTAGGCATGTTCTAAACCCATATATAGCCTCCACACAAAATCTAACTGTTACACACAATTTACCAAACTCGGTGGGACCGAATCAGAAAACTCGGTCAGACCGATTTAGTTCATAATGTGACCGTTAGGCATTTCGGTGGGACCGATATGATCAACTCGGTAGGACCGATGTGCTAGGGTTAGGGTAAAGCGTCATCTCGGTTTGACCGATTACACAAACTCGGTGGGACCGATTTGGGTAATAAGTGAAACAGAGAGTTGACCAAGAAAACTCGGTGAGACCGATTGCATATTTCGGTGGGACCGAAATTATTGCAATAGGCAATAGAGAGTTTGTAAGCCCATCTCGGTGAGACCGATATCCCATCGGTGAGACTGAATTGACTAGGGTTTGAAAGGATCGATATAGTTGACTAGAGGGGGGGGTGAATAGGCAACTAACAATTTTTAGCTCTTCTTTACCAATTTAAACTTTGCATCAAAGTAGGTTGTCTAGATATGCAACTAGGTGAGCAACCTATATGATGCAACAACAATAAGCACGCACGCAAGCAAGAGATATAGCACAAATAAGCTTGCACAAGTAAAGGCGCGAGATAAACAAGAGTGGAGCCGGTGAAGATGAGGATGTGTTACCGAAGTTCCTTCCCTTTGAGGGGAAGTACGTCTTCGTTGGAGCGGTGTGGAGGCACAATGCTCCCCAAGAAGCCACTAGGGCCACCATATTCTCCTCACGCCCTCACACAATGCGAGATGCCATGATTCCACTATTGGTGCCCTTGGAGGCGGCGACCGAACCTTTACAAACAAGGTTGGGGCAATCTCCACAACTTAATTGGAGGCTCCCAACGACACCATGAAGCTTCACCACAAAGGACTATGGCTCCGCGGTGACCTCAACTATCTAGGGTACTCAAACACCCAAGAGTAACAAGATCCGCAAGGGATTAGTGGGGGAATCAAATTTCTCTTAGTGGAAGTGTAGATCGGGGCCTTCTCAACCACTCCCAAGCAAATCAACAAGTTTGATTGGCTAGGGAGTGAGATCGGGCGAAAATGGAGCTTAGAGCAACAGTGGAGCTTATGGGTGGAAGAGGTAGTCAACTAGAGGTAGAAGACGCCCCTTTTATAGTTGTGGACAAAATCCAACCGTTATCCACCTAACCAGCCCGCGACTTGCGGTACTACCGCCCCTAACAAGCGGTACTACCGCAAGGCCATGCGGTACTACCGTGAGGGACCGCGGTACTACCGCAGCAATGGCAGGAACTAGAACAAGCCCGAAGCACGGAGGCGGAGAACGGTACTTCCATAAGCGCGGTACTACCGCTCCCCCTTGCGGTACTACCGCAAGGCAGGAAAGTCCTAGCCTCGGAAGGGCGCGGATGAATAAAAATACATCTGTGCCTACTTCCGCTGGAAAACAAATGATGCAAAAATCTGACATGGTACTACCGCTCAGGAGCGGTAATACCGCATGGAAGCTGAACCAGGCCGCGCGCGGTACTACCACGCACGAAGTGTGGTACTACCGCGGTGGCACGGATGTAAAAAATTACATCCGCCCCTACTACCGCGATGCAGCGGCACTTGGCCTGGGGGCCACAATACTACGGCTCCAGAGGAGCGGTACTACCATGGGCTCTTGCGGTACTACCGTGCCGAGGTACGGTACTACCGCAGGTGCCTGCGGTACTACCACTCCAGGGAGCAGTACTACCGCAAGCCCAATATCAGCAGCCAGGACAATTGCATAGAGGATAAATGGAGGATGCTCCAAAGTGTAGGGGAAAGGTCGAGACAAGGAAGAAAACATGTACGTGATGATTCCACCCGAACCTTTCCGACACGGACTCCCTCTTAATAGTACGGCTTCCCTACGACTCAAATCCACCAAAAAGAAACGTAGAAAAATGCCGTCTTCAATAGTCTTCGAGGGGCACAAAACCGTCTTGTGCCTAGTGATGAAACGTCTGAGAAACTCAAGGCACACGATTAGTCCGCAAAAGCATTGTCATCAATCACCAAAGCACCTTAGGAATAAATATGCCCTTACAATCTCCCCCTTTTTGGTGGATTGATGACAATACAAGATTTGCACAAAGGGAAATGATATTGAGCAAACGCAAACCCCTCCTCTCTAAAATATAGACGGGCTCCCCCTAGATGTGTGCAATCTAGATGGATGCTTTGGACTGCACAGCACACAAACTAGGATCAACACTCCCCCTATATTTTAGAGACAAGGCATATCTTGCAATAGTAAGGCTAACATTAAACAAGAGCATAACATAAGTAGCACAAAATGTCAAAAGCTCACTAAGATAAGATAGAGTGCATATATCTTACACCATATGAAGGATAAGTCTCAAGACCGCAAACCAAACCAAAGCAAACGAGGTTCAAACGAGAAAGCAAACACACCGAACATGACACACGACTCGCAAGCACGCAAATCCCTACACTCTCTCCCCCTTTGGCATCGAGACGCCAAAAAGGCAGAGAGGACACCTACACACAAGGGGTGGCTCAGGCAGAGTAATCATCCCAATGCTCCTCGTCAGACTTGGCGGCGGGAACGGTCTCCTCGATGTCCTCCTCAGAATCAGTCCACTTGTAGCCTTGCTTCGCCATCCATTTGAGCTCCGGAGTGATGTGCCTCTCTGACCCGCTAGATTCTGCCTCACCAAAGACCTTCATGATCCTCTTGTCACGGCGGCGAACCTCCTTGGAGGCAACGTGAGTCCTGTACTGCCCCTTTACCTGCATGTAGAACAGAGTCTTCATCTTGTCCTTCAGCTTCTTGGCCCACGAGGGCTCAGAGGAACGACGGGTATGCCCAGCACCACGGTCCTCAGCAACATCCTCTTCTCCAGCCTCCTCCTCATCAACATCCCTCCTAGCAGCAGACGCCTCAGCACGAGTAGTAGTGTTGGCGCACTTGGGCTTCACACAGAGACTGATGGACTCATGCCGAATCCAGTCCGGAGCAAGGAACTCATCACCAGGGAACAGCTTCTCCCAAGTCTTGGAGATCAACAGAAACAGGTATGGTCCATATATAGGTACCTTGCGGTTGAACACCGCGAACCGAAGCTCACACCACATGATGTGTGATACATCAAGTGGTTGAGTCTGAGACACACGTGCCTCCTCACACAGGAGCATCATATCCACCAGATAGGTATGAACCTTGTCCTTGTCGCCAATGCGAGGAAACAGAGTTGCGGAAGATGCGATACATGATATCCAGAAATGGGTTCAGCACCCACGTTGACTTGCCACTGGGAAGCACCTTCTCAACATAGTACTGCCGGATCTTGTTCTTGCTAGATGACTCAGGATTGGCATGGGGGCGAACACCAACGGGTGTGGTGAGCCCGTCATCAGGAACATGTAGCAGATCCATGAACTCCTTCCAGGTAGCAGTCAACTGACGACCATTGGACATCCAAGTCATCCTCCACTCCTCCCCAGGGTGAAAGTGAACAGAGGCAAAGAACTGACAGATAAGCTCAGGGTCATAGTCCAGGTGGAAAGAGATCACATGTTCAATACCAAACTGCTCCACCAAATCCAAAGCCTCTCCAAAGTACTCACGAAACTTGTCCTTCCTCATGTGATTCATGTCAATCCACTTGACATCCATGTAGGTATTTTGCTTGCCCTTGATCACATCCAGATAAATGAGAGCCTGCTGCTTGGTCCAAAACAAGTCATTTCCTCTGAAGGTAGCATGAGCATTCACATATGGGTTGATTTTCCTGCGAGGGATAAACTCAGCGAGGGGAATCTCGTCCATGCCCTTAGCGGGTTCCTTGTACTTTCTAGCTGAGGTCTTGACATTGCGCTTGGGGGCACTGGAGCCCTCTGGTGCTTCATCTTGATTACGCAGTCGCTTGGAGCCAGTGTCACGACTGGGATTGGAACGGCGAGAGCCACCACCTAAGATACAAGAGAAGCACACACAAAGAGTGAGAAGAATCAATGCAAAGACCTTAGCAAGACAAGAGAAACAAATAGAAAGCATACGTGGTAATTGCCACGAGAAAGACTGGACAACAACGGTAGTACGACCAGGTCGTGCGGTACTAAAATTTTAGTACCGCTCCTAGCCGCGGTAGTACCGTGTGAGGGCACGGTAGTACCGGGGCTTGGAGCGGTAGTAGGATTTTAGTGCCACAGCTCGTGCGGTAGTACCGCACCTGATAGGCGGTAGTACCGGATCTGCGGTAGTACCGCATACTAGATGCGGTAGTACCGCACGGCGGTAGATCCAAATCACTTTGAATCTGAGAAAAGCCGCGAAAACATGGCGGTACTACGGTTGATCAAATCTACCACAAGACAACATATCAAGTATAATTTCTACGCAGCACTACTCTCCTACATCCTACTCTTGCATAAATTTGGCCTAAAATCTCAAGAACACATGCATCTCCCCAAAAACCTAGAAGCAAAAGAACAACCAAAAGAGAGAGGGATTTGGGGAGAAACCTTGTTCCATGGCAAGAGGAGGTGGTGGGGAACGATCCCACTGGTCGGAATCCGAGGAGAGTGGCCGGAGATGGAGATCCGGCGAGGATCTCCGGCGCCGTTCTTGAGCGAGAGAGAGAGGCGGCGGGGAGAGAACAAAGTGAATGGGTATGGGGAGTTGGAACTCCCCTGCCCGAGTCATAACCCCCACGCACACTCGTCAGCGCGGTAGTACCGCGCTTCATCGCGGTACTACCGTTTGGGCGGAAGTACCACACCAAAGAAGTAGTACCGCTCTCCCAGGCGGCAGTAAAAAATTACTGCCGCGTTGGGGCGGTAGTACCGTACTCTCGACACACGGTAGTACCATGGCAGGCCGCGGTAGTACCGTGAGCTCAAGAAACTGCATGTTTCAAACACAAGAAAAGAGAGGTCTTTGCATGGAAACTTCAAGCAAACAAGACACCACCAAAAGATGCTCAACACAAAGAGAAAAAGGGGCAAAACGACAACAAGAGACAACCACGAGACACCACCTCTCCAAAGAGAGGGCGGTGGCCAGAGCCACCTATGTTTGAGTCAATTGGTATGGCACTGCGAAGAATTATCCTTGGGCCCATGACCAAAGCTCATCTTTGAAGCACAGGTTGTAACGCCCCGAGACCGATGTGCCAGGTGTCGTCCATTTATTCACTGTTGTTGCGTGTCATTTGCTTGCATGTCATGCATTGCATATCATGTCATCATGTGCATTTCATTTGCATACGTGTTCGTCTCATGCATTCGAGCTTTTTCCCCGTTGTCCGTTTTGCATTCCGGCGCTTCGTTCTCCTCCGGTGGTCATTTCTAGATTTCTTTCGTGTGTGGGGATTAAACATTTCCGGATTGGACCGAGACTTGCCAAGCGGCCTTGGTTTACTACCGGTAGACCGCTTGTCAAGTTTCGTATCATTTGGACTTCGTTTCATACTCCAACGGTTAACCGAGGGACCGAAAAGGCCTCGTGTGTGTTGCAGCCCAACACCCTTCCAATTTGGCCCAAAACCCACCAAAACCCTCTCCATCATCTCGGTCGTTCGATCACGATCGCGTGGCCGAAAACCGCACCTCATTTGGACTCTCCTAGCTCCCTCTACCTATAAATATGTGTCTCCCTCCGAAAATTCGTGGTGCAAACCCTAAAAACTCCTCCTCTCGTGCCGCTGGACGCGTCCACGCCGCGCCTGACGTGTCCATCTCGCTGGCCACCTACCAATAGGAGCCCGCCACCTCAGCTCCACCGCTCCGCTCGACCAACCGCGGCTCGCCACCTCAGCGCCATCCTCCCTCTCTCTCCTCCACACCCCGCCGCCGGCCCACGGGGCCCGCAGCCGGCCCGCGCGGCCCGCGCGTCTCCCGCGTCCTCGGCCGCCGCCGGACGCCGCCTCCCTGCCTCTTCGCCGTTCGCCGCCGGCCACCGCGCCCCGCCGCCTCGCACCTCGCCGCCGCCTTGCGCCTGCGCCGCCGCCGCCTTGCGCCTCCCCGCGCCGCCGCACTTGCCCGAGCCCCGCCGGACCCGAGCCGGCCATCTCCTCCGCCACTCGCTGCGCCGCCCCTCGTCGCCGGACGTCGTCGGAATTCGCCACCTCGCTGGCGTCTTCTTCCATTCCGGCGAGATCCCGGAGGGTGGACTAGATCCACCACTCCCCCGATCCAAACGTCCCGTCCAGATTCGGATCCCTCCGTCCCGTACCACTTCGTCCCGTTTTGACTTTTTCCAGAGGTATAATTTTCACTAAGTCCCGAGAATCTCAGATCCATGTGCCCATGTTCATCGCATCACAACTTTGCATCCGTAGCTCCGATTCATGCATATAGCATATCAAAATGTCCGCCTCAGAGAGCACATCATTTCATTCCATTGCATCATTTTCATTTGAGTTCATCTTGATGCCCGAAATGCTGTTAGAAGAGGGCTACTTGAGATATTTGTCAGATCTGCTGCTCCATTTAGCTATTTGTCATTTTTTCCATGATTAATGTGTGCATGATATGCCCTGATGCTCTTCATATGTTTTGTTAAGGGTTTTGTCATATTTCCAGAGGTGCAACCCATGTATTTTTGTGATGTGTGTGGTGGCTAGTGCAAGCTTGCAAAGTGAGGCACTTGGTAATTCCGTTTTCAGGGACTTAGTAATTTCACCAAGTCCTGGATCTGTTTATCTCATGATGCCTTATGTCCATGTTGTTTCCTAGTGATCCGTGCCTCTTTTGAGGATGATAAGTAAAGGAGTTTTGTTAATATTGTGGTGCTCTATCCATCCATGTCTTTGTTTGCATTTATGGAGCACCCTAGCTTGAGTCAATCGAGCTCTACTTTTGCTACTTTGTGAATCTGGGCAGATTGTCAACTTGTTTGCAATTTTGCCGATGATGTTGTAGTTGATCCGTGCATGCTATGCTAATGTTTTTGCCATGTCTAGCTTGCATTTTGTGTGTTCTTGATAGATGTATGCCTAGCTTGCCATGACTTGCACCGTAGTGAGTGCATCGAGCTCGTAAACATGCCTACTTGAGTTATGTTTCAGCATGTGCCAGTTTTCACTAAGTCTCAAAACTGATTATGCTTTTGCTATGTTCACATGCTTGTTAGTATATTTTCTGATCCCTTTTGACTCAAGGTCACTAAGGGACTTTTGTTAAGCTTTTTGAGTAGCTCCATGCCATGTTTTACTTTGCCATGTTCAGATCCTGTAGCATGTAATTTTGTTGCTCCGAAGAGTGCTACTTGGTCTGAAATTCCAGACAAGTGTTAATTTCACTAAGTTTGAGATCTGTTTTCCATATGCATTTTTGCCATGCTTGTTTGAATCTGTTAATGGATGAATTGGCCGTAGCTCAGTGCTAGATTTTTGTTAAGAATCTTGAATGCATCCCTGCCATGTATTTTGTTGTCATGTTTGAGTGCTTTAGCATGTTCATCTTATTGCATTTAGATGACTACTTGCTGTAAATCGCAGATCGCGGTCATATTTGAATCGCTTGCCATTTCCAAACCGTAACTCCGATTCCGGTGATCTTTATATCGTTTTCAAGCGATTTCATCTCATATTTCCAGTGGCACACTTGGTTTTCCAAGTTGAGGCCAGGTTCATGCATTCCTTGTCACATCATGCATATGCATCGCATACCGCATCCCGCATATCATATCATGTTCATGTGTTTGTTGTTTACTATGTTGTGTGTTTCTTTCCGGTGTTTGCTTCTTCGGGTTGGTTCCGGTAACGTCGCGTTGTGAGGACCCGTTCGTCTATGTCCGTTTGTCTTCTTGATGGACTCGTTCTTCTTCCTTGCGGGATTTCAGGCAAGATGATCATACCCTCGAAATCACTACTATCTTTGCTATGCTAGATTGCTCGCTCTTTTGCTATGCCTATGCTGCGATACCTACCACTTGCTTCCCATGCCTCCTATATTGTTGAACCAAGCCTCTAACCCACATTGTCCTAGCAAACCGTTGATTGGCTATGTTACCGCTTTGCTCAGCCCCTCTTATAGCGTTGTTAGTTGCAGGTGAAGATTGAAGTTTGTTCCTCGTTGGAACATGGAGATGTTGTTCCTTGTTGGAATATGTTTACTTGTTGGGATATCACATTATATCTTATTTAATTAATGCATCTATATACTTGGTAAAGGGTGGAAGGCTCGGCCGTATGCCTGGTGTTTTGTTCCACTCTTGCCGCCCTAGTTTCCGTCATATCGGTGTTATGTTCCCGGATTTTGCTTTCCTCACGCGGTTGGGTTATAATGGGAACCCCTTGACAGTTCGCTTTGAATAAAACTCCTTCAGCAAGGCCCAACCTTGGTTTTACCATTCGCCACCTAGCCTTTTTCCCTTGGGAGTCACGCATCCCGAGGGTCATCTTATTTTTACCCCCCCGGGCCAGTGCTTATCTAAGTGTTGGTCCAACTCGGAGCACCGTGCGGGGCCGTACCTTAGCAACTTGGGTTACGTTGGCTCCCGTATGCTTAGCTTATCCGGTGTGCCCTGAGAACGAGAGATGTGCAGCTCCTATCAGGATGTCGGCGCATCGGGTGGTCTTGCTGGACTTGTTTTACAATTGTCGAGGATGTCTTGGAGTACCGGGATACCGAGTCTGATCGGAATGTCTCAGGAGGAGGTCTATTCCTTCGTTGACCATGAGAGCTTGTCATGGGCTAAGTTGGGACACCCCTGCAGGGATTTGAACTTCCGAAAGCCGTGCCCGCGGTTATGGGCAGATGTGAATTTGTTAACGTCCGGTTGTAGAAAACCTGAAGTTGACCTTAATTAAAATGAATCAACCGCGTGTGTAACCGTGATGGTCTCGTTCCAGCGGAGTCCGGGAAGTGAACACGGTGTTGGAGTTATGCTTGACGTAGGTTGTTTTAGGATCACTTCTTGATCATACTTTTATTGACTGTGCTTTGCCTTCTCTTCTCGCTCTCAGTTGCGTATGTTAGCCACCATATATGCTAGTCGCTTGCTGCAGCTCCACCTCATACCGTTTACCTTACCCATAAGCTTAAATAGTCTTGATCGCGAGGGTGCGAGATTGCTGAGTCCCTGTGGCTCACAGATACTTCCAAAACCAGTTTGCAGGTGCCGATGAGTCTGTGCAGATGACGCAACCCAGCTCAGGAGGAGCTCGATGAAGATCTTGTCCTTTGTCTTGCTTCGTTCTAGTTGATCAGTAGTGGAGCCCAGTTGGGGTCGATCGGGGACCTTTGTCGCATTTGGGGTTCTTCTTTTATTTTGGTTCCGTAGTCGGACCTTGTTTGTATCTGGATGATGTAATGCTTTATTCATGTAATTGTGTGAAGTGGCGATTGTAAGCCAACTATGTATCTCTTTCCCTTATTATATTACATGGGCTGTGTGAAGATTACCTCACTTGCGACATATGCCTTCAATGCGATTATGCCTCTAAGTCGTGCCTCGACACGTGGGAGATATAGTCGCATCGAGGGTGTTACAAGTTGGTAATCAGAGCCTTCCCCGACCTTAGGAGTCCCATTGCTTGATCGTTTTTAGCTGCCGAGTTGTGTCTAGAAAAATGTTTTGAGTCATTTAGGAATTATATATCGGAGAGTTTAGGAATTCTTTTTACTTCCCAGTCTCCTCATCACTCTGGTAAGGCATCCTGACGTAGAGTTTTGACTCTTCTCTTCTCAAATTTCACTAAAAAATTTTTTAGGATCACGCGGGTATCTTGGAATCGTTCCCATGGTTTTATGATGAGAACATTGTCTTGGTGCCTCCTCTCAGGGGTTTAGTGGAAGTGTCCCGGGGAGTTGAGCTCTGAGGTGTTGTCGTCATAATTTTATCGTTGCAGTTCTGGAATACCTCAGTTTAGTACGCCGACATCAAAAATCTCTTTTATGCAGTTCGTTGGTGAGATAACCTCGACGCCACCCAGTACTGGGCGGGAGTTCGGGAGTATTGCCATAACTTGTATAACGGATGCTTTTCGAAGGTTGAGGTAGATGATTTCCGAAGGTTTCTTGGTTATGTGTTGAAGGATGGATACAACTGGATGTAGGATTTGCTAGTTTTGGGTGAGATATTATGCTTCCCCTGTATCCTCAACACCTGATTGCATAACCGGAAAATTTCGGGAGTTTCATAGGTGGGAATTCAAGTAGCTCTTAGGATATCTTTCCGACAAATGTATGATACGAAATTGGGGTTCGACGTCTAGTGGTCCGCCTATTCACAGTCGGTTTTACAATGGTCTCGTTGTGTCTTAAAGAGTCCTTGGCTATGCTGACTCGGGGACGCTTCGTATGTCATGTGCACTGCCTTGCACATGATGGTGCTGTACGATCGAGCCCGTGTAGGCCCCACCACGAAAACTTCGGACGAAATCTCTATCATATGTTTGTTCCGGCTTATTTTGCAAGCCAATCCTTTGTTTTGTTTTGAGTTGTGGTATTCGAGTTGCTTCAATGTCAAGTGTTGATTCCATACCTTTCCTAAATGGTGTTCTCATACTCCTATGTGAATACTAATCCTTCTCGATCATCGAGTTTGTCATGTCAATCCTTTTTACCGGTGTGTTTCTTTTCAAGTGGATCCGATCATTTCAACATCCGCAAGATCCAAACTCAGCTTTCTCAACGGTGTCGTTTTCTTCCATCCCAAGTTGCCTTTGTTTTCCCACCCACCCACCCTTTTTCTTCGAGGACTCAGATTTCTTTATCAAATATCCATTTTATTATGGAAGTCTCTCCATTCTTCTCCCTTCATGTTCTTATCCGGTGATTCTCATGAAGATTCTAACGGAGCTTCAAGTTCGTCATTCCTCGTTCTTGTCTTCTCCGGTGGAACTAATTCAAACTTTGTGGATCATATCCCTTTCCTCGTTTCTATGCTCTCTCATGCCGGTGCAATTCATAATAATTCACTTCTCGCTATTCATTTGTTCCGGAGTGCTGAAGATATCCCGAAGATTCGTGTTTTCCACTCTACTTTGGTTCAAGCCATTTCGAGGTCCTATCTTATTCAAGCTATTTAATTCAACCGGTGCAACCTCTCTTTTAAATCTTTTCAACGGTGCTTCTTTTGAGTGGGCCCTAACCCACAGGTCTTTTCCCAGGATCTTACCTGACTCTTCTTATTTTCCCGGCGTTATTTTCGAATTCTTTTGTAGTTTGACGTAAGAATGAGTTATCATCAGTCATATGTATTTCTCCAAGATCTGTCAAATTTTTTCATCGTTGGCTCAACCTCTTCATTTTGATTCTTCCGGAGTTTCTAAATAATTCTTGGTGGTGTTTCTCGTCGTCATTCTCAGATTTTGAAGGCCGAAGAAGAGTTTCTTTTAAATCTTGCCCCATTCTCTGCCATTCTCCCATAATTGTTTTGGTTGTGAGAATTTCTTTTCACCCATCCGGAGTAATTCAGGAGTCTTTTCAGTTTGATTATCCGGAGCCCACCATCTAAGATTTATTCATTCCAGCTTTCAGCTCTCATACTCTAAATCTTACCGGTGCTTCGTTCAAGTGATCTCTATTCGGTTCGTGATCTCCTCGTTTCTCATGTGTCTAAATCCTCTCAAGCATCTTCGTTCATTTTATAATTCTTCCCGGTGTTTCCTTATCTTCTCTTTGTTTATTTTAATTCTAACGGTGGTTTGCTCAAGAGTTCTCTTACTTCTTCATCATATCAATTTATTCGTTGTTTCTATTCTACCGGTGGTTCGTTGAAGACCTTCTCAAGTTTGATATATCTCCTTTAATCCTTTCTACGAGAATAAGTAGTCTGCCAAATCCATTGATTGTCATCAATTTAATTGATGAAGGACGAGCATAATATAATTCTTATTCTTGTTTCATCGAGTTTGTTCAATTCCTGTTTTTCCGGAGTGGTTCATCATACTTATTCTTGGTTTCAAGTGCTCATTTTTCTTTCCCGGAGTTCCAAGCTCTCGCAATTATGTAATCACGGAGATCTATCTAAATCTGTACAAGGTTCCACCTTGTGTTTTCAACTACCCTTTCTTTCCGTTTGATCATCCTTTTGTTACCGGAGTTCTTCATGAAGGTTCCACTTGTTGGTTCATAGAGGATTTATTTACTTTTCGAAGTGTTCATCGAGATTCTTTTCTAAAGAGCTCAAGTTTTCTTCATCTTGCTATCCGGAGTGCATTTCTTTCTACCGTATCATTGGAGGTGGTTTTACATCATTCTTGATAATTTGAGTTCATGTTTTTCATGATTCACATGCTGTCAAGATTGGGATATTTTAAATCCATCAATCTCGTCATTGGAGTTATCTTGGGTTTATTTTCACCTAAAACTTTCCCTAAGGTTTGTTGCTATTAATGGTGATAATATATGACCCAAGTTCTTCATTCATCTTTTCCAGTGCGATATACTTTCTCGTCCCCTCGTTCTTATCAACCCAACTCTTTTTCCCGTTAGTGGCAGAATTTCACCTCGGTTTTGAGATGTTTTCCATAAGACCATATCAAGTTATTCTTTTCGTTGTGGATTGTTCCAACAACTCCGTGTGACCCTTCTCTTTAAGATGCTTTTCAAGCTCATTGGAGGTAGAAGATGTTGTTTTCTTCTCCGTTCTTTTGTTCCGTCGATACAACTTCTATTCTTTCGTTCCGGAGGCATTGTGTTGTTGTTCTCTTCAACCCATCTTCTTGTTTTGTCAAGATCATGTTCTTTTCATGATTGTCCATTTAACCGGAGTGTCGTGCCCTCTTTTCAAGTTATATCACCTTATCAAGTTCTTATTCAATTCCTCTCTTTTCAACCGGAGTGCTGCACAAATTTGGTCTTCCTTGATCTCCTTCCTTAATCGGAGTGTTTTCAATATATATCTTCCCTTCAACCTCAAGGCTGTCGCAAGGTTCGTTGTTCCTCTTTTCTAACGGAATGTTTTCAACTTCGTTCATCTCTGTTGTATTCTTTCTTTCAATTTGTACAACTTTTCAAGGTTTCTTGGTTTCACTCTTTTGTCAAAGAAGCAACTTAGTTTTACCTCTTCTCTTTCTCTTCCGTTTTCCCTCCGGTGCCATTCTAGATCTCGGGACGAGATCCTCTCGTAGTGGTGGAGTGTTGTAACGCCCCGAGACCGATGTGCCAGGTGTCGTCCAGTTATTCGCTGTTGTTGCGTGTCATTTGCTTGCATGTCATGCATTGCATATCATGTCATCATGTGCATTTCATTTGCATACGTGTTCGTCTCATGCATTCGAGCTTTTTCCCCGTTGTCCGTTTTGCATTCCGGCGCTTCGTTCTCCTCCGGTGGTCATTTCTAGCTTTCTTTCGTGTGTGGGGATTAAACATTTCCGAATTGGACCAAGACTTGCCAAGCGGCCTTGGTTTACTACCGGTAGACCGCCTGTCAAGTTTTGTATCATTTGGACTTCGTTTGGTACTCCAACGGTTAACCGAGGGACCGAAAAGGCCTCGTGTGTGTTGCAGCCCAACACCCTTCCAATTTTGCCCAAAACCCACCTAAACCCTCTCCATCATCTCGGTCGTTCGATCACGATCGCGTGGCCGAAAACCGCACCTCATTTGGACTCTCCTAGCTCCCTCTACCTATAAATATGTGTCTCCCTCCGAAAATTCGCGGTGCAAACCCTAAAAACTCCTCCTCTCGTGCCGCCGGACGCGTCCACGCCGCGCCTGACGTGTCCATCTCGCTGGCCACCTACCAATAGGAGCCCGCCACCTCAGCTCCACCGCTCCGCTCGACCAACCGCGGCTCGCCACCTCAGCGCCATCCTCCCTCTCTCTCCTCCACACCCCGCCGCCGGCCCACGGGGCCCGCAGCCGGCCCGCGCGGCCCGCGCGTCTCCCGCGTCCTCGGCCGCCGCCGGACGCCGCCTCCCTGCCTCTTCGCCGTTCGCCGCCGGCCACCGCGCTCCGCCGCCTCGCACCTCGCCGCCGCCTTGCGCCTGCGCCGCCGCCGCCTTGCGCCTCCCCGCGCCGCCGCACTTGCCCGAGCCCCGCCGGACCCGAGCCGGCCATCTCCTCCGCCACTCGCTGCGCCGCCCCTCGTCGCCGGACGTCGTCGGAATTCGCCACCTCGCTGGCGTCTTCTTCCATTCCGGCGAGATCCCGGAGGGTGGACTAGATCCACCACTCCCCCGATCCAAACGTCCCGTCCAGATTCGGATCCCTCCGTCCCGTACCACTTCGTCCCGTTTTGACTTTTTCCAGAGGTATAATTTTCACTAAGTCCCGAGAATCTCAGATCCATGTGCCCATGTTCATCGCATCACAACTTTGCATCCGTAGCTTCGATTCATGCATATAGCATATCAAAATGTCCGCCTCAGAGAGCACATCATTTCATTCCATTGCATCATTTTCATTTGAGTTCATCTTGATGCCCAAAATGCTGTTAGAAGAGGGCTACTTGAGATATTTGTCAGATCTGCTGCTCCATTTAGCTATTTGTCATTTTTTCCATGATTAATGTGTGCATGATATGCCCTGATGCTCTTCATATGTTTTGTTAAGGGTTTTGTCATCTTTCCAGAGGTGCAACCCATGTATTTTTGTGATGTGTGTGGTGGCTAGTGCAAGCTTGCAAAGTGAGGCACTTGGTAATTCCGTTTTCAGGGACTTAGTAATTTCACCAAGTCCTGGATCTGTTTATCTCATGATGCCTTATGTCCATGTTGTTTCCTAGTGATCCATGCCTCTTTTGAGGATGATAAGTAAAGGAGTTTTGTTAATATTGTGGTGCTCTATCCATCCATGTCTTTGTTTGCATTTATGGAGCACCCTAGCTTGAGTCAATCGAGCTCTACTTTTGCTACTTTGTGAATCTGGGCAGATTGTCAACTTGTTTGCAATTTTGCCGATGATGTTGTAGTTGATCCGTGCATGCTATGCTAATGTTTTTGCCATGTCTAGCTTGCATTTTGTGTGTTCTTGATAGATGTATGCCTAGCTTGCCATGACTTGCACCGTAGTGAGTGCATCGAGCTCGTAAACATGCCTACTTGAGTTATGTTTCAGCATGTGCCAGTTTTCACTAAGTCTCAAAACTGATTATGCTTTTGCTATGTTCACATGCTTGTTAGTATATTTTCTGATCCCTTTTGACTCAAGGTCACTAAGGGACTTTTGTTAAGCTTTTTGAGTAGCTCCATGCCATGTTTTACTTTGCCATGTTCAGATCCTGTAGCATGTAATTTTGTTGCTCCGAAGAGTGCTACTTGGTCTGAAATTCCAGACAAGTGTTAATTTCACTAAGTTTGAGATCTGTTTTCCATATGCATTTTTGCCATGCTTGTTTGAATCTGTTAATGGATGAATTGGCCGTAGCTCAGTGCTAGATTTTTGTTAAGAATCTTGAATGCATCCCTGCCATGTATTTTGTTGTCATGTTTGAGTGCTTTAGCATGTTCATCTTATTGCATTTAGATGACTACTTGCTGTAAATCGCAGATCGCGGTCATATTTGAATCGCTTGCCATTTCCAAACCGTAACTCCGATTCCGGTGATCTTTATATCGTTTTCAAGCGATTTCATCTCATATTTCCAGTGGCACACTTGGTTTTCCAAGTTGAGGCCAGGTTCATGCATTCCTTGTCACATCATGCATATGCATCGCATACCGCATCCCGCATATCATATCATGTTCATGTGTTTGTTGTTTACTATGTTGTGTGTTTCTTTCCGGTGTTTGCTTCTTCGGGTTGGTTCCGGTAATGTCGCGTTGTGAGGACCCGTTCGTCTATGTCTGTTTGTCTTCTTGATGGACTCGTTCTTCTTCCTTGCGGGATTTCAGGCAAGATGATCATACCCTCGAAATCACTACTATCTTTGCTATGCTAGATTGCTCGCTCTTTTGCTATGCCTATGCTGCGATACCTACCACTTGCTTCCCATGCCTCCTATATTGTTGAACCAAGCCTCTAACCCACATTGTCCTAGCAAACCGTTGATTGGCTATGTTACCGCTTTGCTCAGCCCCTCTTATAGCGTTGTTAGTTGCAGGTGAAGATTGAAGTTTGTTCCTCGTTGGAACATGGAGATGTTGTTCCTTGTTGGAACATGTTTACTTGTTGGGATATCACATTATATCTTATTTAATTAATGCATCTATATACTTGGTAAAGGGTGGAAGGCTCGGCTGTATGCCTGGTGTTTTGTTCCACTCTTGCCGCCCTAGTTTCCGTCATATCGGTGTTATGTTCCCAGATTTTGCGTTCCTCACGCGGTTGGGTTATAATGGGAACCCCTTGACAGTTCGCTTTGAATAAAACTCCTTCAGCAAGGCCCAACCTTGGTTTTACCATTCGCCACCTAGCCTTTTTCCCTTGGGAGTCGCGCATCCCGAGGGTCATCTTATTTTAACCCTCCCGGGGCAGTGCTTGTCTAAGTGTTGGTCCAACCCAGAGCACCGTGCGGGGCTGTCCCTTGGCAACTTGGGTTACGTTGGCTCCCGTACGCTTAGCTTATCCGGTGTGCCCTGAGAACGAGATATGTGCAGCTCCTATCGGGATGTCGGCGCATCGGGTGGTCTTGCTGGACTTGTTTTACCATTGTCGAGGATGTCTTGGAGTACCGGGATACCGAGTCTGATCGGAATGTCTCGGGAGGAGGTCTATTCCTTCGTTGACCGTGAGAGCTTGTCATGGGCTAAGTTGGGACACCCCTGCAGGGATTTGAACTTTCGAAAGCCTTGCCCGCGGTTATGGGCAGATGGGAATTTGTTAACGTCCGGTTGTAGAAAACCTGAAGTTGACCTTAATTAAAATGAATCAACCGCGTGTGTAACCGTGATGGTCTCTTTCCGGCGGAGTCCGGGAAGTGAACACGGTGTTGGAGTTATGCTTGACGTAGGTTGTTTTAGGATCACTTCTTGATCATACTTTTATTGACCGTGCTTTGCCTTCTCTTCTCGCTCTCATTTGCGTATGTTAGCCACCATATATGCTAGTCGCTTGCTACAGCTCCACCTCATACCTTTTACCTTACCCATAAGCTTAAATAGTCTTGATCGCGAGGGTGTGAGATTGCTGAGTCCCCGTGGCTCACAGATACTTCCAAAACCAGTTTGCAGGTGCCGATGAGTCCGTGCAGATGACGCAACCCAGCTTAGGAGGAGCTCGATGAAGATCTTGTCCTTTGTCTTGCTTCGTTCTAGTTGATCAGTAGTGGAGCCCAGTTGGGGTCGATCGGGGACCTTTGTCGCATTTGGGGTTCTTCTTTTATTTTGGTTCCGTAGTCGGACCTTGTTTGTATCTGGATGATGTAATGCTTTATTCATGTAATTGTGTGAAGTGGCGATTGTAAGCCAACTATGTATCTCTTTCCCTTATTATATTACATGGGCTGTGTGAAGATTACCTCACTTGCGACATATGCCTTCAATGCGATTATGCCTCTAAGTCGTGCCTCGACACGTGGGAGATATAGTCGCATCGATGGTGTTACACAGGTACCATAAAAAATGGCTAATGTGAAAGAGTTGATCAATTTATGCATAATGGGGGGAGGGAGAGTTCATTGAGAGAACAACACTCCCCCTATGTCCATGCCTACACGTAAACAAGACAACAAGTTGAGTATGTTGGGGTGTGCAAGGGTTCAAGCAACATTGCTCGAATCAATGATATTTAGCTCATGCCTTAACTCGGGAAATCTTGCTTTATCCAAAGGCTTTGTGAAGATATCAGCAAGGTTATCATGAGTGTTGACATAGTTGAGCTCGATCTCCCCTCGCCTAATGTGATCCCAGATGAAGTGATACCGAATCTCAATATGCTTCGTCTTGAAATGTTGCACCGGGTTGAGAGAAATCTTGATGGCACTTTCATTGTCACACCAAAGAGGCACTTTTTCACAAATGACACCGTAATCCTTTAAAGTTTGCCTCATCCATAAGAGTTGTGCACAACAACTACCGACCGCCACATACTCTGCTTCGGTGGACGAGAGAGACACACAACTTTGCTTGTTGGAAGACCAACTCACCAAAGAGCAACCAAGGAATTGGCACCCTCCGGAAGTGGACTTCCTATCCACTTTGTCTCCCGCCCAATCAGAATCCGAATATCCTACAAGCTTGAAGTTTGCTCCTCTTGGGTACCATAAGCCAAAGTTTGGGGTATGAGCCAAATATCGAAAGATTCGCTTGACCGCCACATAGTGGCTTTCCTTAGGTGCGGCTTGAAACTATGCACAAATTCCCACACTCAACATGATATCCGGTCTAGATGCACAAAGGTAAAGCAAGGAGCCAATCATGGAGCGATATACCTTTTGATCCACCGCTTTACCATTGGGATCAATGTCAAGTTGGCACTTGGTGGGCATTGGAGTGGGAGCCGGCTTGACATCGCTTAGCTTGAATCTCTTGAGCATGTCTTGAGTGTATTTGTCTTGGTTGATGAAGGTTCCTTCTCGTCTTTGCTTCACTTTGAATCTGAGGAAGAACTTCAACTCTCCCATGGAAGACATCTTGAACTTTGAGGTCATGAGATTGGAAAATTCCTGATTGAAAGCTTTGTTAGGGGAACCAAAGATAATATCATCAACATATAGTTGGCACACAAACAACTCCCCTTTGACCTTCTTAGTAAAAAGAGTGGTGTCGATTAGCCCAACTTCAAATCCACGATCTTGTAACAACTCGGTAAGGTGGTCATACCACGCACGTGGGGCTTGTTTAAGGCCATAGAGTGCCTTATCGAGTTGATACACATGATCGGGAAAGTAGGGATCCTCAAACCCGGGGGGTTGTTTGACGTAGACCAACTCATTAATGGGACCATTAAGAAAATCACTCTTCACATCCATTTGTTGCAACTTAAAGTTGTGATGAGAAGCGTAAGCAATCAACAAATGAATGGATTCAAGGCGAGCAACGGGAGCAAAGGTTTCACCGTAGTCGATACCCTCGACTTGGGAGTAGCCTTGTGCCACCAATCTTGCCTTGTTGCGAATGATGGTCCCATGAGCATCTTGCTTGTTCTTGAATATCCACTTGGTTCCAATGACATTGTGGTTCCCCGTTGTCCTTGGCACCAACCTCCACACCTTGTTGTACTCGAAGTTGTTGAGTTCTTCATGCATGGCATTAAGCCAATCTGGATCTTCGAGTGCTTCGTATACCTTTTGGGGTTCAACACAAGAGACAAACGCGTGATGTTCACAATAGTTTGCCAATTGTCTACGAGTGCTTACCCCCTTTTGAATGCTTCCAAGCACATTCTTCATGAGATGACCCTTGGTGGAGAGCTTGGATGCAATCTTGGCGGCACGACGCTCTAATTCCTCCTCGGTGTTGAGTCGAGGAGCGGTCACTTGATCATCTTGAGCGCTGACTTGAGCTTGTTCTTGATCTAGAACTTGCTCAGGGGAGAGAACTTGACCTTGGGCATCACTTGGTGTGTCAACACCTTCTTGAGCATGATCTTGCCTTGGTCTTGTTCATGAGGTTGAGGGCCTTCACTTTGTTCTTCGGAAGCGTGTGGGCCTTGGGTTTGTGATGGCTCCACTTGAGTGGAGCATTGTCCTTCTCCTTCGGCCACAAGGAGTTCCTCAATGGGTAGGATAAAACCAACACCCATTCTTCTTATGGCTTGAGGAGGAATTTCATCACCTACATCACAAGTGCCACTTTGCTCCACTTGGGAGCCGTTATTCTCATCAAACTCCACGTTACACATCTCCTCAATAAGTCCCGTGGATTTATTGAGGACACGGTAAGCATGAGAGTTTGTAGCATAACCAACAAATATGCCCTCATAAGCTCTAGCCTCAAATTTAGACAACCGAACACCTTTCTTGAGAATGAAACACTTACACCCGAACACCCGAAAGTACTTGAGGTTGGGCTTGTTACCGGTGAGTATCTCATATGGAGTCTTGTTCAAGCCCTTGCGGAGGTAGAGCCGATTGGATGCATGACATACGGTGTTGATGGCTTCGGCCCAAAAGTTGTATGGAGACTTAAAAACTCTGCCATCATGGTTCTTGCCGCATCCATCAACGTCCGGTTCTTCCTCTCCGCAACACCGTTTTGTTGAGGGGTGTAAGGTGCGGAATATTGATGCTTGATCCCCTCATCACTAAGGAACTCATCCAAGGTTTAGTTCTTGAACTCGGTGCCGTTGTCACTTCTTATTGTCAAGATCTTTGCATTGTTTTGACGTTGGGCTTCATTTGCAAAGTCAATGACGGTTTGTTGGGTCTCGCTCTTCCTCTTGAAGAAATACACCCAAGTGTATCTTGAATAGTCATCCACAATCACCAAGCAATACTTCCTACCCCCAAGACTATCAAAGGATGGAGGCCCAAAGAGATCCAAATGAAGGAGCTCCAAAGGCCTCTTCGAATAAATGATAGTCGTGGGAGGGTGAGCCTTCTCATGTAGCTTTCCTTTGATACAGGCACTGCAAGCACGATCTTTAGCAAAACTAACATTCTTTAGTCCACAGACATGGTCCCCCTTGAGAAGACTTTGCAAAGATCTCATATTGACATGGGCTAAACGGCGATGCCAAAGCCATCCCACGTCAACTTTAGCCATTAGGCATGTCGCGGTCTTAGTGGGTCGCTCCAAAAAGTTAATCACATATAGACCATTCTCGACATGACCAACAAATGATACTTTAAGAGTCTTTCTCCACAAGAGGGCCACGGTATCAATATCAAAGAAAGTGGCAAAGCCCATGATTCCAAGTTGACGAACGGGAAGTAAATTGTATGCAAGGGACTCAACAAGCATGACCTTCTCGATCGTGAGATCATGAGAAATGACAACCTTGCCGAGTCCCAATACCTTAGAAGACGAGGCATCACCCCACTCGACATTGGTGCGCATAGATGAAATCTTGTGCACGTCCACCACCAAGTCCTTGCTTCCGGTCATATGATTTGTAGCTCCACTATCGAGCAACCATGATCCCCCACCGGAAGCAAACACCTACAAGAGATCAATGCTTGGTTTTAGGTACCCATTTTGTAATGGGTCCTTTGATGTTAGTAACAAGGGTCTTAGGAACCCAAATAGACCATTCAATATATTCATGAGGAGAACCAACAAATTTGGCATAAACATGCCCATCACTAGCACGGCATAACACATAAGAAGGATTAAAGTTGCCGGCTTTGTTGGGAGGGGTGGCATTTCCCTTCTTGACAGCGCCACCCTTCGCATTGTTCTTCTTCTCCTTGGAAGCACCCTCTCCCTCCTTTACAAAAGTTTGCTTGAGGGGAGGAGGTCGTTTGGTCTTGTCATTCTTCTTCTTGTTCTTGGGCTTGGGTGCGAACCCAATCCCCTCCTTGGCCACAACTTCCTTTTGATTGCTCAAAAGGTCATTGAGGTTCTTCTCACCTTGTATGCATGACACAAGGCCTTTCTCAAGTTGCTCCTTCAATTTAGCATTTTCCTCAATAAGATGCACATGCTCACAACACGGGTTAGTAGCATTTGCATTATCAATTAAAACCATATGAGGAAAAGTGGCTTTCTCCTTAGTTAGCTTCACTTGGAGTTGATCCTGAGACTCCTTGAGACTAGCACGAATACCTTTCAAGGTCTTATGAGCGTTGTCAAGTATATCAAACTCCTCCTTGAGTCTAGCAAGATCAACCCCAAGTTTGCCTTCTCGGAATTTAGCACACGAGAAACAACAAGAGCATGATCAAGATCTTTCTTTAATTTAGCATGATCATCGTTGTGTGACTCCTCAAGAGCCAAACGAAGACCACGCTCTTCCTCAAGAGCATTGGAAATATCCAAAATCTCATCGGCATAGTCTCGACTATGCCCCTCCATCTTAGAGATGGTATCTTCATGAGCCTCGATCATGTCATTGGCTTCACCAAGTTGTTCCAAGAGAGCAACGAAGTGCTTCTTGGCTTTACCCTTGAGTTTACCCATAAAGGCCTCAAACTCATTCTCCTCCACATTAGTCCCCTCATGTTCATCAATGCTATCCGTTGAAGAAGGATGATTAATGATGGTACCTTGTTGGTGGCTTTAGCCATGAGGCACTTGGCGGTGATGCTCTCATTGGGTGAGTCGAAGAGAGACACCCATGGAGTCGTCGCAATGGCAACGGAGGCCATGGCAACCGACTCACCATCTTCATCATCGTCATCATCCTCATTGTACTCTTCTTGTACCACCAACGCCTTGTGAGGAGTCTTCTTGGTGAAGTTGCTCTTGTTGGGGAAAGACTTGGCCTTGTCCTTTCAGATGAGCTTGCCACTGTTGTCTTCCCTCTTCTCATAAGGGCACTCCGCAACAAAGTGGCTCACATTGCCACAATTGAAGCAAGTCCTCACTCGTTGCTTGCCCTTTGCGCCACTTGAATTGTTCTTGTTGAAGTTGGGCCTTGAGTTCTTCTTGCTCCAAAATTGCCTTGAAGCAAGGGCCACGTGTTCATGATAGGCATACTTTGTATCTTCAAGGTTGCTCTCCTCTTCTTCCTCTTCATCCTCTTCCTCCATGCTAACCTTGGCCTTTAGAGCAAGGTTGGGTTTCTTTACTCTTTGAGAGCAAAGAACCGCATTGTCGGCGGTCTTGTCCAAGATGCTCATAGCAACGAACTCATCCAACACATCACTTGAGGATAAGGTGTGGAAGTCCAGCCTTTGACGAATGACGGAGGACATGGCTTTGTGGTAGGGCATGATGTCTACTACACAACCTTCTTCTTGTAGACGTTGTTGGGCCTCCAAGTGCAGAGGTTTGTAGGACAGTAGCAAATTTCCCTCAAGTGGATGACCTAAGGTTTATCAATCCGTGGGAGGCGTAGGATGAAGATGGTCTCTCTCAAGCAACCCTGCAACCAAATAACAAAGAGTCTCTTGTGTCCCCAACACACGCAATACAATGGTAAATTGTATAGGTGCACTAGTTCGGCGAAGAGATGGTGATACAAGTGCAATATGGATGGTCGATATAGGTTTTTGTAATATGAAAATATAAAAACAGCAAGGTAACTAATGATAAAAGTGAGCGTAAACGGTATTGCAATGCGTTGAAACAAGGCCTAGAGTTCATACTTTCACTAATGCAAGTTCTCTCAACAATAATAACATAATTGGATCATATAACAATCCCGCAACATGCAACAAAGAGTCACTCCAAAGCCACTAATAGCGGAGAACAAACAAAGAGATTATGGTAGGGTACGAAACCACCTCAAAGTTATTCTTTCCAATCAATCCGTTGGGCTATTCCTATAAGTGTCACAAACAGCCCTAGAGTTCGTACTAGAATAACACCTTAAGACACAAATCAACCAAAACCCTAATGTCACCTAGATACTCCAATGTCACCTGAAGTATCCGTGGGTATGATTATACGATATGCATCACACAATCTCAGATTCATCTATTCAATCCAACACAAAGTACTTCAAAGAGTGCCCCAAAGTTTCTACCAGAGAGTGAAGACGAAAACGTGTGCCAACCCCTATGCATAGGTTCATGGGCGGAACCCGCAAGTTGATCACCAAAACATACATCAAGTGAATCACGTGATATCCCATTGTCACCACTGATACGCACGGCAAGACATACATCAAGTGTTATCAAATCATTAAAGACTCAATCCGATAAGATTAGTTCAAAGGGAAAACTCAATCCATTACAAGAGAGTAGAGGGGGAGAAGAAACATAAGATCCAACTATAATAGCAAAGCTCGCGATACATCAAGATCGCGCCAAATCAAGAACACGAGAGAGAGAGAGAGAGATCAAACACATAGCTACTGGTACATACCCTCAGCCCCGAGGGTGAACTACTCCCTCCTTGTCATGGAGAGCGCCGGGATGATGAAGATGGCCACCGGTGAGGGATCCCCCCTCCGGCAGGGTGCCGAAACAGGGTCCCGATTGGTTTTTGGTGGCTACATAGGCTTGCGGCGGTGGAACTTGAAGGAAATATGCCCTAGAGGCAATAATAAAGTTATTATTTATTTCCTTATATCATGATGAATGTTTATTATTCATGCTAGAATTGTATTAACTGGAAACATAATACATGTGTGAATACATAGACAAACAGACTGTCACTAGTATGCCTCTACTTGACTAGCTCGTTAATCAAAGATGGTTATGTTTCCTAACCATGAACAAAGAGTTGTTATTTGATTAACGAGGTCACATCATTAGTTGAATGATCTGATTGACATGACCCATTCCATTAGCTTAGCACCCGATCGTTTAGTATGTTGCTATTGCTTTCTTCATGACTTATACATGTTCCTATAACTATGAGATTATGCAACTCCTGTTTGCGGGAGGAACACTTTGTGTGCTACCAAACGTCACAACGTAAATGGGTGATTATAAAGGAGCTCTACAGGTGTCTCCAAAGGTAAATGTTGGGTTGGCGTATTTCGAGATTAGGATTTGTCACTCCGATTGTCGGAGAGGTATCTCTGGGCCCTCTCGGTAATGCACATCACATAAGCCTTGCAAACATTGCAACTAATGAGTTAGTTGCGAGATGATGTATTACGGAACGAGTAAAGAGACTTGCCGGTAACGAGATTGAACTAGGTATTGGATACCGACGATCGAATCTCGGGCAAGTAACATACCGATGACAAAGGGAACAACGTATGTTGTTATGCGGTCTGACCGATAAAGATCTTCATAGAATATGTAGGAGCCAATATGGGCATCCAGGTCCCGCTATTGGTTATTGACCGGAGATTTGTCTCAGTCATGTCTGCATTGTTCTCGAACCGTAGGGTCCGCACACTTAACGTTACGATGACAAATATTATGAGTTTATGCATTTTGATGTACCGAAGTTAGTTCGGAGTCCCGGATGTGATCACGGACATGACGAGGAGTCTCGAAATGGTCGAGACATAAAGATTGATATATTGGACGGCTATATTCGAACACCGGAAGTGTTCCGGGTGATTTCGGAGAAAACCGGAGAGCCGGAGGGTTACCGGAACCCCCCCGGGAGAAGTAATGGGCCATATGGGCCTTAGTGGAGAGAGAGAGGGGCTGCCAGAGGTGGGCCGCGCGCCACCTCCTCCCTGGTCCGAATTGGACTAGGGGAGGGGGGCGGCACCCCCCCTTTCCTTCTCCCTCTCCACCTCTTTCCCCCTCCTAGTAGGAGTCCTACTCCTACTAGGAGGAGGACTCCTCCTTGGCGCGCCACACCTGGCCGGCCGGCCTCCTCCCCTTGCTCCTTTATATACGGGGGCAGGGGGCACCCCTAGACACACAAGTTGATCCACGTGATCGTTCCTTAGCCGTGTGCGGTGCCCCCTGCCTCCATATTCCACCTCGGTCATACCGTTGTAGTGCTTAGGCGAAGCCCTGCGTCGGTAGAACATCATCATTGTCACCACGCCGTTGTGCTGATGGAACTCATCCCCGAAGCTTTGCTGGATCGGAGCCCGGGGAGCGTCATCGAGCTGTACGTGTGCTAAGAACTCGGAGGTGCCGGAGTAACGGTGCTTGGATCGGTCGGATCGGGAAGACGTACGACTACTTCCTCTACGTTGTGTCAATGCTTCCGCAGTCGGTCTGCGTGGGTACATAGACAATACTCTCCCCTCTCGTTGCTATGCATCACCATGATCTTGCGTGTGCGTAGGAAAATTTTGAAATTACTACGAAACCCAACAGTGGTATCAGAGCCTAGGTTTTATGGTTTGATGTTATATGCACGAGTAGAACACAAGTGAGTTGTGGGCGATATAAGTCATACTGCCTACCAGCATGTCATACTTTGGTTCGGCGGTATTGTTGGACGAGACGACCCGGACCGACATTACGCGTACGCTTACGCGAGACCGGTTCTCCCGACGTGCTTTGCACATAGGTGGCTTGCGGGCGACAGTCTCTCCAACTTTAGTTGAACCGAGTGTGGCTACGCCCGGTCCTTGCGAAGGTTAAAACAGAGTCAAATTGACAAACTATCGTTGTGGTTTTGATGCGTAGGTGAGATTGGTTCTTGCTTAAGCCCGTAGCAGCCACGTAAAACTTGCAACAACAAAGTAGAGGACGTCTAACTTGTTTTTGCAGGGCATGTTGTGATGTGATATGGTCAAGACATGATGCTAAATTTTATTGTATGAGATGATCATGTTTTGTAACCGAGTTATCGGCAACTGGCAGGAGCCATATGGTTGTCGCTTTATTGTATGCAATGCAATCGCGATGTAATGCTTTACTTTATCACTAAGCGGTAGCGATAGTCGTAGAAGCATAAGATTGGCGAGACGACAACGATGCTACGATGGAGATCAAGGTGTCACGCCGGTGACAATGGTGATCATGACGGTGCATCGGAGATGGAGATCACAGGCACAAGATGATGATGGCCATATCATATCACTTAAATTGATTGCATGTGATGTTTATCTTTTATGCATCTTATCTTGCTTTGATTGACGGTAGCATTATAAGATGATCTCTCACTAAAATTATCAAGAAGTGTTCTCCCTGAGTATGCACCGTTGCCAAAGTTCGTCGTGCCCAGACACCACGTGATGATCGGGTGTGATAAGCTCTACGTCCATCTACAACGGGTGCAAGCCAGTTTTGCACACGCAGAATACTCGGGTTATACTTGACGAGCCTAGCATATGCAGATATGGCCTCGGAACACGGAGACCGAAAGGTCGAGCGTGAATCATATAGTAGATATGATCAACATAATGATGTTCACCACTGAAAACTACTCCATCTCACGTGATGATCGGTTATGGTTTAGTTGATTTGGATCACGTGATCGCTTAGAGGATTGGAGGGATGTCTATCTAAGTGGGAGTTCTTTTAAATTTGATTAATTGAACTTAAATTTATCATGAACTTAGTACCTGATAGTATCTTGCTTGTTTATGTTTGATTGTAGATAGATGGCTCGTGCTGTTGTTCCGTTGAATTTTAATGCGTTCCTTGAGAAAGCAAAGTTCAAAGATGATGGTAGCAATTACACGGACTGGGTCCGTAACTTGAGGATTATCCTCATTGCTGCACAGAAGAATTACGTCCTGGAAGCACCGCTGGGTGCCAGGCCTGCTGCTGGAGCAACACCAAATGTTATGAACGTCTGGCAGAGCAAAGCTGATGACTACTCGATAGTTCAGTGTGCCATGCTTTACGGCTTAGAATCGGGACTTCAACGATGTTTTGAACGTCATGGAGCATATGAGATGTTCCAGGAGTTGAAGTTAATATTTCAAGCAAATGCCCGGATTGAGAGATATGAACTCTCCAATAAGTTCTATAGCTGCAAGATGGAGGAGAACAGTTCTGTCAGTGAGCATATACTCAAAATGTCTGGGTATAATAATCACTTGATTCAATTGGGAGTTAATCTTCCAGACGATTGCGTCATTCACAGAATTCTCCAATCACTGCCACCAAGCTACAAGAGCTTCGTGATGAACTATAATATGCAAGGGATGAATAAGACTATTCCCGAGATCTTCGCGATGCTGAAAGCTGCGGAGGTAGAAATCAAGAAGGAGCATCAAGTGATGATGGTCAACAAGACCACTAGTTTCAAGAAAAAGGGCAAAGGGAAGAAGGGGAACTTCAAGAAGAACGGCAAGAAAGTTTCTGCTCAGGAGAAGAAACCCAAGTCTGGACCTAAGCCTGAAACTGAGTGCTTCTACTGCAAGCAGACTGGTCACTGGAAGCGGAACTGCCCCAAGTATTTGGCGGATAAGAAGGATGGCAAGGTGAACAAAGGTATATGTGATATACATGTTATTGATGTGTACCTTACTAGAGCTCGCACTAGCACCTGGGTATTTGATACTGGTTCTGTTGCTAACATTTGCAACTCAAAATAGGGACTACGGATTAAGCGAACACTGGCAAAGGACGAGGTGACGATGCGCGTGGGAAACGGTTCCAAAGTCGATGTGATCGCGGGCGGCACGTGTAACGCCCCAGTTATAACTTTCCCAATTTGTACCCAACTCTTGCCGTTTCCGGCGTTAAGTTATATTTATTTCTCGGGTTCGGGTCTTTGTCTCCGTGTGTTGTTTTCATTTTCATGCATCTCATATCATGTCATCATGTGCATTGCATTCGCATACGTGTTCATCTCATGCATTCGAGCATTTTCCCCGTTGTCCGTTTTGCATTCCGGCGCTTCGTTCTCCTCTGGTGGTCATTTCTAGCTTTCTTTCGTGTGTGGGGATTAAAAGTTTCCGGATTGGACCGAGACTTGCCAAGCAGACTTGGTTTACTACCGGTAGACCGCCTGTCAAGTTTCGTATCATTTGGACTTCGTTTGATACTCCAACGGTTAACCGAGGGACCGAAAAGGCCTCGTGTGTGTTGCAGCCCAACACCCCTCCAATTTGGCCCAAAACCCACCAAACTCTGCTCCATCATCTAGAGCGTTCGATCACGATCGCGTGGCCGAAAACCGCACCTCATTTGGACTCTCCTAGCTCCACTTATGCCTATAAATAGAACCCCTTCGTTTTCGGATCTCTCTTCCCCACGAAACCCTAGCTTAAAAAAACAGAGATCCCGCCGCCGACGGACATGTCCGGAGCCTAGCCAGACACGTCCGCCGCGCCCCCTCGCCCACTCCCCAAGCGCCACGTGGCACCGGCCACACCCGCCGCCGCCGGGCCCGAAGGCCCGTAGCCGGCCCCCGACGCCGCCTCCGCGGGCCAGAGGAGACCCGCGCCTCCCGGTCTCCTCCCGCCGCCATCTCCCTCGGCTCAGGCGGCCGGAACCGCCACCGCCACCGCGCCGGACCCCGCCGCCATGCTCCATCGCCGGCCGCGCCGCTCCACTCCGTCCACCGCGCCACCGCGGGCCACGCCGCCGCCCGAGCCGGACCTCGCCGCCGGCGCCTCCGCCCTCGCCGCCCCGGATCCGGCCGGCCTCGCCCCGGCCCTCTCCTTCCTCTCCGACGACGATCTCCGACGACGAACCTCGAAGTCCGCGCCGGTGAACAGTGTCGTGAACAGTAACCGCGCCAGGTCCAGATCCAAAATACCCTAGGGTTGACTTTTTCCCTCTCCCCCCTAATTTTGTGCATACTTTGACCTGTTATATCTCCGCATCTATAGCTCCGATTTGGGCATATAGCATATCAAAATGTTCGTCTCGACGAGTACATCATTTCATTCTATTGCATCATTTTCATTTGAGTTCATCTTGATGCCCGAAATGCTGTTAGAAGAGGGCTTCGTGAGTTAATTGTCAGATCTGCTAGTTCATCTTAGACTTTTGTCATTTTTGCCATCATTATTGCGTGCATGTTATGCCTGTGAGTCCTTCATATGTTTTGTTAAGGATTTTTTCTTCTTTCCAGAGGTGCAACCCATGCATTTTTAGGATGTGTGTGGTGACTTGTGCAAGCTTGCAAAGCGAGGCACCCGGTAAATCTGTTTTCAGGGACTTAGTAGTTTTCACTAAGTCTGGGATTATTTAGTTCATGATGCCATATGTTTAGCTTGTTTCCTAGTGATCCGTACCTCTTTTGAGGATGAGCAGTAAAAGAGTTTTGTTAATCATGTTATGCTCTCTCCATCCATGTCTTTACTTGCAATTATGGAGCACCCTAGCTTGAGTCAATCGAGCTCTACTTTTGCTTCGTGGTGAATCTGGGCAGATCGTCAACTCATTTGCGATTTTGCCGATGCTATTGCAGTTGACCCGTGCATGCTATGCCTTTGTTCTTGCCATGTCTAGCTAGCATTTTGTGCCTTCTTAATGGATGTATGCTTGCCTTGCCATGACTTGCACTGCAGTGAGTGCATCGAGCTCGTTTACATGCCTTCGTGAGTTAGATTTCAGCATGTCTCAGTTTTCACTAAGTCTGAAAACTGATTGTGTTTGAGCTATGTTCGTGTGCTTGTTAGTATATTTTGTGACCCCTTTTGGCCCCAGGTCACTTTGGTTCTTTTGTTAAGCTTATTGAGTAGCTCCATGCCATGTTCTTATTTATCATAATAAGGTCATGTATCATGTTGTTTTGATTCTCCGAAGAGGGCTTCATGATCTGAAATTTTAGACAAGTGTTAATTTCACAAAGTCTGAAATCTGTTTTGCATTTGCGTTTTTGCCGTGCTTGTTTGAACCTCATAATGGATGAATTGGCCGTAGCTCAGTGCTAGGCTTTTGTTAAGCATCTTGTGTGAATCCCTGCCATGTATTTTATTGTCATGTTTGGTGGCTGTGGCATGTTCATTTCGTTGCATTTAGATGCCTACTTGCTGTAAATCGCAGACCGGTGTCATATCTTAAAACGCTTGCCATTTCCAAACCGTAACTCCGATTCCAATGATCTTTATATCGTTTTCAAGCGATTTCATCCCATATTTCCAGTGGAACACTTGGTTTTCCAAGTTGAGGCCAGGTTCATGCATTTCCTGTCACATCTTGCATTTTGCATCCCGCATCGCATCCCGCATAGCATCCCATCTTTGCATATTATTGTTTGAGTTTGCACGTGGTTGATTGTATCCTTGTTGCTTGTTTGTCTTGTTTGGGTAGAGCTGGGAGACGAGTTCGCTAACGAGGAGCCCGTTGAGTTTGCTTTTGAGGATCCAGTCAACTCTGACAGCTTTGTAGGCAAGATGATCATACCCTCGAAATCACTACTATCTTTGCTATGCTAGTTTGCTTCGCTCTTTTGCTTTGCCAATGCTACGATGCCTACCATTTGCTTGTCAGCCTCCCAATTGCCATGTCAATCGTCTAACCCACCATGTCCTAGCAAACCGTTGATTGGCTATGTTACCGCTTTGCTCAGCCCCTCTTATAGCGTTGCTAGTTGTAGGTGAAGATTGGAGGCCGTTCCTTGTTGGAACATCTTTTATTTACTTGTTGGGATATTATTATATTGCCATGTTATCTTAATGCATCTATATACTTGGTAAAGGGTGGAAGGCTCGGCCTCTCGCCTAGTGTTTTGTTCCACTCTTGCCGCCCTAGTTTCCGTCATATCGGTGTTATGTTCCCGGATTTTGCGTTCCTTACGCGGTTGGGTTATAATGGGAACCCCTTGATATTTCGCCTTGATTAAAGCTTTTCCAGCAATGCCCAACATTGGTTTTACCATTCGCCACCTAGCCCCTTTTCTTTCCCTTGGGTTCTGCAGACTCAAGGGTCATCTTATTTTAACCCCCCCAGGCCAGTGCTCCTCTGAGTGTTGGTCCCACCGAGCGATGTCCGAGGCTACCAGGGGCAACTCTGGGCTGGCTTACCCGACGTCTGGCTCATCTGAGTGTGCCCTGAGAAAGAGATATGTGCAGCTCCTATCGGGATTTGTCGGCACATTCGGGCGGTGTTGCTGGTCTTGTTTTAACCTGTCGAAGTGTCTTGAGTTACCGAGATACCGAGTCTGATCGGAACGTCTTGGGAGGAGGTCTATTCCTTCGTTGACCGTGAGAGCTTGTCATGGGCTAAGTTGGGACTCCCCTGCAGGGATTGAACTTTCGAAAGCCGTGCCCGCGGTTATGGGCAGATGGGAATTTGTTAATGTCCGGTTGTAGATAACTTAAACATAAACTTAAATAAAATGAATCAACCGTGTGTGTTACCGTGATGGCCCCTTTCCGGCGGAGTCCCGGAAGTGGACACGGTGTTGGAGTTATGCTTGCGCAGGTTGTTCTTATAGATTCTCGCTCGCGCTTTGCCTCCTCTTCTCGCTCTCTTTTGCGTATAAGTTAGCCACCACATATGCTAGTCGCTTGCTACAGCTCCACATATATATTTGCCTATCCTTCCTATAAGCTTAAATAGTCTTGATCGCGAGGGTGCGAGATTGCTGAGTCCCTGTGGCTCATAGATACTATAACTCCAGATGCAGGTCCAGGTGATTCCGCTCCAGGTGACGAGTACGAACTCAACTGGGAGTTCGACGAAGACTCTCAGCGTTACTACGTTTCCTTTCCCGATGATCAGTAGTGGTGCCCAGTTGGGGGTGATTGGGACCGTGTCGCATGTTGGGTTCTCTTTTATTTTGGCGCCGTAGCTGGGCCATGAGTGTTTTGGATGATGTAATGTTATTTATGTTCTTGATTGACGTGGCGAGTGTAAGCCAACTATGTTCTCCCCTTTATTATTCATATTACATGGGATGTTGTGAAGATTGCCTAACTTGCGACATATGCCTTCAATGCGATTATGTCTCTACGTCATGCCTCGACACGTGGGAGCTATAGTCGCATCGAGGGTGTTACAAGTTGGTAATCAGAGCCTTCCCCGACCTTAGGAGCCCCATTGCTTGATCGTTTTTAGCGGCCGAGTTGTGTCTAGAAAAATGTTTTGAGTCTTTTAGGAATTATATATCGGAGAGATTAGGAATTCTTTTTACTTCCCAGTCTCCTCATCGCTCTGGTAAGGTATCCTGATGTAGAGTTTTGACTCTCTCTTCTCAAATTTCACTAAATTTTTTTAGGATCACGCGAGTATCTTGGAATCGTTCCGATGGTTTTATGATGAGAACATTGACTTGGTGCCTCCTGTCAGGGGTTTAGTGGAAGTGTCCCGGGGAGTTGAGCTCTGAGGTGTTGTCATCATAATTTTATCGTTGCAATTCTGGAATACTTGAGATATGTTCGCCGACATCGAAAATCTCTTTTATGCAGTTCGTTGGTGAGATAACCTCGACGCCACCCAGTACTGGGGCGGGAGTTCGGGAGTATCGCCATAACTTGTATAACGGATGCTTTTCGAAGGTTGAGGTAGATGGTTTCCGAAGTTTTCTTGGTTATGTGTTGAAGGATGGATACAGCTGGATGTAGGATTTGCTAGTTTGGGTGAGATATTATGCTTCCCCTGTATCCCCAACACCTGATTGCATAACCGGAAAGTTTCGGGAGTTTCATAGGTGGGAATTCTCGTAGCTCTAGTTCTTCTTCCATGGATATTGGTTTGAGATTGGGATTTCTTACCGATTATTCGTTCTTGATCCGTACCTTGTTGATTTATTTCTCTACCTTAGTTCTACATGGCTTCTCAATTAATGGATATGTGACCATTTGAAGAGGAATGCATTCGTTCATTTTGTTCGGATGTGAAGACTATATGTTGCAATTTTCATTCCGTTGGATTCAGCTTCAATATTTATCTATCAATGTGCTAATGGTGGTCACCCTCTTCAGGATGGCTCCTCCAACGCGCACGACTCCGAATCCTGATCCGCCACCGCCCCCACCTCCTCCAGAGGCATGGCAAGCTGTGATGGCCGCAACCAATGCAAACACTCAGCTGATCATGCAAATTCTTCAAGAGCGAAATCAAGGCAGTCATGGGAACCAAGGCAGCAATCAGAGTCACTTTGCTACACTCAACCAGTTCCTTGCTAACGGGCCAAAGACTTTCAGCAATTGTGTTGAGGCAACCGATGCTGACGATTGGCTTGTGGATCTGTGTAAACATTTCGAGTGCAGTAACGTCAGGACTGAGGACTTTGTCAAGTTCGCTTCCTTCCAACTCAAAGATCAAGCTGCAGAATGGTTCCAGCAGTACAAGGATTCCAGAGGTGGACGTGTTATCACTTGTTATGATTTCCTTCGAGATTTCCGAGCTCATCATATTCCGCAGAGCGTGGTTGAAAGCAAGCGTGAGGAATTCCGCAATCTGAAGCAAGGCTCTTTGTCTGTCTATGACTATAACAAGTTGTTCCAGAAGCTCGCCTGCTTTGCCAAGCAGGATGTCCCTGATGAGAAGAGCATGATATATCAGTTCAGGGGTGGTCTCAGAGAAGATATTCAGCTCGCTCTTGTTCTCTTCGAGCCCTTGAGATATGATGAGTTCTACAACATGGCACTGAAGCAAGAGGCTGCTCAGTTGAGGTGTGATGCTTCCAGGAAGCGAGTCAGAGATGTTACTCCTTCTTCCTCTACTCAAGTGGCCAAGCAACAGAAGTTTTGGCTTCCTCCTCCTCCGTTCCGTCAGCCGTATCAGCAGAAGAGCAAAGGTGGCAGTGGTTCTTCCCACCCACCCAACCCTGGCATTCAGAACAAGACTTCGTCTCAAGCTCCAAGATCGAGTGCTCCGTATCATCGTCCGCTTTCAGAGGTCACGTGCAACAAGTGCCAACAGAAGGGTCACTATGCCAACAAGTGTCTCAACCAGAGGCGTCTTCCTCCTCCTCCTCCTGTCAGATCGGCAAGTACAGCTGTGGTCAAGCATAACCCCAAGTCCGCCAAGGTCAATTTGATGAATGCAGCTCAGGCAGAGGACTCGTCAGATGTGATCATGGGTAACCTCCCTATTAATGATATTCCTGCTAAAGTTCTTTTTGACACGGGTGCTTCGCATTGTTTCATTTCGAGGCCATTTGTTTCTAAGCATGAGTTGCCTTTGCAAGATTTGCCTAGACAGTTATCTGTTGTTTCTCCGGGTAAATTCATGAATGCAAGCGCTATTGCCCCAGATGTTTCTATCACATTGGGCGATTACAAGTTTCTCTCTTCTCCGGTGGTTCTTGGTAACTCGGATATTGATCTTATTCTTGGGATGGATTGGCTTTCTAAGCACAAGGCTCAGCTTGATTGTGCAGCCAGGCAGATTCAATTGACTCATTCGTCTGAGGATGTAATTGTCTTTGCCACTCGTGATGATACTATCCGTCTGTTTTCTCTCAATGAGAAGGGTGAATTGGATGCCATCTCTCAAATTCCAGTCGTTTGCGAATATCAAGATGTCTTTCCAGAAGAGCTCCCAGGAATGCCTTCGCACTGGCCAGTTGAATTCGTTATTGAACTTGAGCCTGGCACGGAACCTGTGTGTAAACGTCCTTACAAGCTCGGACCTGAAGAGTTGAAGGAGCTGAAGAAGCAACTCGATGAACAAGAAAGAATGGGTCTTATCCGGCCTAGTTCTTCTCCGTGGGGTTGTGGTGTTCTTTTTGTGAAGAAGAAGGATGGAACGGACCGACTTTGTGTTGATTACCGTCCAGTGAACAAGAAGACCATCAAGAACAAATACCCACTTCCCAACATCAATGAGATGTTCGAACAACTCAAAGGTGCTCAAGTATTCTCCAAGCTTGATCTCCGTATGGGTTATCACCAGATTCGCATTCGTGAAGAAGATATTCCTAAGACAGCATTCAGAACAAGCTTTGGTTCATATGAATACACTGTCATGTCTTTTGGCCTCGCCAACGCTCCTCCGACGTTCTCTCGCATGATGAACTTCATCTTCAATGCCTACACCAATGACTTCGTTTTGGTCTATCTCGACGACATTCTGGTTTTCTCGAAGAACAAGGAAGATCATGCCAAGCATTTGCGTTTGGTTCTTGATAAGCTCAGGGAACATCAGTTCTATGCCAAGTTCTCCAAGTGTGAATTTTGGCTCGATGAGGTTCTTTATCTTGGTCATATCATCTCCGCCAAGGGCATTGCCGTGAATCCTGAGAAGGTGTCTGCAATTGTGAATTGGGAACCCCCTCAGAACGTGAAGCAACTCCGCAGTTTCCTCGGTCTCGCAAGCTATTGAAGAAGATTCGTTGAAAACTTTTCTAAGATCGCGAAGCCTCTCTCAAATCTTCTTCAGAATCACGTCAAGTACGTTTGGTCTCCGGAGTGTGATATTGCTTTCAACACTTTGAAAGATAAGTTGATCACTGCTCCAGTTCTGACTCCGCCTGATGAATCCAAGCTGTACGAGGTCTTTTGTGATGCCTCTCTCCAAGGTCTCGGCGCGGTTTTGATGCAAGAGAAGAAAGTTGTTGCTTATACCTCTCGCCAGTTGAAGCCTAATGAGAAGAACTACCCCACTCATGATCTCGAGTTGGCGGCAGTTGTGCATGCTCTGTTGACTTGGAGACATCTTCTATTGGGAAGAAAAGTGGATATTTTCACTGATCACAAGAGTCTCAAGTACATCTTCACTCAGCCTAATCTCAATCTCAGGCAAACTTGATGGGTCGAAATGATTCAAGAGTATAATCCGAGTACCGAGTATACTCCAGGCAAGGCAAATGTGATTGCTGACGCTTTGAGCAGGAAAGCGTATTGCAACAGTCTGATTCTTAAGCCTTATCAACCCGAGCTTTGTGAAGCTTTCTGCAAACTGAATCTGCAAGTTGTTCCTCAAGGTTTCCCCGCCAACCTTCAAGTCTCCCCTACCTTAGAAAACCAGATTCGCCAAGCCCAGCTTCTTGATGCTATGGTGAAAAAGGTGAAGGTTGGGATTGCCAAGATTCAGTCCAAGTACAAGTGCTACCGCCTTGATGACAAGGACACTCTCTTCTTCGAGGATCGAATTGTTGTACCCAAAGGTGACCTCCGTAAAGTGATCATGAACGAGGCTCACAATTCTCTCCTCTCCATCCACCCTGGGAGCACAAAGATGTATCAGGACCTTAAGCAAGCTTATTGGTGGACTCGAATGAAGCGCGAGATCGCTCAATTCGTGAATGAATGTGATGTCTGCAGAAGAGTGAAGGCAGAACACCAGAGGCCAGCAGGTCTCCTCCAACCTCTTGCCATTCCAGAATGGAAGTTTGACCACATTGAAATGGACTTCGTGACTGGGTTTCCAAAGTCCAAGCGTGGCAATGATGCTATATTTGTTGTCATCGATAAACTCACCAAAGTGGCTCATTTTCTGCCTATCAAAGAATCGATCACTGCAGCTCAATTGGCGGAACTCTATACCTCTCGCATTGTCTCTCTGCATGGTATTCCTCAAGTGATCTCTTCAGACCGTGATAGCATCTTTACCTCGAAGTTTTGGGATTCTTTCCAGAAGGCCATGGGCACTAACATCCGCTTCAGCACAGCTTTCCATCCTCAAACAAGCGGTCAAGTCGAGCGTGTCAACTAGATTCTTGAAGATATGCTCAGGGCTTGTGTGATCTCCTTCGGCATGAAGTGGGAGGATTGTCTTCCTTATGCTGAATTCTCCTACAATAACAGTTTTCAAGCAAGTTCGGGCAAGGCCCCATTTGAAATTCTGTATGGCAGGAAGTGTCATACCCCTCTCAACTGGTCTGAAATTGGTGAACGTCAGCTACTGGGTAATGACTTAATCACAGAGGCAGAAGAAATGTGCAAAGTCATTCGTGATAACCTCAAAGCAGCCCAATCCCGCCAGAAGAGCTACTATGATATTAAGCACCGTGATTTGGCTTTCGAGATCGGAGATCATGTTTACCTCCGCGTCTCTCCTATGAAAGGTACTCGTCGCTTCGGTATCAAAGGGAAGCTTGCCCCTAGATACGTGGGACCTTTCAAGATTGTCAGCAAGAGAGGCGACCTCGCCTATCAACTCGAGCTTCCTTCAAACTTTGCAAATGTTCATGATGTGTTCCATGTCTCTCAGCTTCAAAAGTGCTTCAAGACTCCTGACCGCACAGTCAACTTCGAGGACATTGAGCTCCAAGAAGATCTCTCCTATCGTGAGCACCCAGTTGCTATTCTTGAAGACACTGAACGCAAGACTCGCAACAAGTCAATCAAATTTCTCAAAGTCAAGTGGTCACACCATTCCGACCGTGAAGCTACCTGGGAACGCGAGGATCACCTCCGTTCTGAGTACTCGACGTTCTTTCAGTCCTAGATCTCGGGACGAGATCCTTTCGTAGTGGTGGAGTGTTGTAACGCCCCAGTTATAACTTTCCCAATTTGTACCCAACTCTTGCCGTTTCTGGCGTTAAGTTATATTTATTTCTCGGGTTCGGGTCTTTGTCTCCGTGTGTTGTTTTCGTTTTCATGCATCTCATATCATGTCATCATGTGCATTGCATTCGCATACGTGTTCATCTCATGCATTTGAGCATTTTCCCCATTGTCCGTTTTGCATTCCGGCGCTTCGTTCTCCTCCGGTGGTCATTTCTAGCTTTCTTTCGTGTGTGGGGATTAAACGTTTCCGGATTGGACCGAGACTTGCCAAGCGGCCTTGGTTTACTACCTGTAGACCGCCTGTCAAGTTTCGTATCATTTGGACTTCGTTTGATACTCCAACGGTTAACCGAGGGACCGAAAAGGCCTCGTGTGTGTTGCAGCCCAACACCCCTCCAATTTGGCCCAAAACCCACCAAACTCTGCTCCATCATCTAGAGCGTTCGATCACGATCGCATGGCCGAAAACCGCACCTCATTTGGACTCTCCTAGCTCCACTTATGCCTATAAATAGAACCCCTTCGTTTTCGGATCTCTCTTCCCCACGAAACCCTAGCTTAAAAAAACAGAGATCCCGCCGCCGACGGACATGTCCGGAGCCTAGCCGGACACGTCCGCCGCACCCCCTCACCCACTCCCCAAGCGCCACGTGGCACCGGCCACACCCGCCGCCGCCGGGCCCGAAGGCCCGTAGCCGGCCCCCGACGCCGCCTCCGCGGGCCAGAGGAGACCCGCGCCTCCCGGTCTCCTCCCGCCGCCATCTCCCTCGGCTCAGGCGGCCGGAACCACCACCGCCACCGCGCCGGACCCCGCCGCCGTGCTCCATCGCCGGCCGTGCCGCTCCACTCCGTCCACCGCGCCACCGCGGGCCACGCCGCCGCCCGAGCCGGACCTCGCCGCCGGCGCCTCCGCCCTCGCCGCCCCGGATCCGGCCGGCCTCGCCCCGACCCTCTCCTTCCTCTCCGACGACGATCTCCGACGACGAACCTCGAAGTCCGCGCCGGTGAACAGTGTCGTGAACAGTAACCGTGCCAGGTCCAGATCCAAAATACCCTAGGGTTGACTTTTTCCCTCTCCCCCTAATTTTGTGCATACTTTGACCTGTTATATCTCCGCATCCGTAGCTCCGATTTGGGCATATAGCATATCAAAATGTTCGTCTCGACGAGTACATGATTTCATTCCATTGCATCATTTTCATTTGAGTTCATCTTAATGCCCGAAATGCTGTTAGAAGAGGGCTTCGTGAGTTAATTGTCAGATCTGCTAGTTCATTTTAGACTTCTGTCATTTTTGCCATGATTATTGTGTGCATGCTATGCTTGTGAGTCCTTCATATGTTTTGTTATGGATTTTTTCTTCTTTCCAGAGGTGCAACCCATGCATTTTTAGGATGTGTGTGGTGACTTGTGCAAGCTTGCAAAGGGAGGCACCCGGTAAATCTGTTTTGAGGGACTTAGTAGTTTTCACTAAGTCTGGGATTATTTAGTTCATGATGCCATATGTTTATCTTGTTTCCTAGTGATCCGTACCTCTTTTGAGGATGATCAGTAAAGGAGTTTTGCTAATAATGTTATGCTCTATCCATCCATGTCTTTACTTGCAATTATGGAGCAACCTAGCTTGAGTCAATCGAGCTCTACTTTTGCTTCGTGGTGAATCTGGGCAGATCGTCAACTCGTTTGCGATTTTGCCGATGCTATTGCAGTTGACCCGTGCATGCTATGCCTTTGTTCTTCCATGTCTAGCTAGCATTTTGTGCCTTCTTAATGGATGTATGCTTTACTTGCCATGACTTGCACCACAGTGAGTGCATTGAGCTCGTTTACATGCCTTCGTGAGTTAGATTTCAGCATGTCTCAGTTTTCACTAAGTCTGAAAACTGATTGTGTTTGAGCTATGTTCGTGTGCTTGTTAGTATATTTTGTGACCCCTTTTGGCCCCAGGTCACTGTGGGTATTTTGTTAAGCTTGTTGAGTAGCTCCATGCCATGTTCTTATTTATCATAGTAAGGTCATGTATCATGTTGTTTTGATGCTCCGAAGAGGGCTTCATGATCTGAAATTTCAGACAAGTGTTAATTTCACTAAGTCTGAAATCTGTTTTGCATTTGCGTTTTTGCCATGCTTGTTTGAACCTCATAATGGATGAATTGTCCATAGATCAGTGCTAGGCTTTTGTTAAGCATCTTGTGTGCATCCCTGCCATGTATTTTTTTGTCATGTTTGGTGGCTGTGGCATGTTCATTTCGTTGCATTTAGATGCCTACTTGCTGTAAATCGCAGACCGGTGTCATATCTTAAAACGCTTGCCATTTCCAAACCGTAACTCCGATTCCAATGATCTTTATATCGTTTTCAAGCGATTTCATCCCATATTTCCAGTGGAACACTTGGTTTTCCAAGTTGAGGCCAGGTTCATGCATTTCCTGTCACATCTTGCATTTTGCATCCCGCATCGCATCCCGCATAGCATCCCATCTTTGCATATTATTGTTTGAGTTTGCACGTGGTTGATTGTATCCTTGTTGCTTGTTTGTCTTGTTTGGGTAGAGCCGGGAGACGAGTTCGCTAACGAGGAGCCCGTTGAGTTTGCTTTTGAGGATCCAGTCAACTCTGACAGCTTTGCAGGCAAGATTATCATACCCTCAAAATCACTACTATCTTTGCTATGCTAGTTTGCTTCGCTCTTTTGCTTTGCCAATGCTACGATGCCTACCATTTGCTTGTCAGCCTCCCAATTTCCATGTCAATCCTCTAACCCACCATGTCCTAGCAAACCGTTGATTGGCTATGTTACCGCTTTGCTTAGCCCCTCTTATAGCGTTGCTAGTTGTAGGTGAAGATTGGAGGCCGTTCCTTGTTGGAACATCTTTTATTTACTTGTTGGGATATTATTATATTGCCATGTTATCTTAATGCATCTATATACTTGGTAAAGGGTGGAAGGCTCGGCCTCTCGCCTAGTGTTTTGTTCCATTCTTGCCGCCCTAGTTTCCGTCATATCGGTGTTATGTTCCCGGATTTTGCGTTCCTTACGCGGTTGGGTTATAATGGGAACCCCTTGATATTTCGCCTTGATTAAAGCTTTTCCAGCAATGCCCAACATTGGTTTTACCATTCGCCACCTAGCCCCTTTTCTTTCCCTTGGGTTCTGCAGACTCAAGGGTCATCTTATTTTAACCCCCCCGGGCCAGTGCTCCTCAGAGTGTTGGTCCCACCGAGCGATGTCCGAGGCTACCAGGGGCAACTCTGGGCTGGCTTACCCGACGTCTGGCTCATCTGAGTGTGCCCTGAGAAAGAGATATGTGCAGCTCCTATCGGGATTTGTCGGCACATTCGGGCGGTGTTGCTGGTCTTGTTTTAACCTGTCGAAGTGTCTTGAGTTACTGAGATACCGAGTCTGATCGGAACGTCTTGGGAGGAGATCTATTCCTTCGTTGACCGTGAGAGCTTGTCATGGGCTAAGTTGGGACTCCCCTGCAGGGATTGAACTTTCGAAAGCCGTGCCCGCGGTTATGGGCAGATGGGAATTTGTTAATGTCCGGTTGTAGATAACTTAAACATAAACTTAAATAAAATGAAACAACCGTGTGTGTTACCGTGATGGCCCCATTCCGGCGGAGTCCCGGAAGTGGACACGGTGTTGGAGTTATGCTTGCGCAGGTTGTTCTTCTAGATTCTCGCTCGCGCTTTGCCTCCTCTTCTCGCTCTCTTTTGCGTATAAGTTAGCCACCACATATGCTAGTCGGTTGCTGCAACTCCACATATATATTTGCCTATCCTTCCTATAAGCTTAAATAGTATTGATCGCGAGGGTGCGAGATTGCTGAGTCCCTCTGGCTCATAGATACTATAACTCCAGATGCAGGTCCAGGTGATTCCGCTCCAGGTGACGAGTACGAACTCAAGTGGGAGTTCGACGAAGACTCTCAGCGTTACTACGTTTCCTTTCCCGATGATCAGTAGTGGTGCCCAGTTGGGGGTGATTGGGACCGTGTCGCATGTTGGGTTCTCTTTTATTTTGGCGCTGTAGCCGGGCTATGAGTGTTTTGGATGATGTAATGTTATTTATGTTCTTGATTGACGTGGCGAGTGTAAGCCAACTATGTTCTCCCCTTTATTATTCATATTACATGGGATGTTGTGAAGATTGCCTAACTTGCGACATATGCCTTCAATGTGATTATGTCTCTAAGTCGTGCCTCGACACGTGGGAGCTATAGTCGCATCGAGGGTGGTACATCACGCTACCTCTACATCTACCTTCGGGATTAATATTAGACCTAAATAATTGTTATTTGGTGCCAGCGTTAAGCATGAACATTATATCTGGATCTTGTTTAATGCGAGACGGTTATTCATTTAAATTAGAGAATAATGGTTGTTCTATTTATATGAGTAATATATTTTATGGTCATCCACCCTTGAGGAGTGGTCTATTTTTGATGAATCTCGATAGTAGTAACACACATATTCATAATGTTGAAGGCAAAAGATGCAGAGTTGATAATGACAGTGCAACTTATTTGTGGCACTGCCGTTTAGGTCATATCGGTATAAAGCGCATGAAGAAACTCCATACTGATGGACTTTTGGAACCACTTGATTATGAATCACTTGGTACTTGCGAACCGTGCCTCATGGTCAAGATGACTAAAACACCGTTCTCCGGTACTATGGAGAGAGCAACAGATTTGTTGGAAATCATACATACCGATGTATGTGGTCCGATGAATATTAAGGCTCGTGGCGGATATCGTTATTTTCTCACCTTCACAGATGACTTAAGCAGATATGGGTATATCTACTTAATGAAACACAAGTCTGAAACATTTGAAAAGTTCAAAGAATTTCAGAGTGAAGTTGAAAATCATCGTAACAAGAAAATAAAGTTTCTACGATCTGATCGTGGAGGAGAATATTTGAGTTACAAGTTTGGTGTACATTTGAAACAATGCGGAATAGTTTCGCAGCTCACGCCACCCGGAACACCACAACGTAATGGTGTATCCGAACGTCGTAATCGTACTTTAATAGATATGGTGCGATCTATGATGTCTCTTACTGATTTACCGCTATCGTTTTGGGGTTATGCTTTAGAGATGACCGCATTCACGTTAAATAGGGCACCATCAAAATCCATTGAGACGACGCCTTATGAACTATGGTTTGGCAAGAAACCAAAGTTGTCATTTCTTAAAGTTTGGGGCTGCGATGCTTATGTGAAAAAGCTTCAACCTGATAAACTCGAACCCAAATCGAAGAAATGTGTCTTCATAGGATACCCAAAGGAGACTGTTGGGTACACCTTCTATCACAGATCCGAAGGCAAGACATTCGTTGCTAAGAATGGATCCTTTCTAGAGAAGGAGTTTCTCTCGAAAGAAGTGAGTGGGAGGAAAGTAGAACTTGACGAGGTAAATGTACCTACTCCCTTATTGGAAAGTAGTACGTCGTAGAAACCTATTTCTGCGACACCTACACCAATTAGTGAGGAAGCTAATGATGATGATCATGAAACTTCAGGACAAGATACTACTGAACCTCGTAGATCAACCAGAGCGAGATCCGCGCCAGAGTGGTACGGTAATCCTGTTCTGGAAATCATGCTGCTAGATCATGATGAACCTACGAACTATGAAGAAGCGATGGTGAGCCCAGATTCCGCAAAATGGCTTGAAGCCATGAAATCTGAGATGGGATCCATGTATGAGAACAAAGTGTGGACTTTGGTTGACTTGCCCGATGATCGGCAAGCAATTGAGAATAAATGGATCTTCAAGAAGAAGACTGACGCTGATGGTAATGTTACTGTCTACAAAGCTCGACTTGTCGCAAAAGGTTTTCGACATGTTCAAGGGGTTGACTACGATGAGACCTTCTCACCCGTAGCGATGCTTAAGTCTGTCCGAATCATGTTAGCAATTGCCGCATTTTATGATTATGAAATTTGGCAGATGGATGTCAAAACTGCATTCCTGAATGGATTTCTGGAAGAAGAGTTGTATATGATGCAACCGGAAGGTTTTGTCGATCCAAAGGGAGCTAACAAAGTGTGCAAGCTCCAGCGATCCATTTATGGACTGGTGCAAGCCTCTCGGAGTTGGAATAAACGCTTTGATAGTGTGATCAAAGCATTTGGTTTTATATAGACTTTCAAAGAAGCCTGTATTTACAAGAAAGTGAGTGGGAGCTCTGTAGCATTTCTGATATTATATGTGGATGACATATTTCTGATTGGAAATGATGTAGAATTTCTGGATAGCATAAAGGGATACTTGAATAAGAGTTTTTCAATGAAAGACCTCGGTGAAGCTGCTTACATATTAGGCATAAAGATCTATAGAGATAGATCAAGACGCTTAATTGGACTTTCACAAAGCACATACCTTGACAAGATTTTGAAGAAGTTCAAAATGGATCAAGCAAAGAAAGGGTTCTTGCCTGTGTTACAAGGTGTGAAGTTGAGTCAGACTCAATGTCCGACCACTGTAGAAGATAGAGAGAAAATGAAAGATGTTCCCTATGCTTCAGCCATAGGCTCTATCATGTATGCAATGCTGTGTACCAGACCTGATGTGTGCCTTGCTATAAGTCTAGCAGGGAGGTACCAAAGTAATCCAGGAGTGGATCACTGGACAACGGTCAAGAACATCTTGAAATACCTGAAAAGGACTAAGGATATGTTTCTCGTATATGGAGGTGACAAAGAGCTCATCGTAAACGGTTACGTTGATGCAAGCTTTGACACTGATCCGGACGATTCTAAATCGCAAACCGGATACGTGTTTACATTAAACGGTGGAGCTGTCAGTTGGTGTAGTTCTAAACAAAGCGTCGTAGCAGGATCTACATGTGAAGCGGTGTACATAGCTGCTTCGGAAGAAGCAAATGAAGGAGTCTGGATGAAGGAGTTCATATCCGATCTAGGTGTCATACCTAGTGCATCGGGTCCAATGAAAATCTTTTGTGACAATACTGGTGCAATTGCCTTGGCAAAGGAATCCAGATTTCACAAGAGAACCAAGCACATCAAGAGACGCTTCAATTCCATCCGGGATCTAGTCCAGGTGGGAGACATAGAGATTTGCAAGATACATACGGATCTGAATGTTGCAGACACGTTGACTAAGCCTCTTCCACGAGCAAAACATGATCAGCACCAAGGCTCCATGGGTGTTAGAATCATTACTGTGTAATCTAGATTATTGACTCTAGTGCAAGTGGGAGACTGAAGGAAATATGCCCTAGAGGCAATAATAAAGTTATTATTTATTTCCTTATATCATGATAAATGTTTATTATTCATGCTAGAATTGTATTAACCGGAAACATAATACATGTGTGAATACATAGACAAACAGAGTGTCACTAGTATGCCTCTACTTGACTAGCTCGTTAATCAAAGATGGTTATGTTTCCTAACCATGAACAAAGAGTTGTTATTTGATTAACGAGGTCACATCATTAGTTGAATGATCTGATTGACATGACCCATTCCATTAGCTTAGCACCCGATCGTTTAGTATGTTGCTATTGCTTTCTTCATGACTTATACATGTTCCTATAACTATGAGATTATGCAACTCCCGTTTGCCGGAGGAACACTTTGTGTGCTACCAAACGTCACAACGTAAATGGGTGATTATAAAGGAGCTCTACAGGTGTCTCCAAAGGTAAATGTTGGGTTGGCGTATTTCGAGATTAGGATTTGTCACTCCGATTGTCAGAGAGGTATCTCTAGGCCCCCTCGGTAATGCACATCACATAAGCCTTGCAAGCATTGCAACTAATGAGTTAGTTGCGAGATGATGTATTATGGAACGAGTAAAGAGACTTGCCGGTAACGAGATTGAACTAGGTATTGGATACCGACGATCGAATCTCGGGCAAGTAACATACCGATGACAAAGGGAACAATGTATGTTGTTATGCGGTCTGACCGATAAAGATCTTCATAGAATATGTAGGAGCCAATATGGGCATCCAGGTCCCGCTATTGGTTATTGACCGGAGATTTGTCTCAGTCATGTCTGCATTGTTCTCGAACCGTAGGGTCCGCACGCTTAACGTCACGATGACAAATATTATGAGTTTATGCATTTTGATGTACCGAAGTTAGTTCGGAGTCCCTGATGTGATCACGGACATGACGAGGAGTCTCGAAATGGTCGAGACATAAGGATTGATATATTGGACGGCTATATTCAGACACCGGAAGTGTTCCGGGTGATTTCGGAGAAAACCGGAGAGCCGGAGGGTTACCGGAACCCCCCCGGGAGAAGTAATGGGCCATATGGGCCTTAGTGGAGAGAGAGAGGGGCTGCCAGAGGTGGGCCGCGCGCCACCTCCTCCCTGGTCCGAATTGGACTAGGGGAGGGGGGCGGCGCCCCCCCTTTCCTTCTCCCTCTCGACCTCTTTCCCCCTCCTAGTACGAGTCCTACTCCTACTAGGAGGGGGACTCCTCCTTGGCGCGCCACACCTGGCCGGCCGGCCTCCTCCCCTTGCTCCTTTATATACGGGGGCAGGGGGCACCCCTAGACACACAAGTTGATCCACGTGATCGTTCCTTAGCCGTGTGCGGTGCCCCCTGCCACCATATTCCACCTCGGTCATACCGTTGTAGTGCTTAGGCGAAGCCCTGCGTCGGTAGAACATCATCATCGTCACCACGCCATTGTGCTGACGGAACTCATCCCCGAAGCTTTGCGTAATCGAGCTGTACGTGTGCTAAGAACTCGGAGGTGCCGGAGTAACGGTGCTTGGATCGGTCGGACCGGGAAGACGTACGACTACTTCCTCTACGTTGTGTCAACGCTTCCGCAGTCGGTCTGCGTGGGTACGTAGACAATACTCTCCCCTCTCATTGCTATGCATCACCATGATCTTGCATGTGCGTAGGAAAATTTTGAAATTACTACGAAACCCAACAGAACTCCCGATCTATTCTGTTCTTCGGAAGTTTTAGGGTACGTGGGTATATATGGGTGAAAGAAGTACGTCAGGGGAGCCACGAGGGGCCCATGAGGGTGGAGGGCGCGCCTAGGGGGGTGGGTGCGCCCTCTGCCTCGTGGCTCCCTTGTTTCTTTCCTGACGTGCACTCCAAGTTTTTCCGGTAGCTTTCCTTCCAAAAATAACTTCTCCAGTTGGTTTCATTTCGTTTTGACTCCGTTTGATATTCCTTTTCTTCGAAACACTGAAATAGGCAAAAAAACAGCAATTCTGGGCTGGGCCTCTGGTTAATAGGTTAGTCTCAAAAATAATATAAAAGTGGATAATAAAGCCCAATAATGTCCAAAACAGTAGATAATATAGCATGCAGCAATCAAAAATTATAGATACGTTGGAGACGTATCAGGCATCCCCAAGCTTAATTCTTGCTCGTCCTCGAGTAGGTAAATGATAAAAAAAGATAATTTTTGATGTGGAATGCTAGTTGGCATAATTGTGGTATGAATATTCAGATCCATAAGATTCAAGACAAAATTTCAATATTGACATAAAAATAATAATACTTCAAGCATACTAACAAAGCAATTATGTCTTCTCAAAATAACATGGCCAAAGAAAGTTATCCCTACAAAATCATATAGTCTGGCTATGCTCTATCTTCACCACACAAAATATTTAAATCATGCACAACCCCGATGACAAGCCAAGCAATTGTTTCATACTTTTAACATTCTCAAATTTTTTCAATCTTCACGCAATACATGAGCGTGAGCCATGGACATAGCACTATAGGTGGAATAGAATGGTACTTGTGGAGAAGACAAAAAGGAGAAGATAGTCTCACATCAACTAGGCGTATCAACGGGCTATGGAGATGCCCATCAATAGATATCAATGTGAGTGAGTAGGTATTGCCATGCAACGGATGCACTAGAGCTATAAGTGTATGAAAGCTCAAAAAGAAACTAAGCGGGTGTGCATCCAACTCGCTTGCTCACGAAGACCTAGGGCATTTTGAGGAAGCCCATCATTGTAATATACAAGCCAAGTTCTATAATGAAAAATTCCCACTAGCATATGAAAAATGACAACATAGGAGACTCTCTATCATGAAGATCACGGTGCTACTTTGAAGCACAAAGTGTGGTAAAAGGATAGTAGCATTGTCCCTTCTCTCTTTCTCTCTCTCTCTCTCTCTCTCTCTCTTTTTGGCCTTTTCCCCTTTATTTATGGCCTCTTTTTTCTCTTTTTTTTCGTCCGGAGTCTCATCCCGACTTGTGGGGGAATCATAGTCTCCATCATCCTTTCCTCACTGGGACAATGCTCTAATAATGATGATCATCACACTTTTATTTACTTACAACTCAAGAATTACAACTCGATACTTAGAACAACAATATGACTCTATGTGAATGCCTCCGATGGTGTACCGGGATATGCAATGACTCATGAGTGACATGTATGAAAGAATTATGAACGGTGGCTTTGCCACAAGTACGATGTCAACTAGATGATCATGCAAAGCAATATGACAACGATGGAGCGTGTCATAATAAACGGAACGGTGTAAAGTTGCATGGCAATATATCTCAGAATGGCTATGGAAATGCCATGATAGGTAGGTATGGTGGCTGTTTTGAGGAAGGTATATGGTGGGTGTATGGTACCGGTGAAAAGTGCGCGGTATTAGAGAGGCTAGCAATGGTGGAAGGAAGAAAAGTGAGTATAATCCATGGACTCAACATTAGTCATGAAGAACTCATATACTTATTGCAAAAATCTACAAGTTATCAAAGCAAAGTATTACGCGCATCCTCCTAGGGGGATAGATTGGTAAGAAAAGACCATCGCTCGTCCCCGACCGCCACTCATAAGGAAGACGATCAATAAATAAATTATGCTCCGACTTCATCACATAATGGTTCACCATACGTGCATGCTACATGAATCACAAACTTTAACACAAGTATTTCTCAAATTCACAACTACTCAACTAGCACAACTTTAATATCACTACCTCCATATCTCAAAACAATCATCAAGCATCAAACTTCTCATAGTATTCAACACACTCATAAGAAAGTTTTTACAAATCTTGTATGCTTAGCATATTAGGATTATTTAAGCAAATCACAATGCTATTTAAGACTCTCAAAATAATCTAAGTGAAGCATGAGAGAATAATAGTTTCTATAAAACAAAACCACCACCGTGCTCTAAAAGATATAAGTGAAGTACTAGAGCAAAAGCTGACTACTCCGAAAGATATAAGTGAAGATCAATGAGTAGTTGAATAATTATGCAACTATGTGAAGACTCTCCCATTTAATAATTTCAGATCTTGGTATTTTATTCAAACAGCAATCAAAGCTAAATAAAATAAAATGATGCTCCAAGCAAAACACATATCATGTGGTGAATAAAAATATAGCTCCAAGTAAAGTTACCGATGAACGAAGACGAAAGAGGGGATGCCTTCCGGGGCATCCCCAAGCTTAGGCTCTTGGTTGTCCTTGAATATTACCTTGGGGTGCCTTGGGAATCCCCAAGCTTAGGCTCTTGCCAATCCTTATTCCATAGTCCATCGAATCTTTACCCAAAGCTTGAAAACTTCACAACACAAAACTTAATAGAAAATCTCATGAGCTCCGTTAGCGAAAGAAAACAAAACACAACTTCATGGTACTGTAATGAACTCATTCTTTATTTATATTTGTGTTAAACCTAATGTATTCCAACTTCTCTATGGTTTATAAACTATTTTACTAGCCATAGATTCATCAAAATAAGCAAACAACACACGGAAAACAGAATCTGTCAAAAACAGAACAGTCTGTAGTAATCTGTAACTAACGCAAACTTATGGAACTCCAAAAATTCTAAAATAAATTGGTGGACCTAAGGAATTTTTATAGTAATCATATGCAAATAAAATCAACTAAATAGCACTCTCCAGTAAAAAGTTGAAGCTAATCTCGTGAGCGCTAAAGTTTCTGTTTTTTACAGCATGATCATAAAGACTTCACCCAAGTCTTCCCAAAGGTTCTACTTGGCACAAACACTAATTAAAACATAAAACCACATCTTACCAGAGGCTAGATAGATTATTTATTCCTAAAAAGAACCAAAAAGCAAGAAACTAAAATAAAATTGGGTTGCCTCCCAACAAGTGCTATCGTTTAACGCCCCTAGCTAGGCAGGATGATTTCAACGATGCTCACAAAAATATAAGAATTGAAACATAAAGAGAGCATCATGAAGAATATGACTAGAACATTTAAGTCTAACCCACTTCCTATGCATAGGGATTTTGTGAGCAAACAACTTATGGGAACAAGAATCAACTTGCATAGGAAGGCAAAACAAGCATAACTTCAAGATTTTAAGCACATAGAGAGGAAACTTGATACTATTGCAATTCCTACAAGCATATGTTCCTCCCTCATAATAATTTTCAGTAGCATCATGAATGAATTCAACAATATAACCAGCACATAAAGCATTCTTTTCATGATCTACTTGCATAGAATTTTTACTACTCTCCACATAAGCAAATTTATCCTCATCAACAATAGTGGGAAGCAAAATCAACAAAATAACTATCATGTGATTGAAAATTAAGATCAAGATGACAAGTTTCATGGTTATCATTATTCTTTATAGCATACGTGTCATCACAATAATCATCATAGATAGGAGGCATGCTTTCATCATAGTAAATTTGCTCATCAAAGCTTGGGGACTAAAAATATCATATTCATCAAACATAGCTTCCTCAAGCTTGTGGCTTTGCATATCATTAGCATCATGGATATTCAAGGAATTCATACTAACAACATTGCAATCATGCTCATCATTCAAAGATTCAGTGCCGATCATTTTAATACATTCTTCTTCTAACACTTTAGCACAATTTTCCTTTCCATCATACACACGAAAGATATTAAAAAGATGAAGCGTATGAGACAAACTCAATTCCATGTTTTGGTAGTTTTATTTTATAAACTAAACTAGTGCTAAAACAAGAAACAAAAAGATTCGATTGCAAGATCTAAAGATATACCTTCAAGCACTCACCTCCCCGGCAATGGCGCCAGAAACTTCTTGATGTCTACTACACAACCTTCTTCTTGTAGACGTTGTTGGGCCTCCAAGTGCAGAGGTTTGTAGGACAGTAGCAAATTTCCCTCAAGTGGATGACCTAAGGTTTATCAATCCGTGGGAGGCGTAGTATGAAGATGGTCTCTCTCAAGCAACCCTGCAACCAAATAACAAAGAGTCTCTTGTGTCCCCAACACACCCAATACAATGGTAAATTGTATAGGTGCACTAGTTCGGCGAAGAGATGGTGATACAAGTGCAATATGGATGGTAGATATAGGTTTTGTAATCTGAAAATATAAAAACAGCAAGGTAACTAATGATAAAAGTGAGCGTAAACGGTATTGCAATGCGTTGAAACAAGGCCTAGAGTTCATACTTTCACTAATGCAAGTTCCCTCAACAATAATAACATAATTGGATCATATAACAATCCCTCAACATGCAACAAAGAGTCACTCCAAAGCCACTAATAGCGGAGAACAAACGAAGAGATTATGGTAGGGTACGAAACCACCTCAAAGTTATTGAGGGAGTTCTGGATTAGGGGGTGTCCGGGTAGCCGGACTATAACCTTTGGCCGGACTCTTGGACCATGAAGATACAAGATTGAAGACTTCTTCCCGTGTCCGGATAGGACTTTCCTTGGCATGGAAGGCAAGCTTGGCGATACGGATATGTAGATCTCCTTCCGTTGTAACCGACTCTGTGTAACCCTAGCCCTCTCAGGTGTCTATATAAACCGGAGGGTTTTAGTCCATAGGACGAACGACAATCATACCATAGGCTAGCTTCTAGGGTTTAGCCTCTCTGATCTCGTGGTAGATCTACTCTTGTACTACCCATATCATCAATATTAATCAAGCAGGAGTAGGGTTTTACCTGCATCGAGAGGGCCCGAACCTGGGTAAAAACATTGTGTCCCTCGTCTCCTGTTACCATCCGCCTAGACGCACAGTTCGAGACCCCCTACCCGAGATCCGCCGGTTTTGACACCGACATTGGTGCTTTCATTGAGAGTTCCTCTGTGTCGTCATCTTTAGGCCTGATGGCTCCTCTGATCGTCAACAACGACGCGGTCCAGGGTGAGACCTTTCTCCCCGGACAGATCTTCGTATTCGGCGGCTTTGCACTGCGGGCCAATTTGCTTGGCCATCTGGAGCAGATTGAAAGCTACGCCCCTGGCCATCAGGTCAGATTTGGAAGTTTGAACTACACGGCTGACATCCGCGGAGACTTGATCTTCAACGGATTCGAGCCACAGCCAAGCGCGCCACACTGTCACGATGGGCATGATCTAGCTCTGCCGCCGAACAGCGCCCTGGAGGCCGCGCCCGCATCAGCTCCGACCCTTAGCTCGGAGTCAACTGTGCTGATCGAGGACAGGTGGCTAGACACCGCCTCGGGGGCTGCAGTCTCAACGGTGATCAAGCTGAACACCAACCTTATCCTCTGCGAAGCCCGTGACTCCAAGGTGCCGGACTCTTATCCGGACTCCTAACCCTCCGCGCCCCTGCTAATCGAATCCGATTGGGCGCCGATCATGGAATTCACCGCCGCGGATATCTTTCAGCACTAGCCCTTCGGCGATATTCTGAATTCACTAAGGTGCCTCTCTTTGTCAGGAGAGTCCTGGCCGGATTATGGCCAACAGGATTGGGATGCGGACGACGAAGAAATTCTATGCCCACCCACCACACACTTTGTAGCCACTGTCGACGATTTAACCGACATGCTAGACTTCAACTCCGAAGACATCGACGATATGGACGACGATGTAGGAGACGAACATGAACCAGCGCCTATAGGGCACTGGAAAGCCACCTCGTCATATGACATATATATGGTGGATACACCCAAAGAAGGCAATGGCGACGGAACAATGAGGGATGACCCCTCCAAGAAGCAACCCAAGCGCCGGCGTCAGCGGCGCCGCTCTAAGACCCGCCAAAGCAGAAACGGTGATACCGGCACGGGAGATAATAACACCCCGGACAGTGCCGAAGACAACTCCCTCCAGCAAGACTCAGCACAGGAGGATGGAGAGGCCAGCCGCCTAAGAGGGCGGCAGACAGAGAGGAAGAGGATGATAACTACATGCCACCCTCCGAAGACGAGGCAAGCCTCGGCGATGACGAATTTGTCGTGCCGGAGGATCCTGTCGAACACGAGCGCTTTAAGCGCAGGCTTATGGCCACGACGAGTAGCCTTAAGAAAAAACAGCAACAACTTAGAGCTGATCAAGATTTGCTAGCCGACAGATGGACTGAAATCCTTGCGGCCGAGGAATACGAACTCGAACGCCCCTCCAAGAGCTACCCAAGGCGCATGTTGCTACCCCGATTGGAGGAGGAAGAACTTAAACCTACATCACCAGCGCATGAGGCAGCTGATCGGCCACCTCGCAGCCACGACAGAGAGGCCTCTCGGCCCTCCACTCAAGCCGCACCCCGGCGTCGCTCAAAACATACCAAGGCATGGGGAAACGCGCCAGACCTGCGCGATATGTTGGAGGACAAGGCAAGGCAAACAAGATCGATCTATGGATCGCGTGGGCGCCCCACGACACGAGATGATAACTGTCATGCCGGATACAGTAAGTCCGGCCGGGCCGAACACAGCAAACAAAGCTCATTTGAGCTACGTCGTGATATAGCCCAGTACAGAGGGGCCGCACACCCACAATGCTTCACAGATGAAGTAATGGATCATCAAATCCCAGAGGGTTTCAAACCTGTAAACATCGAATCATACGATGGCACAACAGACCCTGCGGTATGGATCAAGGACTATCTCCTTCACATCCACATGGCCCGCGATGATGATCTACTCGCCATCAAATACCTCCCACTCAAGCTTAAAGGACCAGCTCGGCATTGTCTTAATAGCTTGCCAGCAGAATCAATTGATTGTTGGGAGGACCTGGAAGCCGCATTCCTCGACAATTTCCAGGGCACCTATGTGCGACCACCAGACGCCGCTGACCTGAGCCATATAATTCAGCAGCCAGATGAATCTGCCAGACAATTCTGGACACGGTTCTTAACCAAGAAAAATCAAATCGTCGACTGTCCGGACGCCGAGGCCCTAGCAGCCTTCAAGCATAACATCCGTGACGAGTGGCTTGCCCGGCAGCTCGGACAGGAAAAGCCGAAATCTATGGCAGCCCTCACGACACTCATGACCCGCTTTTGCGCGGGAGAAGACAGTTGGCTGGCTCGTAGCAATAACATGACCAAGAGCCCTGGTAATTCGGATATCAAGGAAAGCAATGGCAGGTCACGTCGCAACAAGCACAAGCGCCGCATTAACAGCGACAACACAGAGGATACGGCAGTTAATGCCGGATTCAGAGGCTCTAAACCCGGTCAACGGAAAAAGCCATTCAAAAGAAATACTCCGGGCCCGTCCAGTTTGGACCGAATACTCGACCGCTCGTGCCAAATACATGGCACCCTCGAAAAGCCAGCCAATCACACCAACAGGGATTGTTGGGTGTTCAAGCAGGCCGGTAAGTTAAATACCGAAAATAGAGACAAGGGGCTGCATAGTGATGAGGACGAAGAGCCCCGGCCGCCGAACAATAGTGGACAGAAGGGCTTCCCCCCACAAGTGCGGACGGTGAACATGATATACGCAACCCACATCCCCAAGCGGGAGCGGAAGCGTGCGTTAAGGGACGTATACGCGTTGGAGCCAGTCGCCCCCAAGTTCAACCCATGGTCCTCCTGCCCGATCACTTTTGATCGAAGGGACCACCCCCTAGCATCCGTGACGGCGGATTCACCGCATTGGTTCTAGACCCAATCATTGACGGATTTCACCTCACTAGATTCCTTATGGACGGCGGCAGCAGCCTGAACCTGCTCTATCAGGATACAGTGCGAAAAATGGGCATAGATCCCTTAGGGATTAAACCCACAAAAACGACCTTTAAAGGCGTCATACCAGGTGTAGAGGCCAACTGTACAGGCTCAGTTACACTTGAGGTGGTCTTCGGATCCCCGGATAATTTCCGAAGCGAGGAGTTAATCTTCGACATAGTCCCGTTCCGCAGTGGCTATCACGCACTGCTCGGACGAACCGCATTTGCAAAGTTCAATGTGGTGCCGCACTACGCATACCTTAAGCTCAAGATGCCAGGCCCTCGAGGAGTCATTACGGTCAATGGAAACACCGAATGCTCTCTCCGAACGGAGGAGCATACGGCGGCCCTGGCAGCGGAAGTACAAAGCAGCCTCTCAAGGAAATTCTCCAGTCCAGCTATTAAACGTCCGGACACCGTCAAGCGCGCCTGGAGTAACCTACAACAAGACCGCCTGGCACGTCTCGAGCAAGCATAGCAATGCGGCCCCAACCCCAGCCCTCGCGAAACTGCGCAATCAGTACTACGCCTACATAACTACGCTCTGAAAATACCATGGGCACAGGGGGAGGGGCACGACCATGGCACGCCCAACAATGCGGCTCAACCGCACTAGGGGCTCCCGATTTTGTCATCTCTTCTTACTTTCAGGACTCCACTCTTCGGAAGGCCTGTCCGGCAGTACAATTGCCGAACAAACGATACAACAACCAGGGAAGCAGAAAGCCATGCCGCACTATGGAACTCCCAAGTGGTCTCTATAATGAGCAATATACCTGTTTCACATGCCATTCCGCAACCTGCCCCTGGAGGGGATATGTTAAATAGTCCCATCTCATGCTTACCGCACTATTTGTATCGTTCCGCTTTTTGCAGCAGCCGTTTAAAATAAACAATGCCTAGCTTCAGCTTATTATTGCATTCCCTATTAATTCCTTTTTTAATATATATGTTTAGTTATGACATTTAGCACCCGTACACTTTGGTACGGCCAATACGCCAGGGGCCCAAGCACCCCATAATACGGCGTGAGAAGTCCAAACACTTTCACAAGTGCGGCCCTCCGAACTTATAGCATTATATGCATCAACTCCGAATCATGTCTTTGGTCAATAGTTGGGTTTTCCCGGCTCCCATGTTTTGGTACCTTACGTTCCGCTATATCGGCTAAGGTAGAGTTGGGAGAACTACTGCGATTGTGCCCCGGTTGAGCTGGGCTAAGCACCTCAGTAGAGAAAGCTAAAACTGACTGTCATGATAGGGCGAGAGCTGGTCGCTGTTCGGGAGGTTTCGAGTCCCTAAAGACTTATGTCGCTTAGAGCGAGGAGTCGGCTTTGTCCGGCCTAGGCGTGTATAGCGCCCCGAACTCGGTCTTCCGAATACTAGGGGCTTCGCCGGAATTTAAAATTATAGAATTCTCTGGCCAAGTGAGAGTGATAATGCATTATAGTCCGATTGCCCCGTTCGTTGTGCTGAGCACCTCCCTCGAAGGACCCAAGAATGGGAAAAAGAGTGCTCAGGTTTATCCCGAACACCCTAGCACTCGTGGCATGGGGGCTGAAGCCGACGACTCGCCATCTCTCAGATTTAATAAACGGCCGCATAGAAGGTAATATTTTAAATTAAAACAAGCGTTGCATAGCGCATATGAACAAGTTTTCAGCGCACAGGATAAAAACGAGCAAGTTTCACTCAAATATTACATCTTTTGAACATTCGTCCACCACAAGGCGGGCGCCCTTCAGGACGCCCTCATAATACATCTCGGGGTGGCGATGCTCCTTGCCCTACGGTGGCCCGTCCTTCACAAGCTTCTCCGCATGCATCTTGCCCCAGTGCACCTTAGCGCGGGCAAGCGCCCTACGGGCACCTTCGATGCAGACGGAGCGCTTGACGACTTCAAGACACGGACATGCGTCCACCAGCCGCCTCACCAGCCCGAAGTAGCTCCCAGGCAGGCCCTCTCCAGGCCACAGCCGAACTTAAGGCCCCTCATGGCCTGTTCGGCCACCTTGTGGAGCTCGACCAGCTGCTTCAACTGGTCGCTCAAAGGCACCGGGTGTCCGGCCTCAGCATACTGAGACCAGAACACCTTCTCCATCGAGCTGCCCTCCTCGGCTCGGTAGTAGGAGGCGGCATCTGACACGCTACGGGGCAAATCTGCGAATGCTCCTGGAGAGCTCCGGACTCGGGTAAGTAACAAGTAATTCACTTTCACGTGCTTGCTTTGCATAAAGAATGCCTTACCCGCCGCTATCTTCTTCATCGCCTCAACTTCCTGGAGGGCCTTCTGGGCTTCGGCCTTGGCAGATTTGGCACTTTCAAGGGCCGCCGCGAGCTCGGACTCTCACGTCTTTGAGTCAAGCTCCAAACTCTCGTGTTTTTTCACGAGAGCCTGGAGCTCTTGCTGCACCTCCCCAACCCGCGCCTCATGCTTCTCCCGCTCAGTGCGCTCCGTGGCCGCCCTCTTTTCGGCCTCGGACAACGCTTGCTTAAGGGCCGCCACCTCAGTCGTGGCCCCTATGACACCAATAGCGATGCTGTCATTTTTTGCAACTGCATCTTTTTATATTATACTCCACAAGGTATTACTTACCTTCTTTTTCCCCGAGCTCCTTCTTGGCAAGGCCGAGCTCTTGCTTGGACCGCTCGAGGCTCTGCTTCAGCGCATCCATCTCCGCAGTCAGTGCGGCAGAGGCTAGCAGCGAAGCCTGCATACGCATATTGACTTAATTCTGTTAGACTCCTGCGAATGTTATTAGATCCTCTATTCGGCTTTTCTTTCCGAACGCCAAACAGAGCATCAGGGGCTACTGTCTATGCGGTAATATTTTGACATATATTTTACATACCTCAAAGCCTGTCAACAGGCTGGCACAGGCTTCGGTCAGCCCGCTCTTGGCGGACTAAACCTTCTGAATCACTGCACTCATAATAGTGCGGTGCTCCTCGTCGATGGAGGCGCCGTTAAGCACCTCCAGCAAGTTATCCGGTGCCTCCGGTTGGGCGGAGGTCACCGGCGTCATAGGCTTGCCCTTCTTACTAGGGGGCCGCCTGCCGGACTCCGGAACCATTGAAGGTTCCAGTGCGGTGTCCGGCCCAGGGCCGGACTTGGAGCCCTTGGGGGTTTTGTCCCCTTGGCGCGCCTTGCGGTGCCTCCAGGACCACCACCTCCTGGCTTGGAACCTCCTGGGACAACACCTCGGCGTCGTCCGTAGGGCGGTGGGAGGTAGCGGTCGGAAGCGAATTCACATCCGAAGAATCCAGGGAACCGCTCGACGACACGTCGAGCCGGTCTTTGGGCGGACTGCATAATTATATTCGGCGTCAGGAAAAGCTATGCAATAAAGGAACGCCATGAGTCATTCTGGTATCCGAACACTTACGATTTTGCCAGGGGCTTGGCCCTGTGCGGCCACTCCTCTTCGCCATCGTCGGCGTTGGTGGAGTAGTCCGGAGGGAGGGTCCTTCCTTTCTTGGACCCTCCGGCCTCCCCAGTTGGGGCGGCCTTCCTTTTCTTCTCCCCCCCCCACTGGGGGAGAGACCTCCCTTTCCTCGTCCCCGTCTTCGTGGGAGGAGTCTGCCTCAGAGTCATCGGACGATGAGTTCGACTCCACCGGGCGCCGGGAACTCTTCCGGGTTCCCGTGGCCTTCTTCTTGGCCTTCTTCTCTGGCACCACGTAAGGTGCCGGAACCAGCAGCTTTGCCAAGCGAGCGTCTAATGGGTCTTCGGGCAACGGAGCCGGACAGCTGATCTGCCCGGACGTCTCCTGCCAATCCTGTCAAAGGTAAGGGAGTTTAGATCCCACATAGAGTCAAACTATGAAAGACAAATATCCTGTAAGAGGTAAAAACAACTTACAACGCTGGCTTGACGCTGCATGCTGAATCCGCGATCCTCGGCAGCGGATGCGGGAGCCTCGGCGCCCTTGAATAGCGCCTTCCAGGCATCTTCGTACGTTGTGTCGAAGAGCCTGCTCAGAGTTCGGTGCTGGTCCGGATTGAACTCCCACAAGCTGAAAGCCCGTTGTTGGCACGGGAGGATCCGGCGGATGAGCATGACCTGGACTACACTGACAAGTTTCAGCTTCTTGCTCACTAGGCTTTGGATGCATGTTTGGAGTCCGGTCAGCTCTCCTTTTTTGCCCCACGGCAGGCCCTTCTCTTTCCAGGAAGTGAGCCGTGTAGGGATTCCGGATCGGAACTCGGGGGCTGCGACCCATGCAGGGTCACGCGGCTCGGTGATGTAGAACCATCCCAATTGCCACCCCTTTATGGTCTCCACGAAGGAGCCCTCGAGCCATAGGACGTTGGGCATCTTGCCCACCATGGCGCCTCCGCACTCCGCCTGGCGGCCGCCCACTACCTTCGGCTTGACATTGAAGGTCTTCAGCCATAAGCCGAAGTGGGGCTGGATGCATAGGAAGGCCTCGCACATGTAGATGAACGCCGAGATGTTGAGGATGAAGTTCGGGGCCAGATCGTGGAAATCCAGGCCGTAGTAGAACATGAGCCCCCGGACAAATGGGTGGAGAGGGAAGCCTAGTCCGTGGAGGAAATGGGTGAGGAACACCACCCTCTCATGGGGCCTAGGGGTGGGGATGAGCTGCCCCTCTTCTGGGAGCCGGTGCACGATGTCGTCAGACAAGTATCGGGCCTTCCTCAGATTTTTGATGTGTCCCTCCGTGAAGGAGGAGACCATCCACTTGCCTCCCGCTCCAGACATGCTTGGAGAAGGTGGAGGAAGAAAATGCGGACTCGGGCGCTGGAGCTTGAGTGTGTGAAAACGGATAAGAAAAGGAGGAAGAAGGCGTGGGTGAAGAAGGTGGATCCTTATCCCCTTATATGGGCGGTTGAAACTATGCGTCCCCATCGGCCTGGTAAAACTCGCTTATCTCCCAAGCGTCGTAATCAATGGCGCGGTTGGGTTACCCACGCCCATATTGATGAGAATCCCGGAATAAGGGGACATGATCTCTGCTTCGATAGGATGTGCCAAGGAAACCGCCTCACTAAACGCGCTGAGGTGAGACAGTAAAAACAATTCGAATAAAGGCTTGGTCGTGGTGTGATGTCACACCACAAAATACGTAAGCAGATTAGATTTGTGCAAATACTATTCTCTCTATGGCAGTATGTGGAATTTATTTTGCAGAGCTGAACACTATTCTTGTGTTCAAAATCTTATATGAAGTATTCGCAGGAGGAACCCGCCTTGCAATGCTGAAGACAATCTGCGTGCCGGACTTATCGTCATTGAAGCCTGGTTCAGGGGCTACTGAGGGAGTCCTGGATTAGGGGGTGTCCGGGTAGCCGGACTATAACCTTTGGCCGGACTCTTGGACCATGAAGATACAAGATTGAAGACTTCTTCCCGTGTCCGGATAGGACTTTCCTTGGCGTGGAAGGCAAGCTTGGCGATACGGATATGTAGATCTCCTTCCGTTGTAACCGACTCTGTGTAACCCTAGCCCTCTTCGGTGTCTATATAAACCGGAGGGTTTTAGTCCATAGGACGAACGACAATCATACCATAGGCTAGCTTCTAAGGTTTAGCCTCTCTGATCTCGTGGTAGATCTACTCTTGTACTACCCATATCATCAATATTAATCAAGCAGGAGTAGGGTTTTACCTCCATCGAGGGGGCCCGAACCTGGGTAAAAACATTGTGTCCCTCGTCTCCTGTTACCATCCGCCTAGACGCACAGTTCGGGATCCCCTACCCAAGATCCGCCGGTTTTGACACCGACAGTTATTCTTTCAAATCAATCTGTTGGGCTATTCCTATAAGTGTCACAAACAGCCCTAGAGTTCGTACTAGAATAACACCTTAAGACACAAATCAACCAAAACCCTAATGTCACCTAGATACTCCAATGTCACCTCAAGTATCCATGGGTATGATTATACGGTATGCATCACACAATCTCAGATTCATCTATTCAATCCAACACAAAGTACTTCAAAGAGTGCCCCAAAGTTTGTACCGAAGAGTCAAGACGAAAAAGTGTGCCAACCCCTATGCATAGGTTCATGGGCGGAACCCGCAAGTTGATCACCAAAACATACATCAAGTGAATCATGTGATATCCCATTGTCACCACAGATACGCACGGCAAGACATACATCAAGTGTTCTCAAATCATTAAAGACTCAATCCAATAAGATTACTTCAAAGGGAAAACTCAATCCATTACAAGAGAGTAGAGGGGGAGAAGCAACATAAGATTCAACTATAATAGCAAAGCTCGCGATACATCAAGATCGTGCCAAATCAAGAACATGAGATATATATATATATATATATATATATCAAACACATAGCTACTGGTACATACCCTCAGCCCCGAGGGTGAACTACTCCCTCCTCGTCATGGAGAGCGCCGGGATGATGAAGATGGCCACCCGTGAGGGATCCCCCCCCTCCGGCAGGGTGCCAGAACAGGGTCCAGATTGGTTTTTGGTGGCTACAGAGGCATGCGGTGGCGGAACTCCCGATCTATTCTATTCTTCGAAAGTTTTAGGGTACGTGGGTATATATGGGTGAAAGAAGTATGTCAGGGGAGCCACGAGGGGCCCACGAGGGTGGAGGCCGCGCCCTAGGGGGGTGGGCGCGCCCCCTGCCTCGTGGCTCCCTCGTTTCTTTCCTGACGTGCACTCTAAGTTTTTTTGGTAGCTTTCCTTCCAAAAATAACTTCTCCAGTTGGTTTCATTCCGTTTCGACTCCGTTTGATATTCCTTTTCTTTGAAACACTGAAATAGGCCCAAAAACAGCAATTGTGGGCTGGGCCTCTGGTTAATAGGTTAGTCCCAAAAATAATATAAATGTGGATAATAAAGCCCAATAATGTCCAAAACAGTAGATAATATAGCATGGAGCAATCAAAAATTATAGATACATTGGAGACATATCAGGGCTTCATTGCCTTGAGGAATTTGCGCTTGATCCAATTGTCATCCGCGTCCTTGCTTCCATGATCTCGGAGAGAGACCGTGAGTTTGGTTACTCTCCGATAAAGCTCACGAGGTTCTTCATCTTCTTTCATTGCAAACTCATCGGCTTCATCTTGCACCACTTCATAGTTGGAACGTTGAATGCTTGCGCTTCCCCGATAGAGGGAAACCACTTGGCGCCAAGCATCTTTAGCCAAGGAGTAGGGCCAGAGATGAGGAAGGTCTTCGGGTGGGATTGCTTCTTGGATGATGAAGAGAGCATTCTCATTGAATTGATCATCCACGGCTTCTCTAGGGGTAAAGTTGCTTCGGTCATGCGGATAAAAACCTTCTTCAATGATTCTCCAAAGGTTAGTGTTCACATGATTTAAATGACGCTTAGAACAATAGACCTGAGGGAGTCCTGGATTAGGGGGTGTTCGGGTAGCCGGACTATACCTTCAGCCGGACTCCAGGACTATGAAGATACAAGATTGAAGACTTCATCCCGTGTCCGGAAGGGAATTTCCTTGGCGTGGAAGGCAATCTTGGCGATGCGGATATTCAAGATCTCCTACCATTGTAACCGACTTTGTGTAACCCTAACCCTCTCCAGTGTCTATATAAACCAGAGGGTTTTAGTCCGTAGGACAGAACCTCATCATACAACAATCATACCATAGGCTAGCTTCTAGGGTTTAGCCTCCTTGATCTCGTGGTAGATCTACTCTTGTACTACCCATATTATCAATATTAATCAAGCAGGACGTAGGGTTTTACCTCCATCAAGAGGGCCCAAACCTGGGTAAAACATTGTGTCCCTTGTCTCCTGTTACCATCCGCCTAGACGCACAGTTCGGGACCCCCTACCCGAGATCCGCCAGTTTTGACACCGACATTGGTGCTTTCATTGAGAGTTCCTCTGTGTCGTCGCTTTTAGGCCCGATGGCTCCTTCGATCATCAACAATGATGCGGTCTAGGGTGAGAATTTTCTCCCCGGATAGATCTTCGTCTTCGGCGGCTTCGCCCTGCGGGCCAATTCGCTTGGCCACCTGGAGCAGATCGAAAGCTACGCCCCTGGACATCAGGTCAGGTTTGGAAGTTTGAACTACACGGCTGACATCCGCGGGGACATGATCTTCGACGGATTCGAGCCACAGCCAAGCGCGCCGCACTATCTCGATGGGCATGATCTAGCTCTGCCGCCGAACAGTGTCCTGGAGGCCGCACACGCATCAGTTCCTACCCTTAATTCGGAGCCTGCTGCGCCGATCGAGGATGAGCGGTTGGACGCCACCTCGGGGGCTGCAATCTCAAAGGCGATCGAGCCGAACACCAGCCCCGCACTCCGCATGGCCCGTGACTCCGAGCAGCCGGATTCCTCTCCGAACTCCGAGCCCCCCGCGCCCCTACCAATCGAATCCGATTGGGCGCCGATAATGGAGTTCACCACCGCGGACATCTTTCAGCACTCGCCCTTCGGCGACATCCTGAATTCTCTAAAGTCTCTCTCTCTCACAGGAGAGCCCTGGCCGGATTACGGTCAGCAAGGTTGGGATACGAACGATGAAGAAATTCAAAACCCACCCACCACCCACTTCGTGGCCACTGTCGACGACTTAACCAACATGCTTGACTTCGACTCCGAAGACATCGACGGCATGGACGATGATGCAGGAGACGAATAAGAACCAGCACCTGTAGGGCGCTGGAAGGCCACCTCGTCATATGACATATATATGGTGGACACTCCAAAGGATGGAGATGGCGATGGAACAGCGGGGGACGATACCTCTAAGAAACAGCCCAAGCGCCGGCGTCAGCGGCGCCGCTCTAAATCCCGCCAAAGCAAAAACGGTGATTCCGGCACTGGAGATAATACTACTCCGGATAGCGCCGAAGAACACCCCCTCCAGCAAGATTCAGCACAGGAGGACGGAGAAGCCAGCCCTCATGAGAGAGCGGCAGACAGAGAGGTCGAGGATGATAATTACATGCCTCCCTCAGAAGACGAGGCAAGCCTCGACGACGATGAGTTCGTCATACCAGAGGATCTCGCCGAACAAGAGCGTTTTAAACGCAGGCTTATGGCCACGGCAAGCAGCCTCAAGAAAAAGCAGCAACAGCTTAGAGCTGATCAGGATTTGCTAGCTGACAGATGGACTGAAGTCCTTGCGGCCGAAGAGTATGAACTCGAACGCCCCTCCAAGAGTTACCCAAAGCGCAAGCTGCTACCCCGATTAGAGGAGGAAGCACCTACATCACCAGCGCATGACATGGCCGACCAGCCACCTCGTGGCCGTGACAGAGAGGCCTCTCGGCCCTCCACTCAAGCCGTGCCCCGACGCCGCTCAAAGCATACTAAGGCACGCAAAAATGCGCCCGACCTGCGCAACATACTGGAGGATAAGGCAAAGCAAACAAGATCGATCTACGGATCGCGCAGGCGCCCCACGGCACATGACGGTGATCGTCACTCCGGATGCAATAAATCCGGCCGGGCCGAACACAACAGACAAAGCTCCTTCGAGCTGCGTCGTGATATAGCTCAATACAGAGGCGCCGCACACCTGCTATGCTTCACAGATGAAGTAATGGATCATAAAATCCCTGAGGGCTTCAAACCCGTAAACATCGAATCATACGATGGCACAACAGATCCTGCGGTATGGATCGAGGATTATCTCCTTCATATCCACATGGCCCGCGGCGATGATCTACACGCCATCAAATACCTCCCACTCAAACTTACGGGACCGGCCCGGCATTGGCTTAACAGCTTGCCAGCAGACTCAATCGGTTCTTGGGAGGACCTGGAAGCTGCATTCCTTGACAACTTCCAGGGCACTTATGTGCGACCACCGGACGCCGATGACCTAAGCCACATAATTCAGCAGCCAGAGGAATCGGCCAGGCAATTCTGGACACGGTTCCTAACAAAGAAAAACCAGATAGTCGACTGTCCGGACGCAGAGGCCCTAGCGGCCTTCAAGCATAATATCCGTGACGAGTGGCTTGCCCGGCACCTGGGACAGGAAAAGCCGAAATCTATGGCAGCCCTCACGACACTCATGACCCACTTTTGCGCGGGAGAAGATAGCTGGCTAGCTCGCAGCAACAATTTAACCAAGAACCTTGGTAATTCGGATACCAAGGACAAAAGCGGCAGGTCGCGCCGGAACAAGCAAAAACGCCGTGTTAACAGCGACAGCAGCGAGGATACGACAATCAATGCCGGATTCCGAGGCTACAAATCTGGTCAACAGAAAAAGGCATTCAAAAGAAATACTCAGGACCCGTCCAGTTTGGACCGAATACTCGACCGCTTGTGCCAGATACATGGCACCCCCGGAAAGCCAGCCAATCACACCAACAGGGATTGTTGGGTGTTCAAGCAGGCAGGCAAGTTAAGAGCCGAAAACAAAGACAAGGGGCTGCATAGCGACGCCGAGGAGGAGCCCAGGCCGCCGAACAACAGTGGACAGAAGGGTTTTCCCCCACAAGTGCGGACGGTGAACATGATATACGCAACGCACATTCCCAAAAGGGAGCGGAAGTGTGCGCTACGGGACGTATACGCGATGGAGCCAGTCGCCCCAAAGTTCAACCCATGGTCCTCCTGCCCGATCAACTTTGATCGAAGGGACCACCCCACTAGCATCCGTCATGGCGGCTTCGCCGCATTGGTCCTAGACCCAATTATTGACGGATTTCATCTCACGAGAGTCCTCATGGACGGCGGCAGCAGCCTGAACCTGCTTTACCAGGATACAGTGCAGAAAATGGGCATAGATCCCTCGAGGATTAAGCCCACCAAAACGACCTTTAAAGGCGTCATACCAGGTGTAGAAGCCAACTGTATAGGCTCAGTTACACTGGAAGTGGTCGTCGGATCTCCGGATAACTTCCGAAGCGAGGAGTTAATCTTCGACATAGTACCGTTCCGCAGTGGCTATCACGCACTGCTCGGGCGAACAGCATTCGCAAAATTCAACGCGGTACCGCACTATGCATACCTCAAGCTCAAGATGCCAGGCCCTAGAGGAGTAATCACGGTCAATGGGAACACTGAACGCTCCTTCCGAACGGAGGAGCACAGAGCAGCGCTCGCAGCAGAAGTACAAAGCAGCCTCTCTAGGCAGTTCTCCAGTTCGGCCTTCAAAAAGCCGGACACTGTCAAGCGCGCCCGGAGTGACCTACAACAAGACCGCCTGGCACGTTCTGAGCTAGCGTAGCAATGCGGCCCCAACCCTAGCCCTCGCGATATAGCGAAACTAGTGCTTCGCGTACATAACTACGCTCTTGAAATACCATGGGCATAGGGGGAGGGGCACTATCACGGCACGCCCGAAATACGGCTTAAACCGCACCAGGGGTTGCCTGATTATTTTTTAAATTTTCTCTTACTTTCAGGACTCCATACTTCGGACGACCTGTTCGGCAATTCAACTGCCGCACAAATGATGCAAGATCCAGGAAAGCAGACAAGCCACGCCGCATTATGGAACTCCCAGGTGGTCTCTATTGCGAGCAGTATACCTGTTTTTGAATATAATTCTGCGGCCTGCCCCTGGCTAGGACATGTTAAATAGTCCGATTTCTTTTGCTTATCGCACTATTTGTATCGTTCTGCTTTCATAGCAGCCTTTCTATAAACAATGCATAGCTTTTTGTCTATTTTTTGCATTATCCTCTTTTTATATATATGTTTATTAAATGACATGTTGCACCCGTACACTGTGGTACGGCAAATACGCCAGGGGCTTCAGTACCCCTCAATATGGTGTAGAAGTCCGAAACACTTTCACAAGTGCGTCACCCCGAACTTATAGCACTATATGCATCGGCTCCGAATCATGATTTGGGTCAATAGTTGGGTTTGCCCGGCTCCTATGTTTTGGTGCCTTACGTTCCGCTATATCGGCTAAGGTAGCACTAGGAGAACTACTGCGATTGTGCCCCAGTTGAGCTGGGCTGAGCACCTCAGTAGAGAAAGCTAAAACTGACTGTCATGATAAAGCGAGAGCTGGTCGCTGTTCGAGAGCTTTTTCGAGTCCCTAAAGACTTATGCCGCTTAGAGCGAGGAGCCGGCTTTGTTCGGCCAAGGCGTGGATAGCGCCCCGAACTCGGTCTTCCGAATACTAGGGGCTTCGCCGAAATTTAAAATTATAGAATTCTATGGCTAAGTGAGAGTGTTCAAGCATTATAGTCCAATTGCCTTGTCCGTTGTGCTGAGCGCCTCCCTCGAAGGACCCAAACATGGGAAAAAGAGCGCTCAGGTTTATCCCGAACACCCCAGCACTAGTGGCATGGGGGCAGAAGCCGACGACTCGCCATCTCTCAAATTTGATAAACGGCCGCACAGAAAGTAATATTTTAAATTCAACAAGCATTGCTTAAGCGCATATGAACAAGTTTTCAGCGCACAGGATAACACGAGCGAGTTCATTAAAAAATTACATCCTTGGTACATTCATCCGCCATAAGGCGGGCACCCACCAGAACATCCTTGTAATAGTTCTCGGGCTTGCGATGCTCCTTCCCCGGCGGTGGCCCGTCCCTCATAAGCTTCTCACCGTCCAGCTTACCCCAATGCACCTTTCCACGGGCAAGGGCCCTACGGGCACCTTCGATGCAGACGGAGCGCTTGATGACCTCGAGCCTTGGACAGGCCTCCACCAGCCGCCGCACCAGTCCGAAGTAGCTCCCAGGCAGGGCCTCTCCAGGCCACAGCCGAACTATGAAGCCCTTCATGGCCTGTTCGACCGCCTTGTGGAGCTCGACCAGCTGCTTCAGCTGGTCGCTCAAGGGCACAGGGTGTCCAGCCTCAGCGTACTGAGACCAGAACACCTTCCGTTGAGATGCCCTCTTCGGCTCGGTAGAATGCGGCGGCATCGGATACGCTGCGGGGAAGATCTGCGAATGCCCCTGGAGTGCTCCGGATTCGGGTAAGTAACAAGTAGTTTACTTTTATATGTCTACTTTGCATAGAGAATGCCTTACCCGCCGCTATCTTTTTCACCGCATCCAATTCCTGGAGGGCCTTCTGGGCTTCGGCCTTGGCAGACTTGGCAGTTTCAAGGGCCGCAGCAAGCTCGGACGCTCGCGTCTTTGAGTCCAGCTCCAAACTCTCATGTTTTTTCATGAGAGCCTGAAGCTCTTGCTGCACCTCGCCAACCTGCGCCTCAAATTTCTCCCGCTCAGTGCACTCCGTGGCCTTCTCGGCCTCGGACAGCGCCTGCTTGAGGGTCGCTACCTCAGTTGTGGCCCCTACAATAAGCAGCATACTCTTGTCATTTTTTGCAATTTCATCTTTTTTATATTTTTTCCTATAAGGTATCTCTTACCTTCTTTCTCCCCGAGCTGCCGTTTGGCAAGGCCGAGCTCTTGCTCGGTCCGCTCGAGGCCCTGCTTCAGGGCACCCACCTCCGCAGTCAGTACGGCGGTGGCTAGCAGCGAAGCCTGCATACGCATATTGACTCTTTTTTTAGACTCGTGTGAAATTTAATAGATCCTCTATTCGGATTTTCTTTCCGAACGCCAAACAGAGCATCAGGGGCTACTGTCTATGCGGTAATATTTTACATATCTTTACTTACCTCAAGGCCTGTTAGAAGGCTAGCACAAGCTTCAGTCAGTCCGCTTTTGGCGGACCGAACCTTCTGGACCACCCTACTCATGATAGTATGGTGCTCCTCGTCGATGGAGGTGCCCCTAAGCACCTCCAGCAGATTGTCCGGCGCCTCCGGTTGGACGGAGGACGCCGGCTCAATAGGCTTGCTCCTCTTGGCAGGAGTTCGCCTGCGCGGTCCGGAACCGTTGATGATTCTGGCGCGGTGTCTGGCTCAAAGCCAGACTTGGAGCCCTGGGGGGTCTTGTCCCCTTTACTCCCGGAGTCCGGGAGGTCGCCTCGCGGCTCCTCGAGTACCACCTCCTCTTGCCCCGGAGCTTGTCGCGACGCCACTTCGGTGTCGTCCGCAGTGCGGGGGGAGACAGCGGGCGAAACTAAATTCACGTCCGATGAATCCAGGGAGCCACTCGATGACTCGTCGAGCCCGTCCTTGGGTGGGCTGCATGATTATATTCGACATTAGGGAAAGCTATGCAACTAAGGAATATCATGAGTTACTCTGGTATCCGAATACTTACGATTTCGTCGGACGCTTGGCCCTGCCTGGCCACTCCTCTTCGTCCTCTTCGGCGTCGGGGGAGTAGTCCAGCGGAGGGGTCTTCCTCTTCTTGGACCCTTCGGCCTCCCCTACTGGGGCGGCCTTCCTCTTCTTTCCTCCCCCCGCTGGAGGGGGAGAGGCTTCTTCTTCCTCCTCCTCGTCTTCACGGGAGGAGAGTGTCTCGGATCCGTCGGATGATGAATCCGACACCACCATATGCCAGGCACTCTTTCGAGTCCCCGTGGCCTTCTTCTTCTTGGCCTTCTTCTCCGGCACCACATAAGGTGCCGGAACCAGCAGCTTCACTAGGAGAGCAGGGGCTGGGTCTTCGGGCAAGGGAGCCGGACAGTTAATCGGTCCGGACTTCACCTGCCAAGCCTGTCAAAGGTGAGTTTAGATCCCGCATAGAGTCAAACTATGAAAAAACTTAACATCCTGTAAAAGGTGAAAGTAGCTTACCTCGCTAGCATGACGCTGCGAGCTGTATCTGCGGTCCTCGGAAGCGGATGCGGGAGCCTCGGCGCCTTTGGTTAGCACCCTCCAGACGTCTTCGTACATCGTGTCGAAGAGCCTGTTGAGGGTTTGGTGCTGCGCCGGGTCAAACTCCCACAGATTAAAGTCCCGTTGTTGACACGGGAGGATCCGGCGGACGAGCATAACCTGGACTACATTAACAAGCTTGAGCTGCTTGTTCACCAGGGACTGGATGCATGTCTGCAGTCCATTCACCTCTCTTTCGTCACCCCACGACAGGCCCGTCTCTTTCCAGGACGTGAGCCGCGTGGGGGGTCCGGATCGGAACTCAAGGCCCGCGATCCATTCCGGATCGCGCGGCTCGGTGATGTAAAACCACCTGGATTGCCACCCCTTCAGGGTCTCCACAAAGGAGCCCTCGAGCCATAGGACGTTAGCCATCTTGCCCGCCATGGCACCTCCGCACTCCGCCTGGTTGCCGCGCACCACCTTTGGCTTGACGTTGAAGGTCTTGAGCCAGAGGCCGAAATGGGGGCGGATGCAGAGGAAAGCCTCTCACACGACGATAAACGCCAAGATGTTGAGGATGAAGTTTGGGGCCAGATCGTGGAAATCCTGGCCATAGTAGAACATGAGCCCGCAGACAAATGGGTGGAGAGGAAAACCCAGTCCGCGGAGGAAGTGGGGAAGGAATACTACCCTCTCATGGGGCCTTGGGGTGGGGAGGAGCTGCCCCTCCTCGGGAAGCTGGTGCGCGATGTCTTTAGACAAGTATCCGGCCTTCCTTAGCTTTTTGACATGGCCCTCTGTGACGGAGGAGACCATCCACTTGCCTCCCGCTCCGGACATTGCTGGAGAAGGTTGAGGTGGGAAGTGCGGGCTTGGGCGCTGGAGCTCGGGTGCACAGAAGATGGATAGGCAAAGGAGGAAGAAGGCGTAGGTAAAAAGGTGGATCCTTATCCCCTTATATGGGCGGATGTGACTATGCGTCCCCACCAGCCTAGTAAAACTCGCTTGCCTCCCAAGCGCCGTGATAAATGGCGCGGTTGGGTTACCCACGTCCGTATTGATGAGAATCCCGTAAATGGGGGACACGATCTCTGCTTTGACAAGACGTGCCAAGGAAACCGCCTCGCGAAACACGCTGAGGTGTGGAAGTAAAAACGATTCGAGTAAAGGACTTGGCCGCAGTGTGATGTCACGCTGCGGAATACGTCAGCAGATTAGATTTGTGTTAATGTTATTCTCTCTATGGCAATACGTGGAAACTTATTTTGCAGAGCTGGACACTATTCTTGGTGTTAACAAACTTTTATGAAGAATTTGGAGGAGGAACCCGCCTTGCAATGCCGAAGACAATCTGCGCGCCGGACTCGTCGTCATTGAAGCCTGGTTCAGGGGCTACTGAGGGAGTCCTGGATTAGGGGGTGTTCGGGTAGCCGGACTATACCTTCGGCCGGACTCCAGGACTATGAAGATACAAGATTGAAGACTTCGTCCCATGTCCGGAAGGGACTTTCCTTGGCGTGGAAGGCAAGCTTGGCGATGCGGATATTCAAGATCTCCTACCATTGTAACCGACTTTGTGTAACCCTAACCCTCTCCGGTGTCTATATAAACCGGAGGGTTTTAGTCCGTAGGACATAACCTCATCATACAACAATCATACCATAGGCTAGCTTCTAGGGTTTAGCCTCCTTGATCTCGTGGTAGATCTACTCTTGTACTACCCATATTATCAATATTAATCAAGCAGGACGTAGGGTTTTACCTCCATCAAGAGGGCCCGAATCTGGGTAAAACATTGTGTCCCTTGTCTCCTGTTACCATCCGCCTAGACGCACAGTTCGGGACCCCCTACCCGAGATCCGCCGGTTTTGACACCGACACAAGAATGAAAATCTACATTCTTCTCAATCTTAGGGGCCGGGCCAGCATGATTCAAATGAGTGGAAGGAATCGGTCCACCATAGACAAGTGGAGGTTCCACATGGGCAAAGATGCCGGTGCCATTTTTACCACTAGAAGAAGGACCTTTCTCGCTAGTAGCTTCCCCCTTGTCGGAGGTAGCATCCGTCACCTTGTTAGTGGGATCACCCACTTTCAAAGGTGCGGTGGAAAGTTTAAGCCCTTCTAGAAATTTATTAAACATGCTCTCGACCTCGGTCGTCATGGAGGTTTTCAATGTGTCCAACGCCACATTGAATTCCTCACGTGAGATCGAGGTACCCCCATCTCCCGTAGACGATATCGGATTTGCACCGGAGTGCTCCTCCACATCGTCTACGACGTCAACCATACTCTTCGGACGGTAAAGTCCTTAACAAAGAGACGAGGCTCTGATACCAATTGAAAGGATCGATATAGTTGACTAGAGGGGGGGTGAATAGGCAACTAACAATTTTTAGCTATTCTTTACCAATTTAAACTTTGCATCAAAGTAGGTTGTCTAGATATGCAACTAGGTGAGCAACCTATATGATGCAACAACAATAATCACGCACGCAAGCAAGAGATATAGCACAAATAAGCTTGCACAAGTAAAGGCGCGAGATAACCAAGAGTGGAGCCGGTGAAGACGAGGATGTGTTACCGAAGTTCCTTCCCTTTGAGGGGAAGTACGTCTCCGTTGGAGCGGTGTGGAGGCACAATGCTCCCCAAGAAGCCACTAGGGCCACCGTATTCTCCTCACGCCCTCACACAATGCGAGATGCCATGATTCCACTATTGGTGCCCTTGGAGGCGGCGACCGAACCTTTACAAACAAGGTTGGGGCAATCTCCACAACTTAATTGGAGGCTCCCAACGACACCACGAAGCTTCACCACAATGGACTATGGCTCCACGGTGACCTCAACCGTCTAGGGTGCTCAAACACCCAAGAGTAACAAGATCCGCAAGGGATTAGTGGGGAATCAAATTTATCTTGGTGGAAGTGTAGATCGGGGCCTTCTCAACCACTCCCGAGCAAATCAACAAGTTTGATTGGCTAGGGAGTGAGATCAGGCGAAAATGGAGCTTAGAGCTACAATGGAGCTTAGGGGTGGACGAGGTAGTAAACTAGAGGTAGAAGACACCCCTTTTATAGTTGTGGACAAAATCCAACCGTTATCCACCTAACCAGCTCGCGACTTGCGGTACTACCGCCCCTGACAAACAGTACTACCGCAAGGCCATGCGGTACTACCGTGAGGGACCGTGGTACTACCGCAGCAACGACAGGAACTAGAACAAGCCCGAAGCACGGAGGCGGAGAACGATACTTCCACAAGCGCGGTACTACCTCTCCCCCTTGCGGTACTACCGCAAGGCAGGAAAGTCCTAGCCTGGGAAGGGCGCGGATGAATAAAAATACATCCGTGCCTACTTCCGCTGGAAAACAAACGATGCAAAAATCCGACACGGTACTACCGCTGAGGAGCGGTACTACCGCATGGCAGCTGAACCAGGCCGCGTGCGGTACTACCGCGCACGAAGTGCGGTACTGCCGTGGAGGCACGGATGTAAAAAATTACATCCGCCCCTACTACCGCGATGCAGCGGCACTTGGCCTCGGGGCCACGGCACTATGGCTCCAGAGGAGCGGTACTACCATGGGCTCCTGCGGTACTACCGCGCCGAGGTATGGTACTAGCGCAAGTGCCTGCGGTACTACCGCTCCAGGGAGCAGTACTACCGCAAGCCCAATATCAGCAGCCAGGACAATTGCATAGAGGATAAACGAAGGATGCTCCAAAGTGCAGGGGAAAGGTGAAGACAAGGAAGAAAACGTGTATGTGATGATTCCACCCGAACCTTTCCGACGCGGACCCCCTCTTAATAGTACGGCTTCCCTACAACTCAAATCCACCAAAAAGAAACATAGAAAAACACTGTCTTCAATAGTATTCGAGGGGCACAAAACCGTCTTGTGCCTAGTGATGAAACGTCTGAGAAACTCAAGGCACATGATTAGTCCGCCAAAGCATTGTCATCAATCACCAAAACACCTTAGGGATAAATATGCCCTTACAGGGTTTGGCAGTGGCTATGTCAACAGAACTCGGTGGCGCCGGATAGAAAGTTTCGGTAGGGCCGAGTTTGACTTTTGGTTTGGAACATATGTGGATGTGAGAAAGTGGTTGAGGGTTTTGGAGCATATCACTAAGCACTTTGAGCAAGCAAGACATTAAGCAACACCTCATCCCTTTTTAATAGTATTGGCTTTTCCTATGGACTCAATGTGATCTTGGATCACTAAAAGTAAAATGTAGAGTCTTGAGCTTTGAGCTTGAGCCAATCCTTCGTCCTTAACATCTTGAAGGGGTTCCACATCCTCTTGTACATGCCACTCCATCTGTTGAACTTGTCTGAAATATACTAGATGAAAACATTAGTCCAACAAGAGATATGTTGACATTAATTACCAAAACCACCCAGGGAGCACTTATGCTTTCAATCTCCCCCTTTTTGGTAATTGATGACAACATATATCAAAGCTTTAGATAAAGATATGAAGAATAATAAGTAAAGATTTGGAAGGACATGTAACATGCATAGGCTCCCCCTACATGTATGCAATCATGTCAATATGGAATGTAAGAGCATGTGAATGCATAATCATGACAGAGCAGTCAATGTGTTACATGTATCTTGGCTATATGCACCAGAGCAAATGGTGTGAGTATAGGAAATGTACCTTCATGCTCATGAGTCCTTCTTGCAAACAGTATGTACATCAGCAGGAAACCCTCGTGCACATGAGTGTGATGCATATACTTACCTTGTGGTCTTGAGCTAGCTTTGAAAGAGATGAACCTGAGTAAACAAGGTTAGATAACACAGAAACATCTACTAAGCAGAGCAAGAACAGTAAACCACAAGAGTACCAAGACTGGGATGACATGTAGAATATGAGTACTGAATACTCTATTGGATATAGACATGTCCCAAAAAGGTAAAAAAATATACAATAAATTCAAAGATTTCCTTCCCTTAGATGTCTTGCTCCCCCTGAATCTTTTATGGGATGCTGGGAGAAGATAGGGAAACAACATCAGAGCAAAACAGATCAAAACATAATCATGTCTTTCCCCTCTTAAAGACATGTGACTTCTCTCCTCTTGAACACCAAGCATCTGGGGCATTTGATGAGATTGCCTCTCCCCCCCCCTGTTTGAAGTATTCTCTCCCCTTTTTAAGGATTTAAGCTTTGATGTGATCTCTCTCCCCCCCCCTTTGATATCAATTTCCAAGAAGAGATCTTCTGGAGTGTGAGTCAAACTAGGTGTGGTCCTTGAGTCACAGAGCAAAGTAGCATGTAAAATGTGATGCTGGTAGAGGACAAGAATCATAGAGTGGAGCTGGAACAAAAGTGCAGGAACAAGTGGCAAATTGTCTTCTATGCAGTGAAATCGGTGACACCGAGTTGTGTTCTTCGGTTGCACCGAAATGGGTCGGTTGGACCGAAGGTAGCAAACCGGTGTGACCGAGTTCAATACAAAAAAGGAACAATTGTCACCTCAGCTCACTAGACAAATAAGATCTCACAAAGATTTGCAAGGAATTAACTTGAGGCTTTGCAATGAATTGGATGCAGAAAATGCAGAACAAAACAGATAAAAGAAAATCTAGATGAAGTTTTTTTTGATAGAAGAAAGGGAATAAATATGCAAAGGACAAACGCAAAAACTCAGAGAAACACTAGAGAACTTCATCTAGAATTGGGCAGTGACAAAGTCACCTATGTTAGAGTATATTGACTAAGGAGTCAAGTGAGAACACTTGCATCATAAGTCATACTCATTGTTTAAGCTCAAAATGAGGTTACCATTTTTTTCGTTCAAGCATTTGATGTATTCACATCTTGTTGAGCTGCTTTGACCCATATCTTGGGGTAAAGCTTCTGTAAGATGGAATATCATACCTTTGGTGGTGGTGTCGAACTTGATCATGTAGTTGAACTTGTGTAAAGTGCTCGAGGTTGATGTAGCACATCAATGATTAGGAGGACCACTTGGAGTTGAGTTCATCTACCTACATGGGTTAGTTTTGCAAGGAAGAGCACTTGTGTATCCAAAATGACAATCATGAAACTTGGTATAGAATTTTTCAAAGGATATGTGCGAATTTCGTGCTTCCTTGTCTTTAACCACCATGTTGTAGAGACTTGGTGATGTAGAGATTGCTCAAGATGTGAGTGAGTTGCAATCTCATAGATTTAGATTCATCCAAGTACCTACAAGGGTGCAAGTATATCCAAGACATGATAGCATCATGAAAGAAATATCAAGGATTAGTCAAAGGCTCATGCCTTGCATGTATCCAAATGGAGCTCCTACTGCAAGTTTGAAGCATCAATGATGTTCAATTCACCTCTCAAACGGCAAATGACTTTCCCATCAAGCGGTTTGGTTAATATATCCGCCAATTGCTTATCGGTACGAACATGCTTAAGATCATTGTCCCCTTTAGCAACATGATCTCGAATGAAATGATGACGAACTTCAATATGCTTAGTTCGATAATGTTGCATGGGATTGTGAGCAATCTTAATAGCACTCTCATTGTCACAAAGCAATGGAACATTTTTCACATTGAACCCATAATCTTTAAGAGTTTGGGTCATCCAAAGTAATTAAGCACAACATGAACCGGCGGCAATGTATTCCGCTTCGGCGGTGGATAAGGATACCGAGTTTTGTTTCTTGGAGGACCAAGACACAAGAGATCTACCAAGAAATTGACAAGTACTCGAAGTGGACTTTCTATCAACTTTGTCTCCGGCATAGTCTGAATCGGAGTAGCCAACAAGATCAAAAGAAGACCTCTTAGGATACCAAATGCCAAAATTTGGTGTATGTATTAAGTATCTCACTATCCTTTTCACAGCCTTAAGATGACATTCTTTGGGGGCCGCTTGGTATTGTGGACACATGCACACACTTAGCATAATATCGGGACGGGAAGCACATAGATATAACAATGAACCAATCATAGAACGGTAAACCTTTTGGTCAACCGATTTGCCATCCTTGGTCAAGTCAAGATGTCCACTAGTAGGCATGGGTGTTTTCATACCTTTGTTGTCTTGCATGTTGAACTTCTTCAATAAGTCATTGGTGTATTTTGTTTGAGAAACAAAGGTGTCTTCCTTAGTTTGCTTGATTTTCAAACCAAGAAAGAACTTGAGTTCACTCATCATAGACATCTCAAACTTCTTTGACATTCTCTTTCCAAACTTTTCACTAAAATGAGGGTTAGTCGAACCAAATATGATATCATCAACATAAATTTGGCACACAAATAATTCACCATTAACCCTTTTAGTAAAAAGAGTAGAATCTATTTTTCCAATCTCAAAGCCTTTCTCAATAAGGAACTTGGTCAAGCATTTATACCATGCTCTAGGAGCTTGTTTAAGACCATAAAGAGCTTTGTGAAGTTTGTAAACATAATTGGGTTTCTTAGGATTGACAAAGCCGGGAGGTTGTTTAACATAAACTTCCTCCTCAATTTCACTATTTAGAAAGGCACTTTTAATGTCCATTTGGTACAAGGTAATATCATGGTGATTAGCATAGGCAAGTAAGATGCGGATGGACTCAAGTCTAGCAACGGGGGAATATGTCTCACCGTAGTCCATACCTTCGACTTGAGTGCAGCCTTGGGCGACGAGACATGCTTTTTTGCGAACGACTTGACCATCTTCGTCTTGCTTGTTGTGAAACACTCATTTGGTACCAATGATGTTGTGGTTGTTGTTGGGCTTCTCGACCAATGTCCACACTTGATTTCTCTCAAAGTTGTGTAGCTCTTCGTGCATGGCATTTATCCAATCTGGATCTTCCAATGCTTCTTCAACCTTCATATTTTCAATGCTAGAGATGAATGAATAATGTTCACAAAAGTTAGCCAAACGAGTTTTAGAGCGAGTGATTCTCTCGGTTTGGATATCATTGTAGATTTGTTCGACGGGATGGTCTCTGGCGACTCTTGCTCGAACTCGTGAGAGCTTTTGCTTGGTTCGGGGTGGAACATCTTCTTCATCCTCTTGTCCTTCTTCTTGGCCTTCTTCATTATTGGCGTTGTAGTTTGATACGTCCATTTTGCATCATGCTTTTATATCAATATTTATTGCATTATGGGCTGTTATTTCATGTTATGTCACAATAATTATGGCTATTCTCTCTTATTTTACAAGTTTTACATAAGGAGGGAGAATGCCGGCAGCTGGAATTCTGGGCTAGAAAAGGAGCAAATATTAGAGACCTATTCTGTGCAACTCCAAAAGTCCTGAAACTCCACGGAACATCTTAAAATAAATAAAGAAAAATCCTCGCCAAAGATGAAGGCTAGGGGGCCCACACCCTGTTCACGAGGGTGGGGGTGCCCCCCCCCCGTAGGGCGCGCCCCCTACCTCGTGGGCCCCCTGGTGGCTCTCTGACGCCCATCTTCTCCTATATGAAGTCTTTCGATGAGAAAAAAATAGGAAGGAACCTTTCGGGACGAGACTCCGCCGCCACGAGGCGGAACCTTGGGGGAACCAATCTAGAGCTCCGGCAGAGATGTTCTGCCGGGGACACTTCCCTCCGGGAGGGGGAAATCATCACCAACGCTCCTCTCATCGGGAGAGGGCAATCTCCATCAACATCTTCACCAACACCATCTCATCTCCAAACCCTAGTTCATCTCTTATATCCAATTCTTGTCTCCAAGTCCGGGATTGGTGCTAGTAGGTTGCTAGTAGTGTTGATTACTCCTTGTAGTTGATGCTAGTTGGTTTATTTGGTGGAAGATCATATGTTCAGATCCTATATGCATATTATTACCCCTCTGATTATGAACATGAATATGCTTTGTGAGTAGTTACGTTTGTTCCTGAGGACAAGGGAGAAGTCTTGCTATTAGTAGTCATGTGAATTTGGTATTCGTTTGATATTTTGATGAGATGTATGTTGTCTAGCCTCTAGTGGTGTTATGTGAACGTCGACTACATAACACTTCACCATTATTTGGGCCTAGAGGAAGGCATTGGGAAGTAATAAGTAGATGATGGGTTGCTAGAGTGACAGAAGCTTAAACCCTAGTTTATGCGTTGCTTCGTAAGGGGCTGATTTGGATCCACGTGTTTCATGCTATGGTTAGGTTTACCTTAATACTTTTGTTGTAGTTGCGGATCCTTGCAATAGAGGTTAATCATAAGTGGGATGCTTGTTCAAGTAAGAACAGCACCCAAGCACCGGTCCACCCACATATCAAATTATCAAAGTACCGAACGCGAATCATATGAACGTGATGAAAACTAGTTTGACGATATTCCCATGTGTCCTCAGGAGCGCTTTTCCTTATATAAGAGTTTGTTCCGGCCTGTCCTTTGGTACAAAAAGGATTCGGCCACCTTGCTGCACCTTATTTACTTTTGTTACTTGTTGCTCATTACAATTTACCTTATCACAAAACTATCTGTTACCACTTATTTCAGTACTTGTAGAGAATACCTTGCTGAAAACTGTTGGGGAACGTAGCATAAATTCAAAATTTTCCTACATGTCACCAAGATCTATCTATGGAGTCATCTAGCAACGAGGGAGGAGTGGATCTACATACCCTTGTAGATCGCGCGCGGAAGCGTTCAAGAGAACGGGGTTGATGGAGTTGTACTCGTCGTGATCCAAATCATCGATGATCCTAGCGCCAAACGGACGGCACCTCCGCGTTCAACACACGTACGGAGCAGCGACGTCTCCTCCTTCTTGATCCAGCAAGGGGGAAGGAGAGGTTGATGGAGATCCAGCAGCACGACGGCGTGGTGGTGGAAGTAGCGGGATTCCAACAGGGCTTCGCCAAGCGCTGCGGGAGGAGGGAGATGTGTCATGGGAGGGAGAGGGAGGCGCCAGGGCTTAGGTTGGGCTGCCCTCCCTTCCCCCCACTATATATAGGGCCAAGGGAGAGGGGGGAGGCGCAGCCTTGGCCCTTCCTCCAAGGAAGGGTGCGGCCAGGGAGGAGTCCCACCTCCCCAAGGCACCTCGGAGGTGCCTTCCCCCTTTAGGACTCTTCCTCTCCCTTGATTATTGGCACATGGGCCTCTTGGGGCTGGTGCCCTTGGCCCATATAGGCCAAGGCGCACCCCCTACAGCCCATGTGGCCCCCCGGGGCAGGTGGCCCCACCCGGTGGACCCCCGGGACCCTTCCGGTGGTCCCGGTACAATACCGGTGACCCCGAAACTTGTCCCGATGGCCGATATAGCACTTCCTATATATAATTCTTTACCTCTGGACCATTCCGGAACTCCTCGTGACGTCCGGGATCTCATCCGGGACTCCGAACAACTTTCGGGTTACCGCATACTAATATCTCTATAACCCTAGCGTCACCGAACCTTAAGTGTGTAGACCCTACGGGTTCGGGAGACATGTAGACATGACCGAGATGACTCTCCGGTCAATAACCAACAGTGGGATCTGGATACCCATGTTGGCTCCCACATGTTCCATGATGATCTCATCGGATGAACCAGGATGTCAAGGACTTAATCAATCCCGTATACAATTCCCTTTGTCTAGCGGTACGATACTTGCCCGAGATTCGATCGTCGGTATCCCGATACCTTGTTCAATCTCGTTACCGGCAAGTCTCTTTACTCATTCCGTAACACATCATCCCGTGATAAACTCCTTGATCACATTGTGCACATTATGATGATGTCCTACCGAGTGGGCCCAGAGATACCTCTCCGTTTACACGGAGTGACAAATCCCAGTCTCGATTCATGCCAACCCAACAGACACTTTCGGAGATACCTGTAGTGTACCTTTATAGCCACCCAGTTATGTTGTGACGTTTGGCACACCCAAAGCACTCCTACGGTATCCGGGAGTTGCACAATCTCATGGTCTAAGGAAATGATACTTGACATTAGAAAAGCTTTAGCATACGAACTACATGATCTTGTGCTAGGCTTAGGATTGGGTCTTTGTCCATCACATCATTCTCCTAATGATGTGATCCCGTTATCAATGACATCCAATGTCCATGGTTAGGAAACCGTAACCATCTATTGATTAACGAGCTAGTCAACTAGAGGCTTACTAGGGACATGGTGTTGTCTATGTATCCACACATGTATCTGAGTTTCCTATCAATACAATTCTAGCATGGATAATAAACGATTATCATGAACAAGGAAATATAATAATAATCAATTTATTATTACCTCTAGGGCATATTTCCAACAGTCTCCCACTTGCACTAGAGTCAATAATCCAGTTCACATCGATATGTGATTAACACTCAAGGTCACATCCCCATGTGACTAACACCCAAAGAGTTTACTAGAGTCAATAATCTAGTTCACATTACCATGTGATTAACACTCGATGAGTTCTGGGTTTGATCATGTTATGCTTGTGAGAGATGTTATAGTCAACGGGTCTGAATCTTTCAGATCCGTATGTACTTCGCAAATTTCTATGTCATCTTGTAGATGCAACTACTACGCTACATTTGGAGCTATTCCAAATAACTGTTCTACTATACGAATCCAGTTTACTACTCAGAATAATCTGGATTAGTGTCAAAGTTTGCATCGGTGTAACCCTTTACGATGAACTCTTTTACCACCTCCATAATCGAGAAAATTCCTTAGTCCACTAGTTACTAAGGATAACTTTGACCGCTGTCTTGTGATCCATTCTTGGATCACTCTTGTACCCCTTGACTGACTCATGGCAAGGCACATTTCAGGTGCGGTACATAGCATGGCATACCGTATAGAGCCTATGACAAAAGCATAGGGGGCGACCTTCGTCCTTCCTCTTTCTTCTGTCGTGGTCGAGCTTTAAGTCTTAACTTCATACCTTACAACTCAGGCAAGAACTCCTTCTTTGACTGGTCCATCTTGAACACCTTCAAGATCATGTCAAGGTATATGCTCATTTGAATGTACCATTAAGAATTTTGATCTATCCTTATAGATCTTGATACTCAATGTTCAAGTAGCTTAATCCAGGCTTTCCATTGAAAAATACTTTCCAAATAACCCTATATGCTTTCCAGAAATTCTACGTCATTTCTGATCAACAATATGTCAACAACATATATTCATCAGAAATTCTATAGTGCTCCCACTCACTTCTTTGGAAATACAAGTTTCTCATAAACTTTGTATAAACCCAAAATCTTTGATCATCATCAAAGCATACATTCCAACTCCGAGATGCTTACTCCAGTCCCTAGAAGGATTGCTGGAGCTTTGCATACTTATTAGCATCTTTCAGGATTGACAAAACCTTCCGGTTTGTATCACATACAACCTTTCCTCAAAAACGTCGAGGAAACAATGTTTTGACATCCTATCTGCAAGATTTCATAAATAATGCAGTAATCGCTAATATAATTCCAACAGACTCTTAGCATCGCTACGAGTGAGAAAGTCTCATCGCAGTCAACTCCTTGAACTTGTCGGAAAACATCTTAACGACAAGTCGAGCTTTCTTAATGGTGATACCTACCATCATTGTCCGTCTTCCTTTTAAAATCCATCTGCACCTAACAGCCTTACGACCATCAAGTAGTTCTCCCAAAGTCTACACTTTGTTTTCATATATGGATCCTCTCTCGGATTATATGACCTCGAGCCATTTTGGAATCCAGGCCCACCATCGCTTCTCCATAGCTCGCAGGTTCATTGTTGTCTAGCAACATGACTTCCAAGACAGGATTACGTACCACTCTGAAGTAGTATGCATCCTTGTCATCCCACGAGGTTTGGTAGTGACTTGATCTGAAGTTTCATGATCACTATCATAAGCTTCCACTTCAATTGGTGTAGGTGCCACAAGAACAACTCCCTGTGCTCTGCCACACACTAGTTGAAGAGACGGTTCAATAACCTCATCAAGTCTCCACCATCCTCCCACTCAATTCTTTCGAGAGAAACTTTTCCTCGAGAAAGGACCCGATTCTAGAAACAATCCCTTATTGCTTTCGGATCTGAGACAGGAGGTATACCCAACTATTTTGGGTGTCCTATGAAGATGCATTTATCCTCTTTGGGTTCGAGCTTATCAGCCTGAAACTTTTTCACATAAGCGTCGCAGCCCCAAACTTCTAAGAAATGACAGCTTAGGTTTCTCTAAACCATAGTTCATATGGTGTCATCTCATCGGAATTACGTGGTGCCCTATTTAAAGTGAATGTGGTTGTCTTTAATGCCTAACCCATAAACTATCATGGTAATTCGATAAGAGACATCATGGTATGCATCATATCCAATAGGGTGCAGTTATGATGTTCGGACACACCATCACACTATGGTGTTCCAGGCTGTATTAGTTGTGAAACAATTTCCACAATGTCTTAATTCTGTGCCAAACTCGTAATTCAGATATTCATCTCTATGATCATATCATAGATATTTTATCCTCTTGTCACGACGATCTTTCAACTTCACCCTGAAATTACTTGAACCTTTCAATAATTCAGACTCGTGATTCATCAAGTAAATATACTCAACATCTACTCAAATCATCTGTGAAGTAAGAACATAACGATATCCACTACATGCCTCAGCACTCATTGGATTGCACACATCAAAATGTATTACTTCCAACAAGTTGCTTCCTAGTTCCATTTTACTGAAAACGAGGCTTTCAGTCATCTTGCCCATGTGGTATGATTTGCATGTCTCAAGTGATTCAAAATCAAGTGAGTCCAAACGGTCCATTTGCATGGAGTTTCTTCATGCATATACACCAATAGACATGGTTCACATGTCTCAAACCTTTCAAAACAAGTGAGTCCAAAGATCCATCAACATGGAGCTTCTTCATGCGCTTTATACCGATATGACTTAAGTGGCAGTGCCACAAGTAGGTGGTACTATCATTACTATCTTATATCTTTTGGCATGAACATGTGTATCACTACGATCGAGATTCAATAAACCATTCATTTTGGGTGCAAGACCATTGCAGGAATTATTCAAATAAACAGAGTAACTATTATTCTCCTTAAATGAATAACCGTATTGCGATAGACATAATCCAATCATGTCTATGCTCAACGCAAACACCAATCTCAATGGTAGAGGGAGCGTGCGATGCTTGATCATATCAACATTGGAAACACTTCCAACACATATCGTCAGCTCACCTTTAGCTAATATCCATTTATTTCGTAGCCTTTTGTTTCGAGTTACTAACACTTAGCAACCGAACCGGTATCTAATACCCTGGTACTACCAGGAGTACTAGTAAAGTACACATCAACACAATGTATATCCAATATACTTCTATCGACCTTGCCAGCCTTCTCATCTACCAAGTATCTAGGGTAATTCTGCTCCAGTGGCTGTTCCCCTTATTACAGAAGCACTTAGTCTCGGGTTTGGGTTCAACCTTGGGTTTCTTCACTAGAGCAGCAGCTGAATTGCCGTTTCATGAAGTATCCCTTCTTGCCCTTGCCCTTCTTGAAACTAGTGGTTTCACCAACCATCAACAATTGATGCTCCTTTTTGATTTCTACTTTTGTGGTGTCAAACATCGCGAATATCTCAAGGATCATCATATATGTCCCTGATATATTATAGTTCATCATGAAGCTCTAGCAGCTTGGTGGTAATGACTTCGGAGAACCATCACTATCTCATCTGGAAGATCAACTCCCACTCGATTCAAATGATTGTTGTACTCAGAAAATCTGAGCACAAGCTCAACGATTGAGCTTTTCTCCCTTAGTTTGCAGGCTAAGAAAATCGTCGGAGGTCTTATACCTCTTGATGTGGGCACGAGCCTGAAATCCCGATTTCAGCCCTCGAAACATCTCATATGTTTCGCGACGTTTCAAAACGTCTTCGGTGCCTCAACTCTAAGCCGTTTAACTGAACTATCACGTAGTTATCAAAATGTGTATGTCAGATGTTCACAACATCCATAGACAACGTTCGAGGTTCAGCACACTGAGCGGTGCATTAAGGACATAAGCCTTCTATGAAGCAATAAGGAAAAACCTCAGTTTACGGACCTAGTCCGCATAATTACTACTATCAACTTTCAACTAAAATTTCTCTAGGAACATATCTAAACAGTAGAACTGAAGCGCGAGCTACGACATAATTTGCGAAGACCTTTTGACTATGTTCAGGATAATTAAGTTCATCTTATGAACTCCCACTCAGATAGACATCCCTCTAGTCATCTAAGTGATTACATGATCCGAGTCAACTAGGCCGTGTCCGATCATCACGTGAGACGGACTAGTCAACATCGGTGAACATCTTCATGTTGATCGTATCTGCCATACGACTCATGCTCGACCTTTCGGTCTCTTGTGTTCCGAGGCCATGTCTGTACATGCTAGGCTCGTCAAGTCAACCTAAGTGTTTTGGGTGTGTAAATCTGGCTTACACCCGTTGTATGTGAACGTAAGAATCAATCACACCCGATCATCACGTGGTGCTTCGAAACGACGAACTTTCGCAACGGTGCACAGTTAGGGGGAACACTTTCTTGAAATTTTAATGAGGGATCATCTTATTTACTACCGTCGTTCTAAGCAAACAAGATGCATAAACATGATAAACATCACATGCAATCAAATAGTGACATGATATGGCCATCATCACTTTGCTCCTCTTGATCTCCATCTTCGGGGCTCCATGATCATCATCGTCACCGGCATGACACCATGATCTCCATCATCATGATCTCTATCATCGTGTCTTCATGAAGTTGTCCCGTCAACTATTACTTCTACTACTACAGCTAACGGTTAGTAATAAAGTAAAGTAATTACATGACGTTTATGTTGACATGCAGGTCATAAATAAATTAAGACAACTCCTATGGCTCCTGCCGGTTGTCATACTCATCGACATGCAAGTCGTGATTCCTATTACAAGAACATGATCAATCTCATACATCACATATATCATTCATCACATCCTTTTGGCCATATCACATCACATAGCATACCCTGCAAAAACAAGTTAGACGTCCTCTAATTGTTGTTTGCATGTTTTACGTGGCTGCTATGGGTTTCTAGCAAGAACGTTTCTTACCTATGCAAAAACCACAACGTGATATGCCAATTGCTATTTACCCTTCATAAGGACCCTTTTCATCGAATCCGATCCGACTAAAGTGGGAGAGATAGACACCCGCTAGCCACCTTATGCAACTAGTGCATGTCAGTCGGTGGAACCAGTCTCACATAAGAGTACGTGTAAGGTCGGTCCGGGCCGCTTCATCCCACAATACCGCCGAATCAAGATTGGACTAGTAACGGTAAGCATATTGAACAAAATCAACGCCCACAACTACTTTGTGTTCTACTCGT